>NC_047041.1:38510594-39120753 GCF_011762595.2 Tursiops truncatus | reverse complement strand
TTTTTTTTTTAAAAAAAAACAACCTGATTTTATTCCCTGGTACTCTAGTGAAGTTACAGGTAGAGAAGTACGGGAGGGAAGGCATTGGAGATTTTCGGTGTGATACTGTTGAATGTGTTTCTATTTGACAGTCTTGGTTAAGGGTTTAAATTATTTTTATTTGTTTCTTTTCAGTTTGTGGGAGATATCGGAAAGCCACTTCAAGTACCCAATTGTGGAGCAGTACTTAAAGACAAAGAAAAACTCCAAAAATTTAATTGTCAAGTACATCAGCTGTCGGGTGCTGTCACTCAGCATTATACTGTTAGCAGGCGTCTACCTGGGCTATTACTTTAGCCTCTCCTCCCTCTCGGATGAGTTCATCTGCAACATCAAATCTGGCATCCTGAAAAATGACAGCACTGTCCCCGATCGATTCCAGTGCAAACTCATTGCCGTCGGCATCTTCCAGTTGCTCAGTTTCATCAACCTCGTGGTGTACGTCTTGCTGGCTCCTCTGGTGGTCTACACGCTGTTTGTTCCATTCCGACAGAAGACGGATGTTCTCAAAGTGTATGAAATCCTGCCCACTTTTGATGTTCTGCATTTCAAGTCGGAAGGGTACAACGACTTGAGCCTCTACATTCTTTTCTTGGAGGAGAATATTAGTGAACTCAAGTCGTACAAGTGTCTTAAGGTTCTGGAGAATATTAAAAGCAGTTGTCAGGGCATTGACCCCATGCTTCTCCTGACAAACCTCGGCATGATCAAGATGGACGTGGTTGATGGCAAAAATCCTGAGCCCGTGCAGATGATGGCAGAGGAGCAGGGGGACCAGACGGCAGATCTCAAAGGTAGGCTTAGCTCTCAGGGTGGAAGCTGCGGAAGCCCACGGAGCACCTCTGCAGCCGCCTTTTATGAATGACCGACAGTCTTTACCCCTGCCCGCCGTTGTTAAACCGTTTTCCTGGTGTGGTTTTAGGTGAAACCCCTCAGTGCTGGGAGAGAGAGGGGAAAGCATTGGTGCTGCCCCAGATTTCCAAAGGAAAGCATCTGTGCTTTCTCTGGGCTGTGCTGTCTTCCTTCTCCTCATTCTCTGTCTTTCTCATACTCCATCTCTTGCTCAAGCATTCTTCTCTGATGTCATTCTTGCTAATTTTTGTCTTGTTTTACCGGCTTTTCTCCCTATACTGCCGATCGTCTTGTCTGTCACTCTCCAACGCTTACAAAAGGGACTGACAGTTTATTGATTTAACTGTCGCCCTGACCCAACTTCTGCTGCTCTGCAACGAGGCTAAGATTAACTGGGTAAGGCAAAGACCAGGAGGTAGATTTATAGCAGAAGTTCATTAGCGCCAATGGGTCCTGCCGAGGGACTTCCGTCATAAATGCTTGTTTTCCATTTTGACAGATTTGAATGGACACAGTGGAACGAAAATAAATAACGGAGAGCAGAATGCTCGACAGAGGCTTCTGGATACTTCTTGCTGACGATTTTTTTCCCGTGAACTTCAGATCAGCGACCTGGGCAACATGGGATTCATTTTGGCTGAAGAACCTCTGGCAGGTACCCAGCTGGTTCGCAGTAGATGGTTCTCAGCAGAGATACTGGGTATGTCTTACTGAGTCCCTGGTGAAAACGATGGTTAACAAAACGTTGTGGAGGATGGTTCGTGAGCTTCCTACGAGACAACGTGGAGACAAGTAAGCCACAGCAAACGTAGATGTGTACGTCATCATCAGACGGAAGGTGGAAAGACTAATCCTAGTAAGAGTAAGAGACCTTTTAGTGCCTCAGAGAAAAACACCTTTATGTACAGATAGTGCAACGAGCCTCAGAGCTACTGGAAAGCAAGGACTTTGGGATCCAATCACTTTGGAAGAGGTTGTCTGCAGGGAAGTCCTCTATGGTCAAAAGCATTTGAGACAGGATGTTACTTAAACAAATTCACAGAACACAGAAGGCTTAAAGTGAGGGACGTTTCGCCTATTACGATCAGAACGTATAAATGACATCTGCCACATGGGTGTGCTTGGAGCCAGAACAACTTCGCAGTTTATTTATATTTAAGAACATCTTTTAAAAATTCATTTAAATTTAGAATCGTGTGATGTCAAAATTGAAGGCATTTGGGAAGAACATTCTAGCATTGATGGGGAATTATAGAATAAATGTTACAAATGGGTATATAGTGTATCACCCAAGCATTGTTTCATAAACATTTAAGGCTGACCCAGAATATGAAAACCCTTTTTCCAATTCTGATCATGTAAATAGATCCTAACTATGTTTACATTTTATACAAAATTCTTAAAAATGACATCTGTGGGGCTTCCCTGGTGGTGCAGTGGTTGAGAGTCCGCCTGCCGATGCAGAGGACACGGGTTTGTGCCCTGGTCCGGGAAGATCCCACATGCCGCGGAGCGGCTGCGCCCGTGAGCCATGGCCGCTGAGCCTGCGCGTCCAGAGCCTGTGCTCCGCAACGGGAGAGGCCCCAACAGTGAGAGGCCCGCGTACCGCCAAAAAAAAAAAGACATCTGTGGACCTCCCTGTTTTTATTCTTAGAAAGTTAATACATTGCTAGTGAATAATCCTCAGGAGCTTCAAAGTTTATGGATGGCTCTTAGGGACAGTTGTTTACCTGATCTAATTACATAAGCTGCTCTCCACCTTTCAGAATATTCACAAAAGCAGATTTTATTTATGCTTCTGTGATGGTTTCTGAGATGGAAAGCTAATGATAAACATCCAGGATGCAATCAGTGTTTTAAATTATTCTTACTACATAATATTTATTACCATTGAATAATAGTGTGACTTAGAAATGTCAGTAACCTAAATCATCAATTTGCTGCATTTTTATATCACTATATCTGAGATATTATATCGCAGTTCTCTACACTGGTTTCTTTTTATAATTTGAAAATTTTCTGAAATATATTTTTCTGTGCTATCCTTTTTTTTTTTCAAAAAGCCTCAACTTCTTTATAGATAGCCCCTAATTTATAGTTTGAAGTGGTAAAAGTAGGTACATTATTTTAGGGGACCAGGGACTCTCTAAGCCCTGTCACATGTAATTCTTTAATTAGAGCCCCTAACCTCTGCATCCCCCCATCCCTACTCTCTGAGTTCCAATAACATCTGTGATGTCCCGGACATCACTCTAGTGACCGGCTATAAGGATGTGAATAAGGCAGGTCCTCATCTTTGAGGAGTTTAGAGACTAATAAAAGGCAGTGAAGACAGAGGCAGGTATCTAGAGGAAGAGTGGCTACACTGAAGGCCCTTCCAGAAAACTCCCAGCAAATGCTCTGTGTTCTCAGGAGACACCATATTGTTCTTCTCTTTCCCATCATTTCTGTAGCTGATGGTTTCGAGAGTCTAGTTACAGTTCTTCCCAGAGGTTCTTGAGCCACGTATCCCCCAGGCTGAAGCTTAAACAAAACAATAACACAGACTGATTTTGAACAGAAAGTGCTCCAGTCACCTTTTGTACCTTACTTGCAGGGTCTGGGGAACCCAGGCCTTGGGGTACATGATGCTGTCCATGAAGAGTCATGGCACTAAGAGTCTGGTGTGGATGTCTGGTCACAAATTTTGGCTTGAGAAAAAGTGTTATTAGGAAAGTTAACTCCTCCATCCACTGCTGGCTTAGAGGGAGGACTCCGTTTGAGGTGGCAGATTTCCAAGGATGAGGAGTCATCATTGCTTTACAAAAGGGGGCAAACAGACCCTCAGTGACCACCGCCAGTAGTAGCTGACCTTGTTTCTGGCCTGTATCTTCCTAACAAACCACCACGAGGCCTCCAAACCAGACTTGTAACACCAGCATTACAGCGGGGGCTGGGACTGATTGTTCTGACAGCCGTGTCCAGCTCCACACTTAATTTCACCAAGGGACAGGCAGAGACCCTCTAACATGGAGGCTCTTAAACTTTTGGGAGGTTACAAGCCCCCCTTGTAAGTATATTCTTTAAAGCTGTGGACCCGCTCCTCAGATATACACACAACACTACATACACCTTCAAGGGTCATGGTGGTCCACGCACCCCAGGTGAAGAAGCTGTGCTGTAACGCCTGGGGACCGAGCCGCATGGCAGGGAGGCTCCCGTGACCCTTGTGGAAAGCGTCTGCTTTCGACAGTAAGTCTCAGCTGTACATTTACTTAGTGAAACCACATTTGCACACTTTTGAATGAACTGTCGTCCCCTTTGAGTAACTGACATCATTTCCTAGAGTCAGACTGAAAAAGTCAATTAAAAGAGGCGGTGGGGTGGGGGCAGTAGCTTGGAGTGATCAGGGAGCTGGCATGGACTGCGATTGTCTCTCTGGCCACCAGAAGTGATCTTATTCCAAGCCCAAGTCATCGTCCCTGTGCAGCCAGCCTCACTGGAATGTGGGGAGAGAGGGCATACACCTGACCTGTAAGGTGCTTTGTCCTACTTTGTAGTCGTCCTGGGAGAACGCGAGAAACGTCCCATTGTATGGCGGGTCTGGTTGCATGTTTGCGTTTCATGTGTGGAAGCTTTGTCCTGTTCCGAGTACCCTCTCCTTTCCAAAAATGAGCTAAGGTGGGATGGCAGGGCACCGTGGGCATTGGCCCTGTGAGAACCGTTCAGCTCTTAGAAGCGGATTGTTGCACAGCATTTAAAATGCGTCCGTGTTGGTTTCTTTTGCTTATCTCCGGGATAAATCGAAGATCTAGGAGGGTGGGAGTTTTTACCCATTGCTATATCACAAGCTCCTGAAAAACAGTGGCTGGCGTGTAGTAGGCATTCTGTAAATATTTGAATAAATGAACACATCGTTATAATAAATCCTAGTTTGTGGGCAACTGTAATTTGTTTTTAAAAGGCAAATGGTCCTCTGCAAGGGAGGGGGGGGTCATTTGGCCTCTTGGTGGAGAGAGGAGTAGTTCTGCAAATGAATAGGTTTCTGCATGTAAGTAGTGACGATTTTTAGCTTTTTATTGTGGAGTAAGTTGTGATCACTTTCCAAGTTCAATACAAGTTCAGTGTTGCCTCCCAGTGATTAAGGCAATTGAAATTATAAAGGTCCTTGTCTCTGTAATTTCCCAAAATAACCTCTTGAAAAGGGATGTTGAAATGTGCAATTGTGAGTAACTGAGGTTTCATCTGATGGCACTGGGATGAAATGGCTCCTTCTGGGCAGTCATTGGCATTTTTGCCCTATTTTTCACAAGTAAAGTGAAACCTTCGAAAAAGGTTGGCAAAGATGATATTGTGTGGTTTGTGGAATATAATAGATATGAGTCTGTGATTGATTTGTCCTGCCTGCTTTAGATGAAATGTATTGTTTCTGGGTTCTCATTTTAGCTGTAAAAATACTTTGTCAGTTACAGCATGCGGTTTGATCAGTCATTGTTCTTCAAGTTCCTGAAATTTATAAAAGTTTCTTATGCCTTGAGTGCCTCCCCCTGCCCCACCAGAAGAGGAAGAAAGAATTCCACAATGTCACAAGCGTTTCCTACAAAAACTGAAGCCATCTGCTCCTCTTTAACAAGTTGGCTCTTTTTAAAGCACCAGAATGACAATTTGATGGTATTCTATAATGTGGTGCTAGGCGTAAATTCTTTCTAATGACTGCATTTCTTCAAAACTTCTAATGAAAAATAAGTACGTTCTTTCTGCTGTGTCATTTGGTAAGAATGATTGGTTTCTATTCCACAGAGGTTGAAGGATGGGAACAAATTACGGTCTTAGAAGATGACCTTTTAAAAAAACCAAGAACCTTGAAAGCTCTGCATTTGGGTGGTTATCCCTGTTATATTTCATATTTCCACATATGTCACCTGTCCACGTCCTACATTCTGACCACGCTGACTTCTGTGTAAGGAGAGTTGAAAGACTGAAAATCAAGGCTGCTGTGTCTATACATACAAGCGAAACAGTGTTTTTGTTCTGCACTGGCCTGTCTACCTAAATAAAACTTCTTTTCTAATGAAAAATGTGTCTTAATATTTCTCACCTTCTCTTCAGGGAAGATGTAGCAGAAGCTCAGTTCTGAAATGTCTTGAGGCTCATTCCTCTCTGCTGGATACACAACATTCAGTAGGCTTCATGGCACATATTAAAATCCATTTGTCAGTAACTAAAGGAAGAAAGTCCTTGATGAAGGGCCCACAGATTCTGGAATTTCTAAAGCAGAAATCAGATGCTTTCTGATTGGGAATTGTTTGCCTGGGGTTGGAGAGCAAGGAATAGAGGCTGTCTACTGCCAAACATGGGTTGGCCTGCCTCCCTCTCTTAAGAAGGGGACTTCCTTGTACAATGGTCAATTAACACAATTGACTGTTGTGGGTAATAAATGCTGCATGAAATCTTAATACAGTGCCTGCCGCATAGTGAGTACTCCGTAAGTACTAGCTGCGACTGTCATCACCTCCTCTAGCTCCCCCACTGTTTCCTAGGGTGCCCCCCACAAGGAACCTTGGAGGTTGTATTAGTTGCCTCTTGTTCCATAACTCTTTACTATAATCACGACAGCTTAAAGCAACACATATTTGTTATCTGGAAGTTTTCTAGGTTAGAAGTCTGGACATGGCTGAGCTGGGTCCCCTCCCCAGCGTCTGACAAGGCTGCAGTCAAGGTGTGGGTGGGCAGCGTTCTCATCCGGAGGCGACCCTGGGGAAGGAGCCGCTTCCAAGCTCCCTCCGGTTGTTGGCAGAATTCATTTCCCTTGCGATTGTCTGACTGCTTTCTCTGACCGTTCGCCGGAGGCCACCCACAGGTCCTGGCATGTGAGTTTCTCTAACATGACTGCGTAAGTCAAGCCCATAGGACTGTCTCTCACAAAAGGAAGGGCCTGGTCCCTCTTAAGGGTTTTGACCTGATGAAGCCTCTCCCCCTTGATGAACTCAAAATGAACTGCTTTGCAGCTGCATTTCATCTGCAAAATCCCTCCTCCTTTGCCTTGTTCTGCTGCCTAGAGGCGAATCACAGGTGCTGCCCCACTCGGGGAGGAGATTACACAGGACGTGAACATCAGGGAATCACGGGGGCCACCTTAGTGTCTTGCCTGCCAGGGAAGTCATCCTAAATCCCAGCCTCTCTGTTTCCGAGCCTATGGTTTAACCTACCCCGCACCCTTCTGAAGCGCTCGTTCCCAACACTGTTTTTCAGGCTCTTGTCACTGCTTCCCTGAATTCCTCTAATGGTCCTTCTGTGTCTAACGCCTCTTCTGCATTCAGTGGCCTTCATGGGAAGCAGATCTGATAATGCCAACCCTCATCACCACCCCAGCCCCACCACTTCTAAATCCCTTGGGACTCTCCATGGATTTCAGTACAAAAAGCAAACTTGGGCTTCCCTGGTGGCGCAGTGGTTGAGAGTCCGCCTGCTGATGCAGGGGACACGGGTTCGTGCCCCGGTCTGGGAAGATCCCACATGCCGCGGAGCGGCTGGGCCCGTGAGCCATGGCCGCTGAACCTGCGCGTCCGGAGCCTGTGCTCCGCAACAAGAGAGGCCACAACAGTGAGAGGCCCGCGTACCGCAAAAAAGAAAAAAAAAAAAATTATTGCATTTGCCATAAAACACATATAACATAAATATGTAATTTAACCATTGTTAAGTATACAATTAAGAAGTGTCAATTACTTTCACGATGCTGTGCAACCATTACCGGTATCTATTTCCAGAGCTTTTTTTTGTCACCCCAAACATAAAATATGTACCTATTAAGCAATAACGCCCCATTCCACATCCTCTCCACCTAGCTCCTGGTAAGCTCTAATCGACTCTCTGTTTCTATGAATTTGCCTATTCTAGATATTTCATATAAGTGAAATAATACACTATTTGTCCTTCTGTGTCGGGCTTATTTCAGTTAGCATAATGCTTTCAAGCTTCATCCATATTGTAGCATATATCACAACTCTGTTCCTTTTTATGGCTGAATAATATTCCATTACATGGATATATCACATTTTGTTTATCCATTTATTTGTTGATGGACACTTGGGTTGTTCATTGCAGTATTACTTACAATAGCCAAGATATAGAAACAACCTAAGTGTTCATTGACAGATAAATTGAATATTATTCAGCCATAAAAAAGAATGAAATCCTGCCATTGTGACACTATGGATGGACCTTAAGGGCGTTATGCTAAGGGAATAAGTCAGCCAGGGAAAGCCAGATACTGTACGATCTCACTTATACATTTCATCTATTAAAACCAAACTCATAGAAACAGAGAACAGATTGGCAGTTGCCAGAGGCAGGGGGTGAGGGGTGAGGGAAATGGGTGAAGGTGGTCAAAAGGTAAAAGCTTCCAGTCATAAGATAAATAACCTCTGGGGATGTAAATGTACAGCATGGTAGCTACAGTCAACAGCACTGTATTGCATATTTGAAAGTCGCTAAGACAGTACATCTTAAAAGTTTTCATCGCAAGAAAAAATTTTTGTAACTACGTGAGTGATTGATATTAACTAAACTTGTGCCAATCATTTCACAGTGTATACATATATCAACTATTATGTTGTGTGCCTTGGACGAATACAATGTTATATGTCAATTATAGCTCGATAAACTGGACAAAATACAATATGAAAAAGAAGAAAAAGAAAAAAAGGCAGATTCCTGGGCCTCTCCACAGACCCACTGAATCAGTCCTATCTCTGAGGTAGGACCTGGGAATGTGCATTTATTCCACCTTCCTGGAGACTCTGAAATGGGCCATCGTTGGAGAATCCATGCCCTACGCTGTACTGCCTACCCCTGCACTGGACCAGGGGAAGGGAGTGGGGAGGCCACTCTAGCAGAGGCTATTCTGCTGAGACCTATTGATGTGGAAGACTGTGGAGCTTTCAGGGATTGCAGGAACAATGGGCGTGCCTGAGGATCCACTACCCCAGACCTGCTGGAGGCCTGTTGACCCCCACGTTCTTTTCATACTCACATCTCCAACTTCCTTCACCAGGTCCAAGACAAGACAAAACCCTGGTGCTCTTCAAGGGCACTTGCTTTCACAGAACCCAGAAGGCAGCAACAACACTGACCCACTGGACACTCTTAGGCTGCCAACCCTGATCTAAAGGCTGAGCATCCCTGAAGGCCCTCGGTACCACACCCCCTACTCCCAGTGTAGCCCGCTCTGAACGTGGGGCTAATGGCTGCTAATGTGGCAGCCATGCTTAGCAGGGAGGGAACCAAAGGAGTTAGAAACATCCTTTTGGAGATGTCATGACTCTTTACTGGTGTCATCTCATTTTGTCCTTCAATAGCAGGTGAGAGAGTGTTGATTATCCCCATTTTACAGATGAGGAAGATGAAGGCTGAGACAGGGAATGGGGAGGTAGAATTCCCTGATTGGTCCTGCGTGGACATAGAGCGGGGCCCAGATCCTGTGGGGCAGAATTCAGAAGCACTGGTAGAGGGCCTGGCCCAGGGAAGGAACCCCCAAAATGATACCACTATAATTACTGTCTGATTGTCCATTCACTGGACGTTTCCTGAATGAGTGCTCTGTACCAAGCGCTGTCCATATGTCCATTCTAACCCTCATGGTCACAGCACCCCGACTTGGCCTGTGGTGTCTGGAGACCTGGGGAGGGGCCATACTGAAGCCCCTAGAGCTGCCCTGCCATCCAGATGGAGCGAGGCTTTAGGGCTGGCAAACATGAGTGCCAGTCCTGCCCTGCCACTGACTAGCTTCAGGGCCTTGGGTGGCCACTGGCCTCCCCAGGGAAGGTGCTCTTATCCCACTTAAAACTGAGAGGATGAGGGCTTCCCTGGTGGCGCAGTGGTTGAGAGTCCGCCTGCCGATGCAGGGGACACAGGTTCGTGCCCCGGTCCGGGAAGGTCCCACATGCCGCGGAGCGGCTGGGCCCGTGAGCCATGGCCGCTGAGCCTGCGCGTCTGGAGCCTGTGCTCCGCAACGGGAGAGGCCACAGCAGTGAGAGGCCCTCGTACCGGAAAAAAAACAAAAACAAAAGCAAAAACTGAGAGAATGAGACTTGAGAGGTGGGAGCACAGACTTGTTTTCCAAGGGTGGTCCCACAGGCTTCAGGATCTTCTGGGGTGTTCAGAAAGTGCAGATTCCTGGCCCGCCTCCGATTCACTGATGGAATCTCAGCGGTGTGGCCCTAGGACCTGCACTTCCCACAAGCTCTGCAGGTGATTCCTTTGCACAAAAAGCCTTGAGAGCTGGTTCTCCTGCCACCTCAGTTCCAGTTATAAACAGGCATCTGCACGGCAGCTGGCGGCAGAAATTGTCAGCACTCTGGAAATCTGGTTGGTGAAGGCTCTGTCCATTACAGCTAACGGGGAGAAAGTTGCCTCCATGGCTGGCATGACATCTGTGACAGAAGGAAGTGACTGAGCCACGAAGAACTGCTGTGGGTCAGTGGGTACAACAGAAAACCAGGGCCTAGCCTTTACTGCTCAGAATTTTACCCATTGCCCAGTCAGAAAGAACTAGAGATGACATCAGAGCTGCACTGTGATTATCTTGGTATATTTTAATTCTAAAAATTTATATTTGTTATAAATGTGTTAAATTCACCATTTCTTAGAGTGTGCTCAATTCTCCTCAATCTTTGCCCTACCTATAAAATCCCCAGTGAAGGCACAGTGATGTGAGCTTGAAATATCTTTTTAAAAATTATTTTAAACTAGAGGTGACATACAATATTATATAAGTTGCAGGTGTACAATATAGTGATTCACAATTTTTAAAGGATATATTCCACTTGCAGTTATTATAAAATATTAGCTATATTCCCCATATTGTACAATATATCCTTGTAGCTTATTTTATAACTATAGTTTGTACCTCTCAATCCCCTGCCCCTATATTGCCCCTCCCCTCCCCCTTCCCTCTCCCCACTGGTAACCACTAGTTTTCTCTCTAAATCTGTGTGTCTGCTTCTTTTTGTTATATTCACTAGTTTGTTGTATTTTTTAGATTCCACATATAAATGATATCATACAGTATTTGTCTTTCTCTGTCTGACTTATTTCACTTAGCATAATGCCCTCCAAGTGAATCCATGTTGCTGCAAATGGCCAAATTTCATTCTTTTTATGGCTGAGTAGTATTCCATTGTATATACGTACCACATCTTTTTTGGGCGGGGGGATTTTTTTTTTTTTATTCAAACAGAAATTCACAAAAATTATAATCATCCTCATCAGTTTACTCAGTCTCATATAATTAATTGCTTTTCATCTTGATCTTTTGTTAGCACTTTCATGAACTCATCAGTTTTCCATTAGTGTTCTGAAAATGCTTATTCATTCAGTTCAGCAGTATAGTCAGTTACCAGAAACCTGTACTTGTCAGGGTCTTTTCCATGAATTCCTTGAAGATGAAACCCTTTTATAGGAACATTTTTGCAAAAGCATCAGAGTACACCCAGAACTGTCTGTAAATGACAAAAGACTTAAAAATGACCACGGTTAAAGATTTGATGAAAGTTCATAATAATGCAATTGACAAGGAAATTTAGTTATTTCTGAGATAAACATTTTAAAGTAGTAACTAGAATTATGACTTATAACATTATACCAGGACTTCCCTGGTGACGCAGTGGTTGAGAGTCCGCCTGCCGATGCAGGGGACACGGGTTCGTGCCCCGGTCTGGGAAGATCCCACATGCCACGGAGCGGCTGGGCCCGTGAGCCATGGCCGCTGGGCCTGCGCGTCCGGAGCCTGTGCTCCACAACGGGAGAGGCCACAACAGTCAAAAAAAAAAAAAGCCAGTGAACATTATACCAGAACATATAAGATTTTTAGAAATTTCGTGTAATGTCCGAAACATTTATATTACCGTATTTCCATACAAATAACCCAAAGAAAGTTTAGTATTAGTTGTTTTTTTTGTTTGTTTGTTTATATGGCAGGCTCTTATTAGTCATCAATTTTATACACATCAGTGTATACATGTCAATCCCAATCGCCCAATTCAGCACACCACCATCCCCACCCCACCGCGGTTTTCTCCCCTTGGTGTCCATACATTTGTTCTCTACATCTGTGTCTCAACTTCTGCCCTGCAAACCGGTTCGTCTGTACATTTTTCTAGGTTCCACATATATGCGTTAATATATGATATTTGTTTTTCTGTTTCTGACTTACTTCACTCTGTATGACAGTCTCTAGGTCCATCCACGTCTCAACAAATGACTCAATTTCATTCCTTTTTATGGCTGAGTAATATTCCATTGTATGTATGTACCACATCTTCTTCATCCATTTGTCTGTCGATGGGCATTTAGGTTGCTTCCATGACCTGGCTATTGTAAATAGTGCTGCAATGAACATTGGGGTGCATGTGTCTTTTTGAATTATGGTTTTTTCTGGGTATATACCCAGTAGTGGCATTACCCACTATACCCAGTAGTGACATTACCCACCTACCCCAGTAGGGTCATATGGCAATTCTATTTTTAGTTTTTTAAGAACCTCCATACTGTTCTCCATAGTGGCTGTATCAATTTACATTCCTACCAACAGTGCAAGAGGGTTCCCTTTTCTCCACAACCTCTCTAGCATTTGTTGTTTGTAGATTTTCTGATGATGCCCATTCTAACTGGTGTGAGGTGATACCTCATTGTAGTTTTGATTTGCATTTCTCTAATAATTAGTGATGTTGAGCAGCTTTTCATGTGCTTCTTGACCATCTGTATGTCTTCTTTGGAGTAATGCCTATTTAGGTCTTCTGCCCATTTTTGGATTGGGTTGTTTGTTTCTTTAATATCGAGCTGCATGAGCTATTTATATATATTGGAGATTAATCCTTTTTCCATTGATACGTTTGCAAATATTTTCTCCCATTCTGAGGGTTGTCTTTTGGTCTTGTTTATGGTTTGCTTTGCTGTGCAAAAGCTTTTAAGTTTCATTAGGTCCCATTTGTTTATTTTTGTTTTTATTTCCTTTACTCTAGGAGATGGATCAAAAAATATCTTGCTGTGGGCTTCCCTGGTGGCACAGTGTTTGAGAGTCTGCCTGCCAATGCAGGGGACACAGGTTCGTGCCCCGGTCTGGGAGGATCCCATGTGCCACGGAGCGGCTGGGCCCGTGAGCCATGGCCGCTGAGCCTGCGTGTCCAGAGCCTGTGCTCTGCAATGGGAGAAGCCACAACAGTGAGAGGCCTGCGTACTGCAAAAAAAAAAAAAATCTTGCTGTGATTTATGTCAAAGAGTGTTCTTCCTATGTTTTCCTCTAAGAGTTTTATAGTGTCCGGTCTTACATTTAGGTCTCTAATCCATTTTGAGTTTATTTTTTTGTGTGGTGTTAGGGAGTGTTCTAATTTCATTCTTTTACATGTAGCTGTCCAGTTTTCCCAGCACCACTTATTGAGGAGACTGTCTTTTCTCTATTTTATATCTTTGCCTCCTTTGTCATAGATTAGGTGCGTAGGTTTACGTCTGGGCTTTCTATCTTGTTCCATTGATCTATGTTTCTGTTTTTGTGCCAGTACCATATTGTCTTGATTACTGTAGCTTTGTAGTATAGTCTGAAGTCAGGGAGTCTGATTCCTCCAGCTCTGTTTTTATCACTCAAGACTGCTTTTGCTGTTCGGGGTATTTTGTGTCTCCATACAAATTTTAAGATGATTTGTTCTAGTTCCATAAAAAATGCCATTGGTAATTTGATAGGGATTGCATTGAATCTGTAGATTGCTGTGGGTAGTATAGTCATTTTCACAATATTGATTCTTCCAATCCAATAACATGGTATATCTCTCCATCTGTTGGTATCCTCTTTAATTTCTTACATCAGTGTCTTATAGTTTTCTGCATACAGGTCTTTTGTCTCCCTAGGTAGGTTTATTCCTAGGTATTTTATTCTTTTTGTTGCAATGGTAAATGGGAGTGTTTCCATAATTTATCCCAGATTTTTCATCATCAGTGTATAGGAATGCAAGAGATTTCTGTGCATTAATTTTGTATCCTGCACCTTTACCAAATTCATTGATTAGCTCTAGTAGTTTTCTGGTGGCATTTTTAGGATTCTCTATGTATAGTATCATGTCATCTGCAAACAGTGACAATTTTACTTCTTCTTTTCCAATTTGTATTACTTTTATTTCTTTTTCTTCTCTGATTGCTGTGGCTAGGACTTCCAAAACTATGTTGAATAATAGTGGTGAGAGTGGACATCCTTGTCTCATTCCTGATCTTAGAGGAAATGCTTTCAGTGTTTCACCATTGAGAATGATGTTTGCTGTGGGTTTGTTGTATATGGCCTTTATTATGTTGAGGTAGGTTCCCTCTGTGCCCACTTTCTGGAGAGTTTTTATCATAAATGGTGTTGAATTTTGTCAAAAGCTTTTTCTGCATCTATTGAGATGATCATATGGCTTTTATTCTTCAATTTGTTAATATGGTGTATCACATTGATTGATTTGCGTATATTGAAGAATCCTTGCATCCGTGGGATAAATTCCACTTGATCATGGTGTATGATCCTTTTAATGTGTGGTTGGATTCTGTTTGCTAGTATTTTGTTGAGGATTTTTGCATCTATATTCATCAGTGATATTGGTCTGTAATTTTCTTTTTTTGTGGTACCTTTGTCTGGTTTTGGTATCAGGGTGATGGTGGCCTCATAGAATGAGTTTGGGAGTGTTACTTCCTCTGCAAGTTTCTGGAAGAGTTTGAGAAGGCTGGGTGTTAGCTCTTCTCTAAATGTTTGATAGAATTCACCTGTGAAGCCATCTGGTCCTGGCCTTTTGTTTGTTGGAAGATTTTAAACCACAGGTTCAATTTAATTCCTTGTGATTGGTCTGTTCATATTTTCTGTTTCTTCCTGGTTCAGTCTTGGAAGGTTATACCTTTCTAAGAATTTGTCCATTTCTTCCAGGTTGTCCATTTTATTGGCATAGAGTTGCTTGTAATAGTCTCTTAAGGAGCTTTGTATTCATGTGGTGTCTGTGGTAACTTCTCCTTCTTCATTTCTAATTTTATTGATTTGAGTCCTCTCCCTCTTTTTCTTGATGAGTCTGGCTAATGGTTTATCAATTTTGTTTATCTTCTCAAAGAACCAGCTTTTAGTTTTATTGATCTTTGCTATTGTTGTCTTTGTTTCTATTTCTGCTCTGATCTTTATGATTTCTTTCCTTCTGCTAACTTTGGGTTTTGTTTGTTCTTCTTTCTCTAGTTCCTTTAGGTGTAAGGTTAGATTGTTTACTTGAGATTTTTCTTGTTTCTTGAGGTTGACTTGTATAGCTCTAAAGTTCCCTCTTAGAACTGCTTTTGCTTCACCCCATAGGTTTTGGATCGTTGTGTTTTCATTGGCATTGGTCTCTAGGTATTTTTTGATTTCCTCTTTGATTTCTTCAGTGATCCCTTGGTTATTTAGTTACGTATTGTTTAGCCTCCATGTGTTTCTGTTTTTTACTTTTTTTCCCTGTAATTCATTTCTAATCTCCTAGCATTATGGTCAGAAAAGGTGCTTGATATGATTTCATTTTCTTAAATTTATTGAGGCTTGATTTGTGACCCAGGATGTGATCTATCCTGGAGAAGGTTCCGTGCGCACTTGAGAAGAAAGTGTAATCTGCTATTTTTGGATGGAATGTCCTATACATATCAATTAAATCTACCTGATCTATTGTGTCATTTAAAGCTTCTGTTTCCTTAGTAGTTACCTGTTTGGATGATCTGTCCATTGGTGTAAGTGAGGTGTTAAAGTCCCTCACTATTATTTTGTTACTGTCGATTTCCTCTTTTATAGCTGTTAGCAGTTGCCTTATATATTGAGGTGCTCCTATGTTGGGTGCATATATTTTTATAATTTTTATATCTTCTTCTTGGAATGATCCCTTGATCATTATGTAGTGTCCTTCCTTGTCTCTTGTAACAGTCTTTATTTTAAAGTCTATTTTATCTGATATGATTATTTCTACTCCAACTTTCTTTTGATTTCCATTTGCATGGAATAATTTTTCCATCCCCTCACTTTCACTCTGTTTGTGTCCCTAGGTCTGAAGTGGGTCTCTTGTAGACAGCATATATATGGATCTTGTTTTTGTATCCATTCAACAAGTTTTTTGGTTGGAGCATTTAATCCATTCACGTTTAAGGTAATTATGGATATGGATGTTCCTATCACCATTTTCTTAATTGTTTTGTGTTTGTGTTTGTAGGTCCTTTTATTCTCATGTGTTTCCCACTTAGAGAAGTTCCTTTAGCATTTGTTGTAAAGCTGGTTTGGTGGTGCTGAATTCTCTTAGCTTTTGCTTGTCTGTAAAGCTTTTGATTTCTTCATCGAATCTAAATGAGATCCTTGCCGGGTAGAGTAAACTTGGTTGTAGGTTCTTCCCTTTCATCACTTTGAGTATATCATGCCACTCCCTTCTGGCTTGTAGAGTTTCTGCTGAGAAATCAGCTGTTAACCTTATGAGAGTTACCTTGTATGTTATTTGTCATTTTTCCCTTGCTGCTTTCAATAATTTTTCTTTGTTTTTAATTTTTGCCAATTTGATTACTATGTGTCTCAGCATGTTTCTCCTTGGGTTTATCCTGTATGGGACCCTCTGCACTTCCTGGACTTGGGTGGCTATTTCCTTTCCCATGTTAGGGAAGTTTTCGACTATAACCTCTTCAAATATTTTCTCTGGTCCTTTCTCTCCCTCTTTTCCTTCTGGGAGCCCTATAATGTGAATGTTGTTGCATTTAATGTTGTCTCAGAGGTCTCTTAGGCTGTCTTCATTTCTTTTCATTCTTTTTTCTTTAGTCTGTTCCACAGCAGTAAATTCCACCATTCTGTCTTCCAGGTCACTTATCCATTCTTCTGCCTCAGTTATTCTGCTATTGATTCCTTCTAGTATAGTTTTCATTTCAGTTATTGTATTGTTCATCTCTGTTTGTTTCTTCTTTAATTCTTCTAGGTCTTTGTTAAACATTTCTTGCAGCTTCTCAATCTTTGCCTCCATTCATTTTCCGAGGTCCTGGATCATCTTCACTATCATTATTCTGAATTCTTTTCCTGGAAGGTTGCCTAGATCCACTTCATTATTTGTTTTTCTGGGGTTTTATCTTGTTCCTTCATCTGGTACGTAGCCCTCTGCCTTTTCATCTTGTCTGTCTTTCTGTGAATATGGTTTTTGTTCCAGAACCTGCAGGATTGTAGTTCTTCTTGCTTCTGCTGTCTGCCCTCTGGTGGATGAGGCTATCTAAGAGGCTTGATGGGAGGGACTAGTGGTGGGTAGAGATGACTGTTGCTCTGGTGGGCAGAGCTCAGTAAAACTTTAATCCACTTGACTGTTGATGGGTGGGGCTGGGTTCCTTCCCTGTTGCTTATTTGGCCTGAGGCAACCCAGCACTGGAGCCTACCTGGGCTCTTTGGTGGGGCTAATGACAGACTCTGGGAGGGCTCACACCAAGGAGTACTTCCCAGAACTTCTGCTGCCAGTGTCCTTGTCCTCACAGTGAAACAGAGCCACCCCTGTCTCTGCAGTACACCCTCCAACACTAGCAGGTAGGTCTGGTTCAGTCTCCCCCGGGGTCACTGCTCCTTCCCCTGGGTCCTGATGTGCACACTACTTTGTGTGTGCCCTCCAAGAGTGGAATCTGTGTTTCCCGCAGTCCTGTCAAAGTCCTGCAATCAAATCCCACTAGGCTTCAAAGTCTGATTCTCTAGGAATTCCTCCTCACGTTGCTGGACCCCCAGGTTGGGAAGCCTGACGTGGGGCTCAGAACCTTCACTCCCGTGGGTGGACTTCTGTGGTATAAGTGTTCGCCAGTCTGTGAATCACCCACCCACAAGTTATGGGATTTGATTTTACTGTGATTGCGCCCCTCATACTGCCTCATTGTGGCTTCTCCTTTGTCTTTGGATGTGGGGTATCTTTTTTGGTGAGTTCCCGTGTCTTCCTGTCGATGATTGTCCAGCAGCTATTTGTGATTCTGGTGTTCTTGCAAGAGGGAGTGAGAGCACGTCCTTCTACTCCGACATCTTGGTTCCTCCTGCACCACATCTTCTTTATCCATTCAGCCGTTGATGGATGCTTAGGCTGATTCCATATCTTGTCAGCTACCTTGAAAGATATTTAATAAGTACTTGTATGTGTGTGTCGGGGGAGTGGCTTAATTCCCCGTAATCTTCATCAGGCCCAGCTACCCTAAATAAACATTTAATTTAAGTCAAAGTCAATATGCTTAGTATTTACCTGCAGTTTCAGGACAAAACTTTAGCCCATACCCACACCAACTATATGGCTACAACTCTGTGGCTACCCTAATACCTCTTTTACAGACATTGAGGAGCTGCCAGGGTTCCTGTTGAATTTCCTGAACACAGTGGACCAGCCAGTGGCCGTGGGGTCCAGAGTGGTGAGTGGTAGCACAGAACAATGTCTGTTAGCCTCTGAATCAGCCTACTTCCAGCCCCTCAGAACACAGAGGTTCCCTGGAATCAGCCAGACCCACACCACAGCAGGCCTGTGCCTCCTTGTCTGTGCATTCCTGCTCCCTGCCCACCTTCCTCTTCCCACTCCTCAGTTAGACTAAGGTGCAGATGACAGGCTGAGTTTAAGGTGACACTCAAGAACTTGTTGATTGATTGATTCTGTTGCTATGGGAACCACTAGATTCTAGTGCAATGGTTGGCCTCCTTCCTGACTTTCTGCTCAATGAAACACTGACCCTCTGGGCTTGCTTCTCTGTGAGCTGCCCCATCTGGGTCAGGAGGAACAACTACACACAGACACTCCAAGAGAAAAGTGGGGATGGCGGTGAACGTCAGTGGAAGAAAGCAGGGAGGAGGGGAGAGTGGCCCTGAGATGTGGAAAATTCTGCCTGAAGCAGCCTGTGCTGTGAATATGGGCATCAGGACTTCAGGTTCAAGTTAAACCTGGGTTCAGGTCGCAGTTCCTCCACTTATCAGGCTTAAGTTTAGGTAAGCCTCCGTTTCTTCATTTGTAAAGTTGGGGTAATAATACCGGTGCCTTTGGGTTGCTTTGTAAAATGAATGAAATGTGGGAATTCCCTGGCTGTCCAGTGGTTAGGACTTGGTAATTTCACTGCCTGCCCTGCCCTGGTTGGGGAACTAAGATCCTGCAAGGTGTGCCATGTGGCCTGGAGGAAAAAAAAAAAAGAATGAAATGATGCCAATGAGGTGGAAGGCGCAGTGCCTTGTACCCACAGGGGCCTCGCCTGGGTCAAGAGGGGCTCAAGCCATTTCATTTCTTAAGGCTCTTGGATAGAAAATGCATGACAAAACAATATTACATAAATTGGGGAAGAACTTAGATGTGTACATTTAATGAATTTTCACATCAAAAAATACAATGTAATATAATTACAAGAATTCTAGAAAATATTAATTCAAGGGGTCTGAGGACTCTGTGTCCAGAAATTAGACACAAGCATATATGATGAATAGCCTTTTCTCAGGGTCTCTTTGTGATTATATTTATATCATTTTTGGACATAACAAAAATAGTTTAAATGTACAGTCCTTTGTGAATGAGCTACCCAGGTGACCTTTCTAGCCCTAGTACACCTTGCGGGGCACAGAGTAAGTGTTTCAGTAAACAGTAGTGACCTATAGCATCATCATAATATCTCCAGCAAAGCTAAAACCACTGTACTTACTGCAGACGGAGTCCTGCATGGCATGCTTTGTCAATGCAGAGCATGACATTCTTTTTTTTCTTTTTTTTTTTTTTTTTGCAGTACGCGGGCCTCTCACTGTTGTGGCCTCTCCCGTTGCGGAGCACAGGCTCCGGACGCGCAGGCTCAGCGGCCATGGCTCGCGGGCCCAGCTGCTCCGCGGCATGTGGGATCTTCTCGGACTGGGGCACGAACCTGTGTCCCCCGCATCGGTAGGTGGACTCTCAACCACTGCGCCACCAGGGAAGCCCAGAGCATGACATTCTTAAGAAACCAAATTTGGCGAATTCCCTGGCAGTCCAGTGATTAGGATTCTGTGCTTCCACTGCAGGGGACACGTGTTCGATCCATGGTCAGGGAATTAAGATCCCGTGTGTCTCATGGCCCCTCCTGCCCCCCCCAAGAAAGAAAAAATAAATAAATAAAATTGATTCTTTAAAAAAAAAAGAAAAGAAAAGAAAAAGAAAGAAACCAAATCTGGATTTAAGTATGTCCAAGTCAGTACCCAAACACAGAACTGTTTTTTACCCCTGTGGATGGCTTCATGCAGTTTTTTCCTTGCACAGAATTGAAGCTAGTAAGGATACAGTGTTTGCCTCTAAGCTCATTGCAGATTCCAGCAGATTTCATTTGGATGAACTACTTTGCTTTAGAAAGAGACATGGATTACAGCCAGACACCCCATGCGCACAGTTAACCAAGTCTGTTGAAACACTGAAATACTAAAATCGAATGCAAAATTTCTGCTGTGCTTCACCCAGAGTTTTAGGGAACTCTGAAGCCCAAACTGCCCATAGAAATCACTGTTTGTGACCCAAATGTGACCCACCAAAGGGATGTGATGAAGACAAAATTCAGGCTGTTCTGAACCAGGGCCAGGGGAGACTGGGTGACATAAGCCATCTTTCAACTTTCAGGACATATGCAGCCATAAAATGAACATAGCATCCAGAAACAATCTTGCCACAAGTCAGGAAAGATCTGCAGGGGAAAAGAATTGGAAGTTGTTTGACAAGTGAAGACATTTTAAATCTCTTTGGTCCTCATAATCTCTGTGTTGCTCCAGGCCAGGTCCCAGTTTCCATCATGTCAGGTGAAGGGCAGGTAGAGACCCATGGTGGAGGGGGAAACTCCATGGGTACCTGGGTCCAGCCTGGGTCCAGGTGTGCTCATAATTTGAAGGTTGAGGGAAAGTTGAAGATCAGGATGAGGCATATGGAAGGTAATCAGGAGGACCCACACTCTCCAATGACAGAAGCAATCATCCAAAACGCTATGACGTGAACAAATTCTTGCTTAGGAAATTTTCTGGAGCCATCGTCTTCCTTGCAATTCACAAAACACGTGACTGCCTCTCAAAATGTCCTGCTATGAGCTGAGCACAGTCTTCCACTTGTAGCATGAAAGAGCAGAGGGTTATTAATGCCCATGACCTAAAACCCAATGAACTCAGAGCCTTTAATAGCACTGAGTTTACCCCCATTCTAAATCCTCTCAATGGTTTTGAATTTGACATTGTTAAATTACACGTCTATGTACCCATTCACTCATCAACAAATTTATACTGCTACTAAATGCCTTCCTTTTCGAAATGTCACAGCCCTGTCCCCCCATCCCCAGATTGTGACACCCTCTTCTTCCATTCTTCTTGTAACTCCTTCTCCTTTTCTACCTAGGAAATTTCTTTATGGCAAGCATTGTGGTATAATTTATTCAATACCCATGATCTGTGTAGCGGGCTACGTGTTTTCACTTACATCTTTATTTGCTTTTATCTGATGTGATAAATGAGTATTACAGAGATAAAACCAGAGACCTGAATTTGAAGGTTAGGTGGTGCTGCGTGCTGAATACAATCAATAGCTTGTTCCTGGAGCCCAGAGATGGGATCCTCGTGATATGCTTTAACCAATATTAGAAACATGCTGCTCCTTCGACCACCTCCCCTACCCCAGCCTTTCTCTCCCATTCCCCAGTGGGCATCAGTTGTCCTGATTCTCTGTATATCCTCTTTAATCTCTTGTCCGCCTGGAGAGAAAATAATGGGAGAATGAACAGTCGAACTAATGGTTCTCGAAGTATAATCTCTGGACCTGCAGCAGCAGCAGCACCTGCGAGCTTGTTGGAAATGAAAATCCTTAGTCCCAACCCCCAACCTACTGATTTTGAACTCTGGGGGTAGGGCCAACTATCTTAACCAACTATTTTAACCACCGTCCAGGTGATTCTGAAGATTGAGAATAACTGAAATCATTGCATAGGATGGAAGGCATCCCTTTGGGTACTAAATTAAGCACCCATATAAAATGTCTGTTTAGCCCAATCTAAACTGATAAGGATTAGGGGATGTTAATTTCCTTGCGAGCGCTCCCAGCAGGTGACTGCTGCCTTTATCCTGCCTTCTTGATTTTCAGAGGCTCACAGAAGAGGGAAGTCTTTCAGAGAAGAGAGTATCAGTCCCATTGTCCACATTCTCACTCCTGCCGTTTTCCAGTGTCCTTGGAGGTGTCAGCGATCTATCGTGTGCCCTCTGGGTCTGCCCTCTCAGTGTTCCTACATCTGCTGGGAAATAAAAACCAGTCTCTTCCCACAAAAAGTTGAGGATGTGCTTCACGCCAATTCTTTAAAAAATCTGCTTCAAGATATTGCATTATCACTTCATGATAACTGAGGGAGAAGGGGGAGGAATAAGGCACTTTTGTTCATGGAGATAAAGCAGCTGAAAGCTTAATATACACCCATCTATGTCTTTGCGGGTGTTGGGAGAGGATGTCCAAGACATTCTGGGAGGAGATCTCAAAGCTCAGACAAGGTCAGCCCCTTACATAGCCCCGCTTGTCTAACTTTCTCCTCCACATGAGTTTAGAAGCAAAACTGGATCAGGGACAGGGCTCTGAGGTGAGTCTGACTAGCAATGACCCCTGGAGAGTCAAGAGCAGAGGCAAGCCAGGAAGTGAGGCAGGGCTCACTTCTCCTGCAGCAACAAAGCCTGTTCTCAAATTCATGCCAAAAGCATGGAAACCACAGGGGTTGTTTATCTCTCTCCTTTTTCCCTCTAAATACAATAATAACTGCAATTTTTAAATGTTAAAAGAGAGAGAAACAAATCATCATTTGACAACTAACCTAGTGGTTAATGTAGATTTTTGTATGAGCTTTTCAGTCTTGGTCCACTTACATTCTGTGCTAATGCATGCCTTGTGTTTCATAGGGGGTCTTTTAACCTTCTCGTTCATGATTTTTCCCCAGGTTGTTGCCGGACAAACCCTGCAATCCAACCAGAATGTTGCCCTAGAATTATAGAATATCTGAGCTATATAGGACTTCTGAGATCATCTTCAAAAGAACTCCTGACAAGCTCTTCAGAGATGGGCTTCAGGCAGTTTGTATCACTTCGAAAATTATTTGCCGAATTCTACCATAAACATGTACGCCTTTCTAGGGACAGTCATATCCCTGTATTCCATCAGATTCTCAAAGCAGTTTAGACCATCAAAAGGTTGTCCATTCTTTCTACAATGGGCGCCGTATGCAGCCATTCAGGCTGTGCCTTGCGCAACTCTGGGTCGGAGAGGAGTCACATAGACCATAACACCCCCTGGAGTTGTGCAGTGCACAGCCCACACGACCATGGCTGATGGGCCTGCATTCTATTCCATACTCATCTGATGGTTGGCACACGGCTGAGAAATGATTTGCCTTTTCCCTGCTTCCATAGCTCCCTGTATATATTTCTTCCATCACATTTAGATTATATTGAAATAATTTCAAGAGGTATGTCTGTCTAATTCTAGGATCCAATATGAAGAAATTCATTGTTGCACGTACATGAGAGTATCAGCTTTATTGCTAACAAAATCAATATTTTATTCTCCTTGTGCCTGACTTCCACTTTTCAGCCAGTCCAAAATCAGGTAGAGAAGAAAGAGGTTATTTATTGTCCCCTAAGCCTTAAGCATGTTCAAGAAGAGTCAATCAACAATTTTTGGATAAAAGGAATATTTAAAATATTAAAAAGGCAGTGAGGACTAAGGACCCAACGAAAAATGAATCCCTTCTCTAATGGTAGCTGCTAGAAATGGCTCCCCTAAGTGTATTTTTGTGCTTGGTTGTTTCTCTATTTAGAAACCTCAGCTCCCTCTGCTATTAAATTTTGCAAGGGCTTCTATTAATTTTAACTATTAATAGCTAATGCTTACAGTTATCAAAACACTTGCAATTACATTAGATCATTTGAATCGCAACAGGAAAAATGGGTGCTGTCTCCACTTTACACAAAGAGAAGAAAAAAGACTCAGGGAGATGGAATGACTTGTCCATGTAAGTGTCAGAGCATGGACTCAAACAATATGTGTCTGACTTGAAATTCATTACTCCAAGGCCCCATGCCAGGCAGTGCGGTAGACAATACAAATGATCACCAACATCTCTAGGTAAACAGAGGATTGTGTTTCCCTGCCCCCTTGAAGTCGGATGTGGTTGTCTATATTGGCCAGATATGGCCAACAAAATGCGATAACAGGGATCTGTGTCCGTTTTAGACCAAAGCATTTAATTCTTGGTGGTCAACTCACCAGCTCACCCTCTCTCCTTGTTACAACTTCCAATACATGAGCACATATTTTGGTATGAAGGTACCATAAGATCAGAGCAGCCTGGAACAAGGAGCCAACACATGGAGGACGTCAGGTCTGGTAAGTCACCTGGTCCTTCCGAAAATTTTGCTAGAGCAAGAATTTAACTTTTACTGTGGTCAGACAAGTAGATTTTGGGGGTTTTTGTTACCTCAGCATGACCTAGCCTATCCTGACTAATACTGGTGGAGTCCATCAGGAACTGGACTTCTCTCTCTTAGAGCTCAAACTAATGCTCGAGATGCATATGTATATGCTCAACTGTACTTCGCTCTCCCAATTCAGCAATTCCCTTGGCTTTTTGTCCCATGAGCCTTTAGTTACCATATTTTAAACTATGGATACAGCAAGAGATACAGTCCAGAGGAGGAGAGATGGGAGGAGCGGATTCCTGCATGGTTGAGGGCAGAAATAAACACTCTTAGCTGAGTGGTAAACGCTCTCAGCTGAGTCACATATGAATTTCCCATAATTGGTTGTAGTGGCCTAATGAGATGAGGTGAAGATCATGGTTCCAAGATCAGTAAGAAAGGAAAAGATCAAAGTAGCAGAGATCAAAATCAAGTAAGAGAGAAGATGGGCTCAACATGGCTGGGAGCTGATAGATAGATAGAGGCTATCTCTCTACTGATTATTTTTCCAGGACAGCTCAATCTTCTCCACTTAGCCCTGCCCTTGAAGTGTCCTTGTAGGTCTTGAAATGCCCAGTGCCTCCCAAGAAACCTCTCATCATGCCCTAGGCCAGGGACAATTTGTTATTCATCCCAAACAGTACGTCCCAATTTCTTTTTCTCCATTTTATGAAACTCTTCAACCAACCCGCAATTATAAGCAAGTCTGTTCAGCATTATGATGGGAGATATGTAGGGATGCTATGGGGTTGCCTAGCTGGGGAAACTAATTCATTTGGCGATGCAGTGAGTGGGTGGTTCAGGGAGGACTTTTGATCATTTAATCCCCCTTTGAATTTTCTCTTCCTATGTATCTGACTACATGTAACTGAGGGGAGTGAGGGGTGGCATATAGTGTAGATTTCCCATGATTTTAAATTCCACAAACATTTTCCAGGCACCGTGTTGGACAAGTGCCCTTGCATTTCCTCCCACAGCCCTCACAGCGACCCCGAGTGACAGGGTTTTGTATTATCTCAGCTTCCCTGCAGCTCAGAGGGGTCCCACAGCTAATGCATAATGGACTCACATGCTGGGCTCTTTCCCACGTCACACCAAGCCTATGGGAACCCCACTCGCCCTTTGTCCTGCCCCTGGGATAACACGCCTCCAAATTCTGATAGCTCAGGTCCTCCCACCCTGAAGCCTCCTGTGTAGAAGCAGTGTCCAGGGCAGCTGCAATTTCCTCAGGATGTCTACTCGCTTCAGAAAGTGCTCACTGCACATTTTGGTCGCAGTGGGACTGCCTTCATGGCTCCTCTTTGCCAGAGGGTGGCAAATGTCCCTCTCTCATATCACTGAGGACTTCCTTTCTGCCAGATGAAAGTGTCTCATGGAACAGAACAGTGACCCTCCAATCCTCAGAGCCCTCCAACCAGGGGCCCAGACATTGCCCAAGGCAGAGTGAAATCCCCAGAGACCCGCCTCTGTCCTGTCCGATTGTGAAGGTTTGTCTCATCCTTATTGTGAAACTGGAGAATGGAGTGGTGTTTGCCTCAGACTTGACGATTCTGGCTGTATTCTTGCCAGAGTTACCCATCTTTCTCTATGTCTAAAAACAGGAATACCTGTTTACCTCTTTTTCTATGGGTTACTGTGAGGCAGTGATTCTCAAAATAAAGTCAAGGACCACTGGGGCCTGGAAGAGCACCCATGGGTGGGCCTCAGCTGATTTTATTGCATATAATGTGGAAAGGTCTGCGCTTCTCTTGAAGGCAGAACTTCAGTCGGTCTTCTTTCTCTTCTCACCTCAAGTAAATGCTACTTTCAGGCCTTTGCTCTCATTATTTTCTCTATCAGTGATGCCTTTTTCCTTGCTGACTGCCTGGCCGAAATCAGCACATCTTCCAAATCTCAAATTTCCCTCGCAGTGAGGCCCTTTCTCACCACACTCCTCTGCAAGGTGGAATTAATTTTCCCACTTTAGGCCTCCACCATGCATACGTCTATTTCAGCATCTCATGAGATAATGTCATATCTCGTCCTCACAGGTGCAGGATGGACACTCAGTAAATACTTGCTGAATGAGCTCATGCGTTTGATGCTCTGAAAAGAGTCCTGCATGGAGTCCAGAAGGCCTGGGCTTTGATAAGTATGTGAGCTTGGCTAAATCACTGCATAGCTCTGAGCCTCAATTCTCTCTCCTCTAAAATGTGGAAGTTGAAATTGATAAGTGCCAAGGCAACTTCCTGCTCTAAATTACTAATTTGAAGGCCAAATGAAAAGAACATTGTGATTGTCTTTTAATGTGTCAACTTGGCTAGTCCATAGTCCCTACTTATTCAAACACTAACCTAGGTTTTGCTGCGAAGGTATTTTGTAGATGTAATTAATGTCCATAATCAGTTGATTATCCTAGATAATCTGGGTGGACTTGCTTCAATCAGTTGAAAGGCCTTAGGAGCAGAGCTGAGGTTTCCTCGAAGAAGAGGAAATTCTGCCTGTGGACTCCAGCATCAGCTCATGCCTGAGAATTCCAGCCTGCCTGTCCTGAGTGCCTACCCTGTGGACTTCTAACTTGCCTAGGCAGTCTTTGCAATTATATAAGCCAATTCCGTGCAGTAAATCTCTTATTATTGCTATATATCTCTTACTGGTTCTGTTGCTCTGGTCAAACTCTGGCATAAGCTTTATACTCATAGAAACCCCACTTAAGACCCCAGCTCTGTGACTTATTAGCTCTGTGATCTTAGAAAAGCTGTTGAATGGCTCTGAGCCTCTGCTTTCTGATCTGTAAAATGAGGAATAACTACTCCATAGTTATTACCAAAAACCATTCTTTTTTTTTTTTTTTTTTTTTTGTGGTACGCGGGCCTCTCACTGCTGTGGCCTCTCCCACCGCGGAGCAACAGGCTCCGGACGCGCAGGCCCAGCAGCCATGGCTCACGGGCGCAGCCGCTCCGTGGCATGTGGGATCCTCCCGGACCGGGGCACAAACCCGTGTCCCCTTCATCGGCAGGTGGACTCTCAACCACTGTGCCACCAGGGAAGCCCCCAAAAACTTTTCTTATTTCATTGTTTTGGAGCACTACTATTTTTGGTGTTTTCTATGTAACAGTTTCTGTGCTAAGTACTTTACCTGTATTATCTCATTTAATTCTCTATGAACTCTTATATTATTAAATGACCTAACGCATGTATATTATATAACCATAAACACAGTCATATCTAGCACACTGAAGATGCTTAATAAGAGTTAATTCTGACTTTTCCTTTCCTTGGTCTCTATAATATTTCTAAATGATAAGTTATCTTAAGGCAAAGTGATTCTTTGCATCCTTTCTAATGAGGCTTTATAGTGATGGGGCAGGGGCTGAGGCTACGGGTACAGATTTGAGTGGGGCAATTGGTAAAAAAGTTACCCTGTCATTTTAGGGGATTTTTTTCCCCTAACCCACTGGCCTGTACCATTGAAAAGTTCCAGAAAAAAATGGTTTAGACTGCGTATGTGACTTCAAGGAACCAGGCCATGGGCCAGAAAACAATTAATTTACTTCACCCACTTAATCTCCAGGTTGGTTTGCAGATACAGCCCTCTGAACATCAAATTGCCTTGGAATTCTAGTGCCTTCTGTATGAGGACTTATGGAGATAATCCACATGAAACAGAGAGGAACAGAAGCTACCCCTCACTCAGTGGAAAAAGTGAGGTGACCAGAAATGTTATAAAGCCAAATTAGAAAATATCAGGCCTCTAAATTAAGTCATTCTTTAAGTCAGACTGAAATAATTATGGATGAAACACTAACTGAATGTGCAGGGCTGGTCTAGGATTTGTGAGGGAATAGAGAAGTAGAAGTCGCTCCCTGTCAGTAAGGGGTTTACTGAATTCTAGGAACTCAATGCCATTTACTACAACCAACCTCACTTTTCATTCTGGTCAATCATTGAACAGCAATGGGCCTGTCTACCACCTCATCTTCATGCTCAAGCATAGAGGAAGAGGAGAAGACAAAGTCAGTAGTAAATGAAGGGTTTGTGAGTGGGGGTAGAAGGTGATTAGATACATGGCTTGGGAAGGTAGTGCCTGGGAGAAGAGGTGGATTGGTAAGTGGGTGCATGGGAGGAAATGTGTGAGCACGTGAGGAAAGGATTAGACAAGCACCCAGGATGCAAGTTTCCATGCTAAGTCCCAATTCCCATGTTGGCTTGGCTCTTTTCCCAGGTCCACAGCCCTTCTTAATTGGCCTTACTGATATCCATCCCCTCTTGAAGTCTCTGTCGTGACCCAATTTCCAAGCCAGCTCTGACCGATGTGATCTGTTTAAACTGCTTATTACAGAAAATTCTAAAAATTCCAAACGCATACAGAAGTAGAGAAGACACATGTATCCATTCCTTAGCTTCAGCAATTTCCAGCTCATTTATACTCCCATATACTTCTCTCACTCCATGGATTATTTTGAAGAAAATTACAGACAACATATAATTTTATTCATAAAGATTTCAGTATGCATCTCTAAAAGATACAGACTCTAAAAAACAACTACAACACATTTATCAAACCTTAATATTAATAATAATTCCTAATAACAAGTATTCTGTCAACAAACTTTTTGTTAATATAGTTTGTTTGAATCAAGTTCCAACTAAGATCCATTTATTATGATTTATTTTTATATCTGACAAGTCCCTTTTGATCTAGTAATACCTCCTTCATCTCTTTTCTTCCCCTTGCGATTATTTGTTGAAGACGACAAGATGTTTGTCCTCTAGAGTCTCCCACAGTTTGATTTTGCTGCTTGCATCCTTATGGTGTCACTTAACACGTTTCCTTGTCCCCTGTATTTCCTGTAAATTGGTAGTTAGTTCTAAAGACTTGATCAGATTCACATTTGATTATTTTGGCAAGACATCCTTATAAGTGGTGCTGGGTACTTCTTTCAGGAGGCATATCAGGTCTGGCTGTTTCTCTTTCTGTGATGTCAACAGTTGTTGCTGATCATTGCCTAGATCCATTAATTAGCTGTTGCAAGCAGTGATTTTCCAGTTTTTTTCTTTCCTTCTTTATTTATATATAGACTTCCCCTCATTTACTATTTGTTACCCAGAGGAAAGACAGAAAAAAATGTTGTTTCTTTTATTTGCCAGTTTTCAAATAATAAGCTTGTTTCTGATCATCCCCCAAAGACAATGATGTTTTTCTTTGTGTGTGTGTGTGTTTGTGTGTATATATATAAAATATATTACGTATATAATATAATATATAGTATATTATATATCAATATATATTAATGTATAATATCATAATGTACATAATATAATATGTATAATATATTACATATAATAAAATCTTGGATTTAAATCTATTTGGTATGTTTCAATCCATTGCAGTTATTATCCTTATCACTGCTCAAATTCTCCCATCACTGGTCAATGGGAGCCTCTCCAAGTTACTTCCTGAATTTTTTTAAGACACTAGTGGTTTTCAATAAATGCCCTACATTCTAGTATGATGTGATGTTCTAAACTCCACTTGTTCATTTTTCTGCCTCAGATCTGGAAAGGGCCATTTTTACAAGGAGCCTTGTTCCCATTAGAGAGAAATGGTATTTAGAGACTGCAATCTGAGCATTAGCGTGTGCAGTTTCTACTGATGGACATTTAGTTCTTTCTAATCTTTAAGTGCAGAACTGTTCCTCTGCTTTCCGGTGTGGAACATAGCATTAGTTCCCCCTTAGAGCCATCAAAGCAACGTGGTCTTCCTACATTGCCTTTTCTGCGCCTCATTTATTCTACAGAATATTGTTAAGTATTTGGTTTCTAAGAAGCAAACTAGCATAGCTGTTAAGAACACATATTCTGGAGCCAGTCTTCCTAGTTTTATATCCTAGCTTTGCTACTTACTAGTTCTCTGGCCTTTCTGTGCCTTGATTTTCTAATCTCTAAAAGAGGTATGAAAATATTAGTATCTACCCAATGACATCATTTTTGAATAAACTAATATGCATAAGGCATTTCAACAATGGAAGCATTATAAGTGTTTTCCATTATTAATATTTTCAGTGGGCATTGAGTGTATAACCATGTGTACCTTAGGATTCTTTTGGTAGTAAGCAACAGAAATTGAGCTGAAGCTTTCTTAACAAAAAAGTAGGACTTATTGGATTACAGGCTTGCAGGGGTCCTGGGGAGGTGACAGAATCAAAGGAGGAAGTTCGAGAGTTAAGACCTTACCCAGAAACTGGAGTAGGGGACTCAAGACTCCTCACTCTGTACATCGCTGCCTGTCTCTGGTTCTCCTTGTGTCTTGGCCTCATTCTTTTTCCTGCAGATAGGCTTACTTGGTATCAGGGAAGAGGGCTACTGAAGCCCCAAAGCAACATTCTTCCCATCTCAGAAAAGAAAAATGGTTACCCCACTCCCTCTAATTCAGAGAATTTTATGAAAAACTCTGACGGTTGACCTTAAGTCACGTGCTCACACTTGGACTAATCCATGGCTTTGAAGGAGCACTGAATTATAGTTGGCCCTGTCTGGATCACATGCCCATCCCACTGAATGGGTGAAATCATCATAAGTGAAAGTCCACCAGGACCACATGGGGTGACGCAGAGGTCCCCAAAGGAAAGGGAACCCCCTTCCCAGAAGAAAGGAGAAACGAAAGCATGCTGGAGAGATAAAAACGATAGCTGCCAGGGCTGACTACAGATAAAATAAAACATGGTCTCTGCTTTCAAGGAACTCACATTCTAGTGGGAGAAAAACAGGGACAGATAAATGAATCCCATAATTACAGTCATACCATGTCAGGCACCACAGTGGTGGTGGAGTTAAGAGAGACCTTCACTCTCAGCTGCTGGTCTTGCAAAAGTATCTGGCTTTCCCCATGGTGTTCCTGGATGCCCTCTGACCACTCTGACATTTGAAATGCAGCAGACAAACTGGGGGCAGTGATTTCATGCCAGATTTCAAAGGATTAAAATACAAGCATTCACTTCCAACTTAGAAAGGAGCTTATCTGGGCAGAGTTTTTATTTTTTTTATCAGTTAATTACATCATGGGGAAATTGGCTAAAGTGGCTGAATGGGTAACTGGCACTGCTTTGTCTGCTGGCGGGGGGAGAGCACACCTTTAATTCTGAAGGTCCAAGAGGTCTTTTTGGTCATATCCTCTATTATTTACCATCACAAGAGAAGGTAGAGCTACAAAAGTATTGATATTTGTAAAACAGAAATGCCAAGTATTTATACATGTTGTGTTTCTACTTTCACATTTTAATAATTATTAACAGCCCTGCATTGGTTTCCTAGCCACCATAGCACATGGCCATAAACTAGGTATCTTAAAACAGAAATGTATCCTCTCACAGTTCTAAAGGCCAGTGTCCAAAACCAACCTGTCACCAGGGCCATGCTCTCTCTGAAGGCTCAAGGGAAGGATCTTTCCTTCTTCCTAGCTCACGGTAGTTGCTGGCAATCCTTGGTGTTCCTGGGCTTCCGGGTGCATCATTCCAATCTATGCCACCATCTTCAAATGGCCTTCTTCCCAGCATGTGTTTCTGTGTCTCTTCTCCTCTTCTCATAAGTACACCAGTCATATTGGATTAGAGCTCACTTTTTTTTTTTAATGTCTTTGTTGGAGCATAATTGCTTTACAATCGTGTGTTAGTTTCTGCTGTATAACAAAGTGAATCAACTATACATATACATATATCACCATATACCCTCCCTCTTGCGTCTCCCTCCCACCCTCCCTATCTCACACCTCTAGGTAGTCACAAAGCACTGAGCTGATCTCCCTGTGCTATGCGGCTGCTTCCCACTAGCTATCTATTTTATATTTGTTAGTATATATAAGTCCATGCCACTCTCTCACTTCGTCCCAACTTACCCTTCCCCCTCCCCGTGTCCTCAAGTCCATTCTCTATGTCTGCGTCTTTATTCCTGTCCTGCCCTTAAGTTCTTCATAACAATTTTTTTTTGTAAATTCCATATATATGTGTCAGCATATGGTATTTGTTTTTCTCTTTCTGACTTACTTTGCTCTGTATGACACACTCTAGGTCCATCCACCTCACTACAAACAACTCAATTTCGTTTCTTTTTATGTCTGAGTAATATTCCATTGTATATATGTGCCACATCTTCTTTATCCATTCATCTGTCGATGGACACTTAGGTTGCTTCCATGTCCTGGCTATTGTAAATAGAGCTGCAATGAACATTGCGGTTATGACCCTTTTTGAATTATGGTTTTCTCAGGGTATATGCCCAGTAGTGGGATTGCTGGGTCGTACGGTAGTTCTATTTCTAGTTTTTTAAGCAACATCCATACTGTTCTCCATAGTAGCTGTGTCAATTTACATTCCCACCAGCAGTGCAAGAGGGTTCCCTGTTCTCCACACGCTCTCCAGCATTTATTGTTTGTAGATTTTTTGATGATGCCCATTCTGACTGGTGTGAGGTGATACCTCATTGTAGTTTTGATTTGCATTTCTCTAATGATTAGTGATGTTGAGCATTCTTTCATGTGCTTGTTGACAATCTGTATAACTTCTTTGGAGAAATGTCTATGTCGGTCTTCTGCCATTTTGGGATTGGGTTGTTTGCTTTTTGATTTTGACCTGCATGAGCTCCTTGTAAAGTTTGGAGATTAATCCTTTGTCAGTTGCTTCATTTGCAAATATTTTCTCCCATTCTGAGGGTTGTCTTTTCATTTTGTTTATGGTTGCCTTTGCTGTGCAAAACCTTTAAAGTTTCATTAGGTCCCATTTGTTTATTTTTGTTTTTATTTCCATTTCTTTAGGATGTGGGTCAAAAAGGATCTTGCTGTGATTTATGTCATAGAGTGTTCTGCTTATGTTTTCCTCTAGGAGTTTTATAGTGTCTGGTCTTACATTTAAGTCTTTAACCCATTGTGAGTTTATTTTTGTGTGTGGTGTTAGGGAGTGTTCTAATTTCATTCTTTTACATGTAGCTGTTCAGTTTTCCCACCACCACTTATTGGAGAGACTTTCTTTTCTCCATTGTATATTCTTGCCTCCTTTATCAAAGATAAGGTGACCATAGGTGCATGGGTTTATCTCTGGGCTTTCTATCCTGTTCCATTGATCTACATTTCTCTTTTTGTGCCAGTACCATACTGTCTTGATTACTGTAGCTTTGTAGTATAGTCCGAAGTCAGGGAGTCTGATTACTCCAGCTCCATGTTTCGTTCTGAAGATTACTTTAGCTCTTCGGGGTCTTTTGTGTTTCCATACAAATTGTGAAATGTTTTGTTCTAGTTCTGTGAAAAATGCCATTTGTATTTTGATACAAATTGCATTGAGTCTGTAGACTGATTTGGATAGTAGTCATTTTCACAATGTTGATTCTTCCAATCCAGGAACATGGTATATCTCTCCATCTGTTGTATCATCTTTAATTTCTTTCATCAGCAACTTATCGTTTTCTCCATACAGGTGTTTTTTCTCCTTAGGTAGGTTTATTCCTAGGTATTTTAATCTTTTTGTTGCAGTGGTAAATGGGAGTGTTTCCTTAATTTCTCTTTCAGATTTTCATCATTAGTATATAGGAATGCAAGAGATTTCTGTGCATTAATTTTGTATCCTGCTACTTTACCAAATTCATTGATTAGCCTTAGTAGTTTTCTGGCAGAGTTTTTAGGATTCTCTAGGTAAAGTAAACAGTGACACCTTTACTTCTTCTTTTCCAATTTGGATTCCTTTTATTTCTTTTTCTTCTCTGATTGCTGTGGCTAAAACTTCCAAAACTATGTTGAATAAGAGTGGTGAGAGTGGGCAACCTTGTCTTCTTCCTGATCTTAGTGAAAATGGTTTCAGTTTCCCACCACTGAGGACGATGTTGGCTGTGGGTTTGTCATATATGGCCTTTATTATGTTGAGGTAAGTTCCCTCTATGCCTACTTTCTGGTGAGTTTTTATCATAAAGGCGTGTTGAATTTTGTCAAAAGCTTTCTCTGCATCTATTGAGATGATCATATGGTTTTTCTCCTTCAATTTGTTAATATGGTGTATCACATTGATAGATTTGTGTATATTGAGAAGACTTGCATTCCTGGAATAAACCCCACTTGATCATGGTGTATGATCCCTTTAATGTGCTGTTGGATTCTGTTTGCTAGTATTTTGTTGAGGATTTTTGCATTTATGTTCATCAGTGATATTGGCCAGTAGTTTTCTTTCTTTGTGACATCTTTGTCTGGTTTTGGTATCAGGGAGATGGTAGTCTCATAGAATGAGTTTGGGAGTGTTCCTCCCTCTGTTATATTTTGGAAGAGTTTAAGAAGGATTTGTGTTAGCTCTTCTCTAAATGTTTGATAGAATTTCCCTGTGAAGCCATCTAGTCCTGGGCTTTTGTTTGATGGAAGATTTTTAATCACAGTTTCAATTTCAGTGCTTGTGATTGGTCTGTTTATATTTTCTATTTCTTCCTCGTTCAGTCTCAGAAGGTTGTGCTTTCTAAGAGTTTGTCCGTTTCTTCCAGGTTGTTCATTTTATGGCATATACTTGCCTGTAGTAATCTCTCATGATCCTTTGTATTTCTGCAGTGTCAATTGTTACTTCTCCTTTTCCTTTTCTAATTCTATTGATTTGAGTCTTCTCCTTTTTTTTCTTGATGAGTCTGGCTAATGGTTTATCAATTTTGTTTATCTTCTCAAAGAACCAGCTTTTATTCTTATTGATCTTTGCTATTGTTTCCTTCATTATTTTTTCATTTTTTTCTGACCTGATCTTTATAATTTCTTTCCTTCTGCTAACTTTGGGTTTTTTTTATACTTCTTTCTCTAATTGCTTTAGGTGTAAGGTTAGGTTGTTTATTTGAGATGTTTCTTGTTTCTTGAGGTAGGATTGTATTGCTATAAACTTGCCTCTTAGAACTGCTTTTGCTGCATCCCATAGGTTTTGGGTTGTCATGTTTTCATTGTCATTTGTTTCTAGGCATTTTTTGAGTTCCTCTTTGATTTTTTTTCAGTGGTCTGTTGGTTATTAAGTAGCATATTGTTTAGTCTCCATGTGTTTGTATGTTTTACAGATTTTTTTCCTTTAATTGATATCTAGTCTCATAATGTTGTGGTCAGAAAAGGTACTTGATACGATTTCAATTTTTTAAAATTTACCAAGGCTTGATTTGTGACCCATGATATAATCTATCCTGGAGAATGTTCCATGAGCACTTGAGAAGAAAATGTATTCTGTTGTTTTTAGATGGAATGTGCTATAAATATCAATTAAACCCATCTTGTTTAATGTATCATTCAAAGCTTTTCATTTTGTTTGATATGTCCTTTGAAAATGGGGTGTTAAAGTCCCCTACTATGATTGTGTTACTGTTGATTTCCCCTTTTATGGCTGTTAGCATTTTCCTTATGTATTGATGTGCTCCTATTTTGGGTGCATAAAATTTACAATTGTTATGTCTTCTTCTTGGATTGATCCCTTGATCATTATCTAGTGTTCTTCTTTGTCTCTTGTAATAGTCTTTATTTTAAAGTCTATTTTGTCTGATATGAGAATTGCTACTCCTGCTTTCCTTTGATTTCCATTTGCATGGAATATCTTTTTCCATCCCCTCACTTTCAGTCTGTATGTGTCCCTGGGTCTGTAATGGGTCTCTTTTAGACAGCATATATACAGCTCTTGTTTTTGTATCTAATCAGCCTGTGTATGTCTTTTGGTTGGAGTATTTAATCCATTTACATTTAAGGTAGTTATGGATATGTACGTTCCTTTACCATTTTCTTAATTATTTTGGGTTTGTTATTGTAGGTGTTTTCCTTCTCTTGTGTTTCCTACCTAGGGAAGTTCCTTTAGCATTTGTTGTAAAGCTGTTTTGGTCCTGTTTGCTTGTCTGTAAAGGTTTTAATTTCTCCATCGAATCTGAATGAGATCCTTGCTGGGTAGAGTAATCTTGGTTGAAGGTTTTTCCCTTTCCTCTCTTTAAATATATCCTGCCGCTCCTTTCTGGCTTGCAGAATTTCTGCTGAAAGATCAGCTGTTAACCTTATGGGGATTCCCTTGTATGTTATTTGTTGTTTTTCCCTTGCTGCTTTTAATTTCTTTTCTTTTTATTTAATTTTTGATAGTGTGATTAATAGGTGTCTTGGGGCTTCCCTGGTGGCACAGTGGTTGGGAGTCCACCTGCTGATGCAGAGGACGTAGGTTCGTGCACCGGTGCAGGGGGATCCCATGTGCCGTGGAGCAGCTGGGCCCGTGGGCCATGGCCACTGGGCCTGCATGTCCAGAGCCTGTGCTCCCCAGTGGGAGAGGCCACAGCTGTGAGGGGCCCATGTACCACAAAAAAAAAAGAGAAAGAAAAAAGAAATATGTGTCTTGGCATGTTTCTCCTTCGATTTATCCTGTATGGGACTCTCTGCACTTCCTGGACTTGATTAACTATTTCCTTTCCCATATTAGGGAAGTTGCCAACTATAATCTCTTCAAATATTTTCTCAGTCCCTTTCTTTTTCTCTTCTTCTTCTGGGATGCCTATAATTCGAATGTTGGTGTGTTTAATGTTGTCCCAGAGATCTCTGAGACTGTCTTCAATTCTTTTCATTCTTTGTTCTTTATTCTGCTCTGCAGTGGTTATTTCCACTCTCTTATCTTCCAGGTCACTTATCCGTTCTTCTGCCTGAGTTATTCTGCTATTGATTCCTTCTAGAGAATTCTTAATTTCATTTATTGTGTTGTTCATCATTGTTTGTTTGCTTTTTAGTTTTTTAGGTCCTTGTTAAAAGTTTCTTGTATTTTCTCCATTCTATTTCCAAGATTTTGGATCATCTTTACTATCATTACTCTGAATTCTTTTTCAGGTAGACTGCCTATTTCCTCTTCATTTGTTTGGTCTGGTGGGTTTTTATCTTGCTCCTTCATATGCTGTGTGTTTCTCTGTCTTCTCATTTTTCTTAACTTACTGTGTTTGGGGTCTCCTTTCTGCAGGCTGCAAGTTCATAGTTCCCATTGTTTTTGGTATCTGCCCCCAGTGGGTAAGATTTTTTAGTGGGTTGTGTAGGCTTCCTGGTGGAGGGGACTAGTGCCTGTCTTCTGGAGGATGAGGCTGGATCTTGTCTTTCTGGTGGGCAGGACTGCATCTGATGGTGTGTTTTGGGGTGTTTGTGACCTTATTATGATTTTAGGCAGCCTCTCTGCTAATGGGTGGGGTTTTGTTCCTGTCTTGTTAGTTGTTTGGTATAGGGTGTCCAGCACTGTAGCTTGCTGTTTGTTGAGTGGAGTTGGGTCTTAGCGTTGAGATGAAGATCTCTGGGAGAGCTTTCTCCATTTGATATTACATGGAGCCGGAAGGTCTCTGGTGGACCAACGTCCTGAACTAAGCTCTCCCAACTCAGATGCACAGGCCTGACACCCAGCAGGAGCACCAAGACCCTGTCAGCCACATGGCTCAGAAGAAAAAGGAGAAAAATAGAAAGAAAGATAGAAAGAATGAAATAAAATAAAGTTATTAAAATAAAGATTAAAAATAATTATTAAAAATTAAAAAGTAATTAAAAAAGAAAGAAAGAAATGAGAGAGCAACCAAACTAAAAAACAAATCCACCAATGATAGCAAGCGCTAAAAACTATACTAAAAAAACAAAAACAAAACAAAAGAAAACGGACAGACAGAACCCTAGGACCAATGGTAAAAGCAAAACTATACAGACAAAATCACACAAAGAAGCATACACATACACACTCACAAAAAGAGAAAAAGGAAAAAAGTATATATATTGTTGCTCCCCAAGTCCACCGCCTCAATTTTGGGATGATTCATTGTCTATTCAGGTATTCCAGAGATGCAGGGTACATCAAGTTGATTGTAGAGATTTAATCCACTGATCCTGAGGCTGCTGGGCGAGATTTCCCTCTCTCTTCTTTGTTCGCACAGCTGCTGGGGTTCATCTTTGGAGTGGCCTCACCTCTGCGTGTAGGTTGCCTCAGGGCATCTGTTCTTCACTCAGGCAGGACAGTAGCAGCTGATTAGGGGGGGTCTGGCTCACTCAGGCCAAAAGGAGGGAGGGGTACAGAATGTGGGGTGAGCCTTCAGTGGCAGAGGCAGGCATGACACTGCAACAGCCTGAGGCACGCCATGTGTTCTCCCGGGGAAGTTGTCCCTATATCATGGGACTCTGGCAATGGCTGGCTACACAGGCTCCCAGGAGGGAAGGTGTGGATAGTGACCTGTGCTTGCACACAGGTTTCTTGGTGGCTGCAACAGCAACGTTAGCGTTTCATGCCCGTGTCAGTTGTCCATGCTGGTAGCTGTGGCTCACACCCATCTCTGGAGCTCGTTTAGGCAATGCTCTGAATCCCCTCTCCTCACACACCCCGAAACAATGGTCTCTTGCCTCTTCGGCAGGTCCAGACATTTTCCCGGACTCCCTCCTGTTTGGCTGTGGCACACTAACCCCCTTCAGGCTGTGTTCACACAGCCAAACCCAGTCCTCTCCCTAGGATCTGACCTCCGAAGCTGGAGCCTCAGCTCCCAACCCCCGCCTGCCCTGGCGGGTGAGCAGACAAGCCTCTCAGGCTGGTGAGTGTTGGCTGGCACTGATCCTCTGTGCAGGAATCTCTCCACTTTGCTCTCTGCATCCCTGTTGCTGTGCTCTCCTCCATGGCTCCCAAGCTTCCCCCACCCCTGCCATGCCCCTGTCTCCGCCAGTGAAGGGTCTTCCTAGTGTGTAGAAACTTTTCCTCCTTCACAACTCCCTCCCAGAGGGGCAGGTCCCATCCCTATTCTTTTGTCTCTGTTTTTTCTTTTTTCTTTTGCCCTACCCAGGTATGTGGGGAGTGTCTTGCCTTTTGGGAAGTCTGAGGTCTTCTGCCAGCATTCAGTAGGTGCTCTGTAGGAGTTGTTCCACATGTAGATGTATTTCTGACGTATTTGTGGGGAGGAAGGTGATCTCCACGTCTTACTTTTCTGCCATCTTGAAGGTCTCTCTAGGGCTCACTTTAATGACTTCCTCTTAACGTGTTTACATTTGTGAAGACCCTGTTTCCAAATAAGGTCACGTTCACAGCTACTGAGGGTTAGGACTTCAACATATCTTTTGGGGAGACAAAATTCAACTCATAACCAGCCCCATCTCATTTTCAAAAGTTTTGAAGTTTCAAAATGTCTGATGAAGGAAACTGGGATGTCCCAAGCCTCTCACCAGCTTACAGTGTGAAAGAAGTCACATTCATACCATCATTAACCTCTCAATTACGGTGGCAATTTCTCTCTACTTGTTTATGGGGAATCTCAGCACACTTCCAAAATAAAACCAAACAGCAACAAACCAAAGAGCTCTTCCTGAGAGATTCTCCCACCATGGAGGAGGACTGCACTTGCTCTCTTGTGCCCTTGTTCCACACTGAGCCACATCTTACCACCTCTGCGGCTGGTGACACCCCGAGAGCACTCTCCACTTGTAGGCTTGCTGCATTTCCATTACTGCATTGTGGTTTGTGGCCATGGTAGGGACTTAGACCCTGTCTCTCCCTCTGTTTGTACTTTGTCACCTTTCTGCCTTGTTTTAAAAAGTTTTTCCTGAGCCAACCCCTGCAGCTTGGGACCCTGAGCATTCTCACAAAGGTTCAAGTCTGGGCTGGGCCCAGACCATGCCACTTACTCCATGAGCATCATTTCTGACTGTTTTCCTAAGCACCAGGGCACACAGCTCCCTCCTCCTTCATTTCCCCTTTCTCCTTCCAATCTCAAAGGAAAGCAAATGCCCTTTCTATTAGTTTATGAAACTAGACTCCATTAGAGCCTGGAACAAGCCCATATGATCCTAAACAAACAACCAGACCCTGAACCGTGGTTTAGGCTCACCCCAAAAGCAGGAGCCCCAAAATATTTCCTTTAATGCAAATCTTTCTCCCCCAGATAGAAAAAGAAATCTGAGACAGGAGGAAATAAATGTAGACTGAAATATTCAGCAAGAAGAAAAAGATTATACATAGAAGCGCACATTGTAAAGTTCTACAATTGAGCTTTGTAGTAGCCAAAGTAAAGATAGAAAAGGAATCAGCAAGAAGGTTCAGACTGTCTTTGAAAGAAAACCAAACCTGTAGTACAGGAGGAGTGAGGCTTGGTCTGCAACTGTGGTCTGGCATCTTTGTTTCAATTAACTTTAAGCTTTCTGCTTTGTCATGTCAAGCCCATTTCCCTTTCTTCCTGGGCACACAGCTAGAGCACACTTTCCAGCTCTCTTGCAGTCAGGTGTGGCCATGTGACTGAAATCTGGCCAACTAAATATGTCTGGAAGTGATATGTGTCATTTCTGGGCAGAAGCAGTTAAGAAGCTGGTGTACATTTCCCACAATCTCTGTCCCCATCTTCCAGTTGGATGGGACAATCTCTGATGCTCATGAGGAGAGTGGAGCCACAAGATGGAAAGAGTCTGGGTCCCTGAATGTTGATGTGGAAGACTATTAGGCCATGCCACCCACGGCAGTCTGTGTCAGAGGGAGAGATAATCCTGTATCGTGTTAAGCTATTGAGATTGCAGGGATTAGCTGATACAGCAGCTAGTGTCACCTTAACTAAAATAGATGGGATAATTCACCTCAACATTCATAGGAGCATTATTTACAATTGCCAAGACATGGGAGCAACCTAAGTATCTGTCAATAGCTGAATGGATAAAGAAGATGCAGTATAAACACACACACACACACACACACACACACACACACACACACACACAGAGTGGAATGCTACTCAGCCATAAAAAAGAATGAAATTTTGCTATTTGCAGCAACATGGATGGACTTGCAGGGTATTATGCTAAGTGAAATAAATCAGACAGAGAAAGACAAATACTGTGTGATATCACTTACATGTGGAATCTAAAAAATACAACAAACTAATGAATATTAAAAAAAAAGCAGACACAGATATAGAGAACAACCTAGTGGTTAACAGTGGGGGGGGAGGGGAAGTACAGGGGCAGGGGATTGAGAGGTACAAACTATTGTGTATAAAATAAGCTATAAGGATATATTGTACAACATGGGGAATATAGCCAATATTTTATAATAACTTTAAATGTAGTATAACCTTTAAAATTTGTGAATCACTATATTGTACACCTGTAACTTATACAATATTGTACATCAACTATCCTTCAAGTAAAAAAATAAGAATGTAATAAAATCGATGGGATAACACAGGGCCCCCTTGAACACTTCCACCCACTTTCCCTGAGGAACCAAGATAGGTTCCAAAATTTCATCTGCTACCTCTCTCAGCACAATAGGAAATATTCTACCAGGGGAGGGTTTGAAGCCACTTAGATGAGTTCTGAGCTCTCTCGTAGTCTTTATTTCTCCTGGATCTCTTTGGCCTCTGGCTAATGTGACCTTGCCCTTTCCAATCTGGCAACTCTTTCTTCTTCTTTTTTTAAAAATTTTTATTTTATATTAGAGTATAGTTGATTAACAATGTTGTGTTAGTTTCAGGTGTACAGCAAAGTGATTCAGTTATACATGTACAAGCATCTATTATTTTTCAAATTATTTTCCCATTTAGGTTATTACAGAATATTGAGCAGAGTTCCCTGTGCTATACAGTAGGTCCCTATTGGTTATCCACTATATTTTAAATATAGTAGTGTGTACATGTCAATCCCAAACTCCCACTCTATCCCTCCCCTCCCCCCATCCTTCCCCTCTGGTAACCATAAGTTCATTCTCTAAGTCTGTGTGTGTTTCTGTTTTGTAAATATGTTCATTTGTAACTTTTTTTTTAAGATTCCACGTATAAGTGATATCATATGATATTTGTCTTTCTCTGCCTGACTTAATTCACTTAGTATGATAATCTCTATGTCCATCCATGTTGCTGCAAATGACATTATTTCATTCTTTTAAATGGCTGAGTAATATTCCATTGTATATATGTACCACATATTCTTTATCCATTCCTTTGTTGATGGACATTTAGGCTGCTTCCATGTCTTGGCTATTGTAAACAGTACTGCAATGAACATTGGGGTGCATGTATCTTTTCGAACCATGTTTTTCTCCAGATGTATGCCCAGTTGCTGGATCATATGGTAGCTCTACTTTTAGTTTTTTAAGGAACCCCCATACTGTTCTCCATAGTGGCTGTACCAATTTACATTCCCGCCAACAGGTATACTATAAAACTCTTAGATGAAAACATAGGCAGAACACTCTTTGACATAAATCACAGCAAAATCTTTTTTGATCTGTCTCCTAATCAAAATAAAAACAAAAATAAACAAATGGGACCTAATTAAACTCAAAAGCTTTTGCACAGCAAAGGAAACCTTAAACAAAAAGAAAAAACAGCCCACAGAATGGGAGAAAATATTTGCAAATGAAGTGACCAAGAAGGGATTAATCTCCAAAATTTAGAAACAGCTCATGCAGCTCAATATCAAAAAACCAAACAACCCAATAAGAAAAATGGGCAGAATACCTAAATAGACATTTCTCCAAAGAAGACATACAGATAGTCAAGAGGTACATGAAAATATGCTCAATATCGCTAATTATCAGAGAAATACAAATCAAAACTACAATGAGGTATCACCTCATACTGGTCAGAATGGCCTTCATCAAAAAGTACAGTAAATGCTGGAGAGGGTGTGGAGAAACCTTCCTTCTTCTTAACAGAAAAGGCTGCACTGTGGTAGAATTTGGAAGGTTCTGCCTTCTCTCTGCACTGCCAACTCTGCGACATCTGGAAGTTGTTTGCTTTGATGACAAAATAAATCATGTGTCCTTTGTCCTGCTGAGCAGCAGAACAAGCTGCCCGCAGAGCACACTGTTCAGAATAGTAGGTCCTCACGATATTCTCAGAAGAACCACGCAGAGTGAGGAGAGGAGAGGAAGGCCGACCCCAGACTGCTGTGTCTTTCACAGAGTGAGTTAAGCATTGACCTGGTGTCAGGTCCACAGGCACGCTGATGGGGCTCATACTGTCCCTGTGTCACACCGCTAGTACTCAGGTACTATTATTTTCTGGTAGGTCATGTTGACAGAAAATTCTCATGATAATTGGCTTTGTGAAATTCCCTGGTCAAAATGTTCATTTCCTGAGCAGGGATTGCAATTAGTAGCCAATCAGTGGAGCCAAATACTCAGCACTTCTGCATTACAAATTTACGTGTTCTTAGTCTCGTCGTCATTTTGGTCACTTGATAAGATCTAGAAGAAGCACTGGTCTGGAAGTCATAATGCCTGGGTTTCATTGGATCCAACAATAGCCACCACTTCTGGGGCATTTACTGTGCTCCAGATCATTCTGGACAATTTGCATGCATCATCTCAAACATCTCTTTTGAAATAGGATATAATTTGCATGTCTATGAATTTTATAAATATATGCATTTTACAGATAAAAGCATTGAGGCTCTGTCTGCTCTATGCTCAACTGTATGTTAGTCCCTCCTGGAAATGGGTTAGGACTCTGATTTTGAAGAGTATAAAATCTCTTTAAGGAAATGAGACATTCCTGAAATAATCTGAGAATCATATATGATAGTATACAGAACTATGTGAGTCTTTTTCCTGATCAGAGCTAGATGGAGACTGAGGGTTTTGACTAGGGTGAGTAAGGTCGAGAGATGTCCAGCCTGAGAAGTAAGGCCAGGTGTGTGGGGTAAAATCAGTTTAGTTACCAGGTGTCTGAATGGACAAGCACCAGTTTCTGAGTGGGAGTATGATCAGCACTGAGGTGCAGGTGGGCAGACATAATAGACACCAGCCTGCGAGAAAGAAGAAAGGAGAAAGTGCTCTTGTGTTACTGACCTCACCACTCAAAAGCCAGTGCTCAAGACAAAAGTGTTAGTAGGAAAGGAAAAGTTGCTTTATTCAGGAGGCCAACAACCTGGGAAGAAGGTGAACTCATGTCCAAAAACCAACTCTGAAGATTCTGCTCAACCAAGAAAGTTTTTAAAGGGAGAATCATTTGAGGAGGGGGTCAGAGTCTTTGTTATCTTCCACTGTGTGCAGACTTTCTTCTGATTGGTTGGTGGTGAGGTAACAGGGCGGCATTCCAAGAACCTTGCGCTCAGCCTGAAGTCACCATCCTCCCCCTGGGTGAGGGCCTTAGTTCCTGCAGAAGAACTCAAAGAAATTGTATGTATATTCCATGAGGAGGAACCAGGACCCTGACCCATGGCTGCACTATTGTTTCTTTATTTTTAAATAAATTTATTTATTTATGTATTTATTTTTGGCTGCATTGGGTCTTCGTTGCTGCATGCAGGCTATTCTCAAGTTGCGGCGCGCAGGGGCTACTCTCTGTTGCGGTGCATAGGCTTCTTATTGCAGTGGCTTCTCTTGTTGTGGATCACAGGCCCTAGACATGTGGGCTTCAGTAGCTGTGGCTCGCAGGCTATAGAATGCAGACTCAGTAGTTGTGGCGCATGGGCTTAGTTGCTCCATGGCATGTGGAATCTTCCCAGACCAGGGCTCGAACCTGTGTTCCCTGCAATGGCAGGAGGATTCTTAAACACTGCACCACCAGGGAGGTCCTGCACTATTGTTTCTTGACTGCTCCACTCTTGTTTCTGCATTCCCTCTCTTTCTTGATAAGCAACTGTTTGAATCTGCCCTTTGGAACCCAGGAGAGGTCGAGGAGGCTGAATGAAGCCTGTTTCCTAAAAACAAGAAACAGGAGACACAGAAGGGCCCCACAGAATCCTGATTCATTTCACTTGGGAGGAAGCTCAGGACAGCCTGTTTTTATTCTGTTGGGCATCTGGCCCAGGGCTGCCATTAGAATGGTGATTCTTAATCTTGGCTGCACTTAAAAGACACCCAAGGGAGCTTTTAAAAAATACTGATGTCTGAACCTCACCCCTGAATTACTGTGTCTGATTTAATGGATTTGAGTCTGGGTCTTGAGACTTTTTAGATTTGCCCAGGTGATTCTAATATGAAGTTAAGAGTGAGCACCTCTGCCTTAAATGTGCCACCAATCACTTATCTGATCATCTGTGTGTGTCTTTAATGTCTTTAATGAGTGTTCATATTCACTGATTGTTGGTTCTATTCTAACTCTTCTAGGTTCTTTCCTGAGAAGGAAAGTATCACAGGACCCCAGAGTTAGGAAAGTAGGCTTCCTGGAATTGGTGAGTCTCCAGTTAGACCTTGAAGGACTGTCATTTCTCTTAGGACAGGATGGGCCATATAGCAGTGGATCCAAGGAGTTGGGGTGACCACAGGCTCTGACAGGTGAAATCCTGCTTCCATATAAGGGAAGAGAGATGAAGCCAAGTAGAAGCTCTTGAAATATTTCACACCTTGGCTGGGATTGTCCCTGCAATCACGGGGTCTTTCAGGGTCTTGCCTTCTGGAAAGAAGGAGCCTGAAGGAGCTTGTCTCTAGGTGTTTGTTGGTTTGAGGAAATCAAAAAACACCTGGAGACAATGACAACAAAAACACGATGATCCAAAACCTATGGGATGCAGCAAAAGTAGCTCTAAGACGGAAGTTTATAGCAATACAATCCTACCTCAAGAAACAAGAAAAATCTCAAGTAAACAATCTAACCTTACACCTAAGGGAACTAGAGGAAGAACAAACAAAACCCAAAGCTAGTAGAAGAAAAGAAATCATAAAAATCAGAGCAGAAATAAAACCAGAAATAGAAACAAAGAAAACAATAGCAAAGATCAATAAAACTAAAAGATGGTTCTTTGAGAAGATAAACAAAATTGATAAACCAATATCCAGACTGATCAAGAAAAAGAGGGAGAGGACTCAAATCAATAAAATTAGAAATGAAAAAGGAGAAGTTACAACAGACACCACAGAAAAACAAAGCATCCTAAGAGACTACTACAAGCAACTCTATGCCAATAAAATGGACAACCTGGAAGAAATGGACAACAAGAGAAGCCACAAGAATGGACAAATTCTTAGAAAGGTATAACCTTCCAAGACTGAACCAGGAAGAAATAGAAAATATGAACAGACCAATCACAAGTAATGAAATTGAAACTGTGATTAAAAATCTTCCAACAAACAAAAGTCCAGGACCAGATAGCTTCACAGGTGAATTCTATCAAACATTTAGAGAAGAGCTAACACCCATCCTCAAACTCTTCCAAAAAATTGCAGAAGAAAGAACACTCCCAAACTCATTCTATGAGGCCACCATCACCCTGATACCAAAACCAGACAAAGATACTACTAAAAAAGAAAATTACAGCCCAATATCACTGATGAATATAGATCCAAAACTCCTCAACAAAATGCTAGCAAGCAGAATCCAGCAACACGTTAAAAGGATCACACACCATGGTCAAGTGGGGTTTATCCCAGGAATGCAAGGATTCTTCAATATACACAAATCAATCAACGTGATACACTATATTAACAAATTAAGGAATAAAAAACATATGATCATCTCAGATTTATGATAAAAACTCTCCAGAAAGTGAGCATAGAGGGAACCTTCCTCAACATAATAAAGGCCATATATGACAAACCCACAGTAAATATCATTCTCAATGGTGAAAAACTGAAAGCATTTCCTCTAAGATCAGGAACAAGACAAGGATGTCCACTCTCACCACTATTAGTCCACATAGTTTTGGAAGTCCTAGCCACGGCAATCAGAGAACAAAAAGAAATAAAAGGAATACAAATTGGAAAAGAAGATGGAAAACTGTCATTGTTTGCAGATGATATGATACTATACATAGAGAATCCTAAAGATGCCACCAGAAAACTACTAGAGCTAATCAATGAATTTGGTAAAGGTGCAGGATACAAAATTAATGCACAGAAATCTCTTGCATTCCTATACACTAACAATGAAAGATCAGAAAGAGAAATTAAGGAAACAATCCCATTTACTATTGCAACAAAAAAATAAAATACCTAGGAATAAACCTACCTAAGGAGGTAAAAGACCTGTACTCAGAAAAGTATAAGACACTGATGAAAGAAATCAAAGATGACACAAACAAATGGAGAGATATACCATGTTCTTGGATTGGAAGAATCAATATTGTGAAAATGACTGTACTACTGGAAGCAATCTACAGATTCAATGCAATCCCTAACAAATTACTGATGGCATTTTCCACAGCATTAGAGCAAAAAATTTTACAATTTGTATGGAAACAAAAAAGACCCTGAATAGCCACAGCAATCTTCAGAAAGAAAAACAGAGCAGGAGGAGTCAGGCTCCATGACTTCAGACTATACTACAAAGCTACAGTAATCAAGATAGTATGTTACTGGCACAAAAACAGAAATATAGATCAATGGAACAGGATACAAAGCCCAGAGATAAACCCATGCACCTATGGTCAACTAATCTATGACCAAGGAGGCAAGAACGTACAATGGTGAAAAGACAGTCTTCAATAAGTGGTGCTGGGAAAACTGGACAGCTACATGTAAAAGAATGAAATTAGAACACTCCCTAACAGCATACACAGAAATAAACTCAAAATGGATTAAAGATCTAAATGTAAGACTGGACACTATAAAACTCTTAAAAGAAAACATAGGAAAAACACTCTTCGACATAAAGCATAGCAAGATCTTTTTTGACCCACCTCCTAGAGTAATGAAAATAAAATAAATAAATAAACCAATGAGACCTAATTGAACTTAAAAGCTTTTGCACAGCAAAGAAAACCATAAACAAGATGAAAAGGCAATCCTCAGAATGGGAGAAAATATTTGCAAATGATTAATCTCCAAAATATACAAACGGCTCATGCAGCTCAATACTTAAAAAAAAAAAACACGCAATAAAAAGATGGGTAGAAAACCTAAATAGACATTTCTCCAAAGAAGACATACAGATGGTCAAGAAGCACATGAAAAGCTGCTCAACATCACTAATTATTAGAGAAATGCAAATCAAAACTACAATGAGGTATCACCTCACACCAGTTAGAATGGGCATCATCAGAAACTCTGAAAACAACAAATGCTGGAGAGGGTGTGGAGAAAAGGGAACCCTCTTGCACTGTTGGTAGGAATGTAAATTGATACAGTCACTATGGAGAACAGTATAGAGGTTCCTTAAAAACTAAAAGTAGAATTACCATATGACCCAGCAATCCCACTACTGGGCATATACCCAGAAAAAAACATAATTCAAAAAGACACATGCACCCCAATATTCATTGCAACACTATTTACAATAGTCAGGTCATGGAAGCAACTTAAATGCCCATCAACAGATGAATGGATAAAGAAGATGTGGTACATATATACAATGGAATATTACTCAGCCATAAAAGGAACGAAATTGGGTCATTTGTAGAGACATGGATGGACCTAGAGACTGTCATACAGAGTGAAGTAAGACAGAAGGAGAAAAACAAATATCGTATATTAACACATATATGTTGAATCTAGAAAAATGGTGCAGATGTATCGGTTTGTAAGGCAGAAATAGAGACACAGATGTAGAGAACAAACATATGGACACTAAGGGGGAAAAGTGCGGGCAGGAGGTGGTGGTGGTAGGATGAATTGGGAGATTAAGATTGACATATATACCCTAATATGTATAAAGTAGATAACTACTAAGAACCTGATGTATAAAAATATTAAATTAAATTAAAAATAAATACAAAATAAACTGATTCGTGGGGAAAAAAATTAGGCATTTAAAGCAATCTGTTGCTGGAGAAAACAGTAACATTTCTATGTTTTGAGTAGCAAGTTTATGAGCCAAGTTCTTTCTTGGAGGACCAATCTAAGAGATTGGAAATATAATTGAATTTCCATGCAGATTTTGGAAGAGAGAAAAACCCTGAAGTAGGTCTGAGTGAAGTGCTGGCAGATTGAGTACCAAGACATGGAGCATGAAACAGCCTAGAAAGATGGAGAAGGTGGTGGTTCCTTCTGGGCTGCCCCAGGATAATTCCACAGAACCAGAATGTCCTCCTGTATGTTCTGTCAGAATTTTCCAGTTTCTGTGGCATTTACATTCACAGAGCAGAATGAGGAGTAGAGCCCTGGGGTCCTTCTCCTCACTCCTCACAGCCTTGAAGTCTTTTTTTTTTTTAATTAATTAATTTATTTAATTTTATTATTTATTTTTGGCTGTGTTCGGTCTTCGTTGCTGTACCTGGGCTTTCCCTAGTCGCGGCGAGAGGGGGATACTCTTCCTTGCGGTGCATGGGCTTCTCATTGCGGTGGCTTCTCTTGTTGCAGAGCACGGGCTCTTGGCGCACAGGCTTCAGTAGTTGCGGTATGTGGGCTCTAGAGCACAGGCTCAGTAGTTGTGGCACACGGACTTAGCTGCTCCGCGACACATGGGATCTTCCCGGACCAGGGCTTGAACCCGTGTCCCCTGCATTGGAAGGTGGATTCTTAACCACTGCACCACCAGGGAAGTCCCTGGCTTGAAATCTTAAAGAGACACAGGGGATGACTCTTCTGAGGAGCTGCCACCTCTGCTTCGGGATCCCTTTAGTGCAACTTCTTCTCCCTAGGTCTCCATTTCTTTGATTTCCCTGAAAACAAGGGATCTAGAGCCATGGTTCCTGCCTTCCTTTTTCAATATCCCCAAGAATTTATCCTCCATGGTGAGAATAACTGTTTCATATGTGAGACATGGGAAATCCAAGCTGACACTAAGGCTACTAACACAGATGGATTCTCAGGCTCAGAGGAAGCCTCCTTCCTAATCTCTCCAGACCAGTGCCCAGCCTCCACCCCACCCCACCCTGATTGTCCCCTCTAAAGAAGGAAGGCAGGTTTCCACCTGGCCCTAAATATTCATCCTTTCATCTCCAGGTATTCCCAAATGGCTAGCAGTCACCCTCCCTGGCAAGTCCTGGAAGTTTGTCGCTCAGCTTTGGCCATGGTCTCTCTGTCCTGTTTGGTTTCCCTGAAGCGTGCCTGGTAGTTGGCTAACGTTGGTTTTATCTGTAAATAAACCCCTCGCTCCTTCCTGCTGTTCCTCCCACACCACTGATTGACATGTAGGACAGAGTCACCCAGGACATCTCTCCTCACCCCTTTGAAGGCAACTGAAAACCAGAATAGCCAAATGGACCATGTGCAACCCTATGTTAATACAGAACTCTGACCCACAACCTGCGACAACCAGGCTGGGAAGCCAAACCACAATCTGCAACCACAAGTCCATGAAATCAAACCACAACCTCTATAGCAGTAGAGCCCAAATGGCCAAGACTTGACCAATACTGACAGCTTCCCTAAGTTTTGTCCTAACTTCCAATTTGGGATTAACCAGAGAACGTCAAATATGGTCCCCTAACCGGTCGCATAGGATGTTCTGCTTCTAGTTATCCCGCCAACAGCTTCCCCATGCCAACTGCCTCCAGTTAGAGTACACCTGGGGCCTCCCTTTTATCCACTGTAAAGTTTTCCCACTCCCCTGCTCACTTTTGAGTCTCAGATGATGCAGATGATGGTGGCTGACTCCTTTGTTAGAGCAAGTTCTGAATAAATAGCCTTTACTTGTTCGCATGTGGGTGGTCTTTGATTATTTCCACAAAACCAAGTGTGGTGAAAAGAAGAAGAATTAAAAATCAGGTTGAATGATTCCATTTATATGGAATTCCACAAACAGGCAAAATGAGTCTATAGTGATAGAAATAAGAAAGTGGTTGGTGGAATGTGGGTGTATGGGTGTGGCAGGGGGTGGGGTGAATTGGCTGGAGAGGGTCATCAGAACACTTTCTAGAGGGATGGAAATATTCTAAATCTTATTTTGAGTGATGGTTACATGGTGCAGCCAGTTGTCAAAACTCATTGACTTAGGGGCTTCCCTACCTGGTGGCGTAGTGGTTGAGTGTCCGCCTGCCGATGCAGGGGACATGGGTTTGTGCCCCGGTCCGGGAAGATCCCACATGCCGCAGAGCGGCTGGGCCCGTGAGCCATGGCCGCTGAGCCTGTGAGTCCAGAGCCAAAACTCATTGACTTAAATCCTTAAGATCTGTGCATTTTATCATAATAAAATTATACCTTATTGTAGGCAGCTTCTAAGATGATCCTCAATTCCCGGTATTCACACCCTTGTACAATGCCTTCCCTTGGAATGTGGGCTGGACCTAGTCGCTCACTGCTAACAAGTAGATATGGCAAAAGTGATGGGTTGTCACTTAGGAGATTAGATTACAAAAAAAAAAAAAAAAAGACTGTGGCTTTTGGAACACTCTTTTATTCTTTTGTTCTTCTTGATCACTCTGGGAGAGACCACCTGCCATGTTGTGAGCTTATCCTATGGAGAGACCCACATGGCAAGGAAGTGAAGCTTCTGACCCACAGCCAGTAAGGACCTGAGCCCTGGCAACAGCCAATGAACTTGAAAGCAGACCCTTCCCCAGCCAAGCCTTGAGAAGAGACCACAGGCCCTGCTGAGATTTTGATTGCAGCCTTATAAAAGACCTTGAGTCAGAACTACCCAGCTAAGCTGTGCGTGGATTCGCAACCCACAGAAACTCTGAGATCATAAATATTTATTTTTATAAGCTGCAAAATTTTGGTGTAATTCATTATGCAGCAATAGATAATGAATACGCAGATGGAATATGTTCTATATCAACTTTAAAAAAGACACTTGTTAAAAAGAAAGTGAAGCACAGTACTTGGTAGTACGTGCTTCTGTTCTTTTCCCAGCTCAGAGGATCTGCTCTGCCCACAGTGACTCACTCAGTTGCCTACCCTAACTATTTCCCTGAAAAGCCTTCTTCCAGAATACCAGCTTTGCAATGTAAAAATAAGTAGGACATACAGACACACTCACAGGAGACCTCCAAACGCAAGGAAAGAGATTCTCCACATTCTGGTATGGGAGCACTCCTAGCTATGGGGGGCACATGGAATGCAAACATCCTGACACCCAGAAAGGCTCACAGAGGCAGGCAGGTGGGAGGAAGGGCTATCTCTTCCCTCAGATGGATGGTCTTTACCATGGGGTCCCTTCTTCATCTTCTCCTCTCTTAGCTGCTAAGAATACAGAGAGATGCAGCCTCCTGGGCCAGGATCACCTTTGCCAGAGGGATAGTAGAAAGAGTGTGGGCTTGGGAACTAGATGGACCTGGACCCAGGTCCACTTTTATGAGCTGGGTGAGCTTTAGAGCATTAAAGGAGTTCAGGACATGCCATCCTAAAATATGCCACTTTGCTATATTGATTATTTTGAACTGAAGGCACTTGAAATACAGCAAACGCAGAGAGAGATTTTCTCTGAACTCCCCTCATCTGCCAAAAGAGCCATCCTTCAAAAGGAAATCAGTTGTCATAAGTGCACTCCCCCGGCGTTTCACCCACCAGGGAAGATTGACTCATCACAGAAGAGGAGACTAGAAATCAACACCACACCCAGAGAAACTTCATCACAAATGATCAAAAATCCCCTCTATTCTTCTAAGGGCCCATTCATCTTTCCTAAAAATCATTTACTTAACCCTACGTTGCCTACATCCCACTCCCTTTCCCCTATTAGGATGGCATATAAGCTCTCAAATCTCCCTACTTTGGGGGTATTCACTTTTTTGCGTGTGATGCCCCTGTGCACGTAATATTAAAAGTGCATCTTTTATATTCATATTTGTATACTTTTCTCCAGTTAATCTTCCTGTTATCAGTTTACTTCATAGACCCAGATTAAGAGTGTAGGGACAGTCTTTCCTCTCCCACAGCACCATGATTCCTTTTTGAGCCTTGGGAACCTTATCTATGAAATTAGGATAACTCCTATTGTGAGGAATTACTGTAAGAATTAGAGACATGCACCAACATGGGTGAAACTCAAACATATTATGCTAAGAGAAAGAAGCCAGATTAAAAGGCTACTTTTTTTTTTTTTATAATTGAAGTATAGTTGACTTACAATGTTGTGTTAGCTTCTGGTGGACAGCACAGTGATTCAGTTTTATATATGTATGTGTGTATATATATAAAATGTATGTATATATACATATATACATATATATATTCTTTTTCAGATTCTTTCCCATTATAGTTTATTGCAAGATATTGAATATAGTTCCCTGTAGGTCCTTGTTTGTTATTTATTTCATATATAGTAATGTGTATATGTTAATACCAAACTACTAATTTATTCCTCCCTGCTTTCCCCGTTGGTAACCATAAGTTTGTCTTATATGTCTGTGAGTGTGTTTCTGTTTTGTAAATAAGTTCATGTGTATCATTTTTTAGATTCCACATACAAGTGATGTCATATGATTTGTCTTTCTCTGACTTCACTTAGTATAATAATCTCTAGGTCCATCCATGTTGCTGCAAATGGCATTATATCATTGTTTTTCATGCCTGAGTAATATTACGTTGCATATACACACCACATCTTCTTCATGCTTTCATCTGTCGATGGACATGTAGGTTGCTTCCATGTCTTGGCTATCGTAAATCATCAAAAGGCTACATTTATATATGTCATTCTGGAAAAAGCAAAACTACAGGGACAGAAAACAGATCAGTGGATGTCAGAGGCAAGAGGTGGGAGGAGAGGGCTTCCCTGGTGGTGCAGTGGTTGAGAGTCCGCCTGCCGACGCAGGGGACACAGGTTCGTGCCCCGGTCCGGGAAGATCCCACATGCCGCGGAGTGGTTGGGCCCGTGAGCCATGGCCGCTAAGCCTGCGCGTCTGGAGCCTGTGCTCCACAACAGGAGAGGCCACAGCAGTGAGAGGCCCGTGTACCGCAAAAAAAAAAAAAAAAAAAAAAGGTGGGAGGAGAGTGGACTACAAAGGGGCACAAAAGAATTTGGGGGGGGTGAATTTTTCTATATTTTGATTATAGAGATGGCTGCATGACTGTCAAAATTCATAGAACTGTACAATGAAGAAATGAATCTTACTGCATTAAATTTCACCTCAATAAACCTGCTTTGGAAAATAACAGAAGAAGGAAAGGCACAAACACAATAATTCTCTCATTCTAGCCCACCAAGATAGATAGCCACGCAGGCTTGGGCTGCACCTCTGAGCTTGCTGAGGCTATAGTCAATGTGCCGTATAGGACAAGCCTACCTTTTCACACTCTTCCCTCCCCAGCCTCCCTGTGGACTCCTCCCTGCCTTGAGGGATTTGTCACTTTGGGGTATAAATGCTCAAGGTGGCTGTATGTGACCTAGCGTAGTATAGGGCCACTCAGAGCCAGCACGACCGTCTAAAAGATGGCATCCAGTCCTGTTCCTCAGCATCCCATCAGCTAACAAGGGAACATTGAAAAGTCAGCCATTTGCATCTATCATCAGCATCTATGGAAATTCACGTATGTTTTCTACAACGTGTGATGTTGACACAACCATAAAACAGTGGCTACAAATCAAATGTATATGTAACCTACTAACAAAGTGATGAATTCCCCCTCCCTTGCATCAGGGAGAGAAAGAGCTGAATTGTGAGTTTTTTAATCAAACCAGAAAGTGAGAAATAAAAATGGCAATGGTGCCTGTTAATCTCCTCAAAGTTTCCACAGGGATGGGCCCAGCAAGAAGCCATCATTTCTATGGAAACCACAAAAGGCAATTTGGATAAAAGGAAATGAACCAGGGCAAGGAAGGGACTGTCTACACTTTGAGTGAGACTGAATTCCAAGATGGGTAAGAAAAAGAGCAGCCTCAGAGCTCAGGAGCCAAAGCCTTGGGTCACCAGCACTGGCAGAGGCATCTCGCAGCCTGGGGGCAGGCAGGAAGCCTAGTTGCCCAACTTCCTTAGGTCTCAGGGCTGCTAAGGAAGTCCAGTGAGGCTGCTGTGGGCGGGACAGGGCAAAAGCACAGGCAGGAGAAAAGAATAGAAGGAGTAGTTCCTGATACCCCATAATTGGGGTGGCACCCTCCTCTGCAGTCACAAAGGTGCCCTGTACTTGTCTCCACTGTGACATGGACCACACCATTGTAATAAGCAGCTTTCTTGTCTCCACCACTAGATTATTCTTTAAAAGTAAGGGTGTGTATAATTCATTTTGTTTTTTTAGTTTTTTAAATTTTTATTGAAATATAGTTGATATACAATGTTTCAGGTGTACAGCAAAGTGGTTCAGTTATATATACACACACACACACATATATATTTCATTATTGTATTAAGAGACTCTAACTCAGTGCCCAGCCCTTAAAAGAACAACTACTACAACAGGAACAGCTAACCTTTGTACAATAACAACAACTAACGTTGCATTTAGAGTGCATCAGGTATGCACTAAACTCTTTACATCTATTAACTTTTAAAATCAGATGAAGCAACTGAGGCACAGAGAATTCAAGATGCTTGCCCAAGGCCACATTGCTAGTAAGAGGCAGAACCTGGCTGTCCCTCCCAGACTCTGTGTTCTTGATTCTATAATAATGTGCTCAGTAAGTTCTTCTGAATGAATGTCTTGTCCAAGCCCTGTCCTTGTTTTCTTCTCTCTGACTCTCTTTCTCCATAGTCTCATCTACCTCCTCAGTTTCAGGTATTATACCTCTGCAGGTGATTGCTAGATCTGTACCTTCAGCCCCACTGTCTCTCCTAAGAGCCAATTTCCAATTGATAGAGAGATATCTAAGCCTTCTATATGTTTATGGTTTAGTTGAGACAGATACATTACCACATAACAGTAAATCATTCATCCTGCTGCTGCCCTACCACCTTACCTCCTCTCTCTCTCCACACATTCACACACACACACACACACACACACACACACACACGCACATGAATCCCAGAAGTCCATTCCTGCTGGCGTCTCCTTGGCAGAGTATAATTGACCAGAAGTAGTATATCCTGCTCTCCTCTCTCCTTGTTTCTCCATCTCCCCAAAGGCCCCCTAAAATTCCTGCATTAAAAACAGAATCAGATCTGCAGAACAATTCCATAAGGGAGACAGATGATCAAAGCCATGATTTTAATTTCTGCAGCCACAGAGGATCTTATCTTAATTCAAAACAGCTCCAGTCCCTGTTGGTGTCTTGCATTTTTTTAAATTGATGTCAACTCAGGACCCACAGCCTATGGTGGTAGACATTCCAAATAAGATGCAAATTATTAATGCCTATGGTGGTAGACATTTCCAAATAAGATGCAAATTATTAATGCCTGATGGAAATGTTCTTGATGCCCGAAGAGCCTCGTATCACTTTTCTCCATAGTCTCTCCCACAAGGAGAAAATCCTTTGGAGTAAGTACAGGGTGTTAGAGAATCCAGAGTCATGAGCAATAGAAGCATTCCATGCGTTCGTATCTAAGAAGCGACTTCTTCCCCGGTATCCTTTGACATGTAGATTTCTGAAGTAGGCTTCTCCATAATTTACAAATCATAAGCCCAAACTACAAAAACTCAGATTAACTTGTCAGTGACTGGCCTCTGTGCTTTTCTGGAAGAAAACGGAAGGCTTGTAATCAATGTGGCAAACGTTCATCACAAGCCCACTACCAGCCACGAAGAGTTCCAGGAGTGCGGCCACAAAAAGGAAAGATGGTGTCCAACGTGCTTTCCACACGCTCATGGTTTAGTCAGGGACACATACACAAGCCATAAAGTGTAAAGCAGAGAGAAAACCTATAGGCGTTAATAGTGAGGAACAAAGCAAAGAATCAATTCTGCTCTGGAAAGCTCACGGAGCCAGGGGAGGATTGGGAAGTCTTTGTAGGGTTCAGGTCCCCTAAACTCATGATAACTAGTCCCCTGCAATCAGAGCAGAGTCCCCTGCAACCATCAAATTGAAAACGTTTGCCAGTTTGAGGGTAGAAATTATATGATATGGTTGTTTATCATTTTTTTTTTTTTTTTGCGGTACGTGCGCCTCTCACTGCTGTGGCCTCTCCCGTTGCAGAGCACAGGCTCCAGACGCGCAGGCTCAGCGGCCATGGCTCACGGGCCCAGCCGCTCTGCGGCATGTGGGATCTTCCCGGACCGGGGCATGAACCCGTGTCCCCTGCATTGGCAGGCAGACTCTCAACCACTGCACCACCATGGAAGCCCGGTTGTTTATAATTTTTATTTCTCTGATTGTTAGTGACAGTCAACATCTTTTCATATGTTTATATAGCCATTTGGTTTTCCTTTGTGAATAGCCCAATTTTTTTTTCTATTGAACTCTTTTCTATTTTTTTATTGATTTGAAATAGTTGGTCAGTAAATATGTTGAGAAAAATTTCTCAGTCTTTAAATTCTCTCTTGTTTATAGCACTCTTTGCATTGAGAGGTTTCAACCGTGAGCTAGTCAGATAGAGCAATCCTTTCCTCTACGGCAGATACCTTCTGTGTCTGTTCAAAATTCTATCCAAACTCTGATGTAATAAAGATAGTCTTTTACATGTTGTTTTAAAAGCTTTGAGGTTTTGATTTTCACGTGGAGGTCTTCCATCTATCTAGTTATTATTTTGTGTATGGTAGGAGATACATAGGGATCAATGTTATCTTTATTCATATAGTATGATTTTTTAAATAATCCATTCTGTCTCACCTATTTGTTATACCATTTCTGTCATATGCCAAGTTCCCAGCAAATCGTGGGTCTATCTCTGGGCTCTCTATTCTCTTCCATTGATTTGTTTATTCCTGTACCATTGATATATTTTTTAAACACTCATTTAAGTATTATAGCCATCAGACTGACAAAAATCTAAAAATTCCCAAAGTGGCAACTGTATAAAGCATTGGAGACTTTCATGGAGTGCTGGTAGGGATACAAATTGATACATTCACTTTGGAGAACAATTTGACATTAGCATGTGTGGGATTGTTCCTTTTCATAGCTGAGGAATATTGCATGGTATAAATATACCACAATTTGTTCACAGATTTACCTTTGGATGTTTGGTTTGTTTCCCATTTTTGTTTGTTTTCGCTCTCTTTTTCTTTTTTTGCTATTACGAATAATGTTGCTCTGAGATTTGTGTAGTGCATTCTTTTTGTAGGCATAACTTGTTTTTAAAATTTTTGTGAGTAATTAAGACTAGAATCACTCAGCCCATGATAAGTGTATGTTTAACTTTATAAGAAAGTTTCAAACTGTTTTCCATAGTAGTTTCACTATTTTAACCACCAACTAGTAATTATGAGACTTTTAAGTTTCTCCACATCCTTGACATCACTTGGTGTAGTGACTCTTTTTAATTTTAGCCAGTCTAATGTGAAGTGATAACTCATTGTAGTTTTAGTTTGTGTTTCCTTGATGACTGGTATTGAGCATATTTTCATTTTCTTATTGAACATTCATCTATCTTTCTTGGTGTAGTATCTAGTCAAATAATTTGCCAATATCTTACTGAGTTGTTAATCTTATTACTGAGTTGTAAGAATTATTTATATAAGCAGAATTCAAGTCTATTGCGAGATATATGTATTACTGGTTTTTTTTTCTCAATCTGTAGGTAGGCTTGTTTTTTAATTTTTTAATGGTATCTTTCAAAGATCAGAAGTTTTTATTTTGATAAAATCCAATTTATCAACTTTTTCTTCTATGATTTTCCTATTAAGAAAATTTTGCTTACCACAAGATTGTGAATATTTTCTCTTATATTTTCTTCTGGAAGTTTTATAATGTGAGCTTTTATATTTAGGTCTATTATTCATTTCCAGGTAATTTTTGTGTACATTGTGAGATAAGGCTCAGAATTTACTTTTTTCCATAGGTACATCCAGTTGTTCCAGCACCATTTGTTGAAAAGACTATCCTTTCTCCATTGAATTACCTTGCCAACTTTGTAGAAAATCAATTGACCATATTTATCAAAGTCCATTTTGGACTCTATTAGGTTCCATTAACCTATATTTGTGAGCTTTTAATACAACTACACTGTCTGGATTACAAGACTTGAAGTTATATAAGTCCTCTCTTCCAACTTTTTTTCAATTATTTTTGCTATTCTAGATCCTTTGCATTTCCAAATAAATTTTTGAATCAGCTAATCAAATTCTATAAAAAGTCCTGGAGGACTTCCCTGGTGGTGCAGTGATTAAGAATCCGCCTGCTAATGCAGGGGACACGGGTTCAATCCCTGGTCTGGGAAGATCCCACATGCTGCAGAGCAACTAAGCCTATGCACCACAACTACTAAGCCTGCGCTCTAGAGCCCATGAGCCACAACTACTGAGCCCACGTGCCACAACTGCTGAAGCCTGCACACCTGGAGCCCGTGCTCCACAACAAGAGAAGCCATGGCAATGAGAAGCCTGTGTACCGCAATGAAGAGTAGCCCCCGCTCGCCACAACTAGAGAAAGCCTGCGCACAGCAACGAAGACCCAACACAGCCACAAAAAAAAAAAAAAAAAAAAGCCCTGGAGGATTTCTCTTGGGATTGCATCGATTCTGTAGACTTATAGATCAATTTGAGGACGATCCATAAACATGGTATATCTCTCCATTTGTTTAGGTCTTCTTTAGTTTTTTTAAGCAATGTTTTATAGTTTTTGGTGAACAGGTATTGCACATATTTTATTAAATTTCTTGCATGTTATTGTAAATGGCATTTTAAAAAATTTACATTTTATATCTAGTATGTAGAAATACAATGGACTTTTATATATTGAACTTGGATTCTGCAACCTTGGTAGTCTAATTTTTAGTTCTTGTAGTTTTGTTTTGTTTTTGTTCTCATTTTTTTTTAGGTTCCTTAGGATTTCTCTACATAAATGATCATGTCATATGTGAATATGTAGTTGTTTTTAAGTGTACAATTGTGCTTTTGTTTTATTCTATCTATTTTTGTACTTCTCCTTTTCTTTCCTACCTTCTTTTATGTATTTTTTAATAATTTCATTTTATTTATTTTATTTGCTTATTAGCTATATCTCAGTGTGTTTTTCTCATAGTTGCTTTAGATTTTAGAGTATGCATTTTTATTAATTATAGTTCTATAATTATAATTGAGGTAACTATAGTTCCTACAGTATACGTCTTTGTCACTGTCTGCCTTTAAATGATGTTATTATGGTCAAAGAAACTTGCAGTAGAATACTCCCATTTTCCTCCTCCCAGCCGTTGTGCAATTGTTGTCATACATTTTACTTCACCATATGTTACAGACTTCCAATTATTTAGATAGATATAATTTTTCTTTGCTTAGTCACCTTTTAACAATATTTAAAAAAAATAAGTTTGCAGGTTTTGTGGCATGGAATTAAGAAAATACCTCTTTGATGGCTTCTAATTTCCTCAAGGTAGGGTTAGAGGTACTTTGCTGAAGGTGGTGGGGCCAGCAGAGGTGTTGGTAGTTTACTTAGAATAAACAAGTCTGTCATAGCCACTGAAGTTACTTAAGATTGTCAGGCCACAATATAGGGACTCAGTTAATGTGAAATGATGATATTGTGATATCAGCCTGAATACACAATTATGCCTCTCTATTTATATATCGGACAGCACTCTAGATCAATGTTGTCCAATATAAATATAATTCAAGGCACAAATGTGAACTACATAAGTAATTTTAAGTTTTCTAGTAGGGACATTATAAAAGTGAAACACACAGATAAAATTAATTTTAAATACATTTTATTTAATCCAAACATCCAACTTACATCAACATGTAATCAATATAAACATTACTGAAGTATTTTACAATCTTTTTTCACACTGAATCTTTGAAATCAAGTATGTATTTTATATTTACAGACCATCTCAATTCAGATTAGCCACATTTCAAATTCTCAATAGCTGCATATGGACAGTGTCTACAGTTTTAGACAGAGCATTCCTGGACAGTGATTTTTTTCCTTTCTAACAGCAATATGGTCCTGAGGACATTATCTTAGTTTAATGATGAGAAGAATGAGTCACAGCCAGAATTAAAAATCAAGCTCTATCATGTGTACTTTTTTTTTTTAATTTTTTTAAAGTCTATATTGAATTTGTTACAATATTGCTTCTGTTTTATGTTTTGCTTTTTTGGCCACAAGGCATGTGGGATCTTAGCTCCCCAATCAGGGATCAAACCCATACCCCCTGCATTGGAAGGCAAAGTCTTAACCACTGGCCCACCAGGGCAGTCCCTATCATGTGTATTTCTTCTCATTAGGCCACACCATGCAATGTAATTAAAAAGAGTGATATGATGAGACATAATACTTCAAGTTGACAGGTGAACAGAAAGGATTGTAGGAACTGAAGGATAGATGTTAGTCAAATTCAACAAAAGTTGAGTCACACATATAGAACTGAGTGTCACTGAAAGATCTTGTAAATGAAGGCAGGTTAAGCTCCTTCCTGCTTTTGAAACTCTTTTGTTTTGCTTTATTTTCATTTCTTTCCTTCTTTTAAAGATTCTTTACAATTTCCCTGGGACCCAAAGGACATGTACATTAGCAGAACTGGCACACGTAATTCCACTTCCTAGATAATACATATTTTAGACACAACATTTTAAAAGGGAACGTCAGGATGCGAACCATGACCTATAATTAGCAAGTTATATCTAAAAATATAAGACTGGGGCTTCCCCGTTGGTGCAGTGGTTGAGAGTCCGCCTGCCGATGCAGGGGACACGGGTTTGTGCTCCGGTCTGGGAAGATCCCACATGCCACGGAGCGGCTGGGCCCGTGAGCCATGGCCGCTGAGCCTGCGCGTCCGGAGCCTGTGCTCCGCAGCGGGAGAGGCCACAACAGTGAGAGGCCCGCGTACCGCAAAAATAAATAAATAAATAAATAAATAAATAAAAATAAAAATATAAGACTGATCACAGCCATTAAGAGGCTTAATCTTTCTGAGGCTCTAAGTATCTTTTTTTTTTAACATTTTTATTGGAGTATAATTGCTTTCCAGTGGTGTATTAGTTTCTGCTTTATAACAAAGTGAATCAGCTATACATATACATATATCCCCATATCTCCTCTCTCTTGCATCTCCCTCCCACCATCCCTATCCCACCCCTCTAGGTCTAAGTATCTTTTAATTCAAATTGTTTCTAGAAGAATCTCAAAACAAAACAAAACAAAACATAGCAGTTTCAGAGATACAGGCAAGTATGGAGATGAACCAGTTCATATACATCACAGTCAAGGGACATACTTGTTTTGGGTATTTATTGCTACATAATGAACTACTCCAAAATCCAGTGGCCTCAAATACCACTCTTCTACTCATCTGCTCATGATTCTGAAATGTGGGCAGAGCTTGGTGAGGTGAGCTTATCTCTGTTCTACATGGTATCAGCTGGTGTGGATCACTGGAGGCTGGAGGATGAAATTCCAAGATGGCCTCACTCACACAGCTGGCAGCGGCTGTCTGTTGACTGGGAGCTCAGCTGCTGGCTGCTGGCCAGGGGCCTCAATTCTCAACCAGGTGGCCTTTCCACGTGGCTAGGTGGGGTTTTTCACAGGGTGTTTAGACTTCCGGAATGATAGCTGGCTTCCCTCACAGCCTGAGCACCGAAGTAGAGCTGCTGACCCTTCTTAAGGCTTAGCCTTATACCTGGTACAGCATCACTTTCACTGCATTCTATTGCTTGGAGCACATCACAGGGCTAGGTCAGATGCAAAGGGGGAGAACCACGCAATGTATGAATGCTGGGAACTTGGTTCACTGGGGGCCACCAAACAACACTAATTCATATGAGTGAACCTGTTCTACATTGTAAATTTTTAATCAATTATTTTCTGAATGTTCTATGTTTTTAGCAGCCTATTCATGCTCCACTGTTGCAATATCTTCTCAGATATCTGAGGATACTAATAAAACTCATTTAAAATTTTCCTTCTTTTCCTAAATAGTCTGTTTCCTCCAAGGTCAGATTTTCTTTTCTTTGTTAAAATCTGTTTTGAACTAGTTCCTTGTTTTGTTTTCTCACCTTGGTCTTTCTCTTTTAACTTGCTGATCTTCCTCAAAATGCTTGTCATCCTGGGTTTCCTTTTGTATTTATGAAAGAAAAATTAAGTCAATTAATAGAGGTGCCGGCACAGGTTTCCTCTACCATTTCTTCGATACCTGGATTCCCAAATGAAAAGGGCTGGCAGTGAGTTCTCTGTGCGTGTGCAGAGTGTGGTGAGAGATGACCGTACAGCTGTGTTTGTGGGGAGCAGACAGGCAGGTTCACCCTTGCCTCCATCCTCATGGTAAAATAAAGACTTACTCTGAGGTGGGCAGCACACTCCCTCACCGAGAGCCCTGGTCTCTCCCAGCAGACTGTTCCTCTAAGACCAGGTCTCAGATCTCTTGCTGGGGGCAAATATTGCTATTGCCAATTGCTCTGTGTGCTGAGGGGCCAGTGGTAGAAACAGAGAAAGGTATCTGACTAACAGACTCACCTGTTCAGTAGATTAATTGCCTTGATTACTGCCCCGTATCTCTCTTCTACTCTTAATATCTGCTATTTCAGAGTTTGGACCTACTCTGAGTCTCCATTTAGGAGCAGAACTTCCCCCTCTGCTGCAGCCCTCCCTGGAGAGAGTTCTGTTGGCAGCTCAGATATTTGAGAAGATATGCATCAATGGAGTGTGAACAGGCTGCTAAAAAATAGGACATTCAGAAAGTAATGTGATTTCTGCAATAAAACCTCAGTAGAACCGCTGGATGATAAGATTAAGGAAACTGTTAAGATCATGGAACAAAAGAAAAAGGATACAAAACATGAAAGACATGAAGCACCAAACCAGGTGTTCAACATTCATCCCAGGAAAACTGAACAAGTTAATGAAAAGAGGACATAATTAAGGAAGTAAAAAAATAAATTTCTCAGAGGCAAAAAAAAAAACACTCAAATCTTCAGAAGGAAATGTGTCCACCATAAGCTGAATCGCATGAATACAAAAAGATACATATACCTCAGTGTAAAATCTTACTAAGGATAGATACTCCTAAAAGCTGCCATAGAGAAGAATAAAGCACACATAAAGTAGGTCAACTACAAAGGGCCAAATCTTAGATCGACGACAGACACTGTATTATCGGTATTGGAAGCTAGAATACATTCTAGCAATACCTCCAAGGTGCTGAGAAAATAGAACCCATGACCCTACACCCAGTGGCATGGCTGTCCCAAGGGATGGATGGAGAGAGGCAGAGGACATAAGCAGAGCATTTGGGTCCTTCCACGTAGACAGAAGGTACAACTTACAGTCGCACAGAACACAGGCCAGCAGCAGAGTCGGAGGACAAACTCTCTGCCTTCACATCTCGCTGAGGGTACGTGGTTGCTACCGCACCACCTGTTCAGGTGAGCATTCCATTTGAGAAGCCCTATTTGGTGTTATTTTGTATGGAACTCTCTTCTTTCTTGCCAGCCCACCAGGAGCAAGTAGCTGATGACGACTCCAGCATGTTCCAGAATGTTTACTGTGAGACAGACTGAACCCAAGGTCGGTCTGTGAGTGCACCTGCCCTCCAGCAGATCCACATTTGAAGCCCGTTCCTGCCCCAGTCAGTCACCATGGGGACTAAGTTCATTTCAGAATTGCAAGGAGTTGAAGAGTTTACCTCCTACAGTCTTCTTGAAAAAAAAAAAAAAAAGACTTGAGAATCTACTTAGAAACTGAAAAATGAAGCAAAAAAAGAAGAATTTAAGAAAAAATGCATGGGAGGATCTACCAAAATATGGAATTATTTCAAGGATACAATGTAAAGACAGATGACAGCTGCACAGGGAGTTTATAAAACAATTGTCCCAAATTAGAATTTGAGGTCAAAGGACTCCAAGATGACAATCTCAAAGAATAAATTTCAATCAACAAATAGTATTAAAGATGTGGAAGAATCTCATACTTCAATAAGCAAGTCACTTTTTCCCCTTGACAAGAAAAAAAGAAAGAATTAGAAATTTGAGGAAAAACAAAGAAGTGAGAGAAAATCCCATTGCAAAGATGAAGCAAACTAAATGGCATGATTTTGAGCAATGGTGTAAAATCAAAGGAGAATTCATTTGGTCCGTGTGTTGGAACATTCTCCCTGGAATTGCACAGGGTTAGTGACATACGATTTCATAAGAATTTGGTTCTGCAATAAGTGAAAAATATGTATAATATTGGTGATGACATTTTATTTTTTTTAAATTGATCTGTAGATAAGACATGAGCGATATAATTATAGGTACAGAACAAAATTCAAATGGTATAACCTTGTAAAAATGATACAGTAGTGTAAATGACAAAAGAAGAGGTGAAAAATGTGGCATCAGCCCTAGTGTGTCCACTTACCCAGTGATGACACTGTCAAGTTTACTGAACCAGAAGTACATGTTTGTATATATTGTTTAGTTCATTCTAAAATTACTTATTAAATGCCCTCCACCTGCCAGCATCGCTCTGGGTCCTGAGATGCAGTGCTGAGCATGTCTGTAGTGCTAACAGGCACGTTTCCTGCCCTTGTGGAGCTCATGGGACAATGTGGAGGAGAGTGCAAATGGATGAAATTCACCGTCATTGACAGGAGGTCAATACTGGTTGACTCATCTATAATGATGGTAATAACCAAAACAAGGAGCAAACTTAGAAATGGTTAAAAGTGCTTGCCTCTTAGAGGGGTAGGATAGGGCAGCAGGGTTTAAGAGACTAGGTTTTCACTTACCTCAATTTGTACTATTTGAACTTCTCCAAGTATAAGGGTTCTGTTAATAACATTAAAAAAAAAACAACCTAATATTGCTGTTTTTAACCAGCAGGATCAGGCTGGCTTACACTCAGCCTAAAACCTGCATAGAAGACCTGATATCAAGGGCTTTATGACCCAAAATTCAGTGCAAAGAAATGCTGCAGCTGGGAACCATCTGCCTTTACATACACTGAGTAGATTTTTGTTCTGTAATTGTACATCTGAATATTTTTATAGTGGTATGATATGAAACAAGCTTCTATAAATATACTGAGCTTCTCTTTCTTCTTCATTTATTGCTATAAGTTAGCTGGCTTTTAATTTTTAAACAGAATTATTTTTTAAAAAAGCACCGTGAAAAACTGTTTAAGAAAGTATATACTTGTCTAGGCGACTTCCCTGGTTAGCGCGGTGGTAAGAATCTGCCTGCCAATGCAGGGGACACAGGTTTGATCCCTGATCCAGGAAGATCCCACATGCTGCAGAGCAACTAAGCCTGTGCGCCACAACTACTGAGCCTGCACTCTACAGCCCACGAGCCACAACTACTGAAGCCCACGCACCTACAGCATACAACTACTGAGCCCCCGTGCCACAACTACTGAAGCCCGCACACCTAGAGCCCATGCGCCGCAACAAAGAGCAGACCCCGCTCGCCACAACTAGAGAAAGCCTGCGCACAGCCACAAAGACCCAATGCAGCCATAAATAAATAAACAAACATATAAATAAACAAAAAGAAGGAAAGTATATACTTGTCTATATATGAAAAACAGATTTTCAAGTAATTTAACCCTTCTTGTAGCCCAAATCTAATAGCATGTCGGAAGCTAGCCACCATGTGTAACAATGATCCTTGCAGATGTTTATCCAGAGTTCCATTTTGCCTGGGCCCTTCCCCTCTCTGGCGTCTTTTTCTCCCAAACTACCTATTGCCAGGCCCCTCCATACTCCAGGACTCTGTGGGATCAGGAACGGTCACAGAGAGGGTGGAAGATTGGAATGGGATCAGTTTCAGGATGGGGTGGTGCTGAGGGAGAACTGAGGCACTGGGACAGGCCGGCTCTGGGTTGGGAAGGGAGAGCTGGCCTGGAGTTCTGGGTAGTGAAGGGAGTTCGGCTCCAAAGCGAACGGCGGGAGGGATGCAAGGCAGGGGTCTGGTAAGGGAAAAGGGAGGGTAACGCAACCCAAGCCTTGCGGCGCAGGAGGACTTTCTGTGATGGCAGCAGGCATGCGCAGGAAAGGGTGGGTGTCCTGGGGTCTGCCGGGGGTACTCTTTCTCTCGAGAGGCTTCCGCCATGTGGTTCAGGAACCACGCCCACGTAGGGTCTCAGTGGCATGGAATAGAGATTCTGTTTCATGAACTCAGAACCGTGAAGAATCAGATCAACGCAGCAGAGTAATCACTGGAGGAGCACACCGGACCTTGTTTGCACATCTGATCTGCTTCCGGCAACCTCTGCTCTCATCCTTATAGTTGACGCGCTCAAGCACCTTTCTGCCTCCGTCTCCAGTCTGTCGCTGGACACAGGTCCTGGGTCACAGCTCCTGGGTACTGAAGAAACCCAGAGGGGAAAATGTGTCTGTACTCAACCGTCTGAATCAGAACCACAGTGATTTCAGAAGAAGGAGCCACCTCCCCTGGCCCTGGCTTTGAGAACTCCCCTTCTGGATCCTGCCATCTCAGATGCTGACCCTAATGGATGCCGCGGGCTGTTAATGCTAGGATTGCCATCAATCCCCTCCCCTGCAGATTTCATGCCACTATTAAACATGAGGAACCACTAATGGCTTTCTCCGTGCCATATATTTCCTTCCACTCTGAGCTCCCTGGGAGTCGGTATAGCGGGGTGTGGCCTTGGACACCGATGGACATCCAGTGGAATTCCGGCTTCATTTTCTAGCTGTGAAGCCTGGAAAAGTTTCTTAATCTCTCTGAGCTTCAGTTTTTAAAAATTGACAATTTGAGAATATTAACAACTACCTCGTTGGGTTGTAGTGAGAATAAAATGAAATAATATGCATGAAGGACCTGACTGAGAGCCTGGCATATTGTACAGACACATGCTCATCTTTGTTCTCAGGTGCCTAGACCAAAAAAGAAGTCAGGGTTTAGTTACCAAGTAAGGGGTAGGTATGGCTAAAGGGTAGGTAACCGGTGGGGTTTCGTTCGACACCGTGCTGTAGTAAGTATTAAATGTAATAATTTGTAAAGTGCTTAACACAATGCCAAACTTGTAAGTAGTGTTTAATAAATGATAGCCATTATTATTCATGACACTTATAAATTGCCAAAGTTGGTTGGCCATGCCCTACATGTAGTTAGATATAGTACTTACTAAATCACAAACTTGATAGCAGAACTCAGCTCTACTGGTTAGGGTTGAGTGAAAGCGTCCTTGCCGTCACTTCTCAGTAGAAAAGGCTGGGACCGCAGGTCTAGCTGCTTCCCTGAGGCAGGCCCACAGCCTCATCACGACCTGGGCATGCTGGGGTATGGTTTTCAGGCAGATTCTCCCTGCTTCCTGTTAATATTATAGGTATTCTGTGAACTAGTGGCAGTCTCTGGCTCCTGTCTCATCTGCCCTGAGTTGCCGTTACCCCTGACTCTGTGCAGAGGGTCTGGCTGGACATCCAGTGCCCACTGGGTCAGCATTAAGGCTGGGTCTCAATCCAGTCCCCGAACTAGCTCCCCAGAGTTGTTTCCTGCTCCCTCAGCAGAGCCTGGACACTGAGATTTTGCCTTAATCCTAGCTGCTCCCCTCTGACCTCGTCCCGTGTGGGCACCACCTGTCTTCTTCAGCAGCTGGGAAAGCTCCCAGATGTGGTAGCAAATAAGTCTGCAGGGTTATTCCAGCCTCTTACTGGAGATCAGCATCCCAGCTCAGAAAGGTCTGGGCCCCAGATATATAGCAAAGACTCTGGACATGCTGCTTTTTCCTCTTTTCTTCTCTGCTTTTGTGTTACTCTAGAGTTCCCAGGGACTGAAAATTGACTTTATATTGACAATATGATAACTTAAACACAGCATAGTGGTTGAGAAGACAGGCTTTATTACCTTTTTAAATTAATTTTTATTGACGTATAGTTGCTTTACAATGTTGTGTTAGTTTCTGCTGTGCAGCAAAGTGAATCAGTTATACGTATACATATATCCACACTTTTTTAGATTTCCTTTCCATTTAGGTCACCACAGAGCATTGAGTTCCCTGTGCTATACAGTTGGTTCTCATTGGTTATCTATTTTATACATAGTAGTGTGTATATGTCATTCCCAATCTCCCAATTCATCCCACCCCTCCTTACCTCCTTGGTAACTGTAAGTTTGTTCTCTACATCTGTGACTCTATTTCTGCTTTGCAAATAAGTTCATCTGTACCATTTTTCTAGATTCCACATATAAGTGATATTATACAATATTTGTTTTTCTCTTTCTGACTTACTTCACAATCTCTAGGTCCATCCACCCCTCTGCAAATGGCACTATTTCATTCTTTTTTATGTGTGAGTAATATTCCATTGTATATATGTACCATATCATCTTTATCGATTCCTCTGTCAATGGACATTTAGGTTGCACGAAGACGGGCTTTACATTTGGATAGAACTAGATTTGAATTTAGCACAATTTACCAGCTGTGTGACTTTGAGCTAGTTACTTTAATCTATCTTCTCATCCAAAGATGAAAATGATAGTATTCTATAGCACATGGTTCGCATCAGTTTGTTGCCAGTAAAGAAACCTGACTCAAGTGGCTTAAACAGAAAAGAATATAGTTGTTCTCACTTAACAAGAGCTCTGGAAGTGTGACTAATTGTGTTGATTCAATATCTCAATAATATCTCCCTAATTCTTTTGGCCTTTCCTATATCCTTATTGCCTCATGCTTGCAAAATGGCTGCTGTGGCTCCAGATATCACATTTATATTCAAGGCAGCTACATCTTTCCTTCTAATAGAAGTCTTACCAGTAGTTCTTGTATTGGTCTTCCCTTTAGATCCTGTTAGCCAGAACCAGAACATATGGCAGCTCTTACAGCAAGGGAGCTGGGAAGTTGGAGAGTAGTGTTGTTTTTATTGGCTTGAACCAACCAGAATTCATATCCTGGTGCTGGGCACATTGTGGCTCAGCAAAAAAAAGTCAGGGTTTAGTTACCAAGTAAGAGGTAGGTATGGCTAAACGGTAGGTAACCGGTGGGGTTTGGTTTGACACAGTGTTGTAGTATTAAATTTAATAATGTTTGTAAAGTGCTTAACATAGTGCTGGACTCATAAGTAGTGTTTAATACATTATAGCCATTATTAATGAAACTTACAAATTGTCAAAGTTGGTTGGCCATGCTCTACATGTAGTTAAATGTAGTACTTACAAAATTATAAAATTTATTGCAGAACTCAGCTCCACTGATTTCTGAGAGTGTCTCCCACCCTTACCAGCACAGGACTTAATCTCTTCCGTTCTCTCATGGCACAAATATTTGTTAAGTACCAACTTTGTGTCAGGTGCAAGATCAGGTACAAGTGACAAGCCTTCTCCCTGACGCCATGGGGTTCCCAGGCCTCAGAAATTTAATTTCTATGCCTTTTAGACCCACGTTCCCCCTACTGAAACCCCAGGCCTGAGCCCCTGTAGACCCATGGATCTACCTATTTTTTTCCACCAAATCAGAGACCAGAAGGATTGTTTTTTGTTTTTTGGGTTTTTTTTTTGCAGTATGTGGGCCTCTCGCGGTTGTGGCCTCTCCCATTGCAGAGCACAGGCTCCGGACACACAGGCTCAATGGCCATGGCTCACGGGCCTAGCCGCTCCACGGCATGTGGGATCTTCCCGGACTGGGGCACGAACCCGTGTCCCCTGCATCGGCAGGCGGACTCTCAACCACTGCGCCACCAGGGAAGCCCCAGAAGGACTGTTTTAACATGAAGGATGGCACAGTAAACTGTGGCCAAGCCCACAACTTCGTTCTTAGATTTTGAGATCACCTGAATGTAAACATGAGTGAAGCAGACACATCCAAAGAGCTAGAAAGGAACTCTTCGCAAAACTCTCTCTTCTCAGGGGTACCAAACCAAGAGTTCCCCAAGATTCTGTCATCATTACTGGCATCAAACGTTTGCCGAGCATGAGCTGTGTGCAAGCTGACCGTCCTGTGTTGAACCCCAAGAACACTTTACATTTTTCAGGTCTGTTTCAAAACGTGTCCTCTTCTCAGCAGCAGTGAGGTGTCAAGGAGGCCCCTCTCTCCTCAATGTATTAATGAAGGTGTTAGGATCCAAAAAGAGAGCTGTTCAACATGCCAGGCCCTGTGTCAGGCATCTTATACACATTCTCTCATTTAATGTTCATGCCCTGCCAGGTAGGTCATATTATCTCGAATTTGCAAGATGAGATACCTGAGGCCAGAGAGGGTACTTTACCCAAGGTCACACAGGGCATCGATGGGAAAGCCACAGCTGGAACCCAAGCCTCCAATTTCCAATACCAAATACTGGCTCCTAGGCCCTGGGGTCCCTCATTCACACATTCTTTGGGATAAAGTACCTGTGATGAACGTTTTTATGCAGTCTGAGTAAAAGCTTTCTAGAGATAGATACTATTACTTAAGCTATGACTGTGGATTTCAGTTGCCTATATTTTCTGTAAATGTATTTATAGAAATTACAAAATTGCCTAAGTGCCTGATTTGTGATACAATTATATTTTCCTTCCCTTCCCTTCTTCTTGCCAATGCACACCATTATCACCATTTTGTGCTCCTTTTTGCCATGGGAGAGGAAGCTATTGGAAGTGGTGTTAAAACAAGACTGACAACAGAATTGCAAAGAATCACTGAAGTGTTGTTAGCTTTAATCCCAAGAGGTATTAGTCACGTCATCTTCCACTTTCCCCACAGGGAGAGACCCTGCAAGTACCAAGGACACATCAGGAAGAATATTGTGGAGAGAGAGGTAAAGAGAAAGGATGGAAATCATCAACAAACTGAACAATGGCCAATAGTCAAAATCCTGTCAGGTAAATATTAGGAGGAAGTGAAACAAAACACATCCTGAATTGGAGGTGGGGCAGACCCCTGTTTCCCTTCACCTTGTTCCTGATGCAGAGATTACAAAACAGGAGTGTGACCTCCTTGGAGTTTGGGAGGCTCTGGAGGGTTATAGGAGCCAGTGAGGAGTGGAGAGAGGGAGGGGAAACAACTCACTGAGTACTTACTAAAGTTCTAGGCATTTAATAAGCTTTCATTTATAGAACTACTCAATAATCCTTCAAGGTTAATATAATCAACCAAATGCTATAGGTAAGGAAATTGAGGCTCATAGAAGTCTACCCATTTGCCCAATACTATGAGTAGTAGAAGTGGGGTTCAAATCAGGTGTGTCTGACCCCAAGCCAGCTCTTTGAATTGCTATTATCTACAGACTCGTCTGTGCAGTTGATGGTTTGGATATAAGGGTAGGACCTGACATTGACCCCTCTCACTGTTAATTTTGTGGGGTTCAATGGGTCAAGGTAGTTTTTGATGGGGTTTGCCAGCCATGTGGTTAACTCTACATCCTAGGCTTGCACCATCTGCAAATTTTGTAAATAACAGTAAGTGCTATTAAACTAACATGGCAGCGAAGCGCTTGATAGTTGACACGACGCCTTGACATATGGTTGTTGACAACTCCTCCTCTTTCACCCCTTGTGCTAGGTTGTCCCTTCCTCCTTAGTGGCTGCAAGAAATAAGAAAATGTACTTGAGTATAACAATAGATTGTTGCAATTGCTGCAATCCAAATTCACTGTGTTCTGTGTTAAACTGAATTGTGGGTACCTACAGTTTGGTCTGACCAAATAGCACGCATGGCTTCCTTCCACTTCCAGTGCATTAGGAAGACTGAAGGGAAGCCTCTGTACCAGGTCACTCCTGAAAGATTTCTGAAATTCTACCTGCTCACTGTCTCATCCCACTGTACTGTATGTCAGTACCATATCAGAAAAGCAGGACTTCCTTTAGTCAATATAGAACAGAAATACCTAGCAGGTATGCTAACACTCTATAGCCTCACATGGAAATTCTCTCCATCATAAAACCCAGGTCTAAGAGTTCTTGCAGGAAAATTCAGTCCTGTTCCTCCTGAATAACCCGATCTTTCTGTGACTGTCCTCCAGTCTTTCTGGAAAGCAGAGACACATGGCATCATCTTTGTTTCTTGCCAGGACAATGCCAAGACCTGCTGATAGCATCAGCTTTCTCTGTGATGGACGGGTGGATTCCTGCTGTCCTTCCTGGAGAAGAGAAACAAAGGGGCAGACCTGTGGAGCACAGAGGACATTAGGCAGAATCACAAAGCCAAGGAAGTACAGCCACAAACTGAGAATCCTCTTTCTGGTGTGTGTGGGAGGAAGATGGTGGGTGCTGGACCGAGACCAACAGTATTCTTAACTTGAGAAAGACTAGAACACAGTAGACCTACGTGTTTGGGTCAAGTATGAGAAACTGGGCATCAAAGACTGTGGAAAGTTTGTTTCGTTCCATTCCTGATGATTCCCTTATTCGTTCACCTCTCATCTATTCATTTATTCACTTATTCTACAACCATGACTGCCTACCTACCATATTTCTAGAGAGAAGGCAGGGAAAGACCAGAGGATATGGATATAATCCCCTTGCTTCGTGGTGAGAGCTAAAGGGTTTACCTTCTAGATGCTTTCTTGCTTTTCCTCTCTCCTAAACACCCTGGCAATCGTCTGATTTTCTTATAATTTGTCTGAGCCTTACTCATCCGCTATCCAGAGCACCATGTAAAAAAGAATGATAATAATAGATAACATTGCTTGGTGCTTTTTATATGTCAGGTAATGTTCTAAACATTTTAAGTAAACATTTTAAGTAAATTATTTATATACCATAAGAGTGTGATGAGATAGGTACTATTAATATGCTCATTTCCCAATAAGAAAGCCAAGGCATTGTGCAACGGTCATAGCACTAATACAAGGAGGAACTGAGATCTGCAGGCAGCTCCTCCTTATATTAGTGAAGTATTTGACCTTAGAGAAAATTTTAAATGTACAGTTTTCTTTGCTGACTTGAATGATATGATTTTAAACATCTTATAGTTGTTGCTAGTGGAAACTTTTTTTTTTTGCGGTACACGGGCCTCTCACTGTTGTGGCCTCTCCCGTTGCAGAGCACAGGCTCCGGACGCGCAGGCTCAGCGGCCATGGCTCATGGGCCCAGCCGCTCCGCGGCATGTGGGATCCTCACGGACCGGGGCACGATCCCGTGTCCCCTGCATCGGCAGGCGGACTCTCAACCACTGCGCCACCAGGGAAGCCCAAGGGAGTCCAGGGGAGCCCAGAGAAGCCCTCTAGTGGGAACTTTTGAAAGCCTGTTCAGTACTAACCTCAGTCGTTAATGGCCCCTCTTTTAAGAAGGCTGTGATTAGTCCTCCACCAGCACGGAAGCAACAGAAGAGACGAAGGTAGAAACCTCTAATAACTGAGAGTTGCTGGAGACTCTGGACAGAAAAGGGATTATGGAGAGCGAGGGCTCAGCAGATGCTGAGAGAGAAGCTGGGGTCAGCTGCTCTCGAGGAGATAATGAGTGTGTACTGGGGAAGTATAGGCTGAGAAAATGAGAAGATTGATAAACAGATGACTGCTGGCTGTGGCCAAGAGCAGGATTGGAGAACTGGTCTTAAGCTGAAGGTGAGAAGGAACAAAAAGAAAGCCTTGCAAAGCTGCACAGGTTTGAAAAACAAACAAACAAAAAGGCAGAGAATGAGACCATGTAGGTTTGTTTCTAAAGTGTATGTGTGCTAAATATGTTTTAAAATGGTTTCACTCTGAATGACATCATACTTTAAAGATCTGCATAGGAAGTGAAGGAGGAATATTCCATTGTATATATGTACCACATATTCTTTATCCATTCCTCTGTCAATGGACATTTAGGTTGCTTCCATGTCTTGGCTTTTGGAAATAGTGCTGCATATATCTTTTTGGATTATGGTTTTCTCTGGATATATGCCCAGGAGTGGGATTGCTGGATCATATGGTAGTTCAATTTTTAGTTTTTTAAGGAACCTCCATACTGTTCTCCATAGTGGTTGTACCAATTTACATTCCCACCAACAGTGTAAGAGGGTTCCCTTTTCTCCACACCCTCTCCAGCATTTATTGTTTGTAGACTTTTTGATCATGGCTATTCTGACTGGTGTGAGGTGATACCTCATTGTAGTTTTGATTTGCATTTCTCTGATAATTAGTGATATTGAGCATCTTTTCATGTGCTTTTTGGCCATCTGTATGTCTTCATTGGAGAAATGGCTATTTAGGTCTTCTGCCCATGTTTTGATTGGGTTGTTTGTTATTTTGATATAGAGTTGCATGAGCTGTTTGTATATTTTGGAAATTAATCCCTTGTTGGTCACTTCATTTGCAAATATTTTCTCCCATTCTGTGGGTTGTCTTTTCATTTTGTTTATGGTTTCCTTTGCTGTGCAGAAGCTTCTAAGTTTAACTAGGTCCCATTTGTTTATTTCTGTTTTTATTTTCATTACTCTAGGAAGTGGATCAAAAGAGATATTGCTGCAATTTATGTCAAAGAGTGTTCTGCCTATGTTTTCCTCTAAGAGTTTTATAGTATCCGGCCTTAATTTTTGGTCTTTGATCCATTTTGAGTTTATTTTAGGGTATGGTGTTAGAGAATGTTCTAATTTCATTCTTTTACGTGTAGCTGTCCAGTTTTCCCAGCACCACTTATTGAGGAGACTGTCTTTTCTCCACTGTATATTCTTGCCTCCTTTGTCATAGATTAATTGACCATAGGTGTGTGAGGTTATTTCTCGGCTTTCTATCCTGTTCCTTGATCTATATGTCTGTTTTTGTGCCAGTACCATACTGTTTTGATGACTGTAGCTTTGTAGTATAGTCTGAAATCAGAGCATCTGATTCCTTCAGCTCTGTTTTTCTTTCTCAGGATTGCTTTGGCTATTTGGGGTATTTTGTGTTTCCATATAAACTTTAGAGTTTTTGGTTCTAGTTCTGTGAAAAATGCTATTGGTAATTTGATAAGGATTTCATTGAATCTGTAGATTGCCTTGGGTAGTATAGTCATTCTGACAATATTGATTCTTCCAATCCAAGAACATGGTATATCCTTCCATCTCTTTGTGTCGTCTCCAATCTCTTTCATCAGCATCTTATAGTTTTCAGAGTAGAGGTCTTTTGTCTCCTTAGGTAGGTTTATTCCTAGGTATCTTATTCTTTTTGATGCAATCATAAATGGGATTGTTTCCTTAATTTCCCTTTCTGATCTTTCAGAAATTTAGGATGTTAATTGTAATCCCCAGGGTAACCACTAAGAAAACAAGTAAAGAATATACAAAAAAGAAATGAGGAGAAAATCAAAATGGCACCAAGAAAAAATGAAAAAAAAAAAAAAAGAATTTGTAGGTTCTCGCTCCAATTCTGCCAAAGATGCAAGAATTGCCCTACATTGGAATTTGACACATAGTCCATGGGCAAAATGAAGGTTCTCTGAACAGAAATTCAGCCCACATAAGACTTTTAGCAAAAATGTAATTTAAATAAATGTGAAGCATTATCTAAATAATAGGTATGACCCAGGAGCTTGATATGGTCTGAGCACATTTTCCACTGTTGCTGCTGTGAAACTGATGTCTAGTCTGATGTGGCAGGCCAGCATTCCTCTAAGTGTGATTGACAGAACACTCATGCCATGCTGTTAATGGCTATAATACACACAAGGGCTGCTGTGGTCAAATATGTTTGGAAATGCCGGGTTAAATGGAATTCAAGAAATGTCTTTACTACAGGATTCCTCAGAGTCTGTAAGACATTATGCATGTACACTGAGTCCTCAGGAAGTGGTGATAGCTTGAATATTTCCCAAACTCTTTGGTCGTGAAAAGAATCTCATGTGTTAGAGACTGGAGCTTCAGGGAACACCCTTTAGGGAATGGTGTAGGAAGGAGTTAAGCATAATACAGAGGTTTTCTATACCTCGCTTTCTTTATGACCATAGTTGGGGTGATTGATAGTATTTAGGATTGCTGTGTGATAACCTGAGTGACATACTTAGCTCAGTCCTGCCACATGGCAGGCACTCAATACTTTGCAGATTTTATTATAAGATTTAAGTGTCAAGGAATAAGTCAGTAGATTTTTTACCTGCTTAATGTAAAACAGGGGAGCACAAACTTAGAAGTTAGATAGACCAAGACTCAAATACGTGTTAATCGCTCACCACTGATTGTGGACTTTAATAAGTTCTACAAACTACCTTTATAACAACACCTAGATTAGTGTTTGATTGAATCAAAGAGACCAATAACTTGGACAAGCTGACATAGAAAACTGACCACCACAGTCCACTCTTGTCAACTTGGCACCTATACACAACTTAAATCATACTTAATCTCCAAGAAAGACAAAGTCATACTTTCACATGATACAACTATCCTATGTACAACCAAAAATATGCTAATCCATTCCCCAGAAAAGGCTGCAGATCCTTGAGTGGTGTTCACTCTTCTCCTTTGACATCCTGCGATATACATCTTACGTTAGATGATAAGGAGATAAGACCTTGAGCAACTCAATTAACCTCTCTGAGATCATCTGTAAAAGGGGTTTATAATACTTATGCATGGTTATTTGCTCATTCTTTCAGCAATCATTTGTATTAATCAATATAAACTACATAGTATACAGCATTGAACTAGACTAAATCGTTGTCCTTGACTAGCAGACAAGGCAATGAGATGAGGTCTATCAAGAGTTTGGTTACAGGACCTGGAACAGAGTGATGCTTGAGAAACCTCAATTGACTTCCCCTTCTTCTTGGAATGGGAATAACCACAGTCCATAGCCTCTCAGAATAACCACAGTCCATAGCCTGTGTCTTTTCACTCTACCCAAAGGGACCATTCATCCTACAGTAGAAACAGCCCCAGGAAACTTCTTCCAGATCCAAAGAAACCACCATGCCAGGGAATTTGGAGAAGCTAAGAGAATTTCTACATTTCTGCAGGTGGGTGCAGTGTTTTATCTTTAAGGACAATACAGCGAGATGACTCAATGGCTCCTCTTAAGCCCCAGTATCCATGGCAACCAGACATTCCACAGGCTTTGATCAAAACAGAATCATCAACTCAAGTATGAGGAGACATTTAGTAAGCTAAAATCTAGTTTTGTAATATTTACAACCATTAACATTATCCAGAGAACTTAGTCTTAAGTAAACATAAAACATTCAACAGCTTCACATGTTATATCATATTGACTTATAATAGAGGTCATTGAAGAATCATAAAATATATTTTTCTAGCAATGGTAACTGCTTAATTGTTGCATTACCAGAAGGCAATATACCCATAGTCTTTTGGAAAACTGATTTTCCCCCTCTCTAGCATTTCATTTATAGGCACAAGGGCATAAAGAGTCAAATATTTGTCACCTTAAAACTATTTGCTTCCCACTGCTTTCTTTCTATAAACCACAAAACACATATGGACCTTCCAACCCTTCTATGTATTTTCTCAGACATTTTTAATGTAAGACAAAGACATAAAGATTAAAACAATCTAGAAAGATGTATATTTTCTTTAATCTATGAAATATAAACTGATCCAATTCCATTCTTTACACATGAAATTGTGTACTAAGAGAGATTGTGCCTAAGAGAAAAACAATTTGCCAAGCCACATGGTTAATAGAGCTGCAGGGAGTCAGAAAGATGACAAGTTATCTAGTCAGAAGTGAGAGGTGAATGAGGGTGGAAAAACAACTTTTTTTTAAAGGATGAAAATCCACAAGCCTGCACATCACATACACATAACACTTATAACTGTGACCATCACAATCACACTGAGGTTTCCCAGAATTTTTCCTGGTATGCTTCTTTGTAAAAATGAATCATATGAGAGAAGCTTTCTTACCAAAGAAAATCACTTGTTCATTTTACAAATTCCTACTGAGTGTCTACTGTGTACCAGGCACTGCAGTTACAGCTGTGACACTGAACTTACAACAACAGTCTCTACTGGCTCAGGGGCTTTAGTCTAACTGGAAACAAACACAGAGGCCAGCAGGCAATTCCACCAGAGTGCGGCGTCCTGAGAGAGGTGACCCAAGGGCTGTGAGAGCACCAGGAAGGACACCTAATCCAGACATGGGCCTCTCTGAATGTGGACCTCTCTAAATGGAGACCTAAAAAAAGAAGGCATCAGCTAAGGGAAGGTATTAAGAGTGTGGAGGATGAGGGGGAGGTCCCAGCTGAACGGGGAAAGCATGTGTGCAGGCCTGGAGCAACAGTGATCACAGTATGTTGAAAGTATTAAAGATAGTTCCCTTTAGCTGGAGTTTGGGACCCTGTCTCTTTCTCTCACTGGGGAGGCTAGGATGATGGGTACAATTCAAAGGCTGATACCAGCTTCAACTCACATCCCGTAGATGGTGGGATGGGGGAGATGGAGGGGGGATGCAGTGACGCTAGTAAGCAGCCATGCCTGGACAGGCGTGGACCACATGTATCATAACACACTGGACCATGTGTATTATAACCACGCAAAATTGTCCCAGCCTAAAAGAAACACATGCAGGTGTGTTTCAATCCTCTGCGAGGAGCTACTGAGAGGTTTGTTCCTGTTCAAACATACTTTCAGTTTTAAACATACCAGGCTGGCAGGATGGGACCTTCCAAGGATGGGTGTTGGAAAGTAAACTACGAGGAAAGCACTGTCCATGGGCTCAGAAGAACTGGATGCTACAGACAGGTGCAGGCCCCTGTGGACTATCAGGCCTGGCACAGAGCTCTCACTCATTAACTCAGAGGCTCTCCTGTGCACCATAAACTGTGCTAGGGGCTAGTGACAGAAGGACAAGGTAAAGTCCTCACCCTCAGGGAACTCAGGACAAAATGGGGAGGCAAGCAAATCGGCAGAAGTTTATACTCCCTTGTAATAAATGCAATACTCAAAAGAAGTTCAGGGCTTCCCTGGTGGCGCAGTGGTTGAGAGTCTGCCTGCCGATGCAGGGGACACAGGTTCGTGCCCCGGTCCGGGAAGATCCCACATGCCACGGAGCGGCTGGGCCCGTGAGCCATGGCTGCTGAGCCTGCGCGTCCGGAGCCTGTGCTCTGCAACGGGAGAGGCCACAGCGGTGGGAGGCCCGCGTACTGCAAAAAAAAAAAAAAAAAAAAAGAAGTTCAGAAAGCCATGTTGTCTACACCAAGGAGGGGCAAAGGCAGGCTTTCTAGAGATGATAATGCCTGAGTGAAGCCCTAAAGGCTAAGAAGCTGAGTGAAGAAGCAGGGACAGGTCGTTCCTGGCAGACGGGACTGCAGGTGCAAAGGTCCAGAGCAGTGGCGCGTTTGGAGAGCAGCAAGTCGTCCAGCATGGTGAGCCTGCAGGGTGAGGATGGGAATGGGAGGGAGAGGGGTCAGTAGTAACCACTGGCCAGACCATGAAGGGCCTTGCAAGTGTTTGCATGAGGTGTGGTAGAGGAAGAGGAGTCCAGGACACCTCCAGGCCTATGGCCTGGGTGACTAGGGGTATAGGGTCTCATCAACCAGCTTGGAAAAGCAGATTGAATGGGGGGATAAGAACAGGTGGGTCATGTTGAATGTAAAGTACCTGTGGAAAATCCAAGTAAAATACTACTGGATTTTAACTATTGGGGGTGGAGGGGGTAAAAAGCAAGAGGGAGAGAGAAACAGAGATCACATATACACATAAATACACACACACATTCACACACACACACACACACACACACACACACGTCAGGACTGAGCTCAAGAAAACACTCAAACACACATGGAGGAAATGGAGGCCACCGAGGAGACCGAGAAGGAAAAGCAGGACAGGGTAAGCCCTGGGAATCAATAAAAAGGTGAGTTTCAAGAAGGCAGGAGGGATACCATTGGTCAAAGGCAGCTGAGAGGTCAAGTGGGCTATGGACTGACCCTTCCCATTGGATAGAACAGTTTGAAGGTTGCTGGTGAACTTGGCGAGAGTGGATTCCATGGGGTGGTGAGTAGGACTGAATGGCAGTGGTTGATGAATGTGAGGTGACACAGAGGAACCACAGGGAACATGAACAGGTGTTATAGGAAGCATGTCTGGGAAGAGAAAGAGACAAGAGACAAGTTGGTGGCTTCACCTTTGGTCAAGGGACAGTTGGAAGGAGGGATCCTGGGAGGACTGGAAGAGAAAATGATGGAGTTCAGTTGCACATGGTAAAACTGCATGTAAAACTTAGTAGTAACCCTGTCTGGTGGACCCAGCAGCAGCCTGGGTTGAATGTAACAACGGGACATTGGCACCAGGGAAACTTCACACTGAAGAGAGAAGGAGCTAGCAATACAAGTAGAAAAATAAACAGGCAAATAAAGATACTTGTTGTATGCAATCTTTCTCCCATCTCTGATTTTCAGCTAGTCTCTTTCCCATAGGATTTTGATGTTATCTATCTGTCTCCTCTTACCTGGACTCTCTTCAACACCTGATAGCTTTCACACTCATTTCCTCTGCTGTGATTAGACCTAAAAAGGGGCCTTCTTCAAGTGGTGATGAAAGGTCCGAGCAGTAACACTCTGAAATCTCACAGAAATCATCAGAAACTGAAGATGGTCCAATCTGAAAGCCTGAGGGTGAGGGAGAAAAATCAGAAGGGAGAGGGAAGGCAGATGGGAGACAGAGTGAGAGAGGAGATGGGTAAGGAGAGGGGGAGGCAAGAGGAAATGGAGAAGTTACTTTAAACTAGAGGGGAGAAGGGTAGGTAAGGATAGAATGAAGGAATGGGAAGGGAGAGAGTGAAGGAAAGAGAGAAGGGAAGGGCAGGGGAGAGATGGGGGCCAAGGAGGGAGAGATGGATGGAGAGAGGAAGGAAAGAAGAGAGAAGTCACTTCAAACCAGAGATGAGAAAGACAGGTGAGGTGAGGATAAAGGAGAGTGAGGAAGAGGCCGGGGCAAGGAGAAGAGCTAGGTCAGGTTAAACCAGGGAAGTGTCTGAATTGAAAGTGTTTTTAAGAAGTGCAGTGTTGGGCTTCCCTGGTGGCGCAGTGGTTGAGAGTCCGCCTGCTGATGCAGAAGACACCGGTTCGTGCCCCGGTCCGGGAAGATCCCACATGCCGCGGAGCGGCTGGGCCCGTGAGCCATGGCCGCTGAGCCTGCACATCCGGAGCCTGTGCTCCGCAACAGGAGAGGCCACAACAGTGAGAGGCCCGCGTACCGCAAAAAAAAAAAAAAAGAAAAAAGAAAAAGAAATGCAGTGTTTCTCCTACTCAAGTGCTCCTCATGTACTCAGCATGCATGTTTGACTGGGCACTCTGGACCAGGCACTGTTCGCTCCTGTGAGCACTGCTGAGCCTGCCCCAAGCTGCTTGCAGCTAAGAGGCAGGGGCCAGCCGCAGGCAGGTGTTCACAATGACAAGCGGTTAAGTGCTGTGACAGCAAGACCCCAAGGGAACATCTCGCCTAGCCCTGGGGGACCACACAAACTTCCCTGAAGGGAAGCCATCCCTGAGGGGTGAGCAGGGGTAAAAGCCAGGCCGAGAAGACAAGTAAGAGAGCAGGACAATTACAGACCAGCAGGAGAAATGAATGCCCAGAGTGCAGGTGAGAGAAAAGACAACAGATTGGTATGGAAAAGTAAATAGGGACCAGATTAACCAGGGTCCGTGTGCCATGTTAAGGATTTGGGGCTTATTTTAAGCCTTGAAGTGTCTTACACATGCGAGTATGATAACCATCTTTACCTTTTGAAAAGCTAATTCTGAAAGAAAGAAAAAAAAAGCTGCAGACAAATGTTGAACTCTGGTTAACGATATGCATGCTTGAATTTTTTAGGAGGAAGTACACAGATGTCTGCCGTGTACTTCGAAATGCATGAAAAATAAGATGGGTGGATGACTAGAGGGCTGGATGGTTGGCTAGATGTGTGACAAAGAAAATAGAGTAAAATACGGGACACATAGTTTCTCGAGGCAGAAGCCCAACATGTTCCCCTTTGCCTGGCAAAGCAATAAAGCTGTCCTTTTCTACTTCACCCAAAACTCTGTCTCCGGGATTTGATTTGGCACTGGTGTACAGAGAGGCTGAGCTTTTGGTAACAGTCCTGCCTCAGTTTGGAGAATAGACACCGAATTGGAAATATTTCTGAGTTCCAAGTCATAGATCTGAGTCTTTTATGATTAAAATCTCAATCCCTTGGTCTGCCATTTTGGTGTACTTCTACATCTTTGGGGGGACACAATTTAACCGATGATATATACCTACAGAACAAAGTTTTAAAAACCAACTGTCTGGTTTTGTGTAAATGACATTTGTGTCTTCAGATAAAGTTCCAATGACTGCATCACACACACATTCAGAAACTACTGTATCCCAAATAAATTAGATAAAAGATAATATTCTCTAAAAAAAATGTTGTAGGTGACTCAAAAAGTCACTCCAGGGCTTCCCTGGTGGCGCAGTGGTTGAGAGTCCGCCTGCCGATGCAGGGGACACGGGTTCGTGCCCCGGTCCGGGAGGATCCCACATGCGGAGCGGCTGGGCCCATGAGCCATGGCCGCTGAGCCTGTGCGTCCGGAGCCTGTGCACCGCAACGGGAGAGGCCACAACAGTGAGAGGCCCGCGTACCGCAAAAAAAAAAAAAAAAAAAGTCAATCCATTTGATGATGACACTGTGTGATAGTTAATTTTATGTATCAACTCAGATGGGCCACAGGCTGCCCAGATTAAATGTTAATTCTGGGTGTGTCTGCAAGTGTGTTTCTGGATGAGATTAGCATTAGAATTTGTGGACTCAGTAAAATAGATTGCCCTCCCCAATGGGAGTGGGCATCATCCAGTCTATTGAGGGCCTAAATAGAACAAAAAGTGGAGGAAGGAGGAATGTGCTCCTTTTTTCTGCCTTACTGATTGAACTGGGACATCTCTTCCTGACCTCAGACTGAGATGTACTCCATTGATTTCCCTGGTTTTCAGGCTAAATTATACCACCTGCTTTCCTGGGTCTGCAGCTTGTAGATAGCAGATCATGGGACTTCTTGGCCTCAGTAACTGCACAAGGCAATTCCTCAAAATCTCTCTCTCTCTCTCTCTCTCTCTCTATATATATATATATATATATATATAATATATACATATACACACACACATACATTCTATTGATTCTGTTTTCTGGAGAACCCTAATACACACTGATATTAAAAATTCATTAAAAAAAGAAAGAAAATAGAGTAAAATGGTAATGGCAAAATCTAAGTGGTGGCTATAGGGGAGTTTGTTGAAAAATTCTCTCAACTCTCTTTATGTTTAAAATTTTTTATAATAAAATCCTCAGATATTAGATCATTCTGGCTGCTGCTTGGATAAAGCTTCAGAAAGGGGCAACGGACTCCGTTAGGGGGTTGTTGGCAGTAATGGAGGCAAGAGATGGGCAAGGCCCAGATCGGAGGGAGAGAAACTGGGATTAAAGCATTGGAATTCAACAGGTGTTTAGAAAGTTAAATCAATCACTTTGGTAATGGGATGATGGATATAGAGGGAAGGAAGAGGGTGAGATAACAGCAGCCCCGTTTTACCTACCTTAGCTACAGACCAATTACAAGTTGAGACAAGGATGGTTTTGGGGTCTTTGGGGCGAGAGGAAGGAGTCATAAGATCCACTAAGAACTCCAATGACCAATGTCCCCTCCGCTGGCCTCTGACCTCGGGTTCAGGAAAATTCCTAGCACTAGCTCTTTGCTTTCTGAGTCTGTTCTGGAAGTCTGTGGGCTTCAGCACCATGGGCGACCTGGGGTGTAGGGAGCAGAGCATTACTGCTGCCGGCCTTGTGCTGTGGTCCTAAATCAGAGGTTGGGGTGCTCCTTCGCTGCTCTGCCCTCCGCCGCCTCCCTCAGAACCCTCCAGACGCCACTCTAGCTCTGCTGTTGGCAACGTAAGTGTCCTGTTTTGTTTAAGAACAAAATCGCTTGTGACCAGCAGGTTCAAACGGCTTCATCCGCGGCCAGCTTTGGTTTATCAGCCATCTGTCAGAAAGCAGATCTCTCTGGGAGACTCGATCACAATAAGGCAAAAATGAGTTTTCCTCAAGGGCCGCAAACTGCCTTTCTGGGAGCACAGGTGTCAGCCTGGCCCGAGAAGCAGCTCTGCTATCCCTCCCGTCCTCCCTCCCCTGGCACCTGCGCTGGCTATCATTTCAGCTCGTTTCCTACAGTCTTGTCCCAGCAACCGCCGGCACACTCCCCCTCGTCCTCCATCCCTCTGTGTGAAGGATGTTTACCAGAGGACCTGCTTTTCCATTTCAGTAATTAGAGCTGCACTTCATTGCTGGATTCCTGTCCCCACCATGGCCACAGCCATCTGACGATTAATGTTAAACCCAAACTCTCTTACCTCGTCAAGCCTTAGGGCCTCCTGAATATTTGTGATGCCTTGAACAAGACACTCACACCTGCTCTTCCCCTGGACGCTGCGGGGATATACCCGGGTTGCTTGGTACCAGACCCTAAAAAAGGAGGCTTCTGACTCTGTTTAAGGCAGGAATATGGGAGGCTGGGCTGTAATCATTTCTCTTCTTAGATAAAGCCCACACATGTCTCCCAACATACAATCTGATTATGGAATTTGACTTTTTTTGTTTTTTTAAAAAGACTTGACTTGAGACCCAGACAGCATCTACCCTTTCAGTCCTAGAGGTCTTCCCCTCACCTGATCCTCATGCATCAGGTATGGAGTCATGGCTACTTGAGTTCAGATCCCAGCTCTGCCACTCCCCAGCTGAGCCTCAGTTTCCCCACAAGTAAAATGGGGGAGGGCGTTCACTCGGGAGGTCATTGTGAGGAGTAAGCCAGACCATATACTGAAGGCTCCACCCCGGTGCCTGGGTCCTTCATGGTGCTCAGAACTCAGTGGCTGGGATGACCCAGGTGTGGCGAATGTAATTTTCCAGCACGATGATTAATTCATGTCTGCACATCACTTACGTAGCTGAACAGCGTGCTTTCTTCAATTACAAAAGGCTTTTATTGTGCTTCAATTTCCTGTGTATTTTCCTGCTTCAATTTTCTGTGTATCAAGAAAACGCCGGTGACTTTGGCTACTTCTCTTTGGAGAGGGAAATTGTTACAAGAAACAAGCAAAAAAAAAAATGGGCTCCTTTTCCATCATCTTTGAGACTCTCCTAAGTGTCCTGGCCAAGTTTCCAGCCTCTCCTTAGCTGAGGGGGGTGCTCCTGTGAAGTTCATCACTGCTGAGGACACTTGCAGAGTCTCTCACAGGACAGCGGTCTCTGCATGCTAACGGAGGCCATTTCCTGGGTTTGGAGGGACTTTTTTGGTTTTGTTTGCTTTGGCTTGGGACATACATTTAAATCCTTGGGTCCCTGAGGCCCCATTTCATCTCTGCATCACTGGGCTGCCAGTCTCCACTCCAGCAGGAAGCCCAGCTCCTGTGGGCTGAGAGAAGATATCACCACCGTTACAACCCAGGTGGTCCATGGCAGGTAACTGAGCTGACGAAGGGGCAGGTAGAGCTTTGGAATGGGGCTGAGAGAGAAAGGCTTCGTAGGATAAAAGGATAAGAATAAAAACCATTTAGATTTATCTTTGCCAGGCTTGATGCCAAGTCCTTTTCAGGAACTTTCTCTTTCTTTTCTTTTCCCCAACAGTCCCATCATAACAGCCCTTTCTACCTGTAGAGAAACGGACAGAGAGTTTAAGGCATTTTCTCAAGGTCGGCCAGCTAGTGAGCAGCAGAGCTGAGAGCAGAACTCAGTAGCTGACTACAGAGCACAGGACCTTACCCTCTATGGGGTCTGTTTCTCTGGGAAAGCGAAACCCTCCTGACTGCCCACAGAAGGCCCCAACACGTGGGTAAGACGGATGCTGTTAACCGGAGCCACCTGGGACTCTGCTCCTGCACCTGGACCCAGCAGGAACCGGGGGGGTAATAAATAGGCAGGATCCTAGGCGTCTCCTCAGCCTCACAATCTCTGGAGGGGGAAGAGCGCCGCTCCGGCTTTGAAAGTGAGTATGAAGCAAATGCTAGAAGAGGCGGCATTTTCCTCTGTTCCCCTGACGCACCTGATTCTTTGAGATACCCCGTGGCCGCGGCCGTGCTGGAAACTGGAGCTGCAGGGACAGAGCAGCTTTAGATTTAAGCTCAAAGATGGGCTCAGGAGGTGGAACTAGCGTCTCCCCCTCCGATGCCTGAGGCTCTCAACTTGAGCTGAGCCACAGGTTTTCAGGTTCATCCCGACGAGTCCACAGCCGGTTCCTGAGTGGCGTCGGGCCTGGGCTCCTGGGTGGGTGACGGCTGTGGGGGATCATGGGGTACTTGTTTTTTTTTCTCTTTCTACTCTCTCCCATTACGAGAACTACCCAGGGCAGAGTGGGAAACAGGGCACGACAGACATCAAGGGAAAAGCCAGCCTTCTCATTCCGGTAACGGGGACCAGCTTTGGATGTGGAAGACTCAAGGTGGCTCACGCCTGGGCATGCTCCCTGGCTGTGAGATGCCAGCAAGGCCACCGGGCGCCCGGCTGCCTCAGCCTTGGGCTCAGGCTGGGTTTGAGATGGGTTGAGGCTGGTGGAGGCGGACCACTGCTCTAGGGGAAAGGACTCTGGCCACAGGGAACTGGGGAGGAGGCCAGATGCTTGAGGAGCTGTGGGCCTTGTGTGGACCTTTCAGAGGGGCCGGAGTTAGCGTTAGGGTTGGCACTCTATGGGGTAAGGATTGCATTTGTCACACTATCCAGTCCCACTGCGCCTTTGGCCCCATGTAGAATCTGGTTACGGAGCCTTTGTTCAGTTACTCAAGACCAAAGCTCTGAATTCGCAGCCCATATGTCACTGAGTTAGAAAGTCTGCCTCTGAGTGGAGACGGGCCAGGGAAAGTTCCCCCAGGGAAAGCTGGAACCGTCCTACCCGTGACCCACCTCCACCTTGGGGCTGATCTCTTCCCCTCCCTGGCCTCAGTTTCTGCATCTGTAGGTGGTTAGGGGTGAGTGTCAGACCTCACTGGATAGTTTATGACGCTGCCTCAGATAAAGGTTCTAGAAGCAGCCGAAGTATCATGGTCGCTTGAGGGAGGCTTGAAGCCCATGCCTGCTCCCAGGGATGACGGAGGGCGTGGAGCGAGGTGTCCTCTCCGTCACAGGCGGAGCTCCCCTCTGCGGCAGGCCATGGGGTGTTGGTGGCAGCTCCTGCTGGGGCTGTGGGCAGTCCCACCCACGTGGGCTGGGCGCGAGCTGCTCAACATCTGCATGAACGCCAAGCCCCACAAGCCAGCGCCCAGCCCGGAGGCCAAGCTCTACGAGGAGGTATGGAAGCCGGAACTGGCACGGGGTGCAGGGTGGGTGGAGGCTTCTTAGATCAGGGAAGGGACACAAAGGCCAAGACGGCTTCTGAATCCCTATCCATTTGACTCGTTTGGTTCCCTAGGCTGGGTTTTGGCAAAGGCCACTGGAGTGGGGGGGCTAATTGCCAAATGATTTACTATTTTCATCCCTGAGCTGCACGGCCACTCAAGGAGCAGGGGCAGGTGATGATCCTGGAGACTCATAGATATTCAGCCTAGATTCCAACAAGCAAGTTCCCCTCCTCTGCCCTCCCACCAGGAGGCCCTGGAAAAAAATAAGACTTAAGGGACCGCTCCCCAAGTCCCTAAAGGCAATTGACAGGAATGAGGGAGGAGGGGCATGGCTGGCATGTACCTATGAGCCCTTCTCAGCTGCAGGTGCCCTGCCCCAGTGCAACCCCACATTCCCCTGGGTCTTGGGGACAACCCTGCTACTGCCCCCCCAGGATCTGAGACCTTGAAAGCCCCATTCCTAGGGGACTCACAGTCTGTTGCGCGGAGGCCAGTGTGCAGGTGCCCTTTGGGTGTGAATATTGACAATTTATCAGCATTCCTTCTATCCAGCGGTCGCTGGCCTAAAGGCATCCCACTTGCCGGGTCCTTTTCTAGGGGACATTTTTACCTTTCTGGCCCAGATGCTCATCAACCCTCTGCCCCTACTCTCCATGCCTTTTGCCTCTTCATCCACCTTCAGTGCATCCCCTGGAAGGACAGTGCCTGCTGCACGGCCAACACGAGCTGGGAAGCCCACCTGGACGTGTCCCTGCTCTACAACTTCAGCTTGGTTCACTGCGGATTGATGATGCCGGACTGTCAGAAGCACTTCCTGCAGGCCATCTGCTTCTACGAGTGCTCCCCCAACCTGGGGCCTTGGATCCGGCGGGTGGGAAGAAGTGGGCGGGGGTGGGTGGGCAGGAGACATGTCCAACAATGCCCTGTTCGTAAGAGCCTGAGCTGCAGGATGCTAGCAGGAACAGGAGATGCTGTCCCACCTACGGACAAGAGCAGAGTCAGAAGCCGCTGTGGGGGACACAGATGGAGAGGAAGTCACCTCTGGCCCTAGAGAATGGCATGCATGCAGAGTGGTCACAGGAGAGCAGCAGGATGGAGGGACAGTTTGAGTCACATCTTCTGTTTGTAGGAACAGGGCTGTGTACAAACTATTTAACCCAGCCTCAGTATTCTCATTTGTAAAATGATATTTAGTGACGTCATAAGAGAATATGTTCCGATGGTACCTGACCCAAGTTCCATTGCAGCTACTGATAGTCCTCAAATGGGTGCTCGTATAATTCTCGTCTCTTGCTATGCCCGCACTCAGCTGGACCCGCGTGGGCAGGCGGAGCGGATTCTGGACGCGCCCCTGTGCCGGGAGGACTGTGAACAGTGGTGGGCTGACTGCCGCACATCCTACACCTGCAAATCCAACTGGCACGGCGGCTGGACCTGGAGTCGGGGTGAGTGATGCTAAGCGGGGCCCGGGAGGGCAGGCGCAAGCCCTCTTCTCCCCCGGGGCAAATGATGGGGATGTGAGGACAGGAGTGGGTAAGTTGTCCGTGCCTGGATCTCCCCTCAGGGAAGCCCCGCTGCCCTGCCAGGGCCCTCTGCCGCCCTTTCCTGCATTACTTCCCCACCCCGGCTGACCTATGTGAGAAGATCTGGAGCAACTCCTTCAAGGCAAGCCCGGAGCATAGGACCAGCGGGCGGTGTCTGCAGAAGTGGTTCAAGCCTGCCGGGGGCAACCCCAATGTGGCTGTGGCCCACCTCTTCGCCAGCCCTGCCTCGCCCTGGGGGCTCTCTGACACGCTCCTGGCTTTCTCTCTGTTCCTGCTGCTTCTTTCCCGAGAGCTGCTCCTCCTTGCACACACTCCTGTGCTCCCCCAGCTGTGGGCCAGGCCCGGCCACGGCAGCCTCCTTCCTTAGGACCTTCCTGAAACGAGCAGCACGGGCTGGGGGCTTGTGCCTGAGCCTCCCAGGTTCGGTTCTGCTCTGCTGCACCTTCCTGGTCTGGAAGGCAGCTGGGGGCTGGGAAGCCACAGGTGACCATCCCCTCCTGTCTTAAGGATGGGGGACTCTGAGGTGGGACTGAAGGCCCTTCTCATCCAGTGCACACCCACCCCCTACCCAGTAGAGCTGATGGTGACTGCCCTGGCCTCCCCTCCCACGATGGTGTCTCCAACAACAGAGCAGTCGACCTTTCCTTCTGCCTGACCCACTCTGTCCTAGCTCTATGGTCAGGGGTTGGGCTGCAAGAAGCAGAGCCGGTTTGCCCTCTGCACTGAAATCTCCTAGTTGGTTGTTACTTTCCTAATGATGATAAACGTCTTAACATATGCCAGGCCCTCTCTTACATCCTCACAACAGCTCTCTGGTGGGAGTGCTTTCAACACTCCCTTTTCTTCAATAAGCAACACACCATAAAAAAGACCCAAAGCCGGGACAGCCGTGGTGCCACCCAGACCATCGGCTTTGTTTTGGGCACCAAGATTGAAGCAGCTGTCTCAGGTGCTTTCGGCTTCCCCTCTTCTTTTTAACTCCGGAACCGCAACATGCTGGTCTGAAATGCTGGAAACTTAAGTTCTAATGTCTTTATACCACTTTCTGTATGACTTTTGGCAAGTCCTTTGACCTTCATTTAAGACTGTCGTGGTTTCCCTCTGCTGGAGGAATGAGAAAGTTTGGACCAGATGATTTTAACTTACGAAAAGAAAAGGAAAAAGGCAGTGCGGTTGTTTTTTGGGATACAGACTGTGCTTCTCGGGCAGTGCCGTGTCCTAAAGACTGAGGGAGAAGAGGCAGAACTGAACCCGAGAAGGGACATCAAGACAGCCTTCACATCCTGCTTGTAAGTGGACCGACAGCTGATGCACCCACTCAGAACCTTCTGGAGCCTGAAGCCCAGCAGCGTCCCAGCATAGATGGTGCCTTCCCACAACCTTTTCTTTGTCAAAGAGAGGCTTCTAATATGTCTGCAGTTGAGTTAGAAAAGGCAACCAAGGTCACCCCCGTCCCTCCCACACTTACCTTGAACATGCTCATTCACTGCGTAAAGCCCAAGCCTGTTACACGCAGGACACGCGAGATCTAAAACTTATGAAGAGAGTCCAGTAAGTGAGGTGCTCAGAGTCTCGAAAGGGAAGCAGACAGCAGCAGTGGTGACAAAGCACTTCAGTCTGCAGGAACGCCTGGGCCGGGGTGGGGTAGGAAGGCCTCACAAAAAGGGTGAGGCTTGAGCCTGGGTGAAGGAGGGTCACTTCACTGAGAACAGGGAGGAAATGCGAGACAAAACCCAGCCGGGTCCCCAAGGCATGAACTGTACGAAGCAGGACCTTTCATTTTTCTTCAATCAATCAATTGTGGCTTCAAAAATATGTATAGGTAACATCTCTTGAGAGTTGAGGACTGAATGAAGTGTCTGAGAGTGTATCTTTGGTAATAAAGCTGAGAGTTTAATGAGGTTTTGTTTTTTAGTGTTTTTAGGTATAAATATAAAAATTAGTCAAAGTAGGGTTAAAGTTGAGACACACAAAGGAAGACTAGTTCTGGGAGCCCTAATAACTCTTACTATTTATTTATTTATTTGCGGTACGCGGGCGTCTCACTGTCGTGGCCTCTCCCGTTGCGGAGCACAGGCTCCGGACGCGCAGGCTCAGCGGCCATGGCTCACGGACCCAGCCTCTCCCGCGGCATGTGGGATCTTCCCGGACCGGGGCACGAACCCGTGTCCCCTGCATCGGCAGGCGGACTCTCAACCACTGCGCCACCAGGGGAGCCCTGTTACTATTTATTGATTACTCTGTGCCCGAGGCTCTGCTAAGCTCCTTACATGCGTTAGTTCATTTGATCCTCACAAAAGCCCCGAGAGGTACTCTTGCACCCCCATTTTTCAAATTAGGACAGAAGCATGTGGGTTTGAAACCAGGTAAGTGTGACCCCAGAGTCCCAGCTCGTAAGGCTTACACTGAACATCCTGGCAGGTTGTTGAGTGGGGCTGGGGCAGACGTGGGGAATGGAGGGAGGGAGGCTGGTTCCTGACAGGTCATGGTCAGGAAGGAGACTGATCTCTCTCCCCATATGTGGTTGTGAGGAGTGTTGAATTTCAAAAGTGGAGTGGAATCGTCAGATTTGCAGCTAGATTGTTTGCTTTAATCAGAGTATCCTTGCACTTGGTTAAAACACATAAGTCAAATGATCTCTAACACACACTGAGCCACAGAGCCGCAGCTGGCCCCTAGGCCCCAGGGCCCCTGCCCAGAGGCTCCCATGTCTAGCCACTGCCGGATCTAGCTATGAGAAAGTTACAAAAGGTGTCTTATCTTTCTGCCACACATTGAGACTATTTTTTTGCTCTCTGTTCTGTTAGTTTTTCAACTTAATCTTCCAATCTTTGTAATTTTGGAAATCCATTTTTAATTTCCAGGAAACTTTTTTTTAACTCCCGTGTTCTTCACAGCCTGCTGTTTTTTGGTTTTATGGCCGTAATATCTTCTCATATCTCACTGAAGATCTAGCTAGAATTTTTTTTATAAATTTATTTTATTTATTTATTTTTGGCCATGTTGGGTCTTTGTTGCTGCGCGCGAGCTTGAGGGGCAGGGGCTTCAGTAGTTGTGGCACACGGGCTCAGTAGTTGTGGCTCACGGGCTCTAGAGCGCAGGCTCAGTAGTTGTGGTGCACAGGCTTAGTTGCTCCGTGGCATGTGGGATCTTCCTGGACCAGGGATCGAACCCGTGTTCCCTGCATTGGCAGGCGGATTCTTACCCACTGCACCACCAGGGAAGCCCTAATTAGAATTTTTTTTAAAGCTTGTTTCTAGTCTCTGAATGTCCTGTTTTCTCCAAGGTCAATCTGTTTATCTTGATCTCCTATGTGCTGCTGGTTTTCTCTGTGTGTGGTGACCTTGGCTGTGTGTCCATATTTAAGAATGAGTCACTGGGTTGATTTTTCTTTCCAAGCAGTTTAGGTGTCCTCCATGGTTGTATATGTGGGTCTCCTTTCCCCCGACTAACAAAGCTGATGGGGAGTTCTGGGTACGTGGGGAGGGTTCGTTAACTGGAAAACTTTGCTTCCGAGTGTGGAAATGATGAAAACCCACCAAGTGAGAACGAGCAAAGCCTCTTTATTCAGAGCTTTCTATAGCAAAGGAGTCAGCCACCGTTACTTGCATTTTGGCAGAGACTCAAAGGAGGAAGTTTTAGAGTGGAAAAGAGAGAAGGTTTCAGGGGTGCCCTGATTAGAGGCTGTTGCCATGGGGAAGCTGGAGGTCGGCTAACAAAGCAGGTCCTGCGGTGATTGGTTACAGGTGCATATTTGGCTTTCTCTGATTGCCCCTCAGTTGAAAGGAGAGAGAAAAATCAAAGAAGCTGTTAGCTATTCATCAAGTCCTGGCTATGTGGAGCTGATTGTTAGAGGGATTACTGTTTGGCTTCCTGGGCTGTTTGTAAAGATAGTTGTGTAACTTCCTCTCACTCTGACTTATAGATAGTCGGCTGGCTTTCTGGGCTGATTACTGCGGATGATGGATTAGAATTCTATTTTTATATACATCTGGCCATTGTCCATTTGCAGTCTCAAGACTGAGTTGGCTGGAGCTAGGTTGGAGCGCAGATCCCCTCAAATACTGGAATAAGGATGGTTCTTTCTGGGGTGCCAGCGTCAGATACTTCATCATATGTACAACTGCAGCACTACCCAGATTTTAACTTAGAGAACGTCTTCCAGGATCCCCCAAACTCAGGGGTTAAAGTTAGGTTGCCTGAGCTCTAGATTTGGGCAGAGGTCACAGGAGGGAGCATGTAGTATTTCTCTCTCTGCTCCCACACCCGCCAACTCAGAGCCTCTCCGAGGTTCTGCCCCACAGGTCAGCTCCTTCTGCTGCAGCTGCTTCTTCCTCCTCTGGCAACCCCTGGTTCCCTTGGTGTGTTTTCCTGTGCTTCTCATCTTCTAAATATTTGTTGAAATCTCTTGTTCAGTGATGGTTTCCTTCGCACTCTCTTAGTAAGGGAACACTTAGAAATAAACAATCAGGGGATATGGGGATATATGTATGCATAGCTGATTCACTTTGTTGTACAGCAGAAACTAATACAACATTGTAAAGAAATTATACTCCAATAAAGATGTATTTAAAAAAAAAAGAAATAATCATTTTAGCGAGATCCCAGTTAGTCATTCCACCTTCGATAACCAGCAGCTGCAGATTTTTTAAAGATCGCATTGTTGTGTAATAAAGTAGATTAAAATTGGGGCCAGACTGAAGACAAGGAGGCTGAGGACAATGTGTAGGATGAATTTGCACGTGGGGAATGAAATAAGAAATGCAGGTGATAGGAACCTAATTGTGAGTTATGCTCTAGGAGGTATTATGTCAGGCTACAGGAGAGACAGTGGACCAGAAAGGTATAAGTTCAGGAACTATGAGGAAGATAGCACCTAGAGAAATTTGGGCCATACTTGTGTATACAGTGCCACAAAGCAGGTGTAAGATGAAATGTGGGAGAGAACTATCTCAAAGGAACCAACCATCTTGGATAATTTGACTGTGACACTCACGTTTATAAGAGGTCCTTTCCCTAGCCTAGGCTGCGCTAGGTCTTGGGTGGGAGGGGAGATGGCAGAGGGCATTCCTTCTACTGGATGCAACCCGGTCAGTCTTCCGCTATGGGAACATCAAACTCTATTCAAGTCCTTCCTCAGAGAATTCTGGGGAGTCCTAGGTAGCAGGTGAAAAACAAAACAAAATGGCCCTCTTTTGTATGCATCCCTTGCTTTAAGATTCCTTTCTGAGTAAATCTCCTCAGTAAGACCCCTTCCCCGAGTGCAGAAGTCCCTGCAGCCTGACATTCATGCCCTAAGATCTTGTTCCCAGACCAATCCTCTGCTGCCTGAAAAGGGTGACCACCCTTCCCATTCCTCTGCCACCATGTCCCTGCCCAGTCCTTTCCCCATCCAATCTCCGCTGACCCACTCCACAAAAATTACTGCTTCCTTGGGTACTCGCCAATGTCCCATTGCTTTTGCTATTGGGGGACCAAGATTTGGAGACTTTTCTGGTGTCCCAGGCTGGTGTCTTTCAAATTGGATCATATTTCCCAGCTCCAGCCCTTGAGACAGCTTGAGTACCCAGTCTCTTCTTGCATCCCAAGGAGGCTGTGTTCCTGCCAACAAAACCAATCACCCATTTTTCACTTTCCGTCCTTCCTTCTGTTCTGCTCAAGTCCATCCTCAGATTTACCATCCCCCAAAATCAGAAATCACTTTCAGTATTGCTTTTGCCACAAATGAACCACATAGAAAAATCTGGAGGAAAAGAAAGGCCTTCCCAGGGAGGAGGGACTGCTGATAGGCTTGGAGATGCTGGTGGGATGTCAGTACGGAGATGTCCATCAAATAATTGGCTTGGGGTGCACGAGAGAGGTCAGGGCTGGAGTCAAGCATTTTGGAATCACTTTCCTGGAAGTGTTACTTGGAGTCGTGGAAGTTGGTGAGTTCTAAGAAAAATGTAGAGAGGAAAACAGAACACTTGTGGAGTGTCTCTGGCATACCTGCAAGTTGGAAGATGACAGGTGAAATTGTTACCAAACTCAGGTCCAGCTGCTCACCACTTGAAAATCAATACCCGAGAGAGAGGCAAGTGCTCGTAGAAAGGAAAGTTGCTTTTCATCGGAAAGCTGGCAATCTGGGGGAGAAGGCAGACCCACACTCTCAAAACCAACTCTGAAGATTCTGCTCAGCCATGAAAGTTTTTAAAGGGAAAAGGGACGTAATCTCAGTTAATCATTGAGATAGGGAATCAGATTCATCATCATCTCCCACTGCACGCAAGCTTGTCAACTTCTTGTGATCTTTCTTTAGATGCTATCTTGTTCACACACTTTGTTCACGAGATTACTAAAGGGGAAGCTAAGGAATAGATCTGGTCATCTGTTAATTACTTATTAATTTCTATTTCTTTGATCTACAGAAAGAACCAAGAGTTTAGGCAAAGTATTGTGTGATCAAAATATTTGGAAGGTGTGCTTGGGCCAGAGATGAGTAGAGCATGGGGGTGCCTGATGTAAAAGTTAGTTACAACGTAGCTTTGCTAAAGTGACAAGAGAAGGGGTTTCCTACTGAGGGCAGTTTCCTGCAAAGAGCTGCTTACAAATAGAAGCTAGTGAAGGGACAGGAAGCAGAAGCCAGGGGTAGGAGAGCAATGCAAAGAACTGTATCTCAGAGGGGCAATGTCATATTCTGAGTTGCCATCATATATTAATTAATTCATAAATGACTATTGGGTTATTACTCTGTGCTAGACGCTGCTGGTCCTGGGGACTGAAGGACTGAATATACAAATGAACAATGACTAGACTGTATATAAAACTAAGATTATGCCCCATAACCTGTAACAACCAGTGAGGGAAGCCAACCTACTACCTGTGATACTCAGTCCAAGAAGTCAAACTATTTTCTACAACAAACAGTCTAGGAAGCCAAATAATAACCCTTCTAACAATCAGCTCTAAATGGCCAGACTTGATTAAGCACTGATAGCATCTCTGTTTTTGGCCCCTATTTCTAACTTAAGACCAACTGGAGAAAGCAAGAGAGTCTTCTCTAACCAATCGCATCAATGCCTCATTTCTAGTTAGCATGCCTACAGCATCCCCATGCTAACAGCCTCCAATCAGGGCATACCTGAAGCCTTCTATTTTTTCCAGTGTTCTGCCTACCTTTTAGGCTCTGCCAAAATTCAAGTGATGGTGGCTGACTCCCTTGCAAGCTCTTAATAAACAGGTTTTGCTTGTTCTTATCTGGTTGCTCTTCATTTATTTCCATAGATACAATAATGAACAGGGCAAACATAATTCCAGTCCTTAGGGAACTTAAATAGTAATGAGGGATACAGTAGAAATATGAGTAAACAATACAAATTAAAATAACTACAAATGAGACAATTGTTAGGAAGAAAACATACAAGAGACTCAGAGAGGGTTGGGGAACATGTTTGTAAGATAAATAAAAAGTGCTAGTGGAGGTAAACTTAAAAGAGGACAGAAGAACTGGGGAGATAAGTTCAAGGGCAGTGGGTAAACTAGGGTATAAACACCAGGATTAACCTTGGGAAGGAAGTGGGCTACTTTTTCCACTAAAATAGGAGGAGAAGAGAGAAAATGTGAGAAGGCAATTTCAGAATTAAAATACTTCAATTTCCCCTGTTATGGCTGTTAGTATTTGCCTTATGTATTGAGGTGCTCCTAGGCTGGGTGCATAAATATTTACAATTGTTATATCTTCTTCTTGGATTGATCCCTTGATCATTATGTAGTGTCCTTCTTTGTCTCTTGTAATAGTCTTTGTTTTGAAGTCTATTTTGTTTGATATGAGAACTGCTACTCCAGGTTTCTCTTGATTTCCATTTGCATGCAATATCTTTTTCCATCCCCTCACTTTCAGTCTGTATGTGTCCCTAGGTCTGAAGTGGGTCTCTTGTAGACAGCATATATACGGGTTTTGTTTTTGTATCCATTCAGCAGGTCTATGTCTTTTGGAGCATTTAATCCATTTACATTTAAGATAATTATCAATATGTATGTTCCTATTACCATTTTCTTAATTGTTTTGGGTTTGTTATTGTAGGTCTTTTCCTTCTCTTGTTTCCTGCCTAGAGAAGTTCCTTTAGCATTTGTTGTAAAGCTGGTTTGGTGGTGCTGAACTCTCTTAGCTTTTGCTTGTCTGTAAAGGTTTTAATTTCTCTGTCAAATCTGAATGAGATTCTTGCTGCGTAGAGTAATCTTGGTTGTAGGTTTTTCCTTTTCATCACTTTAAATATGTCTTGCCACGCCCTTCTAGCTTGCAGAGTTTCTGCTGAAAGATCAGCTGTTAACCTTATGGGGATTCCCTTGTATGTTATTTGTTGTTTTTCACTTGCTGCTTTTAATATTTTTTCCTTGTATTTAATTTTTGATAGTTTGATTAATATGTGTCTTGGCATGTCTCTCCTTGGATTTATCCTGTATGGGACTCTCTGTGCTTCCTGGACTTGATTAACTATTTCCTTTCCCATATTAGGGAAGTTTTCAACTATAATCTCTTCAAATATTTTCTCAGTCCCTTTCTTTTTCTCTTCTTCTTCTGGGACCCCTATAATTCAAATGTTGGTGTATTTAGTGTTGTTCCAGAGGTCTCTGACACTGTCCTCAATTCTTCTCATTTTTTTTTCTTTATTCTGCTCTGCAGTAGTTATTCCCACTATTTTATCTTCCAGGTCACTTATCCGTTCTTCTGCCTCAGTTATTCTGCTATTGATCACTTCTAGACAGAATAGGGGACTTTAACACCCCAATTTCACCAATGGACAGATCATCCAAAATGAAAATAAATAAGGAAACACAAGCTTTAAATGATACATTAAACAAGATGGACTTAATTGATATCTATAGGACATTCCATCCAAAAACAACAGAATACACTTTCTTCTCAAGTGCTCATGGAACATTCTCCAGGATAGATCATAACTTGGATCACAAATCAAGCCTTGGTAAATTTGAGAAAATTGAAATCATATCAAGTATCTTTTCCAACCACAACGCTATGAGACTAGATATCAATTACAGGAAAAGATCTATAAAAAATACAAATACATGGAGGCTAAACAATACACTACTTAATAACCAAGAGATCATTGAAGAAATCAAAGAGGAAATCAAAAAACACCGAGAAAAAAATGACAATGAAAACACGATGACCCAAAACCTATGGGATGCAGCAAAAGCAGTTCTAAGAGGGAAGTTTATAGCAATACAATCCTACCTTAAGAAACAAGAAACATCTCAAATAAACAACCTAACCTTAAACCTAAAGCAATTAGAGAAAGAAGAACAAAAAAACCCCAAAGTTAGCAGAAAGAAAGAAATCATAAAGATCAGATCAGAAATAAATGAAAAAGAAATGAGGGAAATGATAGCAAAGATCAATAAAACTAAAAGCTGGTTCTTTGAGAAGATAAACAAAATTGATAAACCATTGGCCAGACTCATCAAGAAAAAAAGGAAGACTCAAATCAATAGAATTAGGAATGAAAAAGGAGAAGTAACAACTGACACTGCAGAAATACAAAGGATCATGAGAGATTACTACAAGCAACTCTATGCCAATAAAATGGACAACCTGGAAGAAATGGACAAATTCTTAGAAATGCACACCTTTCTGAGACTGAACCAGGAAGAAATAGAAAATGTGAACAGACCAATCACAAGCACTGAAATTGAATGTGTGATTAAAAATCTTCCAACAAACAAAAGCCCAGGACCAGATGGCTTCACAGGCGAATTCTATCAAACATTTAGAGAAGAGCTAACACCTATCCTTCTCAAACTCTTCCAAAATATAGCAGAGGGAGGAACACTCCCAAACTCATTCTACAAGGCCACCATCACCCTGATACCAAAACCAGATAAAGATGTCACAAAGAAAACTACAGGCCAATATCACTGATGAACATAGATGCAAAAATCCTCAACAAAATACTGGCAAACAGAATCCAACAGCACATTAAAAGGATCATACACCATGATCAAGTGGGGTTATTCTCAGAAATGCAAGGATTCTTCAATATACGCAAATCAATCAATGTGATATAACATATTAACAAATTGAAGGAGAAAAACCATATGATCATCTCAATAGATGCAGAAAAAGCTTTTGACAAAATTCAACAGCCATTTATGATGAAAACCCTCCAGAAAGTAGGCAAAGAGCATACTTACCTCAACATAATAAAGTCCATATATGACAAGCCCACAGCCAACATCATCCTCAATGGTGAAAAACTGAAACCATTTCCACTAAGATCAGGAACAAGTCAAGGTTGCCCACTCTCACCACTATTATTCAGCATAGTTTTGGAAGTTTTAGCCACAGCAATCAGAGAAGAAAAAGAAATAAAAGGAATCCAAATCGGAAAAGAAGAAGGAAAACTGTCATTGTTTGCAGATGACGTGATACTGTACCCAGAGAATCCTAAAGATGCTACCAGAAAACTACTAGAACTAATCAATGAGTTTGGTAAAGTAGCAGGATACAAAATTAATGCACAGAAATCTCTTGCATTCCTATACACTAATGATGAAAAATCTGAAAGTGAAATTAAGAAAACACTCCCATTTACCATTGCAACAAAAAGAATAAAATACCTAGGAATAAACCTACCGAAGGAGCCAAAAGACCTGTATGCAGAAAATTATAAGACACTGATAAAAGAAGTTAAAGGTGATACAGGGCTTCCCTGGTGGCGCAGTGGTTAGGAGTCCGCCTGCCAATGCAGGGGACATGGGTTCGAGCCCTGGTCTGGGAAGATCCCACATGCCACGGAACACCTAAGCCCCAGCACCATAACTACTGAGTCTGTGCTCTAGAGCCTGCGAGCCACAATTACTGAGCTCACGTGCCACAACTACTGAAGCCCATGTGCCTAGAGCCCTCACTCTGCAACAAGAGAAGCCACTACAATGAGAAGCCCGCACACCACACGGAAGAGTAGCCCCCGCTAGCTGAAACTAGAGAAAGCCCCCGCACAGCCACAAAGACCCAATACAGCAAAAAATAAATAAATTAAATAAATAAATTTTTTTTAAAAGGTGATACAAATAGATGGAGAGATATACCATGTTCTTGGATTGGAAGAATTAACATTGTGAACATAAGTATACTACCCAAAGCAATCTACAGATTCAATGCAATCCCTATCAAACTACCACTGCCATTTTTCACAGAACTAGAACAAAAAATTTCACAGTTTGTATGGAAACACAAAAGACCCTAAATAGCCAAAGCAATCTTGAGAAAGAAAAACGGAGCAGGAGGAGTCAGGCTCCATGACTTCAGACTATACTACAAAGCTACAGTAATCAAGACAGTATGGTACTGGCACAAAAACAGAAATATAGATCAATGGAACAGGATAAAAAGCCCAGAGATAAACCCATGCACATATGGTCAACTTATCTTTGATAAAGGAGGCAAGAATACACAGTGGAGAAAAGACAGTCTCTCCAATAAGTGGTGCTGGGAAAACTGTACAGCTACATGTAAAGAATGAAATTAGAACACTCCCTAACACCATACACAAAAATAAACTCAAAATGGATTAAAGACCTAAATGTAAGGCCAGACACTATCAAACTCTTAGAGGAAAACATAGGCAGAACACTCTATGACATAAATCACAGCAAGATCCTTTTTACCCACCTCCTAGAGAAATGGAAATAAAAACAAAAATAAACAAATGGGACCTAATGAAACTTCAAAGCTTTTGCACAGCAAAGGAAACCATAAACAAGACCAAAAGACAACCCTCAGAATGGGAGAAAATATTTGCAAATGAAGCAACTGACAAAGGATTAATCTCCAAATTTTACAAGGAGCTCATGCAGCTCAATACCAAAACAACAAACAACCCAATCCAAAAATGGGCAGAAGACCTAAATAGACATTTCTCCAAATAAGATATACAGATTGCCAACAAGCACATGAAAGAATGCTGAACATCATTAATCATTAGAGAAATGCAAATCAAAACTACAATGAGATATCATCTCACACTGGTCAGAATGGCCATCATCAAAAAATCTACAAACAATAAATGCTGGAGAGGGTGTGGAGAAAAGGGAACCCTCTTGCACTGTTGATGGGAATGTAAATTGATACAGCCACTATGGAGAACAGTATGGAGGTTCCTTAAAAAACTAAAAATAGAACTACCATACAACCCAGCAATCCCACTACTGGGCATATACCCTGAGAAAACCACAATTCAAAAAGAGTCATGTACCACAATGTTCATTGCAGCTCTATTTACAATAGCCGGGACATGGAAGCAACCTAAGTGTCCATCAACAGATGAATGGATAAAGAAGATGTGGCACATATATACAATGTAATATTACTCAGCCATAAAAAGAAAATGAAATTGAGTTATTTGTGGTGAGGTGGATGGACCTAGAATCTGTCATAGCAAGTGAAGTAAGTCAGAACGAGAAAAACAAATACCGTATGCTAACACATATATATGGAATCTAAGAAAAAAAAAAAGGCCATGAAGAACCTAAGGGCAAGATAGGAATAAAGATGCAGACCTACTAGAGAATGGACTTGAGGATATGCGGAGGGGGAAGGGTAAGCTGGGACAAAGTGAGAGAGTGGCATGGACATATATACAGTACCAAATGTAAAATAGATAGCTAGTGGGAAGTAGCCGCATAGCACAGGGAGATCAGCTCGCTGCCTTGTGACCACTTAGAGGGGTGGGATAGGGAGGGTGGGAGGGAGGGAGACACAGGAGGGAAGAGATATGGGGATATATGTATATGTATAACTGATTCACTTTGTTATAAAGCAGAAACTAACACACCATTGTAAAGCAATTATACTCCAATAAAGATGTTAAAATAAATAAATAGTTAAATAAATTAAAATGCATCAAATATAAACCATTGAATCAATTAACATTAGGGGCTTTGCCACCTGTTGGTAGTTTGGAAGCTCAAACCCCTGGGCTAGTGGCAGCATTCCAGCCAAAGTGTGAAGCCTGAGCAGCTGCTCTGCACTTCCTTCTCTCCAAATTCACAGCTCAGGCAGCTTGTGTATCCTTACTCACACCATCTGTGGAAAGTTTCCAGAGGATCAAAATCCACTCAAGGGTGAGATTCAAAAAACTGAGACAGGATTTTTCTCAGGGCCAGGACATTTCATGAGTAGAGAGGCTAAGATTTGGCACTAGCAATGAAAAAGCCAAATATTTAAATTCATCCCAGCCTTTTCTGAGCTCTGCATCTGTCTATAGAGACAGGGGCTGTGGTTCCCCATCCCTGAATAGCCACTGAAACTGCTGGGCTCCAGTCCTCTGACTCCTGCTTTGCAGAAGAAGAACCTAGAACTTACCAGTCTCTGATTACTTCGATTCTAGGGTGAAGTTTGGAAGGAAGGAGCAATTTTCCCTGGGGTGGATCCTGGTGCCTTAGTAGAGAGCTCCAGGAAGCTAGATAATAGATGGGGACAAAGGGAAGCAGACGAAGGGGCCCATTTCTCAACAATGGCTAAGTTCGGAGTTTATCCTCTGTGGACATAAGTCAGTGTGTTCCCCCCCACACCCCAAGAGCATCAAAATAGCTACAGCAAGACATTAAGTAATATATGTTGCTATGGTTTTGTTATTAAGTAAGAGGTATAACATCACCCAGTTCTAACCCATTTCTCAGCCTTGGTCCCTCCAAGGAAGTCCAGAGGTGGACCTCTGGAGGGACCAATATTTGTCTTGCACATGATTTAATAATTTTTAAAAATAACTGAAAAATTGATGTGTGAAAGTAATGAGTAAGATGCAAATTAGAGTGAATATTGTAATAATTTTGGTGTGAAGAACTTTCTGAAACCAGTGGCTATAAAGTAAAAATTCATAGATTTACTAATATTTTTTAAAAGCAAAATAAAAAAGAAAGGGAAAGGGATTTTTAAAAACACTGTACACAAAGTTAAAAGGCAAATGAAAAACAGAGGGAAATATCTACAACACATAAACATAGATGTTAATATTCCTAATACAACAAGAATTTTTAAAAATCAGTTTAAAAATGTGACCACTCCAATTAAAATATGGGTAAAGGATTTGTATAGATAATTCACATTTAAAATAAAGTATAAACTCCTTACTATGGCCTTATAGCTTCTACAGATCTTCTGTTGTCTAGCTCTCTGAGCTAAGCTCCTAAAACTTTCTCTCCTGCTAACCACTGTCTAGCCACATGGGATTTCTCCTAGTCCTCAAATGAACTAGACTCATCCTTGCCTCAGAATATTTACACTTGCTGTTTCCTATTTCTGTTATGTTTTTGTCCCATATCTTTGCATACCTAGCTCTTTCTCATAATTTGGGTTATAGTTCAAAAATCACATCTTCAGAGAAATCTTCTGCAATTACCCAATATAGGAAAGTCCCTATCCCAAGTCATTCTTCATCACATCACCTTGTCTTATTTTTTTATAGCTTGTATCAATATCTGAAATTGTATATGTGTGTGTGTGTGTGTGTGTGTGTGTGCACACGCGCACTCCATCTCCCCCTACTCCCGTTAGAAGACCAGCTTCATGAAGGAAGAGCCACCTATCTCTTGTTTATTGCAGTATCCCCAGCACATAAAACATTTCCTGGTGCATAGTAGAAGCTCATGACTGAATGAATGAAGAAAAATTTAAATATATGATCAATAAACATGAACAAAGGTTTGATTCCATGGGTAATCAAAGAAATGCAAATTAAAACAATGAGAACTTTTTTAACCAATTAGACTGACAATAGTTAAAAAGAATGTGATACTGTATGCTGGTGGGGATGTAAATTGGTTGACACTTTATGGATGGTAAACTGGTAAAAAGCATCAGAATTTAAAATTTTCAAATAATTGAGCCACAATTCTATTTCTATGAAGAGTCCTAAGAGAAGATCACTTCTGCTTCAGACCAAAAATGATAAACCCTTAGATCCAAGAAGCTCTGTGAATCCCCAGCACAAGAAACATGAAGATAGCACCAAAACAAATCATAATAAAATTGTTCAAAATCTTAGATAAAGAGAAAATCTTAACAGCCAGAGGAAAAGAGATTCAATATATTCAGAGGAACAAAATTAAGGATGACAGCATATTTCTCATAGGAAACAATGCAAGTGAGGTGATAGTGGAGCAACGGCTTTAAAGCACTGAAAGAAAACTGTCAACCTACAATTCTATACCTAGAAAAAATATCTGTCTTGGGTTGACTTGTGCTCCCTACCCTTACAAATTCATATGTTGAAGTTCTAACCCCCCAGTAGCTCAGAATGTCATTGTATTTAGAGACAGGGCTTTTAAGATGTAATTAAAACAAAATGAGGTCATATGGATGGGCCCTAATCCAATATAACTGATGTCCTTATTAGAAGAAGAGATTAGGACACAGACTCAGTCTGAGGGACAACTAAGTGAGAACACAATGAGAAGGCAGAGAGAGAGAAATCTAGGCCTCAGGAGAAACCTAACACCTTGATCTTGGACCTCTGCCTTCTAGAAATGAGGGAAAATAAATCTCTGTTGTTTAAGACACCAGTCTGGTTATTTTGTTATGACAGCCCTAGAAAACTAATGTAATATCTTTTTTAAAATGAAGACAAAATACAGAGTTTTTAGATATACAAAGTATGAAAGAATTCATCACTAGCAGATGCACACAATACAAAATATTAAACAGGCAGAAGGAAAATAATAAATCGAAATGTAGGTCTATACAAAGGAATGTGGAACAGTGGAAAGATTAACTACATGAGTAGATATACGAGAGCTTTAAAAATTATTTAAATCTCTTTAAAAGAGTATCAGCTGTTTAAACAAAATAATAAATGTAATTTGGGGTTTGTAATATATGCAAAAGTCAAATGTATGACAACAATATTGGGTTGCCCAAAAAGCTCTGTAAGATGGTTCTTTCTTCCATAAGATGGCTCTAGTAGCACTGAGTTGTCTTTAATGTCCTTCAGAACAATTTTGTTAGATTGTATCATGACAGCTGTCATATAAGCATGCACTAAAAAAAAAAAAAGCATCAAAATTGGTGAATTTTTGTGTAGCCATTTTAATTTTGAAGATGGAAGAAAAAAAGCAACATTTTCGGCATATTATGCTTTATTATGTCAAGAACAGGTAAAAATGCAACTGAAACGCAAAATAAGATTTGTACAGTGTATGGAGAAGGTGCTGTGACTGACTGAACATTTCAAAAGTGGTTTGCAAAGTTTCATACTGGAGGTTTCTCACTGGACGATGCTCCACGGTTGGGTAGACCAGTTGAAGTTGATAGTGATCAAATCGAGGCATTAATTGAGAACAACCAACGCCATACCATGCGGGAGATAGCCAACATATTCAAAATATCCAAATCAAGCACTGAAAACCATTTGCACCAGCTTGATTATGTTCATTGCTTTGATGTTTGGGCTCCTCATAAGTTAAGTGAAAAAAACCTTCTTGACTCTATTTCCACAGGAGATTCTCTACTTAAACATAATGAAAACATTCCATTTTTAAAACAAATTGTGATGGGCGATGACAAGTAGATACTGTACAATAATGTGGAACGGAAGAGATCGTGGGGCAAGTGAAATGAACCACCACCAAGCACATCAAAGGCCGGTCTTCATCCAAAGAAGGTGATGTGTGTGTGGTAGGATTGGAAGGGAGTCCTCTATTATGAGCTCCTACTGGAAAACCAAATGATTAATTCCAACAAGTACTGCTCCCAATTAGAACAACTGAAAGTGGCACTCGACAAAAAATGTCCAGAATTAGCCAACATAAAACACATAATCTTCCATCAGGATAACGCAAGACTGCGTGTTTCTTTGATGACTAGGCAAAAACTGTTACAGCTTGGCTGGGAAGTTCTGATTCGTCTGCCGTATTCACCAGACATTGCACCTTCAGATTTCCATTTATTTCAGTCTTTATAAAATTCTCTTAATGGGGGGCTTCCCTGGTGGCGCAGTGGTTAAGAGTCCGCCTGCCGATGCAGGGGACATGGGTTCGTGCCCTGGTCCAGGAAGATCCCACGTGCCGCGGAGTGGCTGGGCCCGTGAGCCATGGCCGCTGAGCCTGCTCGTCTGGAGCCTGTGCTCCGCAACGGAAGAGGCCACAAAAGTGAGAGGCCCGCGTACCGCAAAAAAAAAAAAAGGAAGACTGTAAAAGGTAGCTGGAGCAGTTCTTTGCTCAAAAAGATAAAAAGTTTTGGGAAGATGGAATTATGAAGTTGCCTGAAAAATGGCAAAAGGTAGTGGAACAAAACGGTGTATACATTGTTCAATAAAGTTCTTGGTAAAAATGAAAAATGTGTCTTATATTTTTACTTAAAAACCAAAGGAACGTTTTGGCCAACCCAATAGTATAAAGGCTGAAAGGGGAGAAATTGAAGTATATTATTTTCAGGTTCTTATACCATAGTGAAGCAGTATAATATGACCTTACTGGTTCTGGACCTAATTTCAATGTGTGTGTGGAGTTTTTTCCATACTACCAAGCAATTCTCCAACACCAGCTGGATGTCCTACAATTCTACTCAATTCTAACACTATCTACCTAGAGAAAGACAAATATTATATCACTTATATGTGGAATCTAAAATATGACACAAATGAACTTATTTACAGAACAGAAACAGACTCACAGACATAGAAAACAAACTTATGGTTACCAAAGGGGAAAGGGCAGGGAGGGATAAATTGGGAATTTGGGGATTAACAGATACAGACTACTATACATAAAATAGAAAAACAGCAAGGATCTAGCATAGCACAGGGAAGGATATTGAAAATCTTTTAATAACCCATAATGCAAAAGAATCTGAAAAAGAATATATATATATATATATATATATATATGTATATGTATAACTGAATCACTTTGCTGTACATCTGAAACGTTGTAAATCAATTATACTTCAATTTTTTAAAAAAACCAAAACCAAAAAAGAGAAAAAGAGAGAGAGACATTCTAAAAAAATACCTTATTGTCTGGAGCTTCAAAATCTATACAATTTTCTAACTTTTTCTTCTCTTTTCTTCTTATAATCCTCTCTCTTTCACACCTCAAATACCTGCCTGACCCTCCCTTCAGAATAATCAATCCCTAGTACCCTTGTTGGACATTAGAATTCCATAGTTACAGGCATTTGATGACTGTCAGTGGCTTTATCTGGCTTAACAGAACTGTGGGATAAACTCTGGTCTTCTTATCTTCTGGCTCTGCTAGGAAAGAAGGGAGTGGGGCAAGGGAGCTTTGGGGCAGTCAGATGCTGGTAAGATTGAAGAACAGTGGGGGTAGAGTGAGTTTTACACTCTGAGCTGCAGATGTTTTTCCCCTCAAAAGTATCTGAAATGAAATGTATTTTACCACCACCCAGAGTCATTTCTTTCTTTAGACTTTTCTATTCCCAGTATGGGAAATTAGAGTTCAAATTTCTTCTTTTGGCTTGTTTCTTAGAAAACAATAACCCAGGCTATGGATAGAGACCATCCCTCCCCATCCTGGTTACAATCCAGAGCTTTCTCTCGCTGTCTGGCCATGAGGGCTCCGTAACTTCATTCTGAACCTGTGTTTCTCTTTTGAGCTCTGGAGTGAAGAAGAAAGGGAAGTTTTAATTCATTCTATCAACACCCTCCCCATCTAACCTGGATAAATTAAAGTCTCCAGTCAATAAGCAATTAATCACATTATAACCCACAGTGAATGCTAACATATAGAGTGGAGGAGGAAGAAGATGGTTGGTCATGAGCCAGCTTGGTTACTGCTCCTACAGTAGTCTGCAGGGATGTCTAGAACAGGTGTCCAGTAGGAGGCAGCAGAACACATGTGAGTACAAGAAGAGAGTGCTGTGGATATAAACAAAGACCACCCAAATGAGAGCAAACAGAGCTAGTACTCCAAGCTTGCTATAACAAGGGAGTCAGCCACAATCACTTGCCATTTGCCTTTCAAAGGCAAGCAGGGAGTGTGAAAGCGCTATAATAATTAAAAATAAAAATTGTAGGGATAGCTTCAGGATTGGATGTTTTGACTGGAGTTTGTTGGCATGGGGAAGCAGGAGTCTCAGAAGGGGAACATCTTATGTAATTGACTTGGGGAACATATTTGACTTTTTATGCTTGGTCCTGAGTTGAAAGTAAGAGCAAAAAATAAGAAAGTTGGCCCTCATTGGCCAAGTCCTCACCATTCTGGGACAGTTGTGCAGAGGTTGTGATTGAGCTTCCAGGGCTTGTAGCTGCAGAGTTCTATTGTAAGGTATGGTCTGGCCATTGTCTGTCTGTGTAGTCAGTCTCTCAGCACTTAACCACCATCCTTGGTCTGTCTTCTTGCAGCTACTCAGGGGCCACCCATAGGAGGCTGACATTTTGTCCTCAGATCCTAGACCTCTGTGGTGGGCTCCCATCATCAACTCTGCATTAGTTATCTATTGCTGAGAAACAAATTACTCCCAATATTTAGTGGCTTAATACATTTATTACCACACAGTTTCTGTGGGTCAGGAATCCAAGTGTGGTTTAGCTGGTCCTCTGGTTTAGGGTCACTCACAAGGATGTAATCAGGTGTTGAGAGGAAGAAATTTTCCTCTACTCTTCTAGGTTCTTCTGGCTGGTCTAAGAATTAAGTTGACATGAGACAGATTAACAGGAGAAAATCAAACAAAAGTTTAATAACATGTATATAGAGGAGAGCCCCATGAAAACTGAGTAACTTGCCAAAATGGCTGAAACCCTCACCTTGAATACCATTTTCAGCTAAAGACAAAGAGGATGTTGGTGGTAGTTGTGTGGGACTTCAAAATGGAGGAAGGCAATTCACATGCAGATGAAAAAGCAAATGTTTGATAAACAAATGTTTGCTGGGCCGTACAGAGGCAATGGGACACAGAGTGGACTCTGATCTCTAGCTGCTGCCGAGTTTCTCCCCATCACACCTGACCAATATTCTTTGCAGATGTCTCTGGGGATGGCTCTCTTCTGGGAAAAGGCCCTCTATCTAAATTCTTTTAGGCAGTTAGGGGGAAGCTCAAAGGTTCTTCCTGAGTCTTTTGGGCCTTGACTCTTCTCAGTTTGAATTAATCTACATGCCAAAGAGACACTTTGGGGTAGCAAATTTTGTTCCCCTACAAAGGTATTGAAACAGGAGGGAATGGGGCAGGGCACAACCTTTAAAAGAATGGTATAGCCATAGGATGTGACAAAGACTGGTTAGAACCAACTGGGTCCAAGATGGTGGAAGACTGACTTCCAGTGGCCCTTGAGCCTCATTATATGCTCATTGCAATACCTTAGCATTGAAATGACACACCCACCAGTGCCATGACAGTTCTCAGGCCAACCATAAAACGTCAAAAAGTGGGCAGGGGCCCAATTCGTGGAAATCTCTGCCCCTTCCCCAAAATAATTGGAATAATCCTCCCACTCATTAGCCTATGAAATTACCCAGCCCATAAAAAATAACCACGCTATATTTCGAGGCTCTCCCACCTTCTGAGATGGCCCACACTCTGTCTGTGGAGCGTGTTTCTCTCTAAATAATTCTCTCTAATAAATAGGCACTTCTGCCCATCACTTCGCCTCTGAATTCTTTCAAGACGAAGCAAGAACCTTAAATTCACCGGGAACAGTATCACTCACGTCTAGTCCATTTGAGCTGCTATAATAACATACCACAGACTGAGTAGCTTATAAACTACTATAAAAATTTGTTTTTCACGGTTCCAGAGGCTGTGACGGAAATCAGCCAGAAAATTTGATTTCAGACAGAAATCAGAGTCTTTTGCAACCTAATCTCAGAAGGGACATCCAATCGCTTTTGCCATGTATTCTATTCATTAGAAGCAAAGTACTAGGTCCATCTCACATTCAAGGGGTGGGGATTATACAAGAGTGAAGAGCGAATTCCAGGAGTGGAGATCATTGGGACCGTCTTGGAGGCTGTCTATCACAACATTCTGTCAAGAAAAAAAAAATGTAAGATTTTATTAAAAGGGATTATTGCAAGGTGGGGAGAGGGACTATATAAGGAGAACACTGTCCAAAAGATCACAAGCATCTCAAGAGTGTGGGGGAAAGGAGTTTTCTTCTGTAGAGCAGAGTATACAAGGCTAGGAAGAACCCATGGGGTGAAGGGGGATGAAAGGGTCCCACGCAGTAGTTCAGAGAATGTTTTACCCTGAGGCCAGCCTCTTTTCCAAAAGAAACCATAATGAGGGGCTATATGCTGGCTCAAGCTGAGGGTGGGCCAAAGGTCAGGGGCCTGAGGAAATGAGAGAATTAAAAAAAAAATTTCTTTTTCTTTACTACAAATTTTTACTATGCTATTATGTGTTGTGAATGATCATAAGATACATTTAACATATAGCGTTTCAGAAATGAGAGAATTTTAACCAAAATTTGGTTAACAGCATTTTGTCCCTATTGATCAGTGAGGCCAAACAGTTCATCTAATCATTTTTGAGGCCAACAATGGGAATTTGGAATGTCTATGTCTGGCCTTGTCATAGAATAACAAGGGGGGTTCCCCTGAGCCTTATCTAAGTCATATAGGGAAGGGTAAGTCTTTGCAGTAAACCATTTCCCAGAGCACAAAGGGTGAGGAGATTTCTTAACCTTCCCTGCTTTCCAGGGTCACAGGGCTCAGGTCAAATTCAACATCATCACTTCTACTCCCATCCCTCCTGCTTCCAACATGGGGCTGCTGCCAGGGAAGCCAATCCCCCTTGTTTTGCCTCTTCAGCCCAGGCAAGATGGGGAGGAAGAGGGGAAAGGAAAGGAAAAATAAGAAGAAGAGAAGATGTTTATTGAGCACTTGTAGGTGTCAGCAGTGTCCTAAGTGCTTTCTCCATGTTATCTCATAAACTCCTCTTTAGCCAGCTCTGGCTCTGTACCATCCCATTCCCCAACCCCCCACCTCTGGGCCATGAACTCAAGTTGCCCCTCACCGCTTGGGGTCTACTTGCTCTTCACCTGTTTCACTGTATTACTATTACTTATAAATAATTTCTGGGCTGCAGGCTGAGTGACCCATACACTTTTGCCAGTTCCTGCACTTTCCATTTTTTATCTGTAAAAACCAAGACTGGAGAAGTGAACATTGTGTTGGGTTTATAGAATCTCCGATTTTCTATTTCTCTAAATTCTTTTGGGCAGTTAGGGGGAAGGTCAAAGTTTCTTTGGGAACAGGCTATGCAAAGTCTCAAGTCCATCTGAGAGAAGGGAAATTTCACAAAAATTGTACATATCCGGCCTTTGTCATGAAAGAATCTTCTGCAACTTTCTATCAAGACTACTTCTCTCCAATCAAATACAACTTCCTCCCATCCCATAGCAAACCCAAGAGGCCAGCAGGCAGATTTCTGATATTGTTACAGGGAAGAGCTAAATCAGACTCCATGTTGGATCTGTTTCTTTTGCTTTAACCTTTGCTTCCCGTTGCTTTTGTTCACTAAAAGGACACTGTCTATACACAATGGCCTGCCTCAGGGAGCCCTGCCCCTCTGCCTGAATGTTAAACCAAAGTGCCTTTGTTCAGGGAAACATCCTGGCCCTGTCCACCTGTGGAAGCCTGCAAGAAAGAAGAAATTAACACATCCCCTTCCCGAGGTTGGCCATTCCAGGAGATATTTGTAAAACTTATGGGCTTTTTACTTTACTTCCTCCTCCCCTTCTCTGTTCTATAAGAGAAACTGGAATCCAAACCCTCATAAGATGGGTTTTTTTGAGATATTAGTCCGGCATCTTCTCGGTCTGCTGGCTTTCCAAATAAAGTCGTATTCCTAGCCTCAACACCTTGTCTCCTGATTTATTGGCCTGTCGTGCAGCGAGCAGAGCGAGCTTGGGCACGGTAACAATATGTGGCTGCTTGAGGAATTTCTTAGCTTCTTTCCACAGCTTTCTAGAAACTCCTTGATATTCAAATAACTTCTCTGCTTCTCCAACCATTCCCAACTTTCTGGCACTCACCGTAGTACAGGTTTTCTCCGCTATCTGAAAGTACAGCGTTCCTATGAAACATTTTGAAAGCCGCAATAGTGTAAAGCAAAGAATCAATTACCTGGGGATACATCTTGCTACCACATGCACAAAATAAATGGAGATAAAGCATGGATGTTCACAGACACAGTTCAAAGCTATGGCGGCTTGACGCTGCGATGCTGAATGTGGTTCCTGGGAAAGGAGTTTGGCGGTGTTGCTTTTGCTCCTGGCATGTGTGCTGCCCTTATTAAGGCTCCCTGAAAACAAATGTTGAATGCTATTTTCAATTTTTGCCTTTTTTTTTTTTTTTTTTTTTTGCAGAAACGAAAATCCTCTGTTGACTGAAAAAGATGCATGATGCAAAAGTTGAGAATTATGTTTTATTTGGTGGATTTTCTGAGGACTTGAGCCCGGAAGACAGCCTCTGAGATTGCTCTGAGGGACTGCTCTGAAGAGATAAGGGAGAAGCCAGGATATTCAGGAGTTTTTGCAACAAAACCCAGGCTAGAACTAGAACATCAAAAGATTACTGTTAAATGAAGAACATCAGACGTCTCAAGTTAATGAATTTAGCACTTTTCTATGTATGGGAAGATGCAAGAGTCTGGGCTCATCGAAATCACTTCTTTGACATGCACCTTAACTATCTCGGGCCAGTATCGTGCTTTTCTCCATCTGGAGGGGGTGCACAGTTGGGGGCTGCTGCAGTGGCTGCTGGCTTGATGGCTGCAACATCCTCTGTTTACTAATATGGCAGGTGACATTTTTCATTCACATCTTGGATTTCTTTCGGTTAGTGAAAACAGGTTGTAGTGAAGGAGTGCTTAGTGAATTTGTGAAAAGCAGTGGCTTCCTGTATTTAAAATTCCACCTATTCAACAAAGGAAACAATTTCCTATCAGGAGGGCCATAAAACACTGCAGATTAAGAGGAAATACAGAATGTAACAAAGGAAGGTAACTACATAAACAAAGTAGTTAAGAGCTGTTTGGCCCTGGGGAAAATGTGACTCACCAGATTTGCCAAATCACTCATACAGAACACCAGTGGAGAGTAAGCATATTCTAATGTTTTGTTTCGTTTTGTTTTAGGGCAGTAAAGACCTACTGTGCTGGGAAATAGGCTCTGTAAAGATAAACTCTCAGCCTCCAGACAGCAGTACACATTAACAAAGGCATTAGCATCCCCATTTTGTGAATGACGTTACAAGCCTGGGAGCTCAGTCAAGGTTGCAGAGCCCAGAAGTGATAAAGCCTGAATTCAAACCAGTCTGACCTCAAAGAGGATGCAAAGTGCCCATGGAACGCCCCCAGCCCTTCTTCCCCTGAAGCTGTGCCTTCCTGGAAGGCAGGACTATATGTAATGATTATCTGTGCACTTCACACAGTGCTTTATGCCTTATCAGCCTTCAATAAGTATTTAGAATTCCAGACCTATAGGAACCTGGTGTCAGTTAGCAAGGGGTTCAAATGCATAGAACAGAAAATCCAACTAAGCGTGCTCAGATAAATAGGGGTTTGTTTTGCTCACATGACAATGTTTTGCTCTCAGGGAAGTTGGTGGCTGACTTAGGTTCAGCGGTTTAGGCCAGCACTTCTGAGATTCTCTTGGTCTTTTCAAAAGGGTGTTGGGTTAGCCTACATGTAGTGTCAGCCACAGGCTTTAAAGGGCATGTGGTCCTAAACCTTCACTTTGAGATAAGAGAGATTGAAGCCCAGAGAGCTTAAGTGACTTGCCCAAGATTTCATGGCTAAGTTACCAGGGCAAGGTTTAAACCCAAACCCCCTAAACTTGATTCTCCTGGGATCTTTCTCTCTACCAGAACTAACCTGATAATTGATTTTGAATTGGTCTTTGATCATTCACCTTCTCTCCAGGTTGACAGACTGAGCTGTCAATGTCTTACTCCCAAGTAGTGGTCATAATTGTAGAAATGACAGTTCCTGCATCATGCGTAGTGAGGAGAGATGGTTTGGAGGTCAGGGTTGGCAGTGTCTCCTCAGTCACATAAAAAATTGGTGACTCACTTGGGATATCCATCTACTGAACTTCTGGTCAACCTTCTAAACCCAACTGTGCTCTGATGAAGAATTTGTCTGTCTTTGTCTAGGAATCCCTGGCACCTAAAGTCCTGGGATTTCCTGAATGATAGGAATGCCTTTGTTATGCTAATGAGATGATTCCCCAGTGGACCCCCTAGATAGCTTCAGGATGGATGGGCTGATCACCAGAGAGTCCAGCTACATGATTAGAGGCTTGGAACGTTAGGGCAGACTGACCTCCAGGTATGGGAGGGGGCTGGAGATTGTGTGGCCAATGATGTAATCGATCCTGCCTATATAATGAAATGAAACTTCAATAAAAATTCTGAACACTGCTCAGTGGATCTTCATAATTGGTGAACACATCCATATGCCAGCAGGGTGGGCTCCACAGGGAGAGGGCACAGAAGCCCTGCATCCCTCCCATACCTCACTCTATGTGTATCTATAATAATAAAACTGTAATCTTAAGTAGAGTGCCTTCCTAAGTTCTGCGAGTCTTTCTAGTGATTTAGCCCACCTGAGGGAGTTATGGGAACCCCTGAATTTGTAGCCAGGCAGTCAGAAGTACAGGTGGCCTGGGGGCCTCTGGAACGTGTGGCTGACCTCTCAAGTGAGAATAGCCTTGTGGAGGAGTTTGCCCTGAACCTGTGTGATCTCTGCTAACTCTGGGTAGGTAGTGTAGGACCTGAATTGCAGTACACCCAGTGGGTGTTAGGCAAGTAGGAGTGGAAATGGAATACCAACTCAGATTTACCCCTTCTTGGATGCCTTTCCCTCTCTGGAGAGAATAACTCCTCCCTCTTCTGTGCTATCTCAAAATACACTGTATAGTGATATATTTATGTACTTTAAAATCTCCTCAACTGGAAAGAAAAAGATTCAGCCTTATCAGTTTTACTTGTGTTTCCACAGTGCTTGGCAAATATAGGTGCTCAGTCCGTATTTAATGAGCTCGTGGATAAATAAGTGGGTGTGTGACCCTTCTGTTCCGTGCTCCCATCTCTCTGTCCTTGGTTTCCACCTGATGCCTTTCTTCTGCTTCACTCTTTCTTGCACAGACCAGGGTAATTGCTCCACACAAGCTCCTCTCTACCATAGCAGCTCTTTTTTTTTTTTTTTTTCTGCTGAAGAACAGAGGCTCCCTGCTACCCAGGAGTTTAATTCATGTGTGTCTCTCGGCTCTGTATCCTAATAAGAAATGACTGGTAGGATGTGAGAGCTGAACAGCTGATGAGTTCACAGGTTCGAATTATCTCTCAGGTACTGTTCCCTCTTGTTTTTTCCCCCAGAATGGAATGGCACTGTTTACAATGAGATCAGATACCCTAAGGAGTAAGCGCCACCACTGAAATACCTGTGGCACGATAAGAAATAACTAAGTATGTATATCCTATTCACACAGAGCCACCCTCACGCCATCCTTGCTGCTCTACTGCTCCCTTGCTGTGTTTGACAAGGTACATGCCTCTCTGTGAAGCGCGAAGTGTCCTCAATCCATGTCTGAGAAGGCAGGGCATCCAAGCCCTGTTCAGATGTTTCTACCTTCAACCCCTCCAAGGTCTGGGGAGAGCAGCATGAGTTGGGAGGACACTTTCCCCTCCTCCTTCTCCTTTTTCACCTTCTTCTCCTTCTCCTTCTTTTTCTCCTTCTCCTTCTTCTTCTTCTCCCTCTTCCTCTTCTTCCTCTTTTCTCACTCTCTCTCCCTTTCATCTTCCCAGCACCCCAGGGGCTTTCTCCTTCCTTTTCCTGTGTGGAAGGAGCTCCCTTTCACATCATATTTTCCTTCTTCCTTGCTTGGTGGTCTTCTTCTGGGTGGTACTTACAACCCTTTTCTCTGAGGCAGTATGTCTCATGGCCTAATTCTGATGTCTTAAGGTTTGTTGGGGGTGGAGAAACACAGCAGTATTTGTAAAATATTACCTGTGCTACATAGACATCTGACCCACATTTATTCCCAATTACCCTGTGCTAGGCACTCGAGAGAAGTCTAACTTCCTTCCATAGGCAGCAACCAAGTTAATGGGAGAGACAAGCACAGAAGCAATTCTGATTTACAAAAAAAGGGCTGGGGCTTCCCTGGTGGTGCAGTGGTTGAGAGTCCACCTGCTGATGCAGGGGACGCGGGTTCGTGCCCCGGTCCGGGAAGATCCCACATGCCGCGGAGCGGCTGGGCCCGTGAGCCATGGCCGCTGAGCCTGCGCGTCCGGAGCCTGTGCTCCGCAACGGGAGAGGCCACAACAGTGAGAGGCCCGCGTACCACAAAAGAAAAGGGCTGGAGGAAGACCAGGGCTCTGTGCTTTCACAGAAGAGGGACTCTTAACCTAGACTAGGCAGTCAGGATGTGGGGGTGTGGTCCTCAGCTGATACTTGAAAGACAGAGTGGAGTTAAAAAAGAATTTCTTGGTAAATAAAGGGTGGATGGACTCCCAGGCAGGAGGATCTGGCTGTGCAAAGGTCCAGAACACATAGGACCTTCAAGTTAGTAGTTCAGCCCAGCAGGAGTTGAGGCGGAAAGAGAGGAGAGGTGAGGATACATGGGTACATGGGTAGGTAGGCTTTTGCAGGCAATGGGGGTCTTTAAGGAGTTTCAATCTGGAGACGACAGGCTCAGCTGAGTCACCTTAACCCAAGGCATGAAGAATTAATTGAAGGAGACAAGACCAGCACGTGCAGGCCAGTTCAGAGACCACTGGGTTAACCAGGATGAGGCAAACAAGGTGCAAATATTGCAAAACTTAAGAAGGTACTCACTCTCAGGGCTGTGCAAGGGCCTCCTTAAACTTTGTGACCTCAGCACCGCACTTGGCTCACCCTAGTCCAGGCTCTGGTGGCAAATAGGAGCTCATGCATTAATAACTGATCATTTACATGGTCACTGAGACATTTGCTTTTGTAAAAGGATCCCTACAGCTAGAGGAGTATTTACTAAAAATGAAAATCTAATGTGCCCAGCTCACAAGAGCACACATAAACATGCCCAGGAGTGTGACAAAAAGAGCTCATTCTTTTCTCCTGTGGTGCACCAAGTGGGTTTGACTGCTCACGAGGAGGTTCTTGGGAGATGGTCATAACAATGGAGGAGAAAGAGCTGTTCTTTTTTGTAATGTGGAAGCAAGTTTATCAGAAAGGAGATGGTGGCTCCTCAGTGTAGGAGTAGCTTAGATTTAAGAGCCAAAGTCATGCTGAGGAGGGCAGTGTCCATCCATGCCCAAGGCAGGCTCGGAAGAATCTAAGCCCCTTGGTGCCCACAGGGTGCTCCAAGGCAATGGCCTTCAAACTCATTTAGTGTGATGCCCCCTAAATAAACCAATCACAAACCAAAACAAAAGCCTCAAAGATGGGAACACATCGGAATGAAGAATGGAAAGAATAAATACGTGCAATGTAGTTGTAAAATTAAGTGAGAGCGTGAGTGGGAGGTCCTGGTAGCATATGGTACCAGCCACAGTCTTTGCTCCACCACTGTCAATTCATTTCACCCTTCCTTCCTGAGCTCTGTAGGGCACCTTACAGATAATAATGACAGCTGCCATTTATTGAACAACTACAACAGGGCAAGCAGTTTACATGAATTGTTTCATCCTTTCAAGTGGCCCATTTTACAGGTCATACAATTGAGGTTCCGAGAAGTTAATTTAGTTGCCCAAGAGCACACATGGCTGATATGGAGTCAAGCCCTGGTTTGTCAAACCCTAGCAGAGCCACGACATTAACCAGCACACCCTCCTGCCCCTCCTGGCTTCAGAATCACAGGATGAGACAAATACCCAGCAGAGGACTCTTCACTGAGCCCTACTTCCCAGAAAAGTACCCCTGAGGAGAGAGATGACTCAGCCTTCTTGAGGAAACAGTTCCATGTCTTAAAGCCTCACCCTGGGACTGCCCCAAGAACTTCTCTCTTCCATCAAGACCTAATTGCTTCTTGCTGTAATTTCAACTCATGGACTCTAGTTTATTCAAAAAGACTTAGAAGAAAGTGACATTACAGTGCTATTTCAAAATACTTATGTCGCCATCAGAAACAGCTTCGCCCTTCCTTGGACTCCTTGGCAGCAATGATTCATTCATTATTTTCAAGATCATGCTCCAGCTCATGAAAATAAAATTGGGGGTGGGAAGCAAAATAAAAAGTATTCATTGCCAAGGGACTGAGGCTCAAAACTATTTTTCCTTGAATAGAATTCGGGGGGTGGGGGGACAAGAAAAAAATCTAGCATGCTCTCCAAGCATTGTTTTCCTCTCTTTGTACTTTCTTTTCTAACTGCTATACTTTTTTTTTTTCCTCAGGCTGAAGTTTGAGGGCAACCTTGCGTCTTGCACATCCACAGATATGCCTATTTCTAGCAACCTATGGTTCCAATGACAAATATTCACCAAACAACATATACTGAGCTTTGATTATTTTCCTTCAAAAGAAGAAAACACAAGCTGTTCAGGTCTCACTGACACAAGACAGCAATCGACAGTTTCAAGGGCTATTCCCAAGACTTTGACAAAACCCTCGGAATGACCTTTGTGAAAATGTTTACACTGGCACCTAACTGCCCTCCAAATTACAGTTTAGTCAAGTCATATGTTTCCTAGATACAACTTCACAATCTAAGTTAATTGAGTTTTCATTTTTCACTGAAGTTTTAACTTCTACTTAATGAATTGGACACTCACTGAAAGTGCCGTAAAATCTCCTTTTATCTTTTTTTTTTTATGTATGGATTTGTCCTGTTCACATTAAAGACTTGAGTCCTGGGAATTCCCTGGAGGCTCAGTGGTTAGGACTCCGTGCTTCCACTGCAGGAGGCACGGGTTCAATCCCTGGGTGGGGAACTAACATCCCATAAGCTGCATGGTACAGCCAAAAAAAAAGAAAAAAAAAAAAGAGTTGAGTCCTAAAGCGGGGAGGGATAAATTGAGAGATTGGGACTGACATATACACACTACTATATATAAAATAAATAACTAATAAGGACCTGTATAGCACAGGGAACTCTACTCAATGCTCTGTAATAACCTATATGGGAAAAGAATCTTAAAAAGAGTGGATATATGTATATATATAACTGATTCACTTTGCTGTACAGCAGAAAGGAACACAACAGTGTAAATCAGCTATACTCCAATAAAAATTTTAAGAAAAAAAGACTTGAGTCCTTCCTAACCTGTCCCTCTTTAAAGTAACCTGAACGTCTAATCTCTGGACCATCACAATTACTTTCTCTTAGATGTAAGTGTAGGAAGCTACTTCAGTCATTTTTCATGGTGAGTCACCAAGATAAATGGTATAAAGGTAATAGAACAAGGAAGGAAAATTTCAGCAAATTACTTATAATGATATTTGTTAGGGACTGAATTGTGTCCTCCTAAATTCATGTGTTGAAGCCCTAAGCCCCAGTGTGACTATATTTGGAAACAGGGCATTTAAGGACATAATTAAGGTTAAGTGAGGTCACGAGGGCAGAACCCCAAGGCAATAGGCCTGGTGTCCCTATAAGGAGAGGACAAGATACCAGAGGTCTCTCTGACTCTCCACTCCCCAACCCCACCAAGTCTGTACAGAGGAAGGGCCATGTGAAGACACAGTGGGAAGGTGCCATTTGCAAGTCAGGAAGATGGGCCTCACTAGAAACCAACCCTGATGGCAACTTGACCTTGGACTTGCAGCCTCCACAACTGTCAGAAAGTAAACTTCTAATGTTTAATCCACCCACTCTGTGGTAGTTTATTGGATTTATTTTCTGTGGCAGCCCTAGCAAACTAATATAATACCCCTAGATAGATTTAAAATGATTATTTAACCAACAAAAGTAGGAATCGGTAAGGGTCTGGGACAGAGTCCAAGAGAAGTAAAGAAGTAGTAGATTGCAAGTGAACTAGTTACTCATTTTTTAAAAATATTTCTTTATTTATTTGGCTGTGTCGGGTCTTAGCTGTGGCACGCGAGATCTTTGTTGTGGTGCACAGGCTTCTCTCTAGTTGTGGTGTGTGGGCTCAGTAGTTGCAGCACACGGACTCTAGTTGTGGCACGTGGGCTCTAGAGCACGTGGGCTTAGTAGCTGTGGTGTGCAGGCTCAGTTGCTCCATGGCATGTGGGATCTTAGTTCCCCGACCAGGGACCAAGCCCGTGTCCCCTGCATTGGAAGACGGACTCTTAACCACTGGACCACCAAGGAAGTCCCAATTACTCATGCTTTATAGCAGGGAATCAATAGATATTGGAGAGAATTGCTAATTCAAGAAAGGGGAATTTAAAATACATTATTCAAAGTTAAAAAGGTGAACCATTTAAGAATGCTCTAGGCTTCAATTAATAGAAAATCTGACTGCTGTAGTTTGAAGAAATAGAGTTGTTTCTCCCCTCCAGCCCCATCACCCACAACAAGAAGTGCAGGTGTAAACAGCTGCTGGCATTGGCTCAGAAATACCCACTGTCAGGGCCAACATCACTGCAGTTCTCTCAGCCTTTTCTTCATGGTCACAAATTGGATGTTGCAGCTCTGGGCATTAATTCCTCATTCTAGGCAGGAATAAAAAGTAAGGGAGAAGGGATAGCACCAGAAGACTAGCTTATATTTTTGGCCATAACGGTCATAACCTGGTCACTCTTAGCTGCAAGGGATATGGGGATATGGTATTCTGCTTAACCTTACGTACAGGTCTGTTACTGAGATGGGTAAATGTACCTGCTTCTAAGGTGTGAGACAATGTATAAAGGTAGTTGGTCCAGAGACTTTTGTTCCTATTTTTATATTTTCCATGTCCAATAATTTTTAAAACTGTAAACATAATATTGAAAAACTTTGAAGGATGAAAAAAATTTATACCTCATACTTGTAAGTTACTACACATCATGGACTTCTGGGGTCCTTAGTGAGTTGTGGAAACCACAGCTTTAACTCACTGACTGCCACGAATCTACTTGATGTGGGGCTTCCTCAGGTAGCTCCAAATTCATTTAGTAGCCCCAAGAGTCTCATAGATAGGTATTTAAGGCCCAAGTGAGCTACCTCCTTGGGCTATCTACTCCAGGTCTTCAAGATGCTACTAGGTAATTCTTGGCAAGACCCACAGCTGCACAGAATAGTGATCAAAAGCATGACCACACCAGCTAGAAACACTTGGGTCTAACAGCCAGTAAAAACTTCTTACCAACTGTGTGAACCTGGACAAATCACTTCAGCCTCACCCTTCTGAGTCTCTGTTTCCTCATTTATAAAAGAGGGCTAGTAACACTTCACAGTACAGTGTTTGCAGTGAGAATGCACTACTGTATTTCTAGCACTTAAAGTGCCTGTATCAATAAATACTTGAAGAATTTCTGAATGTTTTCATTTGTCTATAAAATTGCAATTTCCCTCAGAATTCTCATTGGAAATATGCATAGCATTTTCTGTTTCTGATGACTCAAGTCAGCTTTTAACTTGAAGTTGACTAAATTGCACACTATCCCTCAAGTAGTTAATGCATAAGAGAAGCTGAATTTTTAAAAAATACGTTAAGACATCCTTATGCGAAGTGAATTATTGGGCTTTTGTTGAAAATGTGTGACCGGGCTTATGCAAGATGCTCCATGCCTACTACCAACACATAGGAATGTTGCTTAAAACTGAGAAATGAAAAAAATCTAAATTCCATAAATAAGGGGTAAATGAACAGATAAACTGGTAAGTAGGAGTTGATTTAGAACGGCCCACAGGGACATCAAGATTGAATATACATTTTACAGGGACTTCCTTGGTGGTCCAGTGGTAAAGAATCCGCCTTTCAATGCAGGGGATGCTGGTTCGATCCCTGGTCGGGGAACTAAGATCCCATACGCCCCGGGCAACTAAGCCCGTGTCACAACTAGAGAGAAGCCCGCGCACCACAACTACTGAGCCCGTGTGCCTCAATGAGAGAGCCCACGTGCCCAAACTACAGAGCCCATGCACCCTGGAGCCTGCGCACCACGCTCTGCAACTACAGAGAGAAAACCCACATGCCACAACTAGAGAGAAGTCTGCGCGCCGCAACAAAGAGCCTGTGCGGCATAAGGAAAGATCCCGCATGCCGCGACTAAGACCCGATGCAACCAAAAAATAAATAAAAGTAAAAGAAAAAGATTGAATAGACATTTTAAATGCTGAGGTTGTATTGCCTTTGTGAATATGAAGGCCGCATTCATGGAGCAGGGGAGAGGATGGCTCAGGGCTGGAACTTTCTGCCTAAAGCTGCAAGCCTGTAAGTGGCTGCTATCAGGTTGAATGGTAGAAGTGGAACTAGAATACTGATTGGCCAGGGGCAGTGCTATAGAAGCTTCCCACTTATGGACCATGGGTGGAAAATAGAGTTACAAGAAATTAGAAATCGAACCCAGCTCTATACCTGGATATGGGGCCACATTCATACTGCTCTTGGGGTATGGAAAGCCTAGGCTGAGAAACAACTTAGAGGCTCATTCAGACTGGCTATGGCAGTAGTAGCTTGCTTAGATTAATCTCTCTTAGCAACAACTAAAAATCTGGGAAAATATTTTGAAACATCTATATGAAAGCATTGGAAAGGGACAAAAAGCATGTACAAACTGGACAAGGGTCCACTCTTAAAATACAACAATTACAAATGGTGTGATTTGGAAACTTGAGGCTTTTTGTCTACAGAAATTCCCCAATATGCAGGAAGCTCGGGGTGGCAGAAAGCCGGAGCCTTACTCTTTGAGATAGCACAAGACAAAGCTCAGAGCTTGTGGAGTGCCTGGAAAGCTAGGGGGAGAAACTGTGGAGAAGAAGCTGCAGAAGGCGTGAGCCACAAAATCTTAAAATAAACTGAGCCGAAATTCTTGGCAGACCACTAAACTATACACGTGTTAGGGAGGCCCCAGAGAACTCAGCTGATAAGCAGTGGGTGGGAGTTGGGGGGATTGAGAAAAGATTTCAGCTGCTGCCCACCACAGGGTATATCAAGTTAACTGCCTGCTAGACCAAAATAAGAAAAATAATATCCTTCAGAGAAACATAAAATCAGAGTCTTTTCAACATAGCATCAGGGTATCCAGTGTGCAATCAATCTAAAATCAATAGGAATGCAAAGAAACAGAAAAATATAACCCATATGCTAGAGAAACATCAGGCGATAGAAACCAGTTCTGAGATGACCTAGATGTTCCAATTAGCAGACAAGGAACTTTAAAGCCACCACAATTATAATTACTCAATTATTTTATACGAAAATATACTCAAAATGAATGAACATATTGATAATCTCAGCAAACAAATAGAAATTATAAAAAACAATCAAATAGGAGAAGGATGGGATATCTGTACTGGTGGTATAAAAAGTTCAGACAATTGCTCCTGAAGATAAAAATTATTAAAATGGGACTAAATTATTTAAAACAACTTCTGCTCTGCAAAAGATAATGTCAAGAGAATAAGAAGACAAGCCACAGACTGGGAGAAAATATTTGAAAAGGACATCTGATAAAGGACTGTTAAAACTCTTAAAACTCAACAATAAGAAAACAAACAACCCGATTAAAAACTGGGCCAAAGACCTCAACAGACACCTTACCGAAGAAGATATGCAGATGGAAAATAAGATATGAAAAGGTGCTCCAAATCATTTGTCATCAGGGAAATGCAAATCCAAACAACAATGAGAGTTACCACTACACACCTATTTGGATGGCCAAAATCCAGAAGTGAACATTTTAAAACTGGAAAATACAACATCTGAAATCCATGCTCACCACTTCTATTCACTATTGTACAGGAAAATCTAGTTAGTACAATAAGACAAGGAAAAAATATAAAAGTTATATAGGTTAGAAAGAAGTCAAACTGTCTTTTTTTGCAGGTGACATGATCATGTACATAGACAATTCTAAAGCATCTAATATATATATATATATATATATATATATTCACATACACACACACACACACACACACACACATATATATAAATACCTACTAGAATGAATTACTGATTTAACATGGTTGCAGGATGAGACTTCAGTTTTAAAAAAATTGTTTTCTATAGCCTGGATCTGCAAGAAGGAACAAGAAGTTCTAAAGTGATGACCTAACACATACCCTTAGGGCCTGGGAGAGGTAAGGACATTTAATAAAATAAAAATTTAGGTGAGAAAAAGCACATCAGCAAAACTTTGTATAATAAGGGAGTGAAGAGATTTCAGCTCCCCTCAGAAAGAAAACCAAGCCTCTGGCTGATAAAATTACTTTGTGTAGGATCTAAACATGCATATAGCATTTTTGAGGTTTAGCGCTAGACAGAGCGTTCTTTGAAGCGACTATGTCTGGGTTGAGTACCTGTGCTCTGTCAAGGCCAGAAGCCTCTGATTCCTAGAATCTCTGATTCTTATGTTACATGAGAAGTTGTTAAAGCTGGACTCTTCTGGTTTTAGTTTCACTGAGGAACCAATTCTATGGCTATCAGATGGATGCCAAAGTGAATGTGAGACAGAGCTCAAACCATACCTTCTCTTCTTGAATCCTTCAGCTAAATCAAGGATATAGAAAGGACTTGGATTTGAAGAGGGGGAGAAATTTATGGAAAAACTTTTTTTTTTTTTTTTTTTTGCGGTACCTCTCACTGTTGCGGCCTCTCCTGTTGCGCAGCACAGGCTCCGGACGCACAGGCTCAGCGGCCGTGGCTCACGGGCCCAGCCGCTCTGCGGCACGCGGGATCCTCCCGGACCGGGGCACGAACCCGCGCCCCCTGCATTGGCAGGCGGACTCCCAACCACTGCGCCACCAGGGAAGCCCGAAAAACATTATTTGAAGAGAGCTGTTGTCTATTAGTTCCCCTCCACCCCCCCACCCCTGCTTCAGATGGGAAGTGTGAGATTTTACTTTCTTCATCTCAAGCCTAATGAAGGAGCTTCCTTGAGAGCCTGATATGTGTCCCCTGGGGTCTGAGGATACTGTGGACACGTGTCTGACTTGGGTCCAGGCAATCACGGAAAGCAGGATAAGGAATGACTTTACCTCATTGCTTTGGTAGTGTAGCCAACAGAAGGCTGCCATGCTAGCACAGCCTGCATTGCTCTAATGTATAGAAAGAGGATGGCCAAGTGTTTTCCTGTGAACAAACATGAATCACATGGGAGAAAGACAGTGGAGCTGGAGCTATGAGGAAGGGCATGAACTACAGCATGTGAACCAGAGGCTGAGGGCAGAGTGTTCCAGGGAATCAAATGCATCTCCTTTGTTTTGAGGATTGTGGTTGATGGGTAGGGCCCTTGGAAAGTCTCTGCAGAGACCTTGAGAGCACCTACAAGAAAAAGTTGGCTCTAACCATCTGCCCATACCAGAGAGGTTGAAGCCACCTCATCAAGGTAGGACTCTTATCTCTCCTCACTACTATACATGCACACTTTTGCTTACACAGTTAAGTAAAAGGATAGCAGATGGTGGCAGCCAGGTTTCTCACTGTTGGAGTGGGAGTTTACAACGCAAGGGATATACACAAGGAGAGGAGGCTAAAATGATCCATCTGGCAATGGATTAAAGTTGGAGATATCAGTATGAACTCATGTCTACCTTAATACAGGTATAGATAGTTACATATACAAATATTTATAGATATGCATACATATACAAGGTTATAAATAAACACATGTGTTTATTTCCTCACTCTTCTAACTGAGAAGTCCTGGAAGGTCTAAAGACACTCCAGTAACAATGGGCACCCCTAGCACCCAAAGCTTGGTTTCTAATACCATTCTTCAAAAAAATGAACCAGAATACTTGGAGAATTAGCTGATTCTAAGCCTGGGGCAGGAAATAAACAAGATGATCCTAGCATATCTTATAATAACAGAAAGTAAAAAAGTACTTTTAAAAAGACCCACATCGATGGGGGTATATCAAGTGGATACTGGAGTCAACTGAAAGAGTTTCCAATGGCCAAAACTGGAACAATTTGGGAAGCAACATAAATAAGGTAGTAATAGATTGTAACCTGAAGTATACAATAAATATCCATGAGTCCATGATGTTAACAAATGAGTGAATAAATAAATAAATGGGAAAGGAGAGACAGACCTCCTGCAAAGCAGAATTCCAAATAATTTATGCAACTACTTCATCTTCAAGGAGGTAGAGCATAACTCCTCTCCTCAAGTGTGGTCTGTACATGGTGACTTCCTTCCAAAGAGTAAAGTATAAAAAGGGGTGGTGGAGGAGGGGGACATGAGAAACAGTACCTTAGCCTGGTGATCAAGTTTAATGCCAATAGTGATACAATTCGTGTTCTTAATATGTACCTCTGATATGATATGTTGAAAATAGCACCTTACCTCCTTCCCCAAACCCCAGTCTAATCATGAGAAAAACATCACACAAATCTCAGTTGAGGGACATTCTTCAAAAGACCTGACCAGTACTCCTCAAAGTCAAAAACAAGGAAATCATCATCAAAAAACAAGGAAAGTCTATGAAACTGTCACAGTCTAGAGGAGACTAAGAAGACATGATGACTATAATGTGCTATCCTGAGCGGGATCCTGCAGCAGACAAGGCACATTAGGTAATAATGTGAATAAAGTATGAACTTTAGTTAATAACAATGTATCAATATGAGTTCATTACTTGTGATGTATCAATATGAGTTCATTACTTGTGATACATCTACCATACTAATATAGGATGTTTCTAATAGGGGAAATTAGGTGTGGAGTAGAAGAAGATTCTCTGTATGCTTTTCACCATTTTTCTGTAAATCTATTTTAAAAGATAAAAGTTTATTTTTAAAAGGCATAGAGACTTTCCAAACTTTCATCCAAAGATAGGGGATTATTATATCAATGAATGCATTTTAAAATTATGATGGAGTCAAAAAATGAAGTTTGATTAAACCAAAATGAAACAATTCATCTGAAATTCAGGGGCCCCCAACAGAGGCAAATGCTAGCCCATTCCTCAGGATAATGCATATGCCTGGCATTTCCACAGCACTTCTCCAGAAAACAACTTCTGCAAAATATGAGTTCCTAGGCAAAAATGACACAACACGTAAGGAAGTCCACCCTCATAAAGGAGAGTTAGCAGGTACAGAAAACAGGAAGATTTGCAGCCAAAGATATTAGCTCAATCTCTGACGGACTTTGCCATAAGAATCACTAACCTGTTCAAAAAGATAAAGGGAAGAATAGTGTCCATAATACTAAGAGAAGACATTAAGAGAAAAGTGCAGATATATCTCAAAAAGGAGTATGTAGTCACACTAGGAATAAGAGTCATTTAAATTTTAAAAAACACAATAAATGCTTGACTAGATTCAGCTAAAGAGAAATGGTGAATTAGAAGATCTCTGGAAAGCATATAGGATGGAAAACAGAGATAAGGAGATGAAAACTATGAAAGGGAAACTAAGACTCAAAGAGGATCTAATAAGAAGTTCTAATGAATGGCAAGCAAGAGTTACACGGTGAGAAAAAGAGAAAATGGGGATAGATAATATTTAATATGATATTGCCAGGTAATTTTTCAGAACTGAAGGAAAGACATAAATCCTTATGGTGAAAGATTAGACTGTTCTAAATAGAATAAATAAAAACAAATATACATCCAGATACTTAGTAGCAAAAGTTCAAAAAACATCAAAGATAAAAATCTTTAAAGCTACCCACAAAGAAAAGACATTCTAACAGAAGACTTCTTATCACTAACAATATATGTCAGAAACAGTAGAATAATATCCTCAAAGTGTTGAGGGAAAATATGTCAACCTGCTATTCTTTATGCAGCTAAACTATCATTTCAGAGTGATAATAATTTTTAGACTTTCAAAGACCAAGAGAGATTACTTCCTATGGATCTTTGCTACATGAACTACATCAGGCTGGTTCATTTTGACATCCATTCCAACTGCTTTCTTATACTACAGAGCCTGGAATGCTTTTTTAAGAATTACATATTCCAAAACATTTGCAATTAGCAATCTTCATGTGACCCAGGTTCTGGAAAGCAGATACACAGATACCTGAAAGGCAGAAGTGAACTATGTGAAGGTCAAAGAGCTCTTCCAGTGATTTAAACTAGATAGAGTGGGTTATGTTTTGCACATTGATTAATAAAAAATTTGTAAACAAGGTCCTACTGTATATCACAGGGAACTATATTCAATATCCTGTGATAAACCATAATGGAAAAGAAGAGTCACTTTGCTGTACAGCAGAAATTAACATAACATTGTAAATCAACTATACTTCAATAAATTTTTTTAAATGCTTGAATCAAAAAAAAAATTTTTGTTCCAGAAATGGTGGCAGGCTACAGACTTTCAAGGGAATGGGAATCCAGAATTCATTATCTCGTTTCATAGGTTTGAAGGCAATGAGGATTGGTTTAGCATCACAGGAAGAGGCTCAGGTGTTCCAGAGCATGCTTTGGCTGGGCAGTCACTTAAATCAGCAATCCCCAACCTTTTTGGCACCAGGGACCAGTTTCGTGGAAGACAATTTTTCCACGGACCAGAGCGGGTAGGGGCGGGGAGGGATGGTTTCAGGATGATTCAAGGGCATTACCTTTATTGTGCACTTTATTTCTATTATTACATTGTAATATATAATGAAATAATTATACAGCTCACCACAGTGCTGACAGGAGGCAGAATGTGAGCAATGGGGAGCGGCTGTGAATACAGATGAAGCTTCGCTCGCTCGCCTGCCGCTCACCTCCTGCTGTGTGGCCTGGTTCCTAACAGGACACGGACTGGTGGTCCATGGCCCGGGGGTTGGGGACCCCTGACTTAAGTGATCCACCATAGTCACTTGGAATGAATTGCCTATGGAAGGCAAAGCTTTGGTGGCCACGGTGATTGACCATTATAATGGACATAAGAAATAGACAAGTTGTGAGATGGGATGGCTGCTTCTAACTCAGCTATAATAGTTTTAAAAAGAAAATGACAGGATGAAGATTTTACATCAGAGAATGAGGAACAGTCCATGCTTGCCCTAAAAGAATTTCCTATATCTCAAAACTGCAGAGATCGTGTAGCTAATTCAGTGGTTAATCAGACATAGGTCGAATGTAAGTTGAATTCAATATAGATTGAATTCACAGCCTCATTTGTTCTCTAATGTGAAAGTTAAGGCATTTACTGGGGAAAGGCAGCACCTGAAATTGGAATAGGAATGTTTGTGGGGGATTAAGATGACTCCAATAACCCCAAACTTCACTGAGCCTCTCGCGCATGAAGAAGCAGTTCCTCCTCTCCATCTTATGAGGCTGGTCCCCGCTGCTTACAGACCGATACTAACCTCATCAGAGGATTCCTTGAAATGAAATGTCAAGCTTCTTCAAGACCCAGCCCTACTACCTCCCATTTGCCTGTAGATCCCAGGGGGCTATAAGGGGCCACTGACATCATCAAACCCAGAGGAAATATTTCATGCCAAACAAATTGCATGATTTAAATAATTGAAATCCAGAGTGCTAGAAGAGGTAGGGAGGAATAAAAATGTAGATTAGGCTGACTTTATCAACATGGGAACACACACCAGAGATTCTAGAGTCAGTGGATTAAGCTTGGGCTACTGAGAATGGCTTTTTGTTTTTCATGTGCAACTTACATTCTTTTTTTTTTAAATTGTGGTTAAAATACATATAACATAGTATTTACCGCCTTAACTATTTTTAAGTATACAGTTAAGTCGTGTTAAATACATTTATATTGTTGTACAACCAACCTCCAGAACTTTTTTCCATCTTGCAAAACTGAAACTCTGTACCTGTTAAACAACTCCACATTCTCTCCTCTTCCCAGCCTCTGGTTACCTCCTTTGCTCTTTCTGTCTCTATGAATTTGACTACTCTGTATAGCTCATAGAAGTGAAATCATACATGATTTGTCTTTTTGTTACTGACTTATTTCACAGAGCATAATGCCCTCAAGTTTCATCCATGTTGTAGCATGTGACAGAATTTCCTTCCCTTTTTTTTTTTTTTTTTTTTTTTGTGGTATGTGGGCCGCTCACCCCTGTGGCCTCTCCCGCTACGGAGCACAGGCTCCGGACGCGCAGGCTCAGCGGCCACGGCTCACAGGTCCAGCCGCTCCATGGGACGTGGGATCCTCCCTGACCAGGGCACGAACCCACATCCCCTGCATCGGCAGGCGGACTCCCAACCACTGCGCCACCAGGGAAGCCTTTTCCTTCCTTTTTAAGGCTGAATAATATTTCTTTGTGTGTATATACCACATTTTATTTACTAGTCATCAATTGATGGACACTTGGGTTGCTTCTACCTTTTGGCTTTTGTGAAAAATGCTGCTATGAACATGGATGTACAAATATCTCTTTGAAAGCCTACTTTCAATTCTTTTGGGTATATAACGAGAAGTGGAATTGCTGGATCATATGGCATTCTATTTTTAATTTTTTGAGGAATTGCCATACTGTTTTCCACAACAGCTGTTCCATTTTACATTCCCACCAACCATGTCCAACGGTTACAATATCCCCACATTCTCACCAACACTGTTTTTCGTTTTGTTTTGTTTGATAGTAGCCATCCTAATGGGTGTGCAGTGGTATCTCTTTGTGATTTTGATTTGCATTTCCCTCATGATAAATGATGTTGAAAATCTTTTCATATGCTTTTTGGCCATTTGTACATCTTCTTTGGAGTAATGTCTATTTAAGTCCTTTGCCCATTTTTAAATTGGATTTTGTTGTTATTGTTGTGGTTGAGTTGTAGAAGTTCTTTGTATATTCTAGATATTAATGCCTTATCAAATATATGATTTGCAAGTATTTTTCCATTCTAAAGGTTGCCTTTTTACTCTGTTGTTTCCTTTGATACACAGAAATTTTTAATTTTGATATAGTCTAATTTATCTATTTTAACTTTTTTCATCTGTGCTTTTGGTGCCAAATCCAAGAAATCAATGCCAAATCCAATGCTGTGAAGATTTTTTCCCTATCTTTTCTTCTAAGAGTTTTATAGCTTTAGCTCTTTCGGTAATTGATCCATTTTGCATTGATTTTTGCATATTGTATGAGGAAAGGGTCCAACTTCTTTCTTTTGCATATGGATATCCAGTTTTCTTAACACCATTTGTTGAAAAGACTCCTTTCCTTCTTCGGTCTTGGCACCCTGGTTGAAAATCGCTTGACCATATATGTGAGGGTTTATTCTATTCCACTGATCTATATGACTAGCTTTATGCCAGTATCACAGTTTTTTTGATTTCTGTAACTTTATAATAAGTTTTAAAATCAGGAAGTGTGAGAGCTCCAAAACTGTTCTTATTTTTCAAGCTAATTTTAGCTATTTGGAGTCTTGAGAATGGTTTTCATTGTTTGCTAGGTTTCTATTGTCTCTGGGCTCCATCGTGTTCTATGCCAAAAGAATTTGAGATATTATAAAGCATAAGTTAGAAAGGGTAAAGCAAAGACTGTGAGAGATGGTAATATTGAAGTGGATTTGGCAGGTGTGACCCATGCATTCACCCCTAAATATGTCCTCTGAGAGGGCCCAGACCTATCCTTGATATAGAGAAACACAACAGCCAGGGAAATGCAGGCATATGTAAAAGTGCTAGAGTGGATTTCTTCCATGCATCAGAAGTGAATATGAGGATGCTTCCTGATTCCAGTGAGGTTCATGGGATTGGATTCTGGGGTGGCAGAAGCCACGTAGTAGCACTCACTCTTAGTGGCACAGAAAGTATGGTTACTATAACAATCAGCAGGTTCAGCTCATTAATCAATTATCTGGCCCTTCTCCAAAGGGGCTTATGCAATGGCCAATGTACACATTTGGAGATAACTGGACACTGACTTTTTGGTCATATCAATTCTTAGAGATGAAAAAAACACTGTGGTTCATAGATGAGAGTGGGGACTCGTGGAGGTCAGTGATAAATGGAATTGTGGCTTGTGTCCCACTCATACCGGGTCCATGAGTTTATTCTGTGGCTAAATCCTGAGTTCCTGAGAAACAGTCAGAATACTTAGCAACTGGCAGAATCAACACACGAGGACAGTTACAGCGGTGTCAGTGGAAGCACCTGAAGCTCCTCCTCGCAGTGAAAATATCAGCTCAAAGCAATATCACCTCCCTGGGGGAATCACACAGGTTGGTGCCAATATTAAATATTTGACAGATGCAGAAGTAGTGATTCTTTTGTTTTTTTAAAGAGACTTATTCTTTTTTAAACATTTAAAAAATTTTTGCCTGCTTTGGGTTTTCATTGCTGCACGCGGGCTTTCTCTAGTTGCAGCAAACAGGGGCTACTCTTCATTACAGTGCTCGGGCTTCTCATTGCAGTGGCTTCTCTTGTTGTGGAGCATGGGCTCTAGGTGCGTGGGCTTCAGTAGATGGGACATGTGGGCTCAGTAGTTGTGGCACACGGGCTTAGTGGCTCTGCGGCATGTGGGATCTTCCCGGACCAGGGCTCGAACCCGTGTCCCCTGCACTGGCCGATGGATTCTTAATCAGTGCGCCACCAGGGAAGTCCCAGAAGTAGTGATTCTTATTAGAGTCTTTTGACTCACCTGTTTGGCCTCTACCTAAGGTAGGTAAACTTGGGTTGCATGCATAGAACTGGGAATCAGAAAAGCATCCAATTTCTCAGCACAAGTGTAAGAAGGTAGGTGAGCAATGCTGGCCGGCAGAATAATGGCCTCCCAAGGACGTCTGTCTCCTAATCCCAGAACCTGTGAACATATTCAGGCAAAGCAGAATGAAGGTTGCAGATGGAATTGGGGCTGCTAATCAGCTGACTTTAAGATGGGACAGTAACCTGTATTACTCAGGTGGACCCAGTGTCATCACAAGGGTCCTGAAAGTGGAGGGGAGGCACAGAAGAGATGGAGAAACGAAGCTAAAGAAGGTCAGAGAGATGCCATGTTGCTGCCTTTGAAGCTGGAGGAAAGGGGCCATGAGCCCAGGAATATGGGTGGCCTCTGGAGGCTGGAAAAGGTAAGGAAACGGATCAGACCCGGAGCCTACAGAAAGGAATGCAGCCATGCTGACGCCTTAATTTCAGCCCCACGAGACCTGTGTCAGACTTCTGACTTACCTACGGAAGTGTAAGATAATACGCTTGTGCTGTTTAACCCCCTAAGGCGGTCATAATTTGTCATGGCAGCAACAGAAAACTAATAAAAATGCCTTCAAAGTTCCGAGAGAAAGTGATTTTCAATCTATTACCCTATATTCAGTCAGATGCAGTTCTAATTACATGTGAATTAAAAACATCTCGGGACGTACAAAGGTCTCAAAAGAAATTTTTCTTTTCTTGGGCAATGGCCGGAAGAAGTGCTCTTCCAAAGGATTAAACGAAGAAAGAGGAAGAAATGGATCTAGGAAATTGGAACATCTAACCACTAGGGAGAGGAGAAGAGGAGTCCTGGGAAAGCAGGTCCTCTGCTGCCATAGAGATATGTAAACAGAGATCAGCTAGCCAAGGAGAAGCAGCTCAGATGGCCCAGGAGGCGTGGGAGAGGAGTACTGGCAGACCAGGATGTGTGTGGTCACCTCACAAAGGGGTTTTAACTATTTTGAAAAATTGGGACAGAAGTAGTGATTGTGATATAGAAAATGAAAGCAAAGAAATAGAGGCAAGTTTTAAATCCAAAAAAAAAGATTGTTTTTAAAAAAGAAATATAATTGTCATATCCTACTTGTCTCAGCTGTGAACTCCATTTGCATATTCTAATAATACAAATACAGATGTAACTAGATTGGAAGGATGCAGGGAAGAAAAGTGAAGCCTTGGACCTCTAGGTTCCATTCCTGTTGGCTTACTGCTTGTTTGTGTATAGACTGCAGAGGCGCAGGATTGGATGAATTATAATCCTCGGCTTGTGGCACACGCTTAATGTTGGTCCATCTGCTTTTAGCTATTTGGTTAGTGATGTGATTCATGATTTTTAATCAGGTAGTAAGAACCCACTGCCCAAAACGAAAGCTAGAACCTTGACAATTATTTACAGCCAAGTGGTTCTGTAACAGGGAAAAGCCACATCGGACTACATGTTGGATCTGTTTCTTTTGCTTTAACCTTTGCTTCCCGTTGCTTTTGTTCACTAAAAGGATACTGTCTGTACATAATGGCCTGCCTCAGGGAACGCTGCCCCTCTGCCTGAAGGTCAAACCAAAGTGCCTTTGTTCAGGAAAACATCCCCACCCTGTTCCACCTGTGGATGGCTGCAAGAAAGAAGAAATTAACACATCCCCTACCGGAGGCTGGCCATGCCAGGGGATCTTTGCAAAAAGTATGGCCTTTTTACTTTACTTCCTCATCTCCTCCCCCTCTCTGTGCTATAAAAGAAGTTGGCATCCAAATCCCGATAAGATGGTTATTTTGAGACTTTAGTCCCGCCATCTTTCCAAATAAAGTCGTATTCCTTGCCTCAGCATCTTGTCTCCCGATTCATTGGTCTGTTGTGCGGCGAGCAGAGAGAGCTTGGACGCGGTAACAGTTCCCATCGCCCTACATGCCAACCCCTACCCCTTCTCCACATGACGTAATCAACATCCTGAACCCTGTGTTCATGATTCTTTTGCCTTCCTCATATTGACGCTGAGCAACTTAAATTCATGACCAGTCTGAGGACAGGGTCCCTGCTAGGTTAAAAACAGGAGGCCAGGAGGAGCTGTTAACATCAAGCACTTTGTCACCATGAAGCAGCAAATAGCTTTTTCTCAGCAAGAGAGGCTCTAAAACCTGAACCCCAGGGCTTTCTCGCATTAAATATCACTGGTTATTCTTTTCCCCAAATGCCTCCAGCATTGCATGTATTGTATTTGTTCTTTCCCTAACTACGCCTTGAAAGCAGAGAGAATGGCAGGGGCGAGGCACCGGGGTGAGGGTGTGGGGAGTGTACACAGAGATGCCAAAGCAAGATGCTGACGACCTGATCCCACAGCACTGGGAGCATCTTCTACCGTCTTTGGGCAGCACTCTAGGACAAGCACGTTTCCCCAGTGGTTGCTGCAAGACCACCAGTCTTTCCTGGCCCCAGGCACTCTGGCATAGCTTCCCTAGGGCCCTGGAGGCACATCCCAACCAGCTTGGAGCAGAGGGTTTAGCCAAGTTCTGCCTGTGCTGTCTGGGGACCCTGAGGCCCTGGCCAGCTGTGAGACAGCTGTTAACCTTGGCAACCTGACATAGTTGGTCAAGCAGGGCACTGGCCACTCAGGCATCGCTAACAGCTTGTTGGGAAGACGCTTCTAGCCAGAGGTGAGCCCACAAGGCAGCATGAGATTCTACTTGTTCTAGAAGCATGGATTCACTGACCATGGAGCTGCGAGGGGCCCTGGAACCCATGTAGTCAAGCACTTCCCTAAGCATGTAACTCAAGCACTGGTTTGGGGACAGTTAACGGGTTTTACCTCCAAAAGTGCCCCATAATCGAGGAAATTCATAGAACATCAAATTAAAAACAAATTAAGGTTCTTTCCTACAAGGCTTCTCAGAACCTAATCTCAAGATTAGGTTTTGGGATCTTTACCTGAGCCTCAGTTTCCTCATCTGCAGTGTAGAAATAATAACGCTTACCTTGGAGAAATACTGAGGGAGAATGAGCTCACGGACTCAGAGACATTTAGCACAGTGTTTCACGTAGGAGATGTCAGCAAATCCTAGTTCCCCTCTTTTCTCCATCTCCTTTCATTTTCTTTCAAATGTTCCCCTAGGCACAGTAAATTCCCTACTGGGTAATTATTTAACATTGATTTCCTGGGCTCTGGAGGGCATCGGGGTAATTATGTATGCAGTGGAGGTGTTACCGAATCAGGTCTGTCTGCTCACCACTCAAAAGTCAATATGAGGGCTTCCCTGGTGGCGCAGTGGTTGAGAGTCCACCTGCCGATGCAGGGGACACGGGTTCGTGGCCCGGTCCGGGAAGATCCCACATGCCGCGGTGCGGCTGGGCCCGTAAGCCATGGCCGCTGAGCCTGCGCGTCCGGAGCCTGTGCTCCGCAACGGGAGAGGCCACAACAGTGAGAGGCCCGCGTACCGCCAAAAAAAAAAAAAAAAAGTCAATATGAGAGAGAGAGAGAGAGGGAGGGAGACAACTGTTGGTAGAAAGGAAAGATGCTTTTAATCAGAATGCCGGCAATCTGGGGAGATGGTACACTCAGTGTCCCCAGAAACCACCTCCAAAGACTCTGCTTGGCCATGAAAGATTTAAAGGGAAACAGGGAAGTAACCTCAGTTAATCATTGAGATAGGGGGTCAGAGTCGTGGACATTCCCCGCTGTGTGCGGGCTCATCAGCTCCTCCTGACCTTCCTCTAGATGTTATCTTGTTCACGAGATTACTGAAGGGGAAGCTAGGGAAGAGATCTGGTCATCTGTTAAGTACCTGTTCTTCGTTTCTACTTCTTTGATCTACAAAAAGAACCCACACGTTAGGCAAGGTACTGTGTGATCAAAAGATGTGAAAGGTGTGCTTGGGCCAGAGATGAGCAGAGCAGGCGGATGCCTGGTCTAAGAGTCAGTTACAACATAGCTTTGCTAACGTGACAAGAAAAGGGGCTTCCTGTTGAGGGCGGTTTCCTGCAAAGAGCCGCTTATAGAGGCTCCTACCCAGCTTAGCTGGTCGGACAAGGGGAGCCCAGGTCCAGGGGGGCAGAAACCCTGTGAACAGGCACGTGGTACCCACTGCACCCTGCGCGTGGGAGCGGCAGCTTCGCCTCCTCCGGAATCACCAAGGAACAGCTGGAGTCCCGGCTTAAATCACTCAGCACAGATTCATTTCACAGATTTCACAAAAGAGGGGCCTCGGCAGCCAGCTCCGTGGAAGAAGGCACTCACCAGAGGTTTTCAACCCGCTCAGTGTTTGGGCTTTTGCGCAGCTGTGAAATGTAGAGGTGAGGGCCGAGGCTCTCCACGCTCTCTTCATCTAATCCTCGTGGATCCCCATTTGAAAGGTCAGCAGCTGTGGCCTAATCACAAATCCGGGAAGCACAGGCCACACACCCACTATGTATTTTATTGAGACGGGAGCAATTTACAGTCAAGTCCTCATGACAGCACAGTGGAAAGATTCCAGTTTTACACACGTCACATTCACAAACACGAATCACTTCTGCTCTGAGGCACACAGGGAACGTGGGGTGGGGGGAGACAGGGAGCTGACAGGAGACCCAGACTTAATGAGCCATCAGTGGGGAGGGTCTTCCACCAGAGAAGAGCCTTCTCTGGGACTTGGCAGAATTTCTAGATGCCCTCAGAGAGGAAGGAACAAAGTGAAGCCTTCCCCGTGATTTCAGAGCAGGACAAATTTTCTGTAACCCTGTCGCCTGTTCTCCTTCTGGTAAGAATTTCCATGGCAGCATTAAGAGACAATACACACAGGCCTGGGAGCCACTTGGTCTGAAAAAAAAATCCACCTGGGAATCCCTATGGGCTTAAAAGGCTCTCTGTGTCCCATGAAAGTCACTTTTCTATCCACGGTTCAGAAGATTATTTTTTAAACTTTACGTCTTGAAAATTTTCAAACATCCTCGTAAACAGAGAGAATAGGACAATGAACCCCCATGGTTCCTTACAGAGAAGCAGATGATATGACCAAGTTCAGGTTCAATTAACAGGCAAGACATCTAAGTGAACCTTAGACAAACCCCTTCTCCCTGAGCCTCAGTTTCCCTCTTAGCTCCATGACCATGCTTTGCTTTCAGGATCTCTCTGGTGCTAGAAAGAAACCTCAAACCAGTGTGAGAGCGGCAGTTGTTTAGGGCTGGTGAAGGAAGCTCTCTCCTGCCTGATGCGTCTCTCTGCTGGATGACACAGTGAGTCACTCAGGGCCAGATGGAAGGTGATGAAAACACTCATTGTCTCTGGAATGAGATTTCTCTGGCAAGTTGAGTCACTAAGGACCATCACGATGCCATAGGGTTTGATAAGTGACACGTGAGAGAGTGATGTTGACAGTGAGTCGTCTTATGAGAACTGGCGTGAAGAAGCCTTATTATTCAGATGACGAGGAGGAGAAATGGCCTGACCAGACAGCTTGGGAGGATGAGATGTCTAAGCATGGGTATTTCCAGCATGTTGGAAAGCCTGCTCCCTCATCTCCTGCAAAAGCAGGGCAGTATTTCACCACCTCTTGTTCTGTGTGCTTGCAGGAGAGGAGGAATTATGCCTCCTGGATGAGTTTTATTCCCGGTTCATCACAATGGCCACCCTCCGAGGAGAGGTCCTTCAGCCGGGCCCTTGCCACCACTGGCTGCGGGACGAAGGCAGTCTGTCCGCTCTGGGACGGTGTTCCCCTTGGGCTCTTCTCACACCTCATCTTCGAAATCTTCTGGTGGACACTATTCCCAGGAGAGGGGTTCAGGAGTTCTTGGCTATGCCCAGTTTCTTGCTTACTTCTAAATGGAGAAGTGTAATTCAGTATGAAATGAAAATCATAGACACACACACACACACACACACACACACGAAAAGAAGCTGCAAAGAAAGCCACAGTATTTTGACAGAACTTATCAGAAGTTGGAGGGAGAAGGGGGTGATTTTTATTTTCTTCTTCGTGCTTCTCTGAATGTTCCAAAGTTTCCATAATAGTGTTTCTTTGTTTTAAGAAAACTCAGTAATTCCTCTTTATATTAAGGAACCCAGTCGCGGTCTTTTCTTGTCACGTGTTGGGCCGCCACAGAACCGGGACTCAGCCAGCTCCAGCGACTTCAGAAAGCGAGGCATACACACCTCCACACCGGCTCTGGTTCACTGACCTTTCACTGGCCGACGGGCCTCTCTCAAGCACAGCTGTGCATCTGGGTCAGCCACTCCGCACGTCTGACTCCAGGGTCCTTCGTGGGTGCTCAGTGGTGGGAGGGCTGTAAGGCAGCTGCCTGACAGGTGTAGGCAGTTGACCGACTCAGCCCCCATGGGGGCTGAAGCCGTCCTGGGTCCCCTGGCTCAGGGTACCAGCATGTCTCAGACAGGAGTTCACAAACACGTGTCAAGCTGGGTGCTGTCTTTTCGTTTTCCCATCTATCGGGTCAAGGAGCCTGGGCAGCGTTGCCTAGGCACTCAAACGTCCTTGGGCTTCTTCAGGAACTGCTTCCAGCATGTGAAGGGGTGGGAGGACAGGCTGTTTTCCAGGCTTTGTCCTCCCTCAGGCCCTTTCCCAGCCTCATCTGGAGACAGAGCCCTGCCCCCCGCCCCTTCCCGCTCTCCTCCTCTAGGTCACTGCCACGACAGGCTCCATGGACGACAGGTCTGTCTTCCCAGACTGCAGCTGGGAGGACGGCAGGAGGCTGTTGGCTAGTGGAGCGCTGCGGCCACTGCTTTTCTCTGTCCAGGCCACCCTGAAGGAGGGGATTGGGGAGGGTGGCCGCTCCTCCCGAGGCTTGGGCGACCTCTGGCACACGCGCAGTAATGCCTTCAGCGCGACCCTGAAGTTCTCGTTGAGCCAGCAGTAGATGAAGGGGTTGTAACAGGTGCTGCTCATGGCGATCCAGTGGAAGGCAAAGTAGAGGGCATTACTGGTGTGGATGACCTTGCTGGACAGGAGGAGGACGTAGCAGTTGAGGGGGAACCAGCAGAGGGCAAACAGGACCACCACCAGCATCAGCATCTTGATGGTTTTCTTCTTCTTGCGTCGCAGGGCCAGGTATTGCTCCGTGGTCACATCCCCAATGGTGTTGCACAACCACAGCTTCTTGGCCACACGGGCGTAGGCCACGGAGATGAGGAGGAGGGGGAGAATGTAAAGCAGGATGAACGTGGCCAAGTCCAGGTACTTCCAGAAGAGGTCGGCTGGCTCAGGGAAGTCTGGCAGGCACAGGGAGCGGACAGTGTCCTCACTGGGGGCAGGGGAGAGAGAGACAGAGAGAGAGGGAGAGGGAGAGGGATAGAGAAGGAGGGTGTGAAATCAGCGTGGAAAAGCCCCATCCCAGGAACCACTGGCCTTTCCCTCCACTGGGCTCCTGGTACATCCGTCTGTTACAGCACATGTGATGAGCAGCCTAATTATCTGATTACATTTTCAGCTCTCCCACTAGGCTGGGCGTTCTACGTAGGTAAGAAATACACCTAAATGTCCATCGACAAATGAATGGATAAAGAAGACGTGGTACATATATACAATGGAATATTACTTAGCCATAAAAAATGAAGTAATGGGCTTCCCTGGTGGCGCAGTGGTTGAGAGTCCGCCTGCGGATGCAGGGGACACAGGTTCGTGCCCTGGTACGGGAGGATCCCACATGCCGCGGAGCGGCTGGGCCCGTGAGCCATGGCTGCTGAGCCTGCGCGTCCGGAGCCTGTGCTCCGCAACGGGAGAGGCCACAGCAGTGAGAGGCCCGCGTACCGCAAAAAAAAAAAAAAAAAAAGAAATAATGCCATTTGCAGCACGGATGGACCTAGAGATGATCATACTAAGTGAAGAAAGCCAGACAGAGAAAGACAAATATCATATGATATTGCTTTACACGTAGAATCTAAAAAAAAAGATACAAACGAACTTATATACAAAATAGAAATAGACCCGCAGACATAGAAAACGAACTTATGGTTACCAAAGGGGAAAGGTTGGGGGGGAGGGATAAACTGGGAGTTTGGGATTAATATATACACACTACAATATATAAAATAGATAATCAACAGGAATCTGAAAAAGAATTTATATATATATATACACACACACACATTCATATATATATATATATATATATATATATATATATATAACTGAATCACTTTGCTGTACACCTGAAACTAACACAACATTGTAAATCAACTGTACTTCAATTTTTAAAAAAGAGAAATACACCTAGATCACTCTGTGTCCTCTTTACTTTGTATTATTCCTAGCCCAGAATTGACACCCAATAAATATTTGTTCAATGAATGAATGCAACACTGGTGTTCCTAGTCTTAGAATTAACTCATCCTGGGAGCATGATGGATTCAGGAAATCTTGGAATTTCCCATTGTACTACCTACTCCCATTCCAGAGGGGATCCAAGGAATGGGGCAAAGAAATGCATCTTGAGAATGTGAGTGGCAATGCCTGAACTCATACACCTTCAGCCACTCAGACAAAAAGTACTTATTTTCTATGGAATGTACCCAGTCCTCTTGAAATTTTTTAGGGACATCTGTGTATGTTGGAAAACCCAGAGCTGGTGGGTTAAGAATATGCAGATTATCATTTGCTGAATGAGGTGGCAGGGAGCTCCCTCAGCAGCTTCCTTCCACTTTGGGGAAGCGAAAACCCAGGGGCTGTTTTGATTGAAGGCGCAGTTTCAATACACTCACACAAAGGAAGTCACAAGACTATTTCTTACATCCCAGCATGGGGGCACTATGAGCCAGGAGAAGGGCAGTCCTCCCTCCCAGGTCACAGGTGAGCAGAAGAGAGAGACCAGGGTGGCAAACACCTGTTACTTATAAGGTGGTTGGGGCAGAGGTCACTAATTTTTCACACGTGGTCATTTTAAAAGATGCCCCGATGGGCTTCCCTGGTGGCGCAGTGGTTGAGAATCCGCCTGCCAATGCAGGGGACACAGGTTCGAGCCCTGGTCTGGGAAGATCCCACATGCCGCGGAGCAACTAAGCCCGAGCGCCACAACTACTGAGCCTGCGCTCTAGAGTCTGCGAGTCACAACTACTGAGTCCGCGTGCCACAACTACTGAAGCCTGCGTGCCTAGAGCCCGTGTTCCACAACAAGAGAAGCCACCTCAATGAGAAGCCCGCGCACCACAACGAAGACCCAATGCAGCCAAATAAATAAATAAATAAAAATAATTTTAAAAAAAAAAGATGCCCCGGGAAAAGCAAGGCGGGGACTTGTGGCAGGAATCCTAAGCTCCGGTCTTTATCTAAATGTCCAGACTCTGGGTGCGAGCAGGGTTTTCGTACTGTAACATCTCTGAGCAGCAACTCAAAATTGCTACTTTTTTTTCCATCATACCGTGTAGCTTGTTGATGTTGTAATAGGTGCAGCTGGCCATCACTAGTGAAAGAAAGAAAACTCTCTTCGCTTTTGTTAGCAGAAAAAAGAAATAGCCTTCCATATATGAAGGCAGTTGGGGAGTCTGAGTGCTGGGAAGGGGTGGGTATGTGATTCATTCGATAGCCTAGAATTCGGGGACAGAGACTTTATAAATTAGTTGAAATTGGCCTTCAGACCTTGTTCTCTGGATCCCGCTATGTCACAGGAGTGTACGTAAACGTATGTCTCAGGTGAGGCAGCACATGGTAAGACCTGCCGGCAGTGCACCCCCTAGATCCCCTTTACTGGTCTGGAGCACCAGGCCCCCCAGCTCCGGCCCACCCGACAAGACACAGCTGTCAGCCGTGATCTTCTAGGGACCTAGGACTACCCGAAGGCCACTGGAGATACTTTCCACAGATCCATTACGAGCCAGAAGTGGCCACGTATCTCCATTTCCCCCAGGAAGGCCTGGAATACAAAAGCCCAGCCCCCTTGGCTCAAAGCAGGCAAACTCTGTGTTAGCAGTCTGCTCCAGAGCTCCCCCTGCAAACCACACCCTCCCTTGGTCTCTCCCCACTTGCTGTCCAGCTTCTCCACTGCCTTACCCATTACCCCGGGAGCACTTTCTTAAAATTGCCAGGCACATGTACCTTCCTTTATCTCAGGATCTGTTTCTATGGAACTTCAGCTGAAACAACAATGAAGTGATGAAGATCACTCTAAGCTCATTCATTCATTCAGTAACTACGTACAGAGAGCTCGTGATGTGAGACAGTAATATAGACGCTAGGGACACCAAGATGGCAAAATCAGAAATGGCGCCAGCTCCCCCCAACCTCCCAGTCTAACAGGGGAGATCACCTTTAACTGACTGGCAGCACGCACGAGTGTTTAAGTTTCAAGACACTGAGTGCTTTCCATTCTGTGAGAGCACAGGACAAAGCATGTGATAGAAGGGAGGTAGTGGGGAGGGGGGTAGAGCATCCTGCCTGAGACACTTAGAGATATACATGTTTGTAGGTTGTGGGAGAGAATTTAAACCTCACCGTTTTAAACAGGGCCTGGGTGATTCTGAATCTCAGTCTGGGTTAGTACCTGTCCTCAGTGGCAGAAGCTGATTGCTATCGCCTTGACCTTACAGACAAAGGGACAGAGACTAAAGAGGAAGCTAAAAGTGTTGCGAGGAAAAGATGAGAAAAAGCAGAAAAAGTGCAGAGGATACGCATGGGCCTGGAAGCAACAGGATGGGAAGAAGACAGAGAGAACAGCTCAGCGCAGCAGGTACTGGTAACTCTGAGATTCAGAGGGGGCTCAGATTTCCCTCTGTCAAGGTTCCCTGGATCCCCGGGCTGCTCCCCACTAGTTCGTCTCACCTGTACTTGAAGGTAAATAATTTCTGGCAGATAGCGTGTGGAAGTGAAAAGAACGTCGCCATGGTCCAGATGACTGCGATGTAGATGACACCTTTTGTGATTGAGATCCGGGGTTTTAACGGATGCATGATGACCTGGAAGACAAGCAAACTGGGCATCACTGGCTGAAGACAGTTTGAAGCAACTAAGAAATACAGACGATGCAGCTCACTTGTCACAATGAGGCAGGTAGGTCCTACTTAGAGTCAAGCACCCCTTAACTCATTATCGAGCCCCTGAGCTGCACCACCACACCGTCCAGCCCACATGGGTACAGCGAGTGTGTCATCTGGACTCAGAGACTCCAGGCAGTTCAAATGCCCCTTGCAGGACTTCCCTGGTGGTGCAGTGGTTAAGAATCCACCTGCCAATGCAGGGGATGTGGGTTTGAGCCCTGGTCTGGGAAGATCCCACGTGCCGCGGAGCAACGAAGCCCATGCGCCACAACTACTGAGCCTGCACTCTAGAGCCTGCGAGCCACAACTACTGAGCCCACGTGCTGCAACTACTGAAGTCCGCGTAACTAGAGCCCGTGTACCGCAACGAAGAGAAGCCCCCGCTCACCGCAACTAGAGAAAGGCCACGCACAGCAAGGAAGACCCAACGCAGCCAAAAATAAATTAATTAATTAATTTTTTAAAAATGCCTCTTGCAGGTCATGCATGGCAGAAGCTGGGTGCAGTGAGAGGATGGGGGAGCGGTGAAGGGGGAGGTCTGTTCCCATGACACCCACAGCGAGGCTGGCACAGGAGCAGCCGTGGCACCTCAGGATCTCATCTCATCTGCCCATGATTCCAGATCCTTTAAGTTACAAAGGGCTCCGAGGGGTCTGAAGGCGACACAGGTCAGGAGGAGACTCTCACCACTTATCATGGGAAGCTGCATTGCCCTTTATTTGGGGGTTCACCACATTGTCTCTGAAAGCCATTTCTAAAATTGCAGTGGGGCAATTTCAGGTTTCCCAAGCCCCAGATTAAACCATTGTTAGAGGCTTTGGGCTGAAAAGCATCTTGGAATTGATTGCTACTGTATGCCGATCAATTCTCCTAAAAGGTTTAAATAAAGACTTGGGAGTTTAACAGCATCCTCATTTTAAGATTAGAATCATTATTCCTCTTTTTTTAAATTGAAGTATAGTTGACGTATAATGTATAAATTTCAGGTGTACAATATAGTGATTCACAATTTTAAAGGTTATACTCTATTTATAGTTATAAAATATTGGCTATATTCCCCATGTTGGACAACATATCCTTGTAGCTTATTTTATAATAAGCTATAGTTTGTACCTCTTAATCTCCTACCCCTATATTGCCCCTCCCCCATTCCCTCCCCACTAGTAACCACTGGTTTGTTCCCTGTATCTGCGGGTCTCCTTCTTTTTTGTGATATTCACTAGTCTGCTGTATTTTTTTAGATTCCACATATAAGTGGTAGCACACAGTATTTGTCTTTCTCCGGCTGATTTATTTCACTTAGTATAATGCCTTCCAAATCCATCCATGGCAAAATTTCATTCTTTTTTATGGCTGAGTAGTATTCCATTATACATATATACATCTTCTTTATCTATTCATCTGTTGATGAACACTTTTAGCTTGCAAGATTAGAATCATTATTTCTTGAAAAAGCCATTTGGGGATAGGTGAGTCGGGTCAGAAAGAGAGGTCATAAAGAGCTACCATTGTCTCAGGATGCCATCCCAGGACACACTGGACATTCTGCTGTGTCCTCCCAAAGTCTTCTCCCAATTTTTTAAGGTTTTATGGGAGGAATGGACTAGGCTTTAGAAGCTGCCCAGCACATCTCCATTCTGGACTTTGCCATCCTTGCCCCTCACACGCCATTGTGGTTCACGTTGATAAAGGGAGTAGAAGCCTCAGTCAGAGGCCATGGGCGCCCTCAGGTCCTTTCCAGCTCCCCTCACCATATCGACCCATGTGAATCCGATGGAGCAGGACAGTGAGCTGGGACTCCCTACCCTACACGACACCTGCGCCTGCCACCTGCCCGTCCCCCTCCAGCCTGTTTATCTCTTCAACAACCTGGGTCCAGAAATATCCATCTCATATCCCAGCCAGGAGCCTTGCCTCGGACCTGCATTTGCCACTCTCTTTTCATCTGTGATTTTCCAGATCTGCTTTTCAATCCCCCCAAAACAAACCCGTTCATTTCTGACACACAAAATGCCAGCAGCGAGTCTTCACTGGAGCAACAAACGTGGAATAATGTTTTGCAGCCCGTAGCACAAAGGGAGCTATATGCCTATTTTAGCCCCACTTTAGGGGCTATATGCCTAATTTAATGCTCATAGCGGTCAATAAGAAGACAAATATGCTCACTGAAACATGGGCTAAAACACTGCCTTTAGCCCCCTAGAGAGCAAAGCCGGGGAGGGAAGGACAGGGCATCGGGGGGTGGGTGCCCTCACCTGGTGGCGGTCCACGGCGATGGCTGTCAGCGTCAGGGCTGAGACGTGCAGGGAACAGTACTGGGCGAAGCGGCTGACGTGGCACATGCCTTTCCCGAACACCCACGTGCTGTTCACAAAGCGGACCTGGAGACGAGCCCACAAAAGTCAGGAGACAGACAGGCCTTGCCACTGACCCTCACTCCCTGTGGTCTCTGAGGAGCATCCCACAGGAGCCTTCTCCCCCTCCTCCTTCTTCCTCTGCGCTGCTGGACTGTGGGTCACGCGTGCTTATCTCCAGCATGACTCATTCTCTATCATTCAGTTCAACAAACCCTGACCCTGCTGTTATGGCTGGGCCCTGTTCAGTGCCAGGACAGCGTGGGAAGGACATGGGCTCTGGAGTTAGATTTCCCACCTCTAATCTTTTCTGGCTGTGTGACCTTTGGCAAGGTAGGTAACCTCTCTGAACCTCAGTTTACTCATTTACAAAAAAAAAAAAAAAGGCTTAAAAATCTCTACCTTGTATCTTATTGTAGGGATCAACTTAAAAAAAAAATGGCTACAGGGACTTCCCTGGTGGCGCAGTGGTCAAGAATCCGCCTGCCAATGCAGGGGACACGAGTTCGAGCCCTGGTCCCGGAAGATCCCACATGCCGCGGAGCAACTAAGCCTGTGTGCCACAACTACTGAGCCTGCACTCTAGAGCCGGTGCTGTGCAACAGAGAAGCCACTGCATTGAGAAGCCTGCGCACAGCAACAAAGAGTAGCCCCCGCTCACCGCCAACTAGAGAAAGCCTGCGCGCAGCAACGAAGACCCAACGCAGCCAAAAGACAACAAAACAAAACAAAACAAAAACTACTTAATAAAAAATAAGTAAATTAAAAATTAAAAAATGAAATAACTTTAAAAAGGCTACAAAGTGTGGAACGCGTCTGGCAGATTGCTAGAAAGATATGATTAGAAATAGCATTTTTATGGTAATAGTAAAATTCATTTTAGGCTCATATGAGTTCAGACTCATGGAGGAGACACATCTGAAGAGTCACAACACAGCACGTGGGCTGTGCTCTGGAACCCTAGCTAAGCAGGCCTGCAACACGTCATCTGGAAAGGAGTCCCAGGCGCCTGCAGAGCTGGGAGCAGGGACCAGGGTCTGGGCAGGGAGAGAAGACAAGCTCCCAGGGCATGTGGGGTCCAGGGAGCAGACTTAGGCCTCGCCCCACATCCTCCATGGCTATTTGCTCACTCACTCAGCTCCTGAGCTCCCGTGAGTAATGCCCCACGCCCAAGAGAGATCAGGCCTTGATTCTGATCAAGAAGCTTCCAATGTGGGCAGAGGAGGACTCGGGTATCTCAGATGCAAGACAGAAAGTAGTCAGTGCCCTACAGAAGGCCCAGACAAAGGGCCACCGGGTGGGGTGGGAGTGTGCTGAGGCAGAGAGAACGAGAGAAGACACCGAAAGAAATAGAGCAGGTCAGCTCGAGAGGAAGACTATTGCGTAGCGATTTACAGCAGAGTATTTGCTAGTGATAGCTGCCACCTTGGGCAAGGCACTTAGGCCCAATGAGCCTCATTTTCCTCATCTGTAAAATGGGGCTAACCCTTGTTCACATGATTGTTATGACACTCAAACACATGTAAGGCAGATAACACGGGTAAAGCAGGTACGACAGTGCCTAGTACATAGCAAGTACTTAACATTATTAACTGCATTATTATAACATACTAGACATTTGAGATGAACGTTAAAGAATAGGTAGGATTTGCCCATGGGGAGATAAGAACAAAGGGCTTGGCACTAGGTCAGAAATCCCAGGACCTGTTTGGGGAACAAGGGTTGGGACTGTTTGGCTGGAATGTGTGGATGAGAGTCACGAGGGACAAGTCTGGTCTGATCATGACCCTGGGACAGCAGACCGTGGACACTACTCTCTCTGGAATAGGCAGGGCGGAGCGGCCCAGAAACATGACAGAACAGGAAATCCTTAGCTACTCCTACTTCTCGCCTCCCACAATCAATGAATCACCAAAGCCGACCAGTGCTACCTCGAAGGGTTTCCAAATCCATCCCCTCTCTTCTTCAGTCCCAAGGCCGTGGCCCGAGTGGAATCCCCCATCATCTCTCACCTGGACCATGATAGCCTCCAGACGGCTTTCCTTGTCCTCTAGTCTGTCCCCCTGTAATTCAGCCTTCACGCTGCTGACAGCATTTTCTTAATCAAAAATCAGACGCCTGCTTAGAATCATCATGGCCTTCAAGAGACAGCCAGATGCCTTACGAGCGCCCAGCCCCGCTCGCAGCCCTGCCCCAGCCTTCCCTTCCGGCCACCTCTGCTTCCCCCTGCCCTGCTGCCTCCTCCGCTGGCCTTCTTGCCTCCACTGCTCCAGCTACAGTGAACCGCTCAGCGTTCCCTCAACACACCGTGAACCTGGACACCCTTGCCTTTGTTCGCCCGGATCCCTCTGTCTGCAATGAACGTTCATCTAGGCCTGGGAAATGCCTACTTATCCTGGCCCCTTCGAAATGCCACGTGCCCTGAAAAGTCTCCTTTGACCCTCTTGTGGGACTCTTGCAGGTCAAAGTAAATGATCACCTTCTCCAGGCTCCACCACATTCTGTGTACGGCTCTGCCGTGGGAGTTGTGAATAACTGTTTGCTTTTCTCTCAATGACCAGACCTGGACTTCATGCCGACGTAGAGTGTAAAGTGGACAGAAAGGGAGACCAGGGAGGAAGGATATCGTCACCAACCAGCCCAAGGGCAGGACATGTTACCCCTTCAAGGAGCCTGGCTGAGGGCTTAGAAGACCCGCCCCTGGTTGCAAGAGCCTTGGAAGCTCTGACAGGAATTTGGATTGGGGTGGTTGCACGGGTCAGGTTGAAGGCCAAGCTGCTTTGGATCAACCGGGAGCGGGGTCTGGGTTCTCAGGACGCTGACATCTCCTCTCTTGCAGGACATCCTCCGGGTAGGGGCTGTCAGCTCTCAGCCGCAGCCTGGCCTCCCTCCCCACCTGCCCTGTGTCTGCCGCAGATCCAGCCATGCATCCTGTTCTGGGCAGCAGCATAGGGCCATGCCCTGGGCCTTCCCAGTTCCCATCCTGGGTGGCCCAGTCCAACCCCAGCACTGCAGATTGTCAAGTCAGAAGCCAAGGGGGATCCAGGAGGAGACAGAGATGCATTGTCCTGTACTTTAAGGCAGCAGGGGGAGAGCGTGTGTGTATGGGGGGGGGGGCGGGGGGGTATCTGGAAGTCCCTTCGTCCTTGGCTAGTCAGAACATCCTGAGTGACCAGGAATCTGTTAAATGTAGGCAGGAAGGAGAGCAGGAGAAGTCCATGGTTTGGATTAGTGGTCCAAGGGTGCCCTGCCTGCTAGGTCCCAGGTGAGTGGCTTAGTGGACAGACCTCTGGCTGCACTTGAGACAGGGGAAGTAATTCTCATCCTGGTTCTGCCAATTACTAGCCAAATGACCTTGGACAAGGCATTGAACCTCTCTGTGCCCTAGTTTCCTTATCTGCAAAATGTGAGTGAAGTTCTCATAAGTGAGGACGAGAGAAAATGTAGTTTTTAAACATAAGGGTTGGAAGGACATTCATGGGTGGATAGGCTTGTGGGAGTTCACCCTCTTCTTTTTGCTTGTCTGTTATTTCTGGCCAAGTGTGTGGTGTGTGTGTGTAAGAAAGAGAAAGAGAGAGAGAGAAAGAGATATGAACAGATATGGTTTGGTAATAACTCAAGTATCAAAAAGACTATTCCAGAAATTGGAAAAATGTAACTCATGCTGCAGAAATACAAGGTGTAACTGTCACGATGATTACTTGGTCATAGCCCTCCCAGTCTCAAGCATCCATGAGTATCACAGTCCCAAGTCACGGAGGGAGAGAAGTGACACCCCTAAGGCCCAGCAGTCAGGGCTCGGTGGAGGTCATGGGAGCGAGAAGGGGGGCTCACCCACCACCCCTGTGCGAATGCCCCCAGCTCTGGGGCCCAAGCCCACCTAACCCTCATCTCTTCCACAACACAGTCTTCACACACAGACTTTGCCGTCAAACCACAGAAAGCAAATGCAATTTAAATAAGTGGTTTAGGAAAATTCACTCATGGTTCCATTAACAACTAGCAACGGTTTGATATTTCAGCTTGGTGCAAAGCAGCATCCCATGCTGGGGCATTTAATGGGCTGTACTCCGGCTGGGAGGCGGGGTGGCGGGGGGTAATTGACCTAACAATCTATGCTGGAATTTCAAGGGGCTTCGATTTACTGCACCGTCGTCAAGCAGATTCATGCTCAGTGACACTGAATAGGAAACGGTCATTTGTTCACAGCTGGCTGCAGACACTCGATTCATTGACCCCAATGCCATGAGCTGCAGAAGCGCTGGCTTAGAAGATGATGAGAGACAGAGACAGAGAAAGACAGAGTCGCAGAGAGGAAAAAAAAGATGAAGACACCGAGAGAGAGAAGAGAGACAGACCCCCGAGAGACAGACAGGCAGAAAGACAAACAAAGAATGACAGAGACAGACACACTAAGAGACAGACCAACAGAGGAGAGTGTTGAGAGATGAGAAATGAGAGATGAGAGGGCAAGAGAGAGGAGACTAAGAAAGATGAAGACAGGAAGACAGGCAGAAGAGGGGGACCGGCAGGGAAATGAGGAGAGAAATCGGGCGGAGAGAGGGAGAGGGACGCAGAGAGAGACAGAAACGGAAATAAGAGAGACATCGAGACAGCAAGAGAGAGGAGGACAGAGAGAGGAGAGAGCGGAGCGCCAGCCCAGCCCTCGCGGTCTCACCAAAGTGAAGGGGGTGTTGAGGAGCGTGATCATTATGTCGGCGACGGCCAGGTTGACGATGAAGAGGCTGGTGGCCGAGTGCATCCGCTGGTTCTTGAAGATGACATGACAGACCAGGACGTTGCCAAAGAGAGAGAAGATGATGATGAAGGAGTAAGCCGTGATGAGCAGGGCTTTCACCGTGGGGTTCTGGGACTCGGCTCCGTAGCGCCTCCGGCCCACGAAGTTCTGCCAGTCGGAGAAGGTATAGTTGTTCCAGGAGAAGAAGTGCGAGGCGTTGGGCCCCACCAGGGCCGCCTCCGGGCTCTGCTCGTCCGCGGCTCGCGCCACTGCGAGGAGGAAGAGCAGCACGCACCAAGGGATCATCTTTGCAGAAGCCTCCGCGCCCGGGACGGGACGGGGCGGGCGGGACGTCCCGCCAGGCCGCGCACGTGCGCTCGGGCGCGGGGAGAGGAGCGCGCGGGGCTGTGTGCGCAGGGACTCCCGGCCTCGCAGCGCCCGGCCGGCGCCCACTCCCCGCCGGCCTCTCGCCCGCGATCGGCGCGCTCCGGGCCGCCGGCCGCACTTTTGTGTCTCCGCTGCGCCACCCGGCTGCGGGCGTGCGAGTGCCTCTGCCTATCGGGCGGCGCGGCGTCTCTCCGGGCGACCGTGACGCGCTCCGGCTCGGCGGGCTTCCCCACCCCCGGCCCCAGCCCGCTCTCGCTCTAGAAATAAAACTCCAGCCAGGCGTCAAGGCTGTTTCCCTAAAAACACTCATCCGCCTGCTTTCTGCTTAAGCCTCGCCATCGGAAAGGGAGCCGGCGGAAGGCGCCCCGGGGCGGTTGGGGTTTCGGGGGGCGCGCGGCAGGGACTGGGGCCGCCCCGCTCCAGGCAACCCCTTGTTCCGCGCGGGGAGACTCTGGTCCAGTCTGAGCGTCAGGCTTGGCAGGTTTCAGGTTGAGGTGGGTCACTGGGGCCTGGCAGCTCTGGCACAAGGTGAACAAGGCAATCGATGTAGGCTTTCTCCAAGCGCCTTCAGTGATCGGACTTCAGATGTCCTGGGAGGCTGGCCAGGTTTTGTTTCCTTCCCTTCACTAAGACTCAATATGTGTGTGTGTTGCGGGGGGTGGGGTGGGGTGGGGGCTTAGTGTTTCAAGGAAACACTTCAAAGCAGTTCTCCTGACGTGATCCAGGAATCAAAGGAGATCAGTAGCTCTGTGCCCACTTCCTGGGTACCTGAGTTTTCTGCCCTGGGAGTTTTTCAAGCTGTATCTGTAAGGGATGATACCCATGTTGTTTTCTGTTCCCCACCTGCTCCTCCAGGAAATCTTGATATCTTGCTGACCTGTTCTTTCACTCCCCACTGTGATGTCTCTCCCAGTCACCCCTGGCCTGCCATCCGTCTCACCAGATCCCATGGAATCAGAGTCAAATTCCAGTTTTATCACATCCTCGCTGTGAAATCCTGAGCAAGTTATTTAACTTTTCTGGCCTTGGTGGAAAGTTTTCCTTTTTCCTGTAAGTGAGGTTTTCAGAGACCTGGGTAGGGATCTCCCACCACTTTACTCTCAGGTGCTATATACAGTAACTGGTCGACTGCTTATAACTGCCCCCTCACCCGTCCTATTGGCAAACCCCACGTAGACTCTTTCTTGTCATCACACCCTGCTGAGCAGTGCCCTTAGGCTGGGACTCCATCAAATGACTCAAGCCCAGGTACCTTCTGAGGTACTTGGTTCAGGAGAAATCCTGCACCTTTGTCCCACCTAAACCCTTGAGAACAGACCCCTCCCACCAAAGTCCTCTTTTCTCACTGGGCCTTGAGGGGAAGCCTAGCCACCTTTCACTTTGGAAATTTTCCAGGAAAGTTAGACATCAGCTTCTATACCCCGTTGAGCTCCAGGGACACAGGTCAATAAGCAATTAGAAAATGGTTTGATAAGTGTCACCATACTAAAGTACCAGGTGCACTTATCTAGGTGAGAGGGAATCAGGGAAGTCTTCCCAGAGAAAGTGACACTTCAGCTCAGTCCTAAGGGACCAGCAAGAGATATTAGGTCCCAGAGGAGGAGGCAGAGGGAAGAAGATGGCGAATTCCATAAGGAGGGAATCATGGCACATGCAAAGTTACCGAGATGAATGTGAGTACAGCTCATTCGACAACTACAGGAGTGGAAAGAGCTGTCAACTGAAGAAAAACGTACACCCTAGAAGTTGCCAGTTATGTTTTATTCAGGGACCACACTGAAGATTGTAGCCCAGGAGATACCTCTCAGATCGCTCTGAGGAACTGTTCCAGAGAGGTAAGGGAGGATCCACAATATAGAGAAGTTTTTGTTAAAATAAAAACAAACAAACACCAAAAGATGACTGCTAATAAAAAAAACCACACATCTCAAGTTAATGAATTTAGTGTTTTTCTATGTATGGGAAGATGCAAGAGTCTGGGCTCATTGAAATCATTCCTTTGACATACATCTTAACTATCTAGGGCCAGTGTCCTGTTTTTCTCCATCCTGAATTCTCCTCAAGGTGCACTGCAGTGGCAGATGGCTTGATGGCGGGCAACAGTCTTTGTTTGTGGAAATGGCAGGCAACACATGTTTTTTTGTTCAAAGAGTTGAGTGGAGAGAGAGGGCTGGGGAGGTAGACAGGGACCCAAACAAGAAGTGTCTCATCCGTTTTGAAATCCTCATCAAGATTTGAATGATTTCCAGAGAGCAACAGGAATTCACAGAAGGGCTATAAGTAGAGACTGAGAAGATCAGCTCTGCATTTTAGAAAGAACAGTCTAGCAACGGGAGAATAGAGGTGCTGGGGCTTGAGGCAGGAGGTTTGAAGGCTGTTCAAGTGATCCAGGAACAGAGGGGAGACTTGGATCCAGGTGTCGACAACGGGAGGAGCAGGGTGACAGAGATTGGAGGGAGGAAGCAGGGATGATTGCCAAGTTCTCGGTGTGTTCGAAGTCAAACACTGAAAAACACCCAAGATCCTCCTTGGACCTCAGCCCCTCCCAGAGCTTTTAGCCTACCTTTCTCCATTATCAGAAGTTCAAAGACGTCCACTCTTGTCTCCAGTTCATCACCTTACATTCCTTTGTTAAACAGCTGTGTCTGGGAGAGCAGTCCTTCGATTCTACTGCTGGACCTGGTGGGTCTCACAGAATCATGTGGTTGGAATAGAGGATTATGTGACTGATCCTAGGAGAAGGGACAAGGGTGCCAGGCGCATGAAATAATAGATATTTAGCTACAGGAAAGAAACCAAGATACTGCCCGTGAACATGTAACTCAAGACATTGGGTGGACAGGATGCTCCATCAGGATGACTTGGCAGCATCTCAGGGAAGCAAGTCTGGAATGTGATGGTGATTTAGAAAACGGAACCCTCGTTAGTTGAATTAATCCCAGTGTTGAGAAAGAATGTATGGGCAGAAGAGGGCTACTCAGCATCAAGCGCAGAGAAAGAAACCCAGGGTAAGCAGCGTCCTTCCAAGCTCTGTCGTCTAAGTACCCTGCTTGGGGCTCTGGACATCACACTAATCCGGAGCACCTCATGCCTTCACGTTGATTTCCTGCTCACCATGCCCACCTTGTAGGTGTGAGGGCATTTGTGCCACCTGAAAGACAAGGTGACATATTTTAGTTCTCACCTTTCCACAGAAGTAAATCCTGAGCCAAAGTTTCCAGTGCAAGGGATTATTGGGGAAGTGAAAGCAAACATGAGTGGGGCAAGAGGAAAAGTGAGACAAGGAAGGGAAGGTGGCTGACAAAGAACGTACTGTCAGACCAGCTACCACTGTGGGCCACTGAGCTTAATCCTGCTGGGAAAGCCAGTATGAAGCATACACGTCAGCTGTCCAAGCCAGGTGAGGGAGCTGGGGTATCTACATACCACCTCCTGTCAATCACTGGTTGAACGCTGCTCCCAGGGATGTGGCAATTCTCCTTCACTTCCTGCTTGCCAAGTAGGTAGCTGAAGGGGGCTCCAGAGGCCAGAGAAGGCCCTCAGATTGGAGGTGGAAGTTGGACTGGTATGCCCTGAAGGGGTCAGGGGCACTCACAATATACAAGGGTAGGTATAAATTCTAGAATCTTCTTCTTCTTCTCCAGGCATTTGGCTCTCTGCTCAGCCAGGCCTGGGCCTCCTGAGTTTCCAGCCAAGCACCACCATCCTCGACTTACCCTGAACTCCTGGAACAGCCTAGTGCTTAATGAAAGAACATCTCTCACCCCTCACCCCCTCACATGAAGACTAATTTATTAAGAGAAGTTCCTCCCTCAGAGGCTTCCTCAGTTCTGTAGCATTACTACTGCAGTAACTAAAGAGATTTGGGAAGACACAGAGCTTCCAGAATGAAGCAGCTCTTCTTTTGTGCCTTCTGAACAGAACCAAAGACACTGTGTATAGTCAGTATGTGCTGTTGGGGAGAAAGAATTTTCTTCTACCCATTTAGGTGCTTTTGGCTGGCCTAGTAACTAAATTAACAAAAGGCAGATTAACAAAAGAAAAACAAATTTAATTACATACGTATGGGATCCCAACAGACAGTGAGAGTCTCCCTGAAAGTCAGGCAGTTGAGGCTGAGATGCCATATTCTGAACTAAGAAGAAGGCAGTAGGGGTCTGTGGCTTCAAAGGGAAGGAAGGCAATTCACAGGAAAATGGGAAAAGCCAATGTCTGGTAAACAAATGTTTGCCACGCCGTGCAGAGAGAGTGGAACAGAGAGGATTTTGAACAGATAGGTCCTGCTGGATTCCCCCAGGTTTCCACGTGTAGCCCACACTCTCTGTAGTTATCTCTGGTGATAATTCTCTTCCTGGACCAGACCCTCCATCTAAATTCTTTTAGGCAGTTAAGGGGGAGGTAAAACAACAGTAACAGCAACAGCTCTTCCTGAATCTTTGGGGCCTGAATTGACTTCAGTTCAAACTAGTCCATAAGCCAAAGTGGCATATCTCAGGGATGCTCATTCTGAACCCCTTCAGTGCCAAATAGTAATTATATTTCTGTCCCTAATAATAGTCATACATGTTAAAGAAACCAGAGAGCAGAGTTTAGTGTTTAACTCTTTCAAATGGACTTGAAACAAAAAATTAAAAAAGCAGATCATTTCACGAGTATTTTTAATAAAAACTAGACAAAGAATTATAGAATAACAGTATCACACAGAGGTCTTAGAAAGGTGTTTCTGAGAGTCTCACCACACCAAGATTCCTGGCACCACAAGCAATTGCTCACTGAACACCAATATTGTTTCCTGAAAAGCCCTACTTGATTTAAAAAGTCGCCACTCCCACAGTCCTTCTCTGGTGACAATCACAGTGGCAGAGGGAAAGAAAGGGCCCGTAGCACCATTGCCAGTACATGACAGTCACATGGAGTTTGTTTTAATGGCAAAAGTTGGATGTCATCTTTCTTGAGCTACAAATGAACCAAGTAGGGCTAAAATATAAGCTATGGCTGAAGATAGTGTCAAATGGAATACAGACATAAAGCATGTGGGCAGGTCATTAGTTTCCAGGAAATGGTTGGCTGGAACTCCTTTCCAAGTTCCAGGACACCGGAGCCATGGGGTAAAATGGTATATTTAGGATAAGTAAAAGGAAGTACACACAAGCAACTTACAGGTTGTGGTCCAATTTATTTGTAAGTTGCTTGAACTCACTCTGCACTTTTACATAGGAATCTTTATAAATGGTGGCATGGGTATTGGACCAACTCATAACAGCCCATTTAACCCATGATGTAGATAAATAGTAGCATTTGTTGTAACCCCCACAGGCCTGCTCGTTAGTGTTGGTGATCTAGGGTGCCATCCTTCACTATCTCCTCCTCTTGAATTAAATGTTCCCCTGGGTGATCTCAGCCGTCTCTACTGGTTGAACCATCATCACTCACCAATCACTCCAAATTGTACCTCTACTTACTACCTCTTTGAACGCTCCAGATCAACGTTATATATTCAACTGTCGGTTGGACATTTCCACCTGGAATACTTAAAATTCAACCAGCTACAAACTAAACTCACCATATCCCACTCTTCCCTCATTTTCTTACATTAGCCCCTTTTCTTGTTCACCCGTTTGCTAGGGTTAGAATCTTGGGGTCTTGTCACAGCCCAGCAATTTTATGGTGCTATCTATTTGAAGATGCTGTTATTTCTCTGTCTAGACTCATCCCCTCTCCCACCCCCAGGCCAGAAAGGCTCCTCTTCCTTCTTCAAGACCCAGCTCAATTGCTGTCTCTCCTGTGAATATTCTCAGACACCCTTGGCGGCCACAATCCCAGAACAAGCAGAGTCAGTGCCCCCAAATCTCTCATTTAAGGGGAGGGGGAAGGGTAAGCTGGGACAAAGTGAGAGAGTGGCATGGACATATATACACTACCAAATGCAAAATAGATGGCTGGTGGGAAGCAGCAGCATAGCACAGGGAGATCAGCTCGGTGCTTTGTGACCACCTAGAGGGGTGGGATAGGGAGGGTGGGAGGGAGACACAAGAGGGAGGAGATAAGGGGATATATGTATGTGTATAGCTGATTCACTTTGTTATAGAGCAGAAACTAACACACCATTGTAAAGCAATTATACTCCAATAAAGATGTTTAAAAAATTGTTTTAATGATTTCAGTGACAAAAAAAAAAAAAAAACTAGCAAAAATCTGATTGAAAAAATAAATAAATAAATAAAACTGCTCCCATACCATGTGAGCTGTTCTCTGAGGTTACCTTTCCCTTGTGGTAGTCAGTTTGCAATTTATCTGTCTTTCCAAATAAACTGTCAGCTCTTCCAGGCTAAGATTGATCTTGTTCTTATCTTCTTACCTCCTAGAGCCTAGCCCAGTACCCAGACAGGGGAAATGGCCAGGACTGTGACAGAGGCTTTGAACATGGAATTAGACAACCCAGGATGCAAATCTTAATTTTTCTGAATACTCCTTTTTCTATCTAGTAGGGTCCAGGGACATATCTACATTTTAATCATTTAAAATTATACAAACTGCATCCTCTAAACTCAATGTAAAATCTGCCTTCTGAGAAAATAACTGTATTTTCTGGTTCCATTGCTGGTTAACCACTTAAAATGATTTCTTCAGTCAATCTCTGAGGAGGCAAAGAGAAGAAAATATAGTTCTATGGGTAGAGCCATGGAACTAATGTTACAAGGAGATTTTCTGTAATCCTACGGGTTGAGTCATATTTCTTAGCACCAGCTCTAATTCTATGCTCTTAATTGCTCTTGAGCGATTTTTTCCTCCTTCTCTTTAGTTTCTGCTGTGTGCTTTGTTTCAAATCAGATCCTCAGAAAGTGAAAGAGGATAATTAAGCATGATATTTAAGCCATTTGATTAATATTGCATTTTATAGAGGGAGGAATGATGATTAGTGGGGTTTTTTTTTTATAGCAATACTAAATAAAAATTTTGTTAATGCTATTTCTAGAAAGCATCACCAGATCTGCAACTCATTTTCGCAGGATATAAGCAATAGCTTTCGCTGATCTTATACTCTTTTGAAAAATGCTTCCGTAAGAGTTTTTTTTTTTTTTTTGAATTACAAATTGAAGCCATTGGTTTTGAGTGCCAGAATAAAAAAGGCCACCTTTTCTCATATTAATTTTACCCTGACTTCTATTTTATAAAGTTCATGCTATAATAAAGACAAATTACAGTCAAAAATTCAGCTTGCAGGCAAGGGAACCAAGGAAGGTTGTGCTGTTTGAAATATGATGATCATACTTCTCTGAGGAAAAAAGTACTATTTGCAGTGGAGTAAACATGTAAGATTGGAATGTAAAGGTCAGATCCTGGCCAACCAGTCAGACTATTTAAAAAAGTCACATTAGGAATATCATAAAAGCCTGAAATTAAGGGCAGAGTAATAATATCTAATCTAAACTGTGTGATGAAAAAGACCATACCATTTATACTACACCAAAAGTTTAATTGCTAAGTGAAAGATCTTAGCAGCAAGTGACTTCTGGGTTTGACGGTTCGTCCTGAGCTTACCTCTACCTCAGCCTTTTCTATACGATATAACTGTCTCCACCAGTTTCTCCTATTAGACTGAACTTCCTTCAGTGCGGGCACTCTGCTCTTTTCATATTTTAAACCAAACCTAGCATGGTGCCTGGCACAGAGCAGGCTCTTACTAAATACTTAATGAATGTATATATGAAAACATCAATGGAATGTTTCTAAAGACAAAAAATTCCAAAACACTTATAGAACTAAGCAGAGCTGTTAATTTGAGCGTCACTCCTTGACAATGGAAATATCTCTCATAAACACAACTGGCTGTGTCCTGCAGAAACATAGGGTATAAATGACAAAGCCAGCTGTTTTATTTCCTCTCCAACAAGCTCCTTTACATGTAACCAAAAACTACCACCCAGGTCACATGGGCTCAGATGGCTACTCAGACCAGTGACCCATCTCTGACAGTGACAATAGTAAGGGACCTGTTAAAAGTAAAGATTGACTTTTTTCTTCAGTACATTACTTTTTTTTTTTCTGAGTATAAATGGTATTCGTAAAATAATACAAAAGAACATAAATAAGAAAATAAAAATCACCATAATCCTGCTATTAACATTTTGGTGCGTTTCCTTTACATTTTTTACATAGTTGAAATGAAATTTTATCAGTTTTGTGCCCTGATTACATCATTCTGAGAGCATTTTCCATGTTACTAAATTTTTCTCAAGAACATCCCTTTTAACGGCTGTATATTTTGTCTCATGGCATATTTTTCACTGTAATAAATAATGCTTGATGGAATCATCTTTCATTATAAACATCTTAAGCCTTTTTATATAGAAATATGATATAATAAACTTAAATGTATCCATCACCCAGCTTCAATCTATTTCTCCTCCCCTGGTCCAGATTATTTTGGAGCAAATTCCAGACATTATATCATTATGTCATTTAATTTGATACATTAAATAATATATAATTGTATATATATACTCTCTATATATTTACATATATTATTATAACTTATAATAATATGTATTGTTAGAGTATATTTTATATATATATATATATACACTCATTTTTTATTATCAAATATTCAAGCTGTTATACAAGCATACCTCATTTTATTGCATTTCATTTATTGCACTTTGCAGATACTGTGTTTTTTACAAACTGAAGGTTTGTAGCAATGCTGTGTCAAGCAAGTCTATCGGTGCCGTTTTTCCAATAGCATTTGTTCACTTTCTATCTCTGTGTTACATTTTGGTAACTCTCACAACATTTCAAACTTTTTCATTGTTATTACACTTGTTATGGTGATCTGTGATCAGTGATCTTTGATGTTACTATTGTCATTGTTTTGGGGTGCTTCAAACCATGCCCACATAGGATGGCAAACTTTATTGATAAATATGCATGTTCTGACTGCTCCACCAACCAGCCATTCCCCATCTCTCTGCCTCTCCTCAGGCCTCCCTATTCCCTGAGATACAACAATATTGAAATTAGGCCAATTAATAACCCTGAAGTGGCCTCTAAGTGTTCAAGTGCAGGGAAGAGTCACACGTCTTTCTTTAAATTAAAAGCTAGAAATAATTAAGCTTAGTGAGGGAGGCATGTTGAAAGCCAAGATAGGCTGAAAGCTAGGCCTCCTGCACCAAACTGTTAGCTAGGTGGTGACTGCAAAGGAAAAGTTCTTGAAGGAAATTAAAAGTGCTACTCCAGTGAACACACAGATGATAAGAGAAACAGCCTATTGCTGATATGGAGAATGTTTTAGTGGTCTGGATAGAAGATCAAACCAATTCCCACATTCTCTTAAGCCAAAGCCTAATCCAGAGCAAGGCCTAACTCTTTTCCATTCTCTGAAGGCTGAGAGATGTGAGGAAGCTGTAGAAGAAAAGTTTGATAGCAGAGATTGGTTCATGAGGTTTAAGGAAAGAAGTCATCTCCATAATATAAAAGTACAAGGTGAAGCAGCAAGTGCTGATGTAGAAGCAGCAGCAAGTTATCCAGAATATCTAGCTGGGATAATTACTGAAGGCGGCTCCACTAAATAGCAGATTTTCAATGGAGATGAAACAGCCTAATATTGGAAGAAGATGCCATCTAGGGCTTTCATAGCTAGAGAGGAGAAGTCAATGCCTGGCTTTAAAGCTTCAAAGGACAGGCTGACTCTCTGTTAGGCGCTAATGCAGCTGGTGACTTGAAGGCGAAGCCAGTGCTCATTTACCATTCCAAAAATCCTAGAGCCCTTAAGAATTATGCTAAATCTACTCTGCCTGTACTCTAGAAATGGGAGAACAAGGCCTGGATGACAGCACATTTGTTTACAACATGGTTTACTGAATGTTTTAAGCCTACTGTTGAGACCTACTGCTTAGAAAAAAAGATTACTGCTTATTGACAATGCACACTGGCCACTCAAGAGCTCTGACGAAGATGTACAAAGAGATAAGTGTTGTTTTCATGCTGCTAACACAACATCCGTTCTGCAGCCCATGGATCAAGGAGTAATTTCGACTTTCAAGTCTTATTACTTAAGAAACACATTTTGTAAAACTACAGTTGGCATAGATAGTGATTCCTCTGATGGATCTGGGCAAAGTCAGTTGAAAACCTTCTGGAAAGGATACACCATCCTAGATGCCATTGAGAACATTCATGATGCATGGGAAGAAGCCAAAATATCAACATTAACAGGAGTTTGGAAGAAGTTGTTTCCAACCTTCACGGATGACTTTGAGGGATTCAGGACTTCGGTGGCAGATGTAACCACAGATGTGTTGGAAACAGCAAGACAACTAGAAGTGGAGCCTGAAGATGTGACTGAACTGCTGCAATCTCATGATACAACTTTAACGGATGAGGAGCTGCTTCCTATGGGTGAGCAAAGAAAGTGTTTTGAGATGGAATCTACTTCCGGTGAGGATGCTGGAAAGATTGTTGAAATGACAACAAAGGATTTAGAATATTAAATCAGCTTAACTGATAAAGCAGCATCAGGGTTTGAAAAGGTTGACTCTAATTTTGAAAGAACTTCTATGTGGGCTAAATGCTATCAAACAGTACTGCATGCTAAAAAGAAATTGTTCCTGAAAGGAAGAGTCAATTGATGGGGCAAAATTCACTGTCGTCTTATTTTAAGAAATTACCACAGTCACCCCACCCTTCTGCAACCACCACCTGATCAGTCAGCAGCCTTCAACATCGAGGCAAGACCCTCCACCAGAAAAAAGATTAATGACTTGCTGAAGGTGCCGATGATGGTTAGCATATTTTAACAATAAAGTATTTTAAAATGAAGGAATGTACTCTTTTTTAGACATAATGCTATTGCACACTTAATAGATCACAGTATAGTGTAAACATAACTTTTACGTGCACTGGGAAAACAAAAAAATTCATGTGACTCACTTTATTATATTAGTTTTATTGCAGTGGTCTGGAGCTGAATCTGCAATGTTTCTGAGGTATGTCTGTACATAAATCTTTGATCACATTTCTGATTCTCTCCTTGGGGTAGAATGCAAAAAATGGAATTTCAGGTAAAGATGAAAACTCTTTAAGGCTTATGATAATCTTGCCAGATTGCTTTGCAGGAAAGATATATCCATTTATACTCCCATGAGCAACATGAGAACACCACTTCCCTGCACCCTAACCAACACCCAGTCATTGAATTGATTTTTTTTTTTTTTTTTTTGCGGTACACGGGCCTCTCACTGTTGTGGCCTCTCCCGCTGTGGAGCACAGGCTCCGGACGTGCAGGCTCAGCGGCCTTGGCTCATGGACCCAGCCGCTCCGTGGTATGTGGGATCTTCCTGGACCGGGGCACAAACTCATGTCCCCTGCATCGGCAGGCGGACTCTCAACCACTGCGCCACCAAGGAAGCCCTGAACTGATTTTTTGAAATGCATTCTGAAAGAATCCTCTTCATCCAGAAGCTGATGGTGAGCTCTTTGGAGTCAGTCAAGGTTGAGATTCAATCTTCAGCCTGTGTAGCCATGTGACATGTGAGTCAGTCTCTGAACATCTGTTTCCTCATTCAGTCGGTAACAATAACTACCACAGACTTTTGTGGTGATCAGATGTAATGTTTATAAAGTGCTTAGCACAGTCCTGGCAAACAGAATTCAATAAATGGTATATGTATTTTAGACTAAATGTCCCATGAGGTCATGTCTATGGTGGGTTGTTTTTATTTGGGTTTTTTTTGCTTTTTGTTTGTTTTTGTTTTTTGCCTTTGCTCAGTGTCCGATGCATCGCTGGCACTCAATATCGAATGAATGAGGGCTCCAGAGTAGGAAGGGTGGGGAGTGCAGCCCTGATGGGTCTCTTATCAGGCTCTCTGATGGCAGGAGACAGATGACCTCGATCTTGCGGAGCCGTCATGCTCTCCACCTCACTCTGCCCCCGATCAAGCCTGCAGTTGTTCACCCACTGATTCTGGAGGCTGTTCATCAGCAGATTCAGAGCAACAAGTTCCTCACTGTACGAATGAGAGAATTTCTGTGGAGAAAGGAAGATTGCCAGAAGTTGTACCAAGAACGTGGAGGGCATTTCTTCTCTCAGCAGCTGGTGGAGTTCATGGCCAGTGGGCCAGTCTGAGCCTAAATTCTCCCACAAGGATGCCATCCAGATCTGGAGGACCCAGAGGGATGGGACCCACCCGAGTGTTTTGAGCATGCCACGTGGCCCCAGATTCAATTCGTGGGAGTTTTGGCCTCACCAACACCTGTAACACAACCCATGGCTCAGACCGTGGTTTCAGCCACTAGAGAGATTGCAGCCTTTTCCCTTGATTTCAGTGAACAGTGCTGGTATGAGGAAGAGGAGCCTTAGCTGCGCTACAGTCCAGAGGAGGCCTGTCTGTCTGTGAAGACTGGTGGCATTACCCGGCCTCTTCTCGCAGACCTCTGGTCCAGAGCGTTCTCCTAGGACCAGGGAGGCCTGGGGCTCATTGCACCCTCTCTGCTGGCCACCGCCACCTGCGTAAGGGCCTAGCTCCTTGCTGCCGTCTCTTCTAGAATCTAACTCTCTATCTGCCTCTTCTCTGGAATGTCCATGGGTGGTTCAGAGGAACAATGGCTTCTCTTTTTTCTGAGAACTATTCATCCATTTTCAAGGAGGAGCTTTCCTAATTGACGTGCCTGAAAAACGCAGTGGCTCTGTATTAGCAATATTTGGTCTATTTTCCTTAATGAAAGTCAGTGTTCTACTGAAACCTCAAGGCTGGGAGCACTACTCTAGGTGCTATCTCTCTATCCTTAACTGGAGTAATTAAACCTGTCCTGAAGTCAAAAAAAAAAAAAAAATCGCATGAATGAAAAGCTTCTATTTCAATAGTTAAAAATGATATGTCCCTTAAGTTAATTTAATTACTAATAAAGTCCTGGGCTTATTAGCTATTTGCATTTCCAGTCTGTCATTTTAAAAGTTATGTCCTCTGGCCATTCAAGAAGGGAATTTGTAGGTTTTTACCAAGTGTTTAAAATATGACCCACACTTTACGTCCAAAAAGTTCACGTCTAAGAATTTATCTTAAAGAAACAAAGCAGCTATATTCACAAATACATATACATTTACTATATTAATTATATATATATATTTTTTTCATTGTGTTGTTTAGTACTTTTTAGTTTTCCTATAGTTTCTTTTAAATAATCAGAGAAAAAATAATAAATATGATTTGGAGAAAAAAACCCAAAATAGAAAAACTTCCTGTGGGAAATTACTGTTAAACAAGTTTTTAGTTGATGGACACATTAGACCTAACTGAATCAACCCCGAGAATCCCAGTGGTCACCCATTCTCTGTCTATCTGTCTATCATCTATTACAGATTTTATCTGGACCAACTGGAAACCATTTACTTTTCAATATTCATAAGAACTTGGTCAGTGAGTCACCCATATTTACTGCTCATTGTTTAATATGAATCCCTGTAACCACCTGAAATGTCTCTCTCCAAGGGAAAGCTCTCCTCTGGGTGTTCGCCCCGTCTGGGCCAGCCACCAACTTGAGATCTAGCTCAAATTCTACTTTGGACTTTGCCTTTCTTTTCTGTATAGTCTCTGTTCAAAGATGCATTAGGATTTGAGACTGTTTTAAGCAGCAAGTCAGGACATGCCTCAGTTCATGGGAGGCAGTGTGGTCATGTGGAAAGAACGAGATTTGGATTCAGATAGAATTAGATTTAAATCTCAGCCCTACATTTATTAGCTGTGTGATCTTAAGCTATTTAAAAAAGGGTAATAATGCCTACTATGTAGTGTTATGAGAATTAAATAATGACAATGTGTATATATACCTGGGCCAGGCATGGAAGAGCAACTCAATAAACAGTTCTCTGCCTCATTTTCCTCCTTTCCTCATTCCCTTCGTAGCACCTGCTGCATCTGATGAGGAGAAGGGACCCCTGCAGAATATAAGGAGATGCGTATTAGGAGGTGGAAATGAAGATGGAAGGAAACTAGTGGGCAGAGTGGCAGAGGGGTTTGGGTAGTGAAGATCAGAACTGGAAGAAAGCCAGGATTGACTGTTTTGTAAATGTAGGAAGCGTTTCAGGAGAGGAGGGAAAAACAGCACATGCTTTAAACAAGTTGGAGGAAAAGAAGGTGGGTGAGGTGGGGGCATAAGAAACATTATTACCCTCTCTTGGCTGGGCTATGCCACCAATGGGCAAAGGAACATTAGGCCAGGTCAATGAGGTTGATAACATTTCAGGTAGGAAACAGGAAGATACCAGCAAGAACAGGATATTTTCCTAATCTCAGTCAGCAAACTTTAGCTTTGGCAACAAAAATCGGTTTCTTTGACTATCAAAGGAAATATCTAGTCAAGCCTGGGAATAAGATCAAGGTTTAAATTAAATCAACTGCAATTAACAACAGTTAAGAATTATAACCAACTATATAGCACAGGGAACTATATTCAATATCCTGAGATAAACCATAATGGAAAAAAATATTAAAAAAGAATGTAGAGACTTCCCTGGTGGCACAGTGGTTAAGAATCCACCTGCCAATGCAGGGGACACGGGTTCGAGCCCTGGTCCAGGAAGATCCCTCATGCCTTGGAGCAACTAAGCCCGCGAGCCACAACTACTGAGCCTGCATGCCACAACTACTGAAACCTCCGTGCCTAGAGCCCGTGCTCCGCAACGAGAGAAGCCACCATAATGAGAAGCCCACGCACCGCAATGAAGAGTAGCCCTCACTTGCTGCAACTAGAGAAAGCCCACGCACAGCAACAAAGACCCAACACAGCCAAAAATAAATAAATAAATAAATTTATATTAAAAAAGTATATATATATATATATACACACACACATACACATACATAGCTGAATCACTTTGCTGTACAGCAGAAATTAACACAACACTGTAAATCAACTATACTTCAATAAAAAAAAATTTTAACCAAACTGAAACCACACAGGTATTTTTGTTAAGACCTTATATTAGCTCACAAGCAGTATATATAATTACAAAATTTACTTGAAAATTTTTAGAGCCAAGAATTACCAAGAAAACCTTGGGGAAAAAAAACAAAGATGGAAGACTTGTTCTTATTATAAAACTCATGGGCTTCCCTGGTGGCGCAGTGGTTGAGAGTCCGCCTGCCGATGCAGGGGACACGGGTTCGTGCTCCGGTCCAGGAAGATCCCACATGCCGCGGAGCGGCTGGGCCCGTGAGCCATGGCCGCTGAGCCTGCGCGTCTGGAACCTGTGCTCTGCAACGGGAGAGGCCACAACAGTGAGAGGTCCGCGTACCGCAAAAAAAACAAAACAAAAACAAACTCATTATAAAACTATAGCAATTAATTCCAAATAGAGCAATGGAACAGAATAAAGATTTCAGAAATTGATCTGTATATATATGGTCTGTTAATTAATGACTAAGATAGCTCTGCGGAGCAGGGGTAAAGGACTGTCATTTCAACAAACGGTGCTGAGGCCAGTGCATCTCCATGTGGAATAGAATGAAACATGATTCCTATCTCAGACCACACATAAAAATCAACTCCCAGCTGGACTGTAGAGTTAAATGTGAAAGGCAAATCAGATAAGCTTCTGGGACATAACACAGAAGAATCTCTTTATGATCTTAGGATAGAGCATGGTTTTCTCAAACAGGACACAGAAACATTAATCATTGACAAATTGACCTTTGTTGAAATTAAAAACTTCTGTTCAACAACACATCATTTACAGAACAAAAAGGTAAGCCACTGGAGAAGATTTTGCAATACATATACTCAACAAAGGAATTGTATAAAATATATCTCCCAGAAATCGGTAAGAAAAAGGCAGACAACCCATTCAAAAATGGGCAAAATATTTGAATACATATATCCCAAAAGATGACATCAAAATTTGCACAAAAAATATGAAATATTCCTTAACATCATCAGTCATCAGAGAAATGAAAATAAAACCACAAGAAGATACTATTACATATCCATCAGTATGACTAAAATTAAAAAGGCTGAAAATACCAAAAATTTTGCAAGGATATGGACTGGTGAGAGTGGAATCCGCTATAAGCAATGAAAAAGTACAGAGTCATGCTGTAACATGAATGATCTCAGACATCACACTGTGAGAAAGAAGTCATACACAATAAGGTACACATCGTATAATTCCACTTGAATGAAGTTATTATTTGGTAAATTTATAAAATTTGCCTGGAGAAGAATTTTCCGAGCTATTTTTAGTTACAGTTTTTTAACTTCGGTAACATTCCACCAAAGTGTATAGAAAAAACTTTACATTCCCTGTCTGCAGTTTGCCAGTTTTTTTGATATATTAACATGGAGGTGGAGGCCAATGCACTTAGATAAGAGAAAAAATTAGAGGCATAAGAATTGAAACAAGAAGCAAAAATATCTTTATTGGTGAGTCACATAAAATTACACCTGGAAAATCCTAGCGCATCAAAGATAAAACAAATTTTAACGATAGAATTCAGCAAGTTAGCAGGATATAAAATTATCATGCAAAAATGAATAGCTTTCATATATAAAAATAACGAGTTATAAGATATAATGGAAGGGCTTCCCTGGTTAAGAATCCTCCTGTCAATGCAGGGGACACAGTTTCAAGCCCTGTTCGGGGAAGATTCCACATGCTGTGGAGCAACTAAGCCCATGCACCACAACTACTGAAACCGCATTCTAGAGTCCACAAGCCACAACTACTGAGCCTGCATGCCACAACTACTGAAACACGCGTGCCTAGAGCCCATGCTCCGCAACAAGAGAAGCCACCGCAAAGAAGAGTAGCCCCCGCTCACTGCAATTAGAGAAAGCCCGCGCACAGCAATGAGGACTCAATGCAGCCAAAAATAAATAAAATAAATAAAATTTTTAAAAAAAGATATAATGGAAGAGAAGAACTATAATCACAATAGCAGCACAAAAGACAAAATACTTAAGATTAAATTTTAGAAGTGTTCAAAACCTCTATGAAGAACATTTAGAACATTTCTGAAATATATAAAATAGACTTGACATCCATACAAGATGTCAGTTCTTCCTAATTTATAAACTTAATGCAATTCCTCCAAAAAAGAGCCAAAAAATTTTTTTGTTGCTGAAGCTACAAAATTGATAGTTAAATTCATTTGGAAAAACAAACATAAAAGAATAGCTAAGAAAACATTGAAAATGAAAAGCTATGAGGGGTGATTAGCCCTATCAGACATTATACCATACTACACAGCCTTCATATTTAAACTTTGTGCTATCAGTGCATGAAGAGACAGACTAATGGAATGGAATAGAAAGTCCAGAAATAGACCACACTACATATGAAAATCTAGCACATTGCTGGGGCAAAGAGGCCGCTTTAATAAATGATGCACAGACAACTGGATAGTCATTTGTAAAAGATAAAATTAAATCCATTTCTCACAACTTTACACAAGAGTAAACTCTAAATGGATCAGAGATGTAAATGTGAAAGAAATGAAACTATAAGAGCACAAAAGGAAAGCAAAAAAACAAATTTTGCAATACATTATAGACAAAGGGCCAATATCCTTAATATAAAAGTCTTTAAAGAATTAATTTGGGGGGAAGGAACTAAAAATCCTAGAAAAATGGACAAAATACACGAACAAGCAATGCACCAAAAATGGCCCTTACATATACATTTACAAGTTCAACTTCATTCATAACAGAAATGAAAACTAAAACTACATGGAGATAATTATCCACTAGACTGGCAAAAAATCAAAAGCTTGACAATATATTCTGATGGTGAGGATATGGAGAAATAGGCAGTCTTACACACTGTTGGCAGAAATACAAAATGAGGCAAACTCTCTGGAGGGAATTTGGCAGTATTTAGCAAAACTACATATGCATTCACCCTTTTACCCAGCAATCCCACCTTCTAGGAATTTACTCTGAAGATAAACTTCCAAAAATAGGAAAATACTAATAAGGTTAATATTGCAGCATTATTTATATATTGTAAATATTGGAACTACTTAAATACCCATATGTAGGCGAATGATAGAATAAACCATGGTATTTAAATTCAATGGAGGACTGTGTAGCTATGAAAAACAGAAAAGACCTTTATAAAATCGTAGGGAATAATTTCTAGGATATATTGTTCAGAGTGAGTATATAGCATACAAATTTTTATATAAGAAAAATGGGGAAATTAAAAATACACATATCCACTTTTAGCAAAAAGAAATGCAGAAAGGATAAACAAGAATGAAACTGTTTACCTACAATGGATAGAGCAGAAAGAGGAGAAAGGGATGGGGCAACAGGGAAGGGAGTAAGATTTGAGGACACATGAATATACACTGAAGAAAATAATAAGGGGTAAAGGAACATTACCCCTTGCAACCTACTCTCAAAAGACTGACAAAAAGTATGTAAGTGTGCATGTTCATGCTTGTATATGAATATATATGTGTGGGACATACACAGAGTGATGAAATGTTAAAAACTGGTGAATCTGCGTAAAAGGTAAAAAGTACTCTATTATTCTTACACATTTTCCATAAATTTGTTATTATTTCAAAATTAAAAGTTTAAAAAACATGACCTGGTTTTAAGGTACTACTAAAAAGCTCGGAAATGAAGACTGGGATGATCAACCACTGGGCATTTTCAGATATGTCTACAATGAATGGATAGATGTCATTTCACAAGTCCTATTTCCGGACTATTAAGACCAATAGACAAAAAAAAAAAAACCCACAAAAAACCAACAGATGTGCAATTGCACCTCTTATTCCATTACGCAATGGCTTTTTGCCTCTAGCATTTGCGCAAAGTCCAGATACACCCCGCAATCAGTTCAAATGCAATCATAGGTAGGCTGAAGTTAGTTTTATAAGCTTACAGTGGAGAAAATACTGATTATTAAACAAAATGAACATGAAACTCTTGAAATTAAACAGGCACTGTGATCAAGGGTACTCAAGCACTAGTGTTAAGTAGCGGTACATGAATCATCAGCACTGCCTAGTGGCTCTGACAGGCAGAAGAGTGTGGCCTGGGCCAACCAGCCTAATATCCATTGTGCTTCTTTCATTTAATCAACTATTATGTGCAATCACCAGCCAAGAGCCCTTTGAATCTCACTTTACCACTTACGACATCAAGGCACACAGATTAAATATTCTTTTATTTGACCCTAATTATTATTGAGTGATAACATTTAAATTACACATCAGAAAGCAGTACAATTACCTCTTAAAACAGGCAATGATGGTTTAATTAAGAGTTTGATGAAGAAGATATGGAAAAATCAGGATGTCAGGAAAAGTATTAAGGTGAACATATACCTTGATACAAAGACTAAAATATTTGACTATACAATTTTGGGTTCTAATTCAACAATTTTTGTTAGTAGTCATGCCGAAAGTAACTGGAGAAATATATACATCATTGTTGAGAGGTCGTGTCTGGGGGAGAGGATTATAGGGAAATACACACGTTTTGATAAAATTTCAATGTGTGAATTTTGAAGAATAAATATGCATTTCCTTTACGATTTAAACAGCTAAAATCAGATCTAGTTGTCAGGCATGGCAATAGCAAGCTACGTGAACTGACTTCTTAAGAGGCTAAGCTAAATCACTAGTATTTTCAGACCTAGCTATTAAACATTAAGTTCAGACTATTAAAAGAAAATGAGATAAGCAAATGATGAAATGTGGACATTTTTCATTCAAAATATGGAAGCTCTTTGGACTCAAAAAACCAACTCTTCATTCTATAAAATCTTTTATAATAACCTTAATGGTAGTTAGCTTTAAAAAGCCACAAAATACTGTGAATTAAATGTATGAGATACAAAAGAGGACATCAGATTACATTGGGGGATGGTTATTTTTATTAAATTTAATTAATTAATTAATTTTTGGCCATGTTGGGTCTTCGTTGCTGTGCGTGGGCTTTCTCTAGTTGTGTGGAGCGGGGGCTACTCTTTGCTGTGGTGCGAGGGCTTCTCACTGCAGTGGCTTCTCTTGTTGCGGAGCACAGGCTCTAGGCACTGTGGGCTTCAGGGCACATGGGCACATGGGCTCAGTAGTTGTGGCACACGGGCTTAGTTGCTCCGCAGTATGTGGGATCTTCGCAGACCAGGGATCGAACCCATGTCCCCTTCATGGGCAGGTGTATTCTTAACCATTGTGCCACCAGGGAAGTCCCGTTATTTTTAAATATAGTACATTTCAACAGAAAACTTTTACAATGGGAGACTTTATTCCATTTTTCTAATAAAGAGTTTTTCCTCTTTGTTTATTAAAACATAAAACGTTTTCTTCTTGACCCTTTACATATAAAATTTATCAATTTTACGGGCAATTTCCTGGCAATTTCACCAGGCTGAGCCAGGTGAAATATGTCAAGCAATTTACACATAAAATTAGAAAGCTAACTTCGGTTTTACTGCATAGTTTAGTATGCACAGGTTCCAAATTTACTGCAAAACTACACTGACTTAAGTTTAGATTTGGAAGCACCACCTTGTGGCAAAAGTAAGAACTTCTGAATTGCAGGAGTCAAGACGCGTTTCCAGGAGAGAACACTGGTGGGCTTCTGAGGCATTGGTCAAGTTCTATTTCCTGACCTGTATAGAGAATGCCATGAGGCTCACTTTATCATTATTTGTTAAAGCACATGACTTTTCTGTTATTGCAGGTCATAATTTTAAAAGTTGAGGGAAAAAATGTCCAATTTGTACCCAAATTGAAAGTCGTATGCCTAAACGCTTGAATTTTCTAAGTACCAGTTTTATTTCCTAGAATTGTAAATGCACTATTGTATTTTTGATACACAACAAAATGTCAGAAAGAGGGATATTCTTTGGTAAACGATGGAAGGATTTTTTCCCTCAGAATGTTTTCACTGAGGCCCTGTCTCAGCCTCGAGGAACTGTAGGGGCTCTGCAGTCATCTGGAAATCACCGCTACACACCTATCCCAACATGTCTGAGAACTGTCCAAAAAACCCTAGACTTCACTGCATCAATACAGAATATCAAGGATATGTGGCATATTTAACTAGGCAGCAATATTCATCAAAAAGGTTTTTCTTTCCTATTTACTGTATTTCCAGGAGGTGACACACGCTATTCACAAAATGACCTGAATTGGCTGAGAGTTTCACCCTCTCTCACTGCCATGGAATCACTTCTCCTAGGAGCTAACAGAATCACATTTAGTACCTCTTTCATACCGTAGAGCAGTTTGTAGGAAGGGAGAAAGCCTTACTCTTTTTTTCTCAGGAACCTGTCAGGATGCATTAGTGACCATCTCCCTCACTATGACCCTCGCCCCAGCAGGTGACATCTCACTGGCAGGTGAGAAGAGCCATTGGCTGAGTCTTCCCAGACAGCCACCCAAACCAGCTTCCATCCCACCATGGAGAGCAACTCTTACTCATGATTTCATCTTTGCTTCATTCAAATACTGGGAATATTAAAGACGGGAGCAGATGTGTCTGAGAATCTTTCACAGGACAAGGCCTTCTGCTGAGTTAATGCAACCGCTAAAATAATCCTTATGCTCAAGTGAGGCACAGAAAACATTTTTAAAGAAACTAAGGCTACATCGCAATTCTTGACTTAGACCCATTAAAAGGGCTATGATATAGAGGCAGTCACTAAGCAAATGCTGTCTTTCACAGTTTGACACATTCTAGGTATGAATATGCCAATAATCAGGAATATCACTCAGTCTAGCATTTGTTTCTACATATAAAGAAATGTCAGGCTGTTGTACCACCAAGATCTATAACTTCCTTAAGGAGTCTTGAATATATAGCTGCACTGTTAGATGAAAAGAAGGAATACTCTCAGGGAGTCTTTAAACAGAGACTTAGAAAGGAGAATGGGATTATTGAACTTAAATCTGAAGAGGTCAAATTCTTAGGTCCCCCGAATACACGTAAGAAAATGTAACAGGAGCTGCTTCTCTAAGATTTTGGAATTGCCCATGCTCAATGTTAAGATAAAATATTAATGAGAAAAAAATTATATATATTAATGAGAAACCTTGGCATCGATATTCCACAGAAGTTATATTTCAATATGTTTATCTAATATAACCGTAAGGTTCAAGTGACCACTCTATCTAAAAAAAAAAAACAAAACAAAACTCTTCAGTAGCTTCTAAGAAGATATGGTTAAATTATTTTAACCCTTTCCTCCTAGAAACAGGTGAGAGAGAGAGAGAGAGAGAGAGAGTGCGAGTGAGAGAGAGAGAGAGCGAGAGAGAGAGAGAGAGAGAGAGAGAGAGAGAGAAAGGGAACCATTAATAATAGAAAATAATGGAGAAAATTACCACCATTCAATGGGAACATAATCCTCTGGAATCTTTGCTACAACTGGAACAAAAAACAATAATTCTGACAGACTTTATTTTTTGATACAAACTTATATCTAATTATTCAAAGTATAGGGTATATGTAATCATTCAAAGTTTCTGGCTGATACTATCACAAGCATTAGAAAAAGAACATATACTGAGTAACAGACAGTGAGCTTAGGCACCGTTTCATATAAATTGTTTTACCTGCAGGAAGTCCAGGATGTCTAGAAATTACGAAAATTATAAAAAGGACTAGATTCTATAAGCTCTTTTCCTCAACTTTGGCTAAATATAATAACCTTAAAATACTGACACAGTCTTTGATTATAAAGCAGAAACATACAATGGTAGATTTATTTTAGTCCTTACTCAAGACTGTATTTAAGCAAAGCTCTCACTCGGTAAGACATATACTGATGTATGTCAGAAAAACAACATTCTAAGTTTTATGGAGCATTTATAGAACAGGTAATGTTAACAACCAGATTAAAAAATAAGCAAAACCAATGCTATTCTATATGCCCTTGAGCTGGGAAGTTTCTCAAATAATGAAGTCATGTTCAGGAAATGATATTCAAAAACATAAATTTTTATACATTAGTTTCTCTGTTAAGTAAGAATCATTCAAATTCTTCAGTTAACAGCAATACTCAAAAAATCTTCAACTGGTAAACTCGTAGTTTGCAACGTTTCGATTTTTCCTGAATCTTGAAAACTTCAAACTGCCATTAAATATATTATCTTCTGTTTCTTCTTACAGAACTAAGGTTCATAAAAGGATCATCATCGTCATCCTGGAATGACATCCAAATGTACAATTAGTGACTGTTCCACGCTTCACTGAAACAAGACAGAGCTCTTATGGGCAAAACAATACCAGTAAGAGCCATTTTCTCCTTTCACATGGGGTAGACTTTCATTTTTCTATTTCCTTTATAAATATGAATAGTTTGTCAATTTTTTTCTCGTCCTCCCTTCCTTAGTAGCTATTTCATTGTTAAAACAATGAAAACAACTAAATTCTTAGCAAGCATTAAAAATAAAAATTTATCCTGCTCTATATGTGTGTATATATATAAGCCCACAATATATATCATATATATTTCTCTCAATTATTCACCTTAATAAAAGCAAATAAGGCATGGGCAAGACAAAAAAAAAAAAAAAACTCTTCAAGTCATTTCTATTAGGTTTTTAAATAGGTTTTTTTTTTTTTCACTTACATTTTATAACTGGTATATCTGATGCTCTGGAAATTCAGAGCCAAAAAAATAATGAAGCCACATGACCTAATTCAGAAATAGCTGTAATTTTTATTTCCATTATCCATTTAATGCTAGAAAATGACAGCTACTCTCAGACTGGTACAAGAAACAACCTAGGAAAGCAATCTTGCAAATACTTTTTTTGGAAAAATAAATAGAGGAACTATTTAGTTTCAAAGACTTCCCATGCTGCTGGGACGTAGATTATATGCATAGTAAGAACAGGCAGGAATATCAGATGTTAACTAAGAATTTAATTAGAGAGAATGAAAACTAAACCTTCGATAAGCCCCAAATACATAATTTGATGAGGTTAACATAAAATCAATGATATACATTCTATAACTATTCAAAAGAGAAAGCAAATTTGTAAAGTTTTGGTTTATGTTTCCTTCAAGACATTAATAAAAAGGGATAATTATTTGGTGTTAGGCTCTGCTGGTGATATTAACATGTTCCAGTGTTCGCTAAATTAGCTATCTCTAGTGAGATATGGATGCCTTGAGAAACACAAATTCGCTCTCACTTATTGATTCATTTTCTGCTACCATAAAAGGCAGAACTCATTAATAAACCAGAGATAAATCCAAACTATAGTAGAGAATTTTCTAATAGTTCTCCTTTGTAGCTAACATGAACTATATGAATTTCTGTAAGTAACATATAACCACATGTGTATCTAGATGCTTTGGAATTAACCAACGGGTCAACAACTGCCCACTTCTCTCCTGGAGGCAACATGCTAGTATTTAATAGGCAGACTGAGCTCATGGTGCCATTTTTCTTTGCAGACTGAGTTCTGGGGCGTCTTCTCTTCAAGCTGTTTCAAAACCACAGCTGGGACACAGAGAACACGACGGCAGCAGGTGAAGCTCAAAACCAAAGGTGTGAGTCATGTGGTACGACAGGGATGAACCTGGAGGACACTATGCTCAGTGAAATAAGCCAGGCACAGAAAGACAAATGCTGTATAATTCCACTTATATGAAGTATCAGAGTAGTCAAAATCATAATGCACAAAGTAGAAGAGCCCCTTGCCAGGGGCTGAGGAGAGGGGAAAATGAGGAGATGTGGTTCAATGGGTATAGATTTTTGGTTTGGGAACATGTAAAGGTTCTGGAGACTGTTGCACAACAGTGTGAATATACTTAATATTAGTGAACTAACTGTACACTTAAAACTGGTTAAGATGGTAAGTTTTATGTTATGTGTTTCTACCACAACTGAAAAACACCACCATGTACCACCTTAAATATACAGGAAATGTGTGGAGCATACAGTGAACAGTTAATAAACATTCTATTGTAGAGTAACATTAAAGGCTTTCACGATATCATCACCATTTCTCCAAACATAAACAACAGAAGCTGAAAAAACTATTCTGATCCTACTGTTAACTGGGCAAGTTAAAGAAGAGCTGAGTGATATTATATGTTAAGGATCTGCAGGCCTTTCACATCTGAGGTATTTCCATCGATGAGCACTCAACAGAGACCACTCATTGACTCAATATTAACTATGGTTCAAAGGAAGGTGATCAATGAAACTATTTTTAGAAATAATTTTCGGCAACTAGCTTAGCAGTCCCTATTCAGATTTTATAAACATTTAAGAATTATTTAAGACTTAACGTATTACGTTATTACCTCATCTGATTCAAAATCAACCCCTTTAGTGATTTTGCTCCGGGACGTGTGTTTGCTCGATGATGAAGTGCTCAACCACCTGAGGCAAAATGTGAGAAAAACAGAGAAAATGAACCAAAGAATTCATCACAGAAGGCTTTCGAGCTAAGTTTTTCATTTTAGTAGCAGCCATGAATAAAAATAACTAACACATTCCCTTCGAGCTACATTAGAGGCAGTAGAAGCTTAGTGGCAATGAAAAGGACTCTGATGTCAGGGTCCGAATTCCAGTTCTGCCATTTAGGAGCTACATGGCTTCAAGCAGCTTAGCCTCCCTGTGCCACAATTTCCTCACCTGTAAAACGAGGATGATAAGAATTTTTTTTTTTAATCTTTTTTTTAGATGTTGGGGGTAGGAGTTTATTAATTAATTTATTTTTATTTTTGCTGTGTTGGGTCTTCGTTTCCGTGCGAGGGCTTTCTCCAGTTGTGGCAAGCGGGGGCCACTCTTCATCGCGGTGCGCAGGCCTCTCACTATCGCGGCCTCTCTTGTTGCGGAGCACAAGCTCCAGACGCGCAGGCTCAGTAGTTGTGGCTCACGGGCCTAGTTGCTCCACGGCATGTGGGATCCCCCCAGACCAGGGCTCAAACCCGTGTCCCCTGTGTTAGCAGGCAGATTCTCAACCACTGCGCCACCAGGGAAGCCTGATAAGAATTTTTTAAAGATTAAATGTGTTTATATACTTAAACACTTTGCTCAGTGCCTGATACACGTGAAGCACGCCACAGATGTTTGCTGACATCATAGTTCTTAGCATATATTAACATGTACCTACTACCACCCTCTACTCCTGAAAACTACGGCAATACTGAAATATTTTAAATCAAATCTCAGTTACGTTTCTATAGCAGGATAAAAGGATCTTAGGAAAGGCTCACCGCTTTCTAGGGTTGCCTCACTGTTAATATTATTTGTGTCCAGTCCGAATAACAAATATTTACTTAGTGCTTGACCCCAGGTACTATGATAGGCCCTGGGAAACATCAGTAAGCAAGATAATCAGGAATCTACTTTTATGAAGCTTAACGTGTAGTGATGGAACTCATATTCCTATGTATTTTTACTAACAAAAATTTTAAGTCATCTTAGGACAGGGGCCAGCAAACTTGGCTAGCACACCAAATCCAGCCTACCTGTTCCTTACAGCCTGTGAGCTAAGAATGGTCTTCACATTTTGAAATGGGTATATTTAAATGGTTATATAAGCACCTACATAATACCCCCAGTTTTGCCTCTTGGCCCGCAAAGCCTAAAATATTCACTCCCTGGCCCTTTAAGAAAAAAGTCTGCCGGCTCCTGTCTTAAATAAAAGCAGTGTCTGTGAACTCTTAGCCAACAATTTATTACCATGCTTTGGGATGTTACTATAGCAAACAAAATATATCTAAAGGGCTTGTCTGGACAAATTGTTGAGAGTCAAGAGGTCTATGCATCAGAAGGAAACAGAAAAATCCACAGGCTCTTAGGCACAAAAGTAAAGGACAGGAGGATTTGCCGAGCAAACTTGAAGAGCAACATAGCTTTGGAGGTAGAGGATCAAGGAATTTATCAACCAATCTACCTGGGAAGTCCCCAACTCTCTGTACTTGACCTAAGCAGGAACTGATCATTGTTGACTTGTTTCCATCATCTGTGACAGGAAGAAGCAGATCAAAAGCATGAAGCCACAGTGCCAAGGCTAGCCACAGCAGGTGAGGCATTGTTGCTGTGAGAGCTGGGGAAAGAGGGGGGTTATGGGAAGAAGCAGCCACTGAGGCCTGACTCTGCTTGCTGATGTCTCCCCTGACAAATAACCAGTGGTGTCCAGAAACAAGCCAGGCATTCTACACCAGATGCTGGCTCATTTGATCATAGCAGGAGCCCCCAATTCTGCACCAGAGGACCTCACACACCTACAGATCCAGTCTATGAGAGGTCCCCTATCCTCAGAGAGCAGTGGCAGGAAGGGAAGAATAGTTATACAGTTTTGACTACTGGGTCAAATAAATGGACTCTTGTCCTGGATGTCAAAAAATGTTTAATTGGATTAGTTTCCTGTGGATTGCTCAAAAATAAGGCAGACAGGGGGTATTACATTGAGTGCCAGGAGCTGTAAGTCTTCTCCGTTTTTGTACAGATATAATTTGGAGGCACAAGTCAGAATTCCTACCTAGAGATGTTCAGCCAATTATGTCAGTTGTAGCAGCATCACAAGCATAAGAGAACATGTTAAACTGGCCTACATAAAAGGTGCCCCCAAAATGTTGGCTCCCCCCGCTGCAAGGTTTAATAGAATCCCCTCCATCTCTCCTCCTCTACCTGGCCTGATGGGGCCAGGTCTTCTCTTGCTCACTGCTTTAAGGTCGGCGGGGAGGGGAAGGTTGCCACCAGCTCTATCAAATCTGGAAGGGTCCTTTTGTCCCCAGTACAACCATGTAGAGTTTGGTGCAGTTTTTCCAGGGGAAAGTGGGTGGATTTCCACTGCCCATCCAGCAGAAAGGAGTTTTACAGCTGGAAGTTCTTTCCTTTTTAAAGTCAACTACCAGAATATTAGTGCTTTTACTGCTTACCATTCTTTCCATTATTCTTGTTCTATTTCCCTAGCCTGTTATTTCTTCAATAAGCCCTTCTAGAGGTGTTACTATGTGTTAAGTGCTGTACTTAGCACTTCACAAATATTAACTCACTTTAAAGCCTCATAACAACACTTTGAGGTAAATATTATTATCTTCATCTTACAAATGAGGACACTGAGGCACAGAAGTCAAAAGAACTTGCACAAGGTCCACACTCAGTAAGTGGTAGAGCTTAAATACTTTAAATCATGAGTGAAATACCTATACACACCATGCCATTACTAAACAATTCTTCAAAGACAGCATAAATTGCGTCACCCAGTTGCTGTCATCAGGAACACAAACCTGCCAAGGCTGATTTCAGATTTCTCGCCAAAATGTTCGTTTCTAAATCTCCTCTCGTCAATTAAATGATTCTTATTACGTGCACAGAGGTCTGAGAGCTTAATCTATTATGCGAAGAAGCAACAGCAGAGGATGGGCCTAGACATGATCATACTAAGCGAAGTAAGTCAGAAAGAGAAAGACAAATATCACATGATATCACTTACATGTGGAATCTAAAATACGACACAAATGAACTTATCTACAAAACAGAAACAGACTCACAGACATAGAGGACAGATTTGCAGCTGCCAAGGGGGAGGCAGGAGGGGGAGGGATGGAGTGGGAGTTTGGGGTTAGCAGATGCAAATTATTATACTGATACACAGGATGGATCAACAACAAGGTCCTACTTCATAGCATAGGGAACCATATTCAGTATCCTGTGACAAACCATAATGGAAAAGAATATGTATATGTACAACTGATTCACTTTGCTGTACAGCAGAGATTAACACAACATTGTAAATCAACTATACTTCAATAAAAGTTAAAAAAAAAAGAAAAGAAGAAGCAGCAGCAACAGCAGAGATGAGTCCTGGAGCAGAATGCTTGGCTCCGTGACTGGCTGTGTGCCCTTAGGTAAGTTACGTAGACTACCACGCCTCACTTTCTTCAAAGGTAAAAGGGGGAAAATAGAGTTATAAGTACATTTACCTCCTGGAGTGACTGTGACCAGCAAATAAGCTAATTCATAGGCAAAGGCTCAGAATGGTACCTGACACACAGGAAGTGCTGAAAGCCGAAACAGAACATTAACAAAATACAAAGCTATTTTCTGTTAATTGGAGAGGACATAGCACTCCAGCAAGAAAATCACTGGGTAATAAAGGCAAAAGGAAATGAATGACAAGTTATTCAAATTTTCAGTGAAAATACTTGTAATAATGCTGCACTGACTCCACGACTACCCCTTGGTCTATTTTTCACTTTTGTACATATGTGACTAGCTGAAAATAAACCTGTTAGACTTCCAGGGCTTCCCTGGTGGCGCAATGGTTAAGACCTGCCTGCCAATGCAGGGGACATGGGTTTGAACCCTGGTCTGGGAAGATCCCACATGCCACAGAGCAACTAAGCCCGTGTGCCACAACTACTGAGCCTGCGAGCCACAACTACAGAAGCCTGCACGCCTAGAGCCCGTGCTCCGTAATAAGAAAAGCCACTGCAATGAGAAGCCCGCACACCGCAATGAAGAGTAGCCCCCGTTCGCAGCAGCTAGACAAAGCCTGTGTGCAGGAATGAAGACCCGACACAGCCATACATACATACATACATAAATAAAATTTTTTTAAAAATCAGACTTCCGTAGCATAGAGAAATGTATATGTTGAATTCTGGATAATTTTTAATTTTTTCAGATGTTCCTTTTTGCAGGAAGTCACTGCACCAACCTTTGATCAGCTTTGGAAGTCGTAGGAAAAATGTCTTCTTCCGTATCTGACTCACCTACCACAATCACCTAAGGGGGAGAAACAAAACAGCAAACAGTCTTTGTGGGAATGGAAAATCTGAATAAAAATGCATTAACTAATGTCAAAAAAAGATATATTTTTACAAAAAAGGAGGCAGATACCATGTAAGCAATAACCATGAAAACTAAAGCTCTGCCTAACCTCCCCACTAATGTCACTCTTCATTTACAAATGGTTTTTTTTATACAGCATGTGTGAGCTCACTTCTCTCCTGCTACCACGGCAGCCTGGGTACCTAAAGGAACATGCACTCAGATTGGTGAATGACTCACACTGGGTCATGTGCGGACAGTGCCCTGTGATTTTCTTGGGTTCTAGGCCATCGGTGCTTCATCTCCAATTTTAAATGAGGTATAAGACTGTGTGGGAAGTACCGGACTTGTTTTTCTGTTACATTTATCCCTGTTAAATACCACTTGCTGCTTTTAAGCCCCATGAAAGATATTTGTCATTCTTGATACTATCATCCAAATTACTACCTACTCCTCTACATTTTGTGTTATCTTGACACTTAATACACACATTTGCCATGTCTTCATCCAACTGATAAAGCCAAAGACAAAATAGTGAAAAAAGCAGCACTTGAGACCCACCCCTACCCAAGGCAGACATTGAACTGTTAATCAAAGACCATTAAATGAAGTTGTCTAAATGGCTATGAATCCAGCCAATATCTCTGCATTTTGTCCATGAAACTATCAGGAGATTGTCTTAAGTGCCTTGAAGGGATCAAATGCCTTCAGCATTCCCCTGATCTACCACTATGTCACCTCAATCAAAAACATGAAAGAAAAAGTTACCATGACTTGCTCTTTCTGAACTCATGTTCTTGCATTATAAAAGAAAAATCTAGAAGGGAAGCTACCTTGTGGACATGATGATAATTTTGTTTTCAGATATGATCCTGAAGCGATAACAGGCAATAGTTGAATAGGAATAATGAAATGGAACCCAGGATAAAAGTTAGCACCAGTATACCCATATATAATTGTATAATAATGAGAGGAAAAAACAAAAAAACAGAGAAGAAGTTTTCTGGAAGAGGAGGTGGTCAATTGTGTCACATACTCAAGAGATCAAGAAGGAGTGAAATTTAAGAAAATGCTCTGGGGCAGTATGATATAGAGCAACGATTCTCAACTAGGTGTGATTCTTAACTCCCCTTCCCATCCCAGAAACATCTGGACATGTCAGGAGACATTTTGATTATCATAACTAGGGGGGACACCCCAGGCATCTAGTAGGTAGAGGCCAGGGAGGGTGCCTGGGAAGTAAGACACATGTGTTTTGAAAGAGAGGTAACAGGAGAATCAAGCCCATTCTGGACTCTTCTTGGAATCCAAAGGAAGAGCAGAAGTTTCATGTTAAATCTAGAGCTGAACACAGAGGTCCGTAGACTCAGACCTTGTAGCTTGTCTTGAGTCTGGCTTCAGCCATTAAGACACAAGCCAGAGTATTATGAGTATAAGTAACAAAAGGAAGCCAGCAATAAATAAGACCTCTCTACGCACTGAACGCCCATCTTCAATCATAGTTTTTCCGTGCATGGACTCTTTTGGTTCAACGTTATTATCCTTAAAAATATTACTGGGTACATACATTTATGGGTGTCCAGTCATGCGATGCATTATTAAAGAAAGAAAAAGAGAAACCCTCCTCCCTCGCAGAAACCCTAGAAGCCCTCAGTCTAGATAATCAGTAAAGTTCTCTGCAGTTTTAATGTTCCACATTTTTTCTTCTTTTATTTACTTTGCAGACCAAAGAACTGACAATCATAATGTAGGAAACATCAATTGGTACACAATTAGAAAACTTTTTTTCTTACCTCTGAATAATTCTTAGTAGCAACATTTTGGGAGGGCTGCTGTCTTGCAGCTTTAAAGGCTATAATGAAAAAGATGAAACATCCATTATGTTATTCTTAAAAAAGCTTAGAAAAATTTGCACACTTCTTTAGCTGAAGGTTTCCTAAGTCCTACCTGCAAAAAATCCATGATGACTGATTATAAAACCACTTAATATGCTTTAAAATCGGGAGATGGAATTATATGTCTAACTACCAGTCTCATATGATTTCCCGGTTTACTCAAAGTAGTAAGCAGTGTTCATAAATACACCTACACTAAAAATATTTTATAGAAAAATACCTGAAGGATAAAATCTGATCACCTAATGGACTGAACTCCAAATACAGTGAAAGTAACCCTCCTCAGGTCTGCCTTCTCTTATAGTTGGCAATCTCTTTCCCTGTGGGAGCCACATGGTTCCAGTAAGTGCTTCCTTATTCTCCTCTACTTTGTTAGAAATATTCAGTACCTAAGAAATAGTCCAGAGGGAATGCTAGAAAACAGCCTATCTTTCATTCCATGATAACCTTCCTATGAATCCTTACATTTTCAGCTCTGTAAACTTGGTTAGAAACATGAAATTTAGTTCATTTTTATTTTTCCTGAGACCAAAACTATAATATTTTGATTTCACAGTAAGAAATATACATTTGGTCTTCATCCACATTTCTGGCACAGAGCCCCTAAAACCCTAATTTCCTAAAGCAATGAGAGCCATCAAGGTTCTTTTTGTTATGTTAATGAGGTAACTTTGGGACCACAACTGAGGAGGGAGGCTGGTTACCAGGGGAACCAACCAGGAATAGAGGGTTCGAACTTTCAGTCCCATCCCCGATTTCTGGGGAGGGAAGAGGAGCTAGAGGTTGAATCATTCACCAACAGCCAATGATTTAATCAATCATTCCTACGTAGCGGGGCCTCCATAGAAACCCAAAAGGAAGGGGGTTCAGAGAGCTTCCAGGTGGTGAATCAAGATGCTTCCACGTGCCACCATGCTTGGACCCCAAACTCGATGAGGACAGAAGCTCCTCTGTTCTGGGCTTCGCCCTATACATCTCTTCATCTGGCTATTGATTCATATCCTTTCATATCTTTTGTAATAAACCAGTAATCTAGTGAGTAAACTAGTTTCCTGAGTTCTGTGAGCCACTCTAGCAAGTTAACTGAATCCAAGGAGGGAGTCATGGGGACCTCTGATTGATAGCCTATTAGTCAGAAGTACAGATAACAACCTGGACTTGTGACTGGCATCTGAAGTAGAGGGGGACAGTCTTCTGGAACTGAGTCCTTCCCCTGTGGGATCTGATGCTGTCTCTAGGCAGGTAGTGTCAGAATTGAGTTGACTTGCAGGACACCCAGCAGGTGTCTGAGGACTGCTTGGTGGTGTGGGTAACCACCCCCCCTCCCACACACACCCCCCCACCCACACACACCCCCCCACTGGAATTAAGTGCAGATTATTACAAACCTAGAATAAAATTTAAAGAGCCAATTAGAGGTTTAATTTTCTCCTACGCCTTACCAGTTTCCTAATACAAAAAAAAGGTTTCCCCCAAGATAACCCCCAAACTAAACAACAGAGCAAGAGGAGACAAAAAGACAGAGGACTTGAAGAAGTCAAATGCTCAAAGAACCCTACACAGTCCAAAATTCTCCTAGTCAGAAAACTCAGGAATCTTTCCACCTAGCCCAAATTTATGATTTACTCATTTTTCCTATTCCAGGTTCTATCCCCAATCTTAGGATGTCTACCTGAGAGAAAGGAAAGGCAGAAGCAGAGTTCTTACCCACCCTACTCAATCACTAGCCTCACATCCTACTCTACTCAAAAGGCTGGAGAGGGCAACTGAATGCAAAGGCCAGCAATCGTGACTCTTTCAAAAACTATTTCTGCTCAATCGTTATTCACTAATTGACCCCTCAAACTCTGGGCTCCTGGAAGAAACAAGAGCCTTCCTTTCTTTTTATCCCCAATAAATATTTGTGTGATAAATTAACATTATCAGAAAATTAAGCACTCGGTTCTGTTGGGAAGGCAATACATACTGTATTGGGGGTTAAAAGCTCTGGTTTTAGAGTTAGAGCCATGTGGACTCACTAGCTGGGTGACAGTGGCCAAGTTCCTTGGCTTCTTCAAGTCTCGGTTTCCCCACCTATAAAACAGTGTTAATAATACTTGATGCTGAAAATTGTTGACAGGATAAAAAGAGGTGGTTAATGTAATTTGTTTTGGCAAGCGCCTAGATGTAGTAGGTCTTCAAATGATTTCGCTAGTAATAGTGGATGGAGTAGCAGCAGTGGTAACCATGGTATAAATTAAATGCAAAGACAGAGGCTTCTTTTATTAACTTAGTCACTATCCTCTGCAGACAAACTTCAGTGGAAAAGTCTGGGCTGATAACGCTCATTCACAACCGCTGCTGGCTATAAGTGTAACATCTACCTTTCCCAATAAAACTCCAGTACTATTATACAAATCTCTACACTCCATGGAGCTTGTTATAATAGGATTGAACATTTATTTATCTCTTCATTCCTCCACTTATAATACGAACGTAGAAGCTATAGTTTAAAGTTGCTTTTTTTTTTGTAACCAAGCTTCATTTTTTAAAAAAAATTTTTCATTGCTTTTATTTATTTATTTACATCTTTATTGGAGTGTAATTGCTTTACAATGGTGTGTTAGTTTCTGCTTTATAACAAAGTGAATCAGTTATACATGTACATATGTTCCGGTATCTCTTCCCTCTTGCGTCTCCCTCCCTCCCACCCTCCCTATCCCACCCCTCCAGGCGGTCACAAAGCTGATCTCTCTGTGCTATGCGGCTGCTTCCCACTAGCTATCTACCTTACGTTTGGTAGTGTATATATGTCCATGCCTCTCTCTCGCTTTGTCACAGATTACCCTTCCCCCTTCCCATATCCTCAAGTCCATTCTCTAGTAGGTCTGTGTCTTTATTCCTGTCTTACCCCTAGGTTCTTCATGACATTTCTTTTTTTCTTAAATTCCATATATATGTGTTAGCATACGGTATTTGTCTTTCTCTTTCTGACTTACTTCACTCTGTAGGACAGACTCTAGGTCTATCCACCTCATTACAAATAGCTCAATTTCGTTTCTTTTTATGGCTGGGTAATATTCCATTGTATATATGTGCCACATCTTCTTTATCCATTCATCCGATGATGGACACTTGGGTTGTTTCCATCTCCGGGCTATTGTAAATAGAGCTGCAATGAACATTTTGGTACATGGCTCTTTTTGAATTATGGTTTTCTCAGGGTATATGCCCAGTAGTGGGATTGCTGGGTCATATGGTAGTTCTATTTATAGTTTTTTAAGGAACCTCCATACTGTTCTCCACAGTGGCTGTATCAATTTACATTCCCACCAGCAGTGCAAGAGTGTTCCCTTTTCTCCACACCCTCGCCAGCATTTGTTTCTAGATTTTGTGATGATGGCCATTCTGACCGGTGTGAGATGATCTCTCATTGTAGTTTTGATTTGCTTTTCTCTAATGATTAATGATGTTTAGCATTCTTTCATGTGTTTGTTGGCAATCTGTATATCATCTTTGGAGAAATGTCTATTTAGGTCTTCTGCCCATTTTTGGATTGGGTTGTTTGTTGTTTTGATATTGAGCTGCATGAGCTCCTTGTAAAATTTGGAGATTAATCCTTTGTCAGTTGCTTCATTTGCAAATATTTTCTCCCATTCTGAGGGTTGTCTTTTCGTCTTGTTTATGGTTTCCTTTGCTGTGCAAAAGCTTTGAAGTTTCATTAGGTCCCATTTGTTTATTTTTGTTTTTATTTCCATTTCTCTAGGAGGTGGGTCAAAAAGGATCTTGTTGTGATTTATGTCATAGAGTGTTCTGCCTGTGTTCTCCTCTAAGAGTTTGATAGTTTCTGGCCTTACATTTAGGTCTTTAATCCATTTTGAGCTTATTTTTGTGTATGGTGTTAGGGAAAGTTGCTGTCATCCCAAACTTATAGTAACTATAGTTAGTACTCCATGGTTATTTTGTCAGAGACCATATTAAAAAGTCAGTTCCGTTCTTCAAAAAAAGGCCAATGTTGGAGTTAAACTGCAAAACCATTGGACCAAATCAACTGCATAAAAGACAAATTTAGACTGATTTATAGAAACATCCATTATCATGAGTTAATTGTAAACACTGTCACTAATACTAACAGCAGCAGTCATTTATTGGATTCTTTCTAAGTGCTGTGCTCAGTAATGGTTATGCATAGCTCATTTAACACTTATAACTACTCTGGGAAGTTAGTACTCCTCCTCCAGTGGGAGGACACAGTGAATAGGTCATACATTTATTTAATTGAAGTCTTAGAAGGAAAGAAAAAGAATAGCACAGAGGTAATAACTGAAGAGATAAGAGCAAAGGATTTCTAGAAATGATAAAAGGCACCAATTCACAGTTTCATGAAACCCCATAAATCCTAAGCAGGATAAAAAGAATCCCATATCTAGATTCATCATAGTGAAAGTACAGAACACCAGAGATGGCCAGCCGGAGGAGAAACAGACTACTTCAAATAAAGCAACAAGCTAAACTAAGAGCTGATTGCTACTTTTTTTTTTTTTGCGGTACGCGGGCCTCTCACTGTTGTGGCCTCTCCCGTTGCGGAGCACAGGCTCCGGACGCGCAGGCTCAGTGGCCATGGCTCACGGGCCCAGCCGCTCCGCGGCATGTGGGATCTTCCCAGATCGGGGCATGAACCCGTGTCCCCTGCATCGGCAGGCGGACTCTCAACCACTGCGCCACCAGGCAAGCCCAATAGCTGATTTCTTAATGACAACAATGGAAACCTGAAGACTCAATCTGAGTGATTAATTCTGCCCACTGGTGTCAAGGAAAGTTTCACATAAAACAACAAAGCCATGATGAGAAAAGGCAGTTTGGGCTAAGGTAAAGGCAGGTAATTTACAAAGTCTATACCTCTGTGTTGCACTCTGACCAACTTTTGGTAGTTTAACATGGAAGTGTTCATATTTTACTCATGATCCTTTTCTAACGCCCTCTGTTTTCTCTTTTTTTATAATAGCTCATATATATATATATATATATATATAAACATTTCACAAAAGCCTACTATGTGCCAGGCTTTTGGCTTTCCTTTTTTTTTGGCTGTACTGCGTGGCCTGCAGGATCTTAGTTCCCCAACCAGGGATTGAACCCGGGCCCTTGGTGGAGTCCTAACCACTGGACCACCAGGGAATTCCAAGGCTTTTTGCTTTTAATCCCCAGAGTAATCCAGTATGGCAAGATTATTCCCAATGCACACGTAAGCAAACTAGGAGAGTGAGTGACTTGTCCAAAGTCACAAAGCTTTTTACACGTTAAACTCATCCCAGATCGTTTACCGTGCTGCCTTTTTTCGCTTCCTTTTCCCTTCTCTGCTTTTATCTTACACCTTCCAAGAATGTCACAGCATCTTTCTAAATGCCATTTTCTAAAGGCAACAGAGACAATATACTTCTAAAGTCAAAAGATAAGGATCTCAGCTGGCCCTACTCAAGTACTGAATAATCCTTGAATAAAAACATAGCAGCAGAACTTTTGATAAGAAGGTTCTTTAAGAATCATTTAATAGAGCTGATGTTTTTATCCATTCTCCAATGTCATCTGTCATCCAGAAAATATTGAAAACTTCCTCTGATGGAGTCACAACTCACTTCCTTCTGAGGCAGCTTACACCATCTTTATGTTTGTTGATAGATTATTCCGTATAATGCAAAGACTTCTCTACTGAGAGCCAGTAGCTCAACCTCTAATCTTCTCTTGCTCTGGAAACTAACAGTAGAGTGGTTACCTACTCACTCTGAAGGCCAGAGAATGTGGGATCAATTCAAGCTCTAGAATTTACTAGTTGTGAGACCTTGGGTAAGTTGCCTATCTTTTCAAAGCCTCAGTTCCCTTTTCTGTAAAACAGAGAAATAGTAAGTGCCTATCCCACTGAGCTGTTGAGAGGCCTGCAGTAATCGTCACATAAGTATTAGCTATTATTAGTACTATTAGTGGTTTTATCAACCTAGGGCAAATTACTTAGCTCAATTCCCTCGTCTATAAGAGAGGGAGTAGGTGAAATTGTTCTTAAGCCTCCCAGGTCCACTTTATCACATAATAAACTTAAATCTGTGTGTGATTAGCTTTTCCATCTATCCTCATTAGGTTGGTAGTTCTTAACCTGGAGCCCATAGATAGGCTTCATGGGGGTCCCTGAGCCCTTTGAAATGGAGTACAATTGCATATGACTACTTATTTAAAGATAGGAGACATAGCTTTCAGAATCCATAACTTAAAATAGATTTAAAACCACTGTCTTTAGAACTATACAAATCAAATCTATTCGATCTTTGATATAACAGAACTTAATTTCTGTAAAGACTTGAATTTTTCCCAGGTTAGATATCCTAAGTTCCTTCTATCAAATTTTTTATATTATATGGTTTCTCTTCTGAATGATCATATAAAGTTGACATCTTTCTTGAAATACGGTTTCAAAAGATGAGCACAGTATTCTTGGCATGATACATCCAATTAGTACGAGGGAGAACTTCCTTGCTGTAAAGAAGCATTACTTCTATTAATAATGCTTAAGGCACCATTAGATTTGGACAGTTAGATCAACCTGCACAACCTTAGTGACCTAAGTCTTTCTTACTTGGTTCCCGACTAATATCATATACTTCTCTGAGCAGCTGTCCTTTTGGACATAAATGCAGTTTATATTTACCCTTGATAAATTTCATCTTGTGAGATTTAGTCCAACTCTCCAATCTGTCAAAAATTAATCTCAAATAATAAGATAATATAAATAAAATACATCTGGATATACTCTGAATGGTAGGGAGAAAAATATATCACCACCTATTTTAACATATATTTTAAATCTGACTTACAACTTACAACACAGATCTGACTTACAACTTCCTCTGATCTCATAAACTGTAATATTAAAAATAGTTTATAAATTTCTATATTAAATTATTACTAAAATAGTTTATAAAAATAGGTTCCCTTAGTTTGAGGCTAATTTTTAGACCACAGCAACATACACAAAATCAATTCAAAGAATCCTAACTATAACTTCCCTTAAATGCAGCTCACATGACTCTATACTAACAGTAGAGATGGACAAAAACAGCATGAGGAAAGAAAGTTTACAGTACATTAAGGAGCAGTTCCTTCTCTCTTAATCATTGTTGATACACTGACCAACTGCCTTTTCCATGTCTTAGTGATCCCTCTATAAAAGGGAAATAACCAAATTTGTCTAAAGTGGGATATAAAAATTAATTTTTAGAGCCCACCCTCTTCAGTAGCCTCCATGAATGGCAAAGGTCTTTTAAATCAGCATAATTTATCCTGTGATTCAACACAAACCGGTAAGGTTTACTCATGGGCTTTCCTGAGTCTTCCTGTGTTGGAATTTATAAGTACCTGCTAGGTGATCTTTTGCAGTCTATACTCACCATCTATAATAGACATATTTCTAGATGTTGACATAGTGGCCTTTGAACTTCTGCCTCGAGTAGAAGTCTCCAGAGCAGCGCCTGCTGTTAGAATAATGAGCGGTCAGTATACCAGTCCATCAGTGGCTAAGGATTTTTTTGTTTTTTTTAAAAAAACACCACTAAATAAAGTTATGTCAAAACATAGTTTATGTGTAAAATGTCAAACATATATATAAGAAGAAACATCTAGAGTCTGATCAATCAATTTTCAGAGACTATTCTTAGGCCGCACTTGGTTCATATTGTTCCAATTACAATGTAAGGAAAAAATTTATAAATGTAAGGATAATGAAAACAATTATCACTAGAAGATGGGGATTTCTCTCCTGGGAGATTTTTAACTAAAGTACTACCCACTTTAACAGCTTAAAATTCCGACAGATAAATATTTAATAGAAAAATAATTTAAAACTATTCCTAGGGATGGATTTCTATAATGCATCAGGAAGTCACTGGATGACTATCTCCTATTATTTGGCCTATTCAATGACAACAGTATCACATTAGACACAATGATGGCAATTAATTTAATGACTGCTTTAAAAAATCAAATTGTGTAGGGGCAGTTTTCAAAAATAATAATTTTTATAATCCGGAGTTTTCTTCCTGCTGTTAGTGGGCATTAGCTAGACGTTTTCCTTAAGTGTTTGCCTCACTATTACTTTGTACATGTGAGAGTAAACATGTCTATTAAATGTTCCCAATGTGTGAGAAGCACTATGAAATTCTTTAAAAAAAGAACGTGTTAAGAACTATTCAAACTATATGTGCATGTGGCCATTCAGAATTTATATACGTGAAATGTACATGTTGGAACTACATTAAAGACCATTTTTATGCATTGTAAAAATAAATTTTTAAAGGACCGTGTAACTCAATTCTGCCAATATGAACACAATTCTGAATTTCCCACACAACTGCCAAGTGTGAATGTGTAAGAAAGACTCAGTGCTAACCTCTTCCTCTCTGAGATCCTCCTCTTGACACTGGATTCTGCCCTCTTCCTCCTCTCTGGCCTCTTCCTCGGCCTCTTCCTTTGTTGGCTGCTGCTGTGATGCTGTCATCAGAGTCATCAGCCATCTGTTCTGCCAAATCTATACTCATAAGGTCATCAGCACTAAAGGCGGAAGCAGCTTCCTCTGACTGAGATCTGAGGGCTCTGGCCCTACTCATGGCCTAAGAGGGATGACAAGAGGAAAATACACATCAGTAGACAATGAAGCAGCCTAAAAGTCATTAATCCAGCCACTCAGATGGACATTTCATATTGCCAAACTGTCTAAACTATTATTTTTCACTAATCATGCTAAAACATGTAAAACAGGAGAAGCTCCCTCCCCCATCAATCAAATTCAGTGCCTACGATTTGTTAGATCAATTTACAATACTACTGATACCTGTAAAATGAGACCTTTTGAAAATGTGTATCAGGAACCATAAAATTTCACAGAATCAAAAGTTTCAGAACTGGGAGGAATGTTGGCAATCGCCCCTAACGCAACACCGCCATTTGTAAGAGACTGTCATCATTTGAGCTACTTTGTACAATGGGCTCTTGATAAATAACAAGAAAAAAAACTGGAGGTCGGTGGGGAGCTGGAGGCTGCCGCGGGCAGCCGGCACACCTGGCTTGGCCGTAACCCCGTCCGGGGCCTGGTGGGACCGCAAGGGCCCGTGGCCGAGCCAGCTCCGTTACCTCTGACTTACAAGGATGTGGCCGCTTATTTCTCCGAGGAAGAATGGCGGAATCTAGAGGCACGGCAGAAGGAGCTTTACAAGCAAGTAATGAGAACCAATTATGAGATTCTTGTTTCTCTAGTGAAGAACCAATTAAAGTAACGGAATCTATAGAGAAAGAAAAATAATCTTGTGTCATGAACCCCGTGCCACCCCAAAAGAATGTTCCAAGCATCAAGATCACATGGATGTGGACTTCCCTGGTGGCGCAGTGGTTAAGATTCCGCCTGCAAATGCAGGGGACATGGGTTCAAGCCCTGGAAGATCCCACATGCTGTGGAGCAACTAAGCCCACTCACCACAACTACTGAAGCCCACTCACCACAACTATTGAAGCCCAGGCACCTAGAGCCTGTTCTCCATAACAAGAGAAGCCACCACAATGAGAAGCCTGCGCACAACAGTGAAGAGTAGTGCCTGCTTGATGCAACTAGAGAAAATCCACATGCGGCAATGAAGACCCAACAAAAGATCAAATGGATACGAAGTGCTGTATTAGTGTGGGTTTGGTTTGCATTTCCTTCGTGGCTAATCATGTTAAGCATCTTCTCATTTGTGTATCTTTTAGGAGAAATGTCTATTCAAATAGTTTGCCCATTTTTGAAGTGGGCTATTTGTCTTTTTATTGTTGGGTTATAAGTGTTCCCTATTTGTTCTGAATATCGAACTCTTATCAGATATATGATTTGCAGATATTTTCTCCGTTTCCTGGGTTGTCTGTTCCCTTTTTGATGGTGTCCTTTGATGCACAAAAGTTTTTAAGTTTTGATGAATCAAGTTTATTTTTTCTTTTGTTGCTTGAGCTTTTGGTGTCATATCTAAGAAGTCATTGCCTAATCCAGAGTCACAAAGATCCACTCCTATATTTTCTTCTAAGAGTTTTATGGTTTTAATGCATATATTTAGGTCTTTGATCCTTTTTTTTCCCTTCTTGGATCCATTTTGAGCTAATTTTTTTATACTGTGTGATATAGGGATCCAGCCTCTTTTGCATATGGATATCCAGTTGTCCCTACACCATTTGTTGAAAAGACTGTTCTTTCCCCCATTGAATTATCTTGGCACCCTTCTGGAAAACCAATTAACCATAAATGTCAGAGTTTATTTCTGGATTCTTGATTCTGTTTCATGGATCTACTTGTCTAGCCTTATCCCAGTACCACACTGTTTTAATTACCATTGCTTTAGCATCAGTTTGTCAATTTCTGCCAAAAAAAAAAAAAAAAAGGCAGATGGGGTTTGGGGATTACTGTCATCTAAACAGTACTAAGTCTTCCAATTCATGAACATGGGATATCATTTCATTTATTTAGTACTTTTTTTTAGGACTTTAAAAATTACTTTCAGCAGCATTTTATGATTTTTATTGTGCAAGTCTTATGTTTCTTTTATTGGGTTTATTCCTAAGTATTTTACTCTTTTTGATGTTCTTGTAAATGGACTTGTTTTCTTAAATTTTTTTTGAAAAATAGTTTTATTTTAAAAGATGCTGAGAGTTTAACCCAGATGAAGACTGAGAATAGGTGTATGGATTTATATTTTTTAATTAATTTTTGTTGGAGTATAGTTGCTTTACAATGTTGTGTTAGTTTCTGCTGTACAGCAAAGTGAATCAGTTATACATATACGTATATCCCCTCTGTTTTAGATTTCCTTCCCATTTAGGTCACCAAAGAGCATTGAGTAGAGCTCCCTGTGTTATACAGTAGGTTTTCATTAGTTATCTATTTTATATACAGTAGTGTATATATGTCAATCCTAGTCTCCCAATTCATCTCACCCTCCCTTCCCCCCTTGGTGTCCATATGTTTGTTCTCTACATCTATGTCTCTATTTCTGCTTTGCAAATAAGTTCACCTGTACCATTTTTCTAGATTCCACATATAAGCGATATTATATGATATTTGTTTTAGGTGTATGGATTTAAATAAAAGATAGTGATTCCTTTTTTCATGAAACTAAAAAAAAAGAAAAGAAAAAAACCCACCAAAAATAGCTGCTATCTCTGGGTGATGAAATTTTAGGGTGCTTTTTGTTTTCTTCACTATTATTGAATATTTCAAATTTGCTACAATGTACGTTTTCTAAAATATTACTTTTGTAATCAGAAAAACATAAGCAATAATCTCTTACAAATATATAGTAAAAAGAATTAGGTAGAACAAAACAGTTGAACGCCTGGAAAATAATAAAAACGTGAGGGCCAAGATTTTAACTTAATAAATTTTAATTTGATAAGAAACTGTCTAGAAAAGACAAGTTTGAGACTTAATGAAATACCCTAACTCTGAAATGAATATAGATTTTCTGATTAAAAACAGAATAAGAGCAATGCTGCCCTGATCTCTTCCTTTAAACCTATCAAAATGTAACAAGGAGAACAAAAATTTTAAAAATATCTTTTTGAATAAAATTAGAAAATTGCTCCACCCACAAAACACAAAACCTAGGAGAAAGAGCTAATGGGTATAGTGAATATTTGGCCTAGCTAAGGGAGAAAGTTGAGAAGAGTTTCAGACAGTGTAGAGAGCTCCAAAATTGATCTACCCGTGCCAAGAGGCCATGACAACAGTCCCTCTTGCTTGGAATGACTAGTTCTGGGTCTAAGAACAGGCATCTAGAGCTTTTCTAAGCTCTGTGTGGTGCCATGAAATATGGAGAGACAGGGCTAGATGAGGAGATAAGCACAGAGCAGGCAGGGCAGAAGCAGGAGTGCAGCGGGTGGGGAGAGGTGGAGGTAACACAGCTTCACGCTGATGAACTTGCTGAAGTGAAACAACAGCTAAGTCACTACGGGAACGGCTCAACATGGCATTACAACTCCAAAAGAACAAAACTTTAGGGAATACAACCAAAAAGATACAAAGAAAAAATAGTTGAAAAAGATTTCAATTCATCTTTCTTGTCCCAGATGAATTACAGTCAGTCATAATTTTCAGACTCCGTATATGCAAATTCACCTACTTGCCAAAATTTATTTCTAACTCCTGATGCATTTGTGGTCATTCATGGACACGTGCAGAGAGGTGCAAATTCTGAATCGCCTGACACACACCTTCCCAGATGAGGTCGAACGAGGCGACACTCAGCCTTCTTCAAACGAGTATCCTTTTCACAGTACGTTTAGTGCCGTGTTCACAATTTTGTGCTTTCAGCTGGGGATTTTACTTTTAAAACGGCCCCCAGTGTAGTGCTGAAGCGCTGTCTAGGGTTCTTAAGTGCAAGAAGCTGTGATGTGCCTTATGGAGGAAACACATGTGTGATATATGCTTCATTAAGGCATGCACTGAATGGGCCACAAGTTCAATGCTAATGAATCAATGATATATATTGAGTAAGGTCTTAAAACAGAAACACACATGGAAAGGGTTATGTATTAATCAGTTAACAAAAATGTTGTAACCAGTGGCTGGCAGGAACCTATTCCTATATTTCCCCTAGGAGCAACAGTTCAGTGTTCACTCAGTGTTTACAGTGACTTTATAGAACACAACTACCATGAATAACAAGAACTAGCTCTACATTAAAAAATACATATACAGGGACTTCCCTGGTGGCACAGCGGTTAAGAATCTGCCTGCCAATGCAGGGGACAAGGGTTTGAGCCCTGGTCTGGGAAGATCCCACATGCCTCAGAGCAACTAAGCTCGTGCACCACAACTACTGAGCCTGCACTCTAGAGCCCATGAGCCACAACTACTGAGCCCACGTGCCACAACCACTGAAGCCCATGCTCCTAGAGCCTGTGCTCCGCAACAAGAGAAGCCACCACGATGAGAAGCCCGTGCACCACAAGGAAGAGTAGCCCCCGCTCGCTGCAACTAGAGAAAGCCCGCGCACAGCAACGAAGACCCAATGCAGCCAAAAATAAATAAATAAATTTATAAAATAAAATTAAAAATATATATATTTAAAAGAAAAAAGGAGACCTAAATTAGATAATAAGGTAGATCTAGCTGATACATGTTGAACTCTGTACTCTGAAAATAAACAATATACTTCTTTTCAAGACCCCATGAAATGTTTTAACCAATATATAATGGGATGCTAAGAAAAACATCAATCCTAAATAGTAAAAAGAATATTATCATACTTTCTAATCACAATGCAATAAAATTAGAAATTAATAAGACAAAAGCCTGGACTCCAAACTGCAAAACAAAACAAAAATTGTAGAATACCTAGAAAATGATAATAAAAATACTGCATACCAGAACACATGAAACAATTTTAAAATGAATTGTTAAATTAAAGCAAAGAAAGGAGAATGGAGGGGAAAAAAGATGTAAGGAAAATTAAAAGAATTGTGATAAAACACTTTGCTCAATTCTAAGTAATTTGGAAAATAAATGACCTAAACTGAATCAAAAAAAGATAGACAGTCTCAACAGACTAATTAACAACATTTTGAGAAAATTCTTAAAAGAACTACACTCCCGAAAAGGATCACAACCAGAAAGTTTCACAGGTAAATTCTACCAAATCTTCAAAGAACAGATGATTCCATGGCTATTTCAATAGGAACAGAGCATAAAGAAAGAAAGCTTTCAGCTGGTTTTTATAAAGCCAGCATAACATGGTACTGAAAACTGACAAAGGACTGCATGTACAAAAGGAAAATTACAGTATCCTACTCATGAATATCAAAGCAAACAAAAGGAATCCCGGGGCGCATGGAAAGACCAGTACACCTATTATCAGGGGCTTCACAATGTGATACTAAGGTTGGGTCAATAATAGGATAGAAAATAATATAATTCACCATATTAACAGAACACAGGAGGAAGAAACCTGCATGCTTATCTTCACAGATGCCAACAAGCTCTTAATTCATTACCCATTCTGGATTTAAACAAACAAACAAAAAACTCTCAGGAACAAGTGGATACTTCTTTTATATAACGAAACGAGTGCTCTTATAAACCAATTAGAAAAAGACCAATGCCCTAGACAAAAGAAAAAAATATTCTATGCAAAGAACATGATCAGGTGTTTCATATAAATATAACTTATTAAACATAAAAATTGCTCAGACTCACTAGTAATACAAGTAGTATGAGTTAAAAGCAACAGTAAGAAATAATTTCTCACCACTTAGATTTGTAAAGATCAAAAGATGTAGTAATATGTCATGGCCGGAAGGATGCAGGGAAATAAGCACTCCCTAATACTATTGGTCGGGAGAGGAACTGGTGTAACATATTTGGAGTGACTTGGCAGAATCTAACAAAATTTAAAACACACATGCCTTTTTATGATTATTACTTCTTTGAATGAATTATCATCATTGCCAAATTTCATACTTTGCCTTTGTCTAAATACTACATCTTCATTTTAGCATCTCAAACATTATACTCAGATAATACTTCATCTTTCTGTACAACAGACTGTGGACTTTACTGGTATCTTTGAACTACATTACTTCTATGAATTTACCTCATGAGTGGAGGCATAGGGCCAATGGCAAGACAATGTTTCCATATACTTTTTGCGAGATTTAAAAATATACTACCCTAGTATTACTGTACTTTTTTGTAGTAATATATATGTAACATAAAAATTAACCATTTTAACCATTTTTTTTAACATCTTTATTGGTGTATAATTGCTTTACAATGGTGTGTTAGTTTCTGCCCCATAACAAAGTGAATCAGTTATACATACACATATGTTCCCATATCTCTTCCCTCTTGCATCTCCCTCCCTCCCACCCTCCCTATCCCACCCCTCCAGGCGGTCACAAAGCACCGAGCCGATATCCCTGTGCCATGCGGCTGCTTCCCACTAGCTATCTACCTTACGTTTGTTAGTGTGTATATGTCCATGACTCTCTCTCGCCCTGTCACAGCTCACCCTTCCCCCTCCCCATATCCTCAAGTCCGTTCTCCAGTAGGTCTATGTCTTTATTCCTGTCTTACTCCTAGGTTGTCATACAGAGTGAAGTAAGTCAGAAAGAAAAAGACAAATACCGTATGCTAACACATATATATGGAATTTAAGGGAAAAAAAATGTCATGAAGAACCTAGGGGTGAGACATTTTCACCATTTTTAAGTGTGTATTTCAGTGGCATTAGTACATTCACATTGCTGTACAACCACTGCCATCATCCATCACAACTTTTTCATAATCCCAAACCGAAACTCCATACCCATTAAATAACCCTTCATTCCCTAACCACCTCCCCCAAACCCCGATAATCACTCTTCTACTTTCTGTCTGTATGAATTTGACTACTCTAGGTATCTCATGTAAGTGGAATCACACAGTATTTGTTCTTTTATGTCTGACTTACTTCACTTAGTATAATGTTTTGAAGGTTTATCCATGATATAGTATGTTCCATTCTATACTTCAATTTCATTCCTTTTAAGGCTAAAGAATATTCCAATGGATGTATGTATCACATCTGGTTTACCCATTCATCTTTTGATAGACTTTGGATCGTTACTACCTGTGGGCTATTGTAAATAATGTTATGAACACTGGTGTACAAATACATGTTCGAGTCCCTGCTTTCAATTTTTTTTGGTAAATACTCAGAAGTGGAATCACTACATCATGTGGCAATTCTATGTTTAAATTTTATATTATTTTATAATAGCAGTTGGGAATTATTTTCATTAAAAAGAGCTCTTCGGGCTACTATTCCTGCGCCTCCCCTCCATGCCTGCACCCACCACATACACACATGCGCAATTAAGTAGGTTTTCGACAAGAGCAAAAGGGAAAAAAAAGAGAATATCAGCAAGCCGAATACTCGTAGGCCGATTTGGAATAAGTCAAAGGCAGCGGTCCTCAGCCAACGCCTGCTCAGTCCTACCCACCCAAAAGAGATCCTGTGGACTGACTGCTCTAAATAAACCTACTAGTTATTCTGATTTAACAAGCTGACATATAATAAAGGAATTTTCAGAAAAATTACCTCTCGGACTTCATCGTCTTCTTCGTTCTTCTGTCTGCTTTCTCTGAAACGACGTACCTGGATTATAACAGAATAAATCACAAAAATGTTACAAACATGTCTGTTATGTAAATATAAAACTGATTAACTGATGTTTTCCATTACAACGTAAAATTCGGAAATTCAAGTATAGTTTTGTTTCACAAAAGATTAAAGAAGTCATATTCCCCCAGTGACTTACATTAAAAATTCAGAAATGTACTCTAAGGAAAACTGGCCCTAAGCAAAATGATATTACCTGCTGACCAAATGCTCCAAGTCATTGAAAAACAGCCTGTCGGACTGCAAAGGAGAAAATTCTAATGTCCTATGGGTGTTATAGTTCAGTAAAAGAGCTAAAAACAAAAACCTCTCTTTTAATAGGCTTGAATTATTACACTGCTCAAATCATTCTTGGGCACCTGGCTGCAAGTCATCCAGGAGGCTCTCTGAAATGGTATCTGAAGTGGGTGGGCCCCTGGAGATCCATTTTGCTAACAGCCAACCACCAAATGTTTGCTGTCTGCCAACCCTGGTCCCGGTGCCATGAAGGATACAAAGCTTCCTTTTTTACTGGTTCCTGCTCACAAAGGTCTTATAATATAGTTATATAGCTAAAAATAAACTCCATTTATTTAATAATTTACTCGGCACATATTTCCTGAGCCAAGCTATGTGCCAGGTGCTATTGCAGGAACTGAGAATACAATAATGAACAAAATGGTCAAGAACTCTGCCCTCCATGGAGCTTACAATCAGTGTGTGCGTGTGTGTGTGTGTTACAAAATAAGAAACAAAATAAAAAGTTATGTTGTATTTTAGAAAGTGTATAGGATGAAGTTAATTTACAGCTAGACTGAGAAAGCTCCACCCTTACCTCTGAGGGGCCTCTGGCATTCCCAGGGCCAAATTATTTACTGATGGATTTCAACCTGCATGAGCAGTTAGACAGCGTGGTTTGATTATGCGACCAGAGAGGCGTAAAAGACTCCCTGGAAACTTCTGCACAGATCTTGGTGTTCTGTCCCAGGTTTGCTGTGTGCATATAAGGACATGAGAAACAGACGCCTGGTATCTCTCAGATCCCTACTGCCTGCCTATACTCCTCTTGCTGTACCGTTATCAGTTGCCTTTAAATAAAAACTTTAAGTGAGTATGTTCAGTGGAGTCTTATGAGTCCTTTCAAATATGTGAACCTGTGAAATCTTTGCAAAAGGTGTTAAGTGCTCAGAGAAAAGTAATGCAGGAAGAGGGACAGAGAGTGCGGACAGAGGCTACAGGATGATCATCAAAGGCCTCACGGAGAAAGCAGCAAAGCAAGAAGGTAGCAAAGATTTTAAAAGGTAGGGAATGAACCTTGAAAATAACTGGGGAAAATCATTCCAGTCAAAGGAAAGAATATATGCAAAGGCACTGGGGCAGAAGCATGGTATGTTTAAGAAACAGCAAGGAGGTCGCTGGGCTGGAGCAGACATGAGGATGAAGAAGTAACAGAAACCACATTGAGTTAGGTCTTGGGAGCAACTGTAAGGACTTTTGTTTTTAGGCAGGAGTGACTTCATCTAAACTATGTTAGGATCACCAACAGCTCAGCTGAGCTGAGGACAGAACAGAGTGTGGAGGAAAAGCACAGGCAGAAACAAGGAGACCAGTTTGGAGGCAACAGGAGTAATCTAGGTGAGAAATGGCCAGGCCTTGGACCACTGATAGAGATGAAGGTGGTGAGAAATAGTCACATTCTGTATATATTCTGAAGGTAGAGTTAAAGGATTTCCAGACAGGATATTGGTGACAGAAAAAGAGGAGTCAAAGATAACTTCAAGGTTTACCGCTTGAGCAAATGAAAGAATAGTGCTTCCACTAGAACCCTACAGGTAGAGCAGGGGCTAAGGTTCAGCAATTCAGACTGGGAATGTTGGAAGTTGGAGAGGTCTATTAAACATCCGAGTGGAAGGTCTAGCAGGTTGTTGGCTACATAAGTCTTGAGTTGAGAGGAGATGTTTGGGCTAGACTTTTGAAAAGTCATCACCAGATGACAGTATTTAAAGTCAGGAAGCTGGGTGAGAATACAAAAGGAATATGTAGATGAAGAAGGGGTCCAAGGACTGAGATATGGAGACTCCAACTTAAGAGGCTGGAGAGGTGAGAGGAATCAACAGAGACTGAGAATACACAGACAATGAGCTGGGAAGAAAACCAGAAGAGTGTGGAGCCCTAAAAGCCAATGGAAAAAAGGTTTTAAGAAGAGGTCAAGTGAGATTTAAGATGGAGAATGGACAATGGATTTAGCACCGGAGGTCACTGGTGCTTTGACAAGAGTAAATTCACTGGAAAGAGGGGGTCGAAACCCCTGAATAGATGGATTTAAGAGAAAAATGAAGGCGAAGAATCTGGGCAGCAAATACAGAAAACTCTGTGAAGCAATTCTGCTATAAAAGAGGAAAAAAGAAATAGAATAACAGCGAAAGGGAAATAGGATCTAGGCTCCAGAGTTTCGTTGAAAGAAACAGCAGCATGTTTGTTAAGATTCAGTAGAAGGGGAAGAATACAGGAATAATATTTTTTTAAAAGACGGCACAGCATGTAACAGTACTTGAGGTAGCATGTGATATATCAAAAGCACTGAGTCATTCACAGAAGAGAAATGAGCATCAGAGTAAAAATACCGAGCAGGCATTATGTGTCAGTGTACTGAGGGCTTACATGTATTCTTTTAATCCTCACAACAACCTTGAATGAGGTTCTATTATCCCCATTTCATAGATGAGGAAACTGAGGCACAGAGAGGTTAAATACTTCACTGACAGTTCCATAGCGAGTAAGGTCATCTGGTCTATAGTCCATACTCTTAGCCACCATGCTACACACACACAACCCCCACACCCCCACACACACTCTCTCTCTCTCTCAAAAGTCATGATGTCACTCCAGGTGTGGATGATCATTTTGGGGAGTGGAGGGTGGGAAGGAGGGTTTGTTTGTTTTATTTATTTACTTTTTTAGAGCAGCTTGGGTTCACAGCAGAATTAAAAGGAAGGCACAGAGATTTCCCACATAGCCCTGTCCCATACATGCACAGCCTCCCCTATTAATATCAACATCCCCCACCAGAACTGTACAGTTGTTATAACCGATGAACCGATACTGACACTCCATACTCCATATCACCTAAACTCCTTAAGGTTCACTCTTGGTGGTGTACATTCTATGAGTTTGGACAAATGTATAATGACATGTATACATGTATAACCCACCATTACAGTTTGATACAGAGTAGTTTTACTGTTCTAAAAATCCTCTGTGAATCCACCTTTTCATCCCCTTATCCCATCCCTGCCCAACCACTGACAACCAGTGATTTTTGTACTATGTCCATAGTTTTACTTTTTCTAGAATGTTACATAGCAGGAATCATACATTAAGTTACTTTTTCAGATTGGCTTCTTTCAGTTGGTAATAGTCACTTAAGGTTCCTCCATGTCTTTTAATGGCTTGATAGGTCATTTCTTTTTAGCACAGAATAATATTCCCTTGTCTAGATGTTTCACAGTTTATTCACTTACCTACTGAAGTACATCTTTGTTGCTTCCAAGTTTTGGCAATTATGAATAAAGCTGCTATAAATATCATGTGCAGGTTTTTGTTTAGACATAAGTTTTCAACTCCTTCGGGTAGATACCTAGGAGCACGACTGCTGGAGAGTATGGGAAGAGTATGTTTACTTTTATAAGAAACTGACAAACTGCCTTTCAAAGTGACTGCACCGTTTTGCATTCCCACTCGCAATCTAAGAGTTCCTGCCGCAGCACATCCTCACCAGCATGTGGTGTTGTCGGTGTTCTGGAATTTGGCCGTTCTGACAGGTGTGTAGTGGCATATCTCCTTGCTTTAATTTGCATTTCCCTAATGACATAAGATGTCGAACATCTTTTCATATGCTTAGTTGCCAACTGACTACCTTCCTTGGTCTGGTGAGGTCTTTTGCCCATTTTTTAATTGGATTATTAAATTTTCTTATTGTTGAATTTTAAGAGTTTTTGTATATTTCAGATAATAATCCCTCATCAAATTTGTCTTTTGCAACTATCTTCTCCCAGTCTGTGGCGTGTCTTCTCATTCTCTTCACGTTATTTTTTGCAGAGCAAAAGTTTTTAATTTCAATGTAGTCTAGTTTATCAATTACTTGTTTCATGAATCGTGCTTTTGATGTTGAATCTAAAAAGTCATCACCATATACAAGGTCATCTAGGTTTTCTCCTATGTTATCTCCCAGGAGTTTTGCAGTTTTGCATTTTACATTTAGGGGGTATGGTCATGTTATATTTACGGCACTTGACTGACAAATCCACCCATGCTAAGAATTTATGAACCTAACACATCCAGAGCCACAGAGTAAGGAGTTTTAGAGTGTGGATTATCTGCCTTCCCTGTCAAAGTACCTGGCATTTAATATTACTGGTTGTACATTAGTTGACACCATAAGGCTTTAAAAGAATCATGTTAAATGACTAAAAGCACAAAAGTAAAAGGGAATGAGTTTTAAACACAACATTGTGTTCTTCTGCTCAGAGGGAATTTGGAAAATACTGGAAATGATCCCCTATAATCCCACTACCTGAACATAACCACTGATAATGTTTGGAATATCTTCTTCCATTCTTTGCATACACGCACCCACTCACATATAAAATAAAAATAACTGGGATCACATTGTGTATAGTTTTACCACTTTGGAATTCTTTTCCCACTTAACACTGAAAATACTTTTGCATGTTCTTCAAAAGTGTAATTTTTAATAGCTGCATAGTATTCCATACTGTGTATGTGCCAACATTTATTTTACCAAAACATCTCCAACTTTTCCCCACTGCAGATAACACTGACATAAATTACTCCCCATTCTAAATCTCTCTCTCATTATTGTCTTAGGAAAATCTCCCAGGGCTGAGTTAAAGGACAAATCTTAAGCTTCTTGACATGCTTAAGAAGGCAAAAATGCTTTTCACTGCAGCTGTTCAAACTCTGATACTCCTACCAGCAGAGTACTAAGTATCTTTCTCAAATTGTTGCCACTTTGATAGATAAAAAATACATTTAATTTGAGTTTCTTTGATTATCCTAGGTTAAATACCAGTTTCATATGCCTATTAGCCATTTATATTTCTTTTGTGAACCACCTATTCAGGTCCTCTGTTCATTATTCTATTGAAATGTTTAATATTCTTCTTAAGATTCATAAGAGCCCTTTAATGTAGTAAGAATATTAACCTTTTGTTCTGCCCACATACAAATATTTTCTCCATGTCGATACCTTCTCATTTTGTTCTTTGACAATTTGACATGCAAACATTTAAAAATTTTATGTAGTCAAATCTAAAGAGCTTTTCCTCTGCTTTTATGCTCAGAGGGACTGCATTTCCTAGATGGAATTCAAAATCTCAATCAAAACTTAATAAAAAATTGAGATAAGCAGACATTTTCACCCTATGGGGTTCATTTTAAAGCACTTTCATGATCTTCAAGAGAAGATACTAGCTATGGGCAACAAAACTAACATTCACTGGGTATCAATCATATTTGAGACTGTGTTCTACACACTTATTAGACATTTTCTAATTTAATCCTCACTTTATGATCTCAATTTTATAGATGAGGAAACTAAACAAATCAGTGAAGTTAGTGATTTACCAGAAAGAAACTTAGAGCTACTCTTAAGGAGAGACTATCTAAATAATAGATTTTCCACCCCAAATTAGTTACTCACCTCTTCATCGATTTTATCTTCTAGGGCATCAGTATGACGTTCTTTAAGAAACCGCTGTGTTTTTTCCAACTGATATTTCACTAATTCCTCTATGGCATCTTTTTCTTCCTTGTCCACAAATTCTTGTACTGCTTCACCCATTCCCCTTTCTGTTAGAAGTGAGAGCTGCACGTTCTGTAAGAGACATATAAATCACTGGATGCAGCATCTTCCTTACAAAACAATTCTGTATAAGAAAGGAAAATTACAGAATAATTTTACCAGAGAAAAAGACAGAAAAGTCATCTAGTTATTGGAGGGAAAACACAGCAAAGCAAAATAAATCAATGGACGGTAATGAAGCCTACTGATAAATATTAAGGGCCAGAAAAAGCAAAGTAAAAACAAGAAACAGGGGTAGAGTACAGGACTTGTGAAAATGCAGAGGCCTGAGAGGCTGGGACACAGAGTCCAGAAATAGCAGCTGATGACTAAGAGAGCAGGTTAACCAGTGTGGTAGGCAGAAAAATGGCCCCTAAAGGTGTCCACATCCTAATCTCTGGGACCTGTGAATATGTTACATGGCAAAGGAGAATTAAGGTTACAGATGGAATTAAGGTTGCTAACCAGCTGCTACAAAACTGGGAGATTATCAGGGACTATCCAGGTGGGCCCAGTGCAATCACAAGCATCCTTGAAAACAGAAAGGGAGGCCGAAGAAGGGAGTCACAGAGAAGTATCCGGGGAAATGACGGCCAGACAGATCCAGCGTTGCTTGCTTTGAAGATGGAAGAAGGGGGCCCGGAGCTAAGAAACACGGGTACCTCCAGAAGCTGGAGGAGATGAGGAAATGGAATCTTCCCTACAGCTTCCAGAAAGGAACACAGCCTTGACAACACCTCAGTTTTTGTCCAGTGAGACCAGTGTCTGGTTTCTGACCTACAAAACTGTAAGGTAATAAACCTGTGTTGTTTTAAACCACTAAGTGTGTGGACATTTATTCCAGTAGCTGTAGGAAGCTAATACAACCAGAGGATCTCAAAGTGGCATATACCCACAAAAATAAGAATAGCTTCACCATCCAGTAACTCTGAAATTACATCCAGATGCAAGAAAATTAAATCCTGGATTCAGACTTAGGTAGTAGCGATAAAAAGAAAGAGGATAACAACACTGACAATAATAGACACAATAATAACAATATTAATGACTGACATTAATTAAGCACTTATTTTTCTTGATACGTAATAACTATAAATGAATGTAACTGTCACCTTGCTTACTTCATGGAGACATTCTGAGGATTCATTTTGTTTAAACTATCAATTACACATATCTTAAATTAAAATCTGTTATTATAAGATAGCCATTATCTAAACTGAGAACTGTAACTAAGAAATTACCTTCTCTGCGGTTTGAAAATACTGTTTCACAAGATCTTCTACCCTTAGAGTTGTTACTTCTGAAGGTTTTGTGATGAACTTCCCAAAGTTGATCTCTTCTCCTAGAAAAAAGAAGTCCATGGAAAAAAAAAAAAAGTAGCAGTTTCTTTTTTAATGTTAAAGTGCCCAAACTCACTGAAGGTTGCTGTCAGTGAAGGAGGTATGGCCAAACTTTATCAACTGTCAGTTTGCTCAACCCAGTAAATTTTGAGGCAAAAACATGTCATTTTTGCTAATATCTAGAGTCATTTCCCCAAAGTCTGTATTTCTTTTCCAAATCTCCAAGTAGTATGTCTCTTGGAGCTATTCTCACAGAGTGGTCCACAGATCTCTGGGAGTCCCCCATACTGGTTCAGGGGGCTTAAGGTCAAACGTACTTTCATAATAATACTAAGACGTTATTTATCTCTTCCACCGTATTGACATTTGCACCGATGATACAAAAGCAGTCGTGGGTAAAACTGCCGGTTCCTTGGGATGAGTCAAGGCAGTGTCTCTGAGTTCTACTGAGAGTCATCACTTTGTACTCACGGTTCAAAACAAGACAAAACAAAAAGCCAGTTTCACATAAGAATGTCCTTGATGAAACAGCAAAAATTATTAATTTAATTAAATCTTGGCCATTAAACACAAACCTTTTTAATATTCTGTGAGACAAATGGGAAGTAGGTTTAAAGCACATTTGCTTCATTCCTAGGCAGGATGGTTGTCTCAAAAAACAGCAGGTACGGAATAAAAAGAATACTGGGCAAGAAGTCAAAAAGCATTAGGGTCCAGTAGGTGCTCTGCTCATAACCTTTGTCAGGGAAATGAATATTAACTGTCTAGCACGTGTGTGACCTGGTGTGGAAAACACAATGATAAAATGACAGGATGCCGCCCATAATAGCAAATGATTACAATACAAGATGGTAAGTGCTACAACAGAGGTAAGAACAGAAAATATGACACACAGAGAAGAAATAAATTAATTCTTCTCAAAGAACGCTGAAAATAACATGCAGATAGCAAACGCAGTTATCATTTGACTCCAGACTTGCACTGCAACTAAGAAGTCCGCATGCTGCAACTGAAGATCCTGCATGCTGCAACAAAGACCCCACGTGCCATGACTAAGACCTGGCACAGCCAAAAATAAAAACAAATAAAGTAAAAAAAAAAAGACTTGCAGAATGAATAAGACTTACTAAGCAAAAAAGGAAAAAGAAAAAGTATTTTAGGCAGAGGGAAAAGTTTATGCAATGGCTTAGGGGGTAAAGAGGCACAAAGTTCAGTGTGCCTCTTACAAAGTGGTGAGGACAAGTGAATAGAAATCTTTTTTGAATTTCAAGACAGGAGAATTAATATTGCTTCATAAATATGATTACTATATTTTACTACGCCAGACACAATGTTAAGACCATTTACACACAGTATATCATCTAATCCTCACAACAATCCTGTGAGGCAGGCACCGTTATTATCCTGATTTTGTAGACAAGAAAACAAAACATCAGAGATTAAGTAATTTGCATGATGTCACACATGTAGTTAAAGTAGCAGAGCTGGCCAAAACAACAAACAATTTCATGCTTTCGATAAGATATACAAAAGGGTCACTGTTTCCATTCAGCAATTAATGTTTAAACAAAAAAGGGATCATGAGAACAAAACTGACAATGGATGAAACTTAAGTAACATAAAGTACTAGGTTCTATACTCCACATTCTCACAAATGCTACACCCCAAAAATTCAAGGAATTGATAAGGATGGACAATTAAAGTAAATCACCATCAGTAAGTAACTAGCTAAAATTCATAGCATAAAAATACCATTCTCTGATATGGATTTTCCCCCCCTAAAACAGTATTCTATGAGCTCCATTTAAATAGCCAGATGACTGTTTCAGGCTGAATTAACAGCATATACCATTGTGATCACAATTTCACTATGAAAAACAGAAGCTCATTAAATCGGGGTTAATAAAAATCAAGGTAGCGTACATGTAAACAAGGGCCATATTTTTCTATGAAAATTCTGACTCGATAGCTCTAAGGAGATGAGCCTCTGTATTTAAAAGGACCAATACTTCTTAAGAAGAAGCACTGTTTCAGTCAGATGACCTGTTTTTGATAAATGCTAAAATAAGGGCAATTCGTTTTTATGAACTTTAATTGGAAATTAATTATCTGATCAATAGAAACATCAAACTTAAGCCCTTAAGTACATATCTTTTTAACATTCTGGGACACCTCTTATTTCAAAAGACTAGAGTCTTCTTAAATCACTGTACACTGTAAAGCTGAAATATTTAGCCCTGCAAAATTTGAGAGTATGTTCTCTGAACATTAATAATGTATAGTAAATAGTAGATATTTAAACACTTTACCTCTAAAGTATGTTGTTAATCAGCAGCACGTTTTAAAAAAACTACGAAAGGCTTCATTTCTTTATTGATATCCACAAGTTTACAAATGATTTCTATCTAATTTTTAGAAGAGGTTTAATTATTCCAATTATCAGTTTATTTGTCTGAGATATTAGAAAGAATCATAATAAAACATGTTCCATTATTGTTTTATACTTTTACTAGAGATTGATTTATGTGAAGCCTATAAGAGCATTTTTTAATTTGTAAAGATAACTAGCTTACCCGTGTCTTCCTTTTGTTCTCTACGCCTGAAAAAATGGATAACATCTTTTGGATTAGCTACCCGGTCCACAAATTTCTGGCTAAAGCGAAGAACACTGAATGGTTCAAAGCCTCCACTATAGTCCACCTGGAAATACAGAATAAGCTATGAAGGCTAGGAAAAAACAGATCACCAATTTCAGTATTCATGTTTATGTGTAATACTTTTAAGTTAATATGTTAATGTTCCACAATTCATTTTAAAGATCATGATGATGTTATACCATTTATTCTACTGAGAAAATAAAACTTCAAAGGTTTACACTTAGGCAGAACATTGTTTGATGGAATCAAGATACAGTAAGAATTCCACAATGTCAGAAAATTACATCTCCCCATGATAAAATCATCTGAATATCATCTGAAAAGGATGTGAAATTTCTAAACAATTTTTTTTAAACTTTTAAAACAGAAGGAGATTCTCTACCAAAACAAAATGCTGGCCCTAGATGCATTTGTTAATTGGTCTATCATGTAGGGATAAGCTTTTACACTAGACAAAAATAAATGCTGGGAAAATCCATGGAAGAAAAGAAGCTAGTCTGTGAGCTTTGAGAAATGATCACCTTCCTTCAAAACACAGTACAGTCATCCCTCGGTATTCACAGGGGATTGGTTCCAGGATCCCTAAGAACACCAAAATCTGTGGATGCTCAAGTCCCTTATGTAAAATGGCGGAGTTCAACCAGCCCTCCATATCCGTGGATGCAGAAGTGCAGGTACAGAGGGCCGACTGTTTCTATTTATAAAAGAACTAATAATTGCTCTCAAGGCAGGCTCTTTCTAAAGAAGTCTATGGTGGTACCAAGCTCTTTACAAAGAAAAATACTACCTCTCTTTCTAAGAGATATAATTGTTCTCCTAAACTAGCTGTTCTCAAAGTATGCTCTGGGAATCAGCATTGTACCACGTCACCAGCCTTTCCAGATTACTCCTAACCTCCACCCCACTTACCCTCTTCATCATACTTAGCACTAGCTAAGAGTTTGTTCATGTATTCACTATTTGTTTATTGTCTCTCCTCACACCTCCACCTCCTGTAACCCTCGTCTACTTTACCATCACTGTGGCCCTCCTCCCCACCCACCAGCATGCAGAAAGAAGGTACTCAACATACATTTGTTCACTGCATTAGTGAATCAGTAAGCGTCCTCTAGCCAACACAATGTACTTCTGGAATACTACTTACGTGAAAATATTTGTTCTTTTGTTTCCTTAATGAATTAATAATTTAGTGTGTTTAGAAAAAGGAATGCCAATTTTCAATTCAAGTCTGGTTGGTTCTAATGGTATCAGGCAGACACAGATGAGGAACATGGGACCTTCTGCCCTGATAAAGAGAACTATGTGGTTCCCCCGAAGCAACTATGTTTCTGTTACCCAGACCATCTCTACAGCTGCTGCCATGTTCTAAAACAGAAAATGCCAAATGCTCAAGCTATTGGGCCTCCCCAAAACTCTTCAGACATTTTTAACAACTGTACTCCAGCCTAGTTTTATTTGTAATTTTCTGCTCCTAAAAGTCGCAAAGCTCGTTCACTAAGCAAACTTTACTGAGTGTCCACAATGTATAGGCACTCTTTTAAGGGCCAGGGGTAAGGGCCAGGGGTAAGGGCCAGGGGTAAGGGCCAGAGGTAAGGGCCAGGGGTACCACCATAAGTAAAACAGCAGCTTGGCTGTGAAGAAATTCACAAGCTGACTGGGAAGATAAACTATGTAAAGAAGTAATTGCAAGCAGAATGTGATGGTGCTGTAAGAGTATGTACACCGTGCAGTGCAGCCAAAAAAAAAAAACTTTAAAAAAAAATGTAATAAAACATTATTACATATATATGTATATGTAACATTTTATTACATCTTCTGACAGGGAGATGTAATAAAGCCATTCTCTTTCTTGGCAAACTCAAAAAAAAAAAAAGAAGTATGTACAAAGTAGACTGAGGACACAAAGGAAGAAGCAACGACTCTGAAGGGAAGTCAAGAAAGGCTTCTTTTGGGGGCTTCCCTGGTGGTGCAGTGGTTGAGAGTCCGCCTGCCGATGCAGGGGACATGGGTTCGTGCCCCGGTCCGGGAAGATCCCACATGCCACGGAGCAGCTAGGCCCGTGAGCCATGGCCGCTGAGCCTGCGCGTCCGGAGCCTGTGCTCCGCAACGGGAGAGGCCACAACAGTGAGAGGCCCGCGTACCGCAAAAAAAAAAAAAAATTTAGGAGTTGTCATTCTATAGGTGACCATATGCCTAGACTGAACAGAGGGCTAACTGAAAGATAGGAAGGGACAAACATTATTCGTAGTAGAGAACGCCGAAGAGTGATTCAGTAAGATGACAAAAATCTACTGGATTTGACAATTGAAGGTCATCTTTTCCACCTTAGATGGTGGGGTCAGAGCCTTGATTATAGTGGATTGAGGAAGAGAGTATTACATGAGCAATATAGACAATGTATTTTTTTGAAAGAAAATCAGAAAGGGCAGGAGCTAGGAGAAGGGAAAGGCAGAGGGGCAAAAAAAAAAGTCTGTTGTTATTTGTTTGTATGTATCATGATAGAAAAGATAAGCAGGCTTATAGGCACAGGAAACACTTCAATTTCTTAAGACTTTTCTAATACTGTCAAATACTTATCAATTCTTTCCACATATTTATCAAGCACGTGTTATGTGTCAGGAACTGTTCTGGGATCTTTGGATATATTAGTTAAGAAGATTCACAAAGTTCCATGCTTCTACAGAGCGGATAGTTTTGTAACGAAGGACAAACAATAACCAAAATAAATAAATTGGGTGTAGTAGGTTAGGAGGATGTGCTGTGGGAAGAAAAGAAAAGAAAAAGTAGAGAAGGGAAGTGAAATCAGGAGTGTTGGAGAGAGGGTATGGGGGTTGCAATCTTAATTAGGCTGGGGCCCACTGAGGTGACATCTGAGCAGATCTGGAGGAGGTGAGAGCATGTCTGATGCATCTGAGGAATTACAAGAAGGCCAAGTGTCTGGAAGGGAGGGAGAGAAGGGAACAGTAAACGAAGTCAGAGAGCACAGCCAACATATCAAATACAATAGACTACTTAGAAAAAGAGAAAAATAAAGAGAAAAAAAAACCAAACCTATCAAAACGAAACTATGATTAAATCAAATCCTGGCTGCTTTATTATTTTTTCCACCAACGATGACTGCTCTTTTTAGTATACGTACTCTCTTTGGTACTTTTCCCAAAATGTCCATGTAAACTGTACAACACTCTCCTCTGAAAATCAATAAAGTTGAATTTATCTAAAGAGGACTTACTCGCAGTCGTATAAGAGGCTTCTCTGGCTGTCGAGAATTTCCCAGACGTTCCCGTTCTGCATTTTCAAGCATTTCTTCAATCTCAAAATAAAGATATTGTCATGTCTAGGGGGAAGAGGTACTACCGGCTGGCATCTAGTGGTTGAGGTCAGAGAGGACTTGTAAAAATCCTACCATGCACAGAACAAGCTCCCACAACAAAATGTTACCCAGTAAAATGTCAATTGTGCCAAGACTGAGAGACCCCGGGCTCCCTGACTAGGCCAAGACAAATCCATTCATTTTCCTTCTCCCTGGCCTCAGAGATTGGGTTCAGGGACAAGTACATGACCTCAGTCCAGAGAAACTCAATGCTAGGGGTTTATTTGGAACTACTGGGAAAAAAGGATTCTTTCAGCTGTAAGGACAATGTAAGTCTGTGGGCCACCACGTGAAAATGCCTTCCTTAGAGCGAAGCTTAAGACAGAAACCATCAGACTAGGTGGCACAGAACTAGACACAGAAACAGAGAAAACTACAGTCTTAATTTGAGTTTCTGGATCTAGTCATTCTGAAACCAGCAAACTCTTAAACTTTCCAGTTATATGAGTTACATGTTGCTAGTAAGCTGTGACACTGGGTGAGTTATTTTATCTAAGGTTCAACTCTTCTTTCTATAAAATGTGTATGGTAGACTCTACCTACCTATAGCATCATTCAGTGGATTAAATGCAAAATGTTGTCAACAGTGTTCAGAATATATACGCCGCCAATGAATATCAGTGATAATTATCATTATCATGATTTTTATAAGAATGAAACGCAAAGCAGAAGAGCCTACACAGCGTAAGAACTGAATAAGTGTCAGTAATTAATGTTATTAAGCTGTCAAGTTCCATATTATTAAATGCATTTACCCAACTTCATAGTGGCTCTAGAATTTCTGCAGTGGTTCAGGGATGGCAATCTGCATGGTGGGAGGTATGGGACTTACACTGAAGTGACAAGGTGCATAGCACACATTTTAAGATTTTATGTGGAGGGAGATTTCAGGGTGAAAGGGATGTGTGATAGAGATTATTAGCGTAATGGAGATTATTAGAGAGGCTAAGGCTCTCCTCATCTACCATAACATGCTGCCATTCTCCAATCAAAGCCACTGCCTGCTTTCATTAATAAAATGAACAAATTATCAAATTAGGATAAAAAGAGAGAAAAGATTACGTATATGTTTTTGAGAAGGAGGAAAGGATCTGGGAGAGGGGCTTCATTAAACAAAGTTTCTTCTATTTATAACATTCCTCCCTCTGGAAGATGTTAGTTTTTTTTTTTTGTTTTTGTTTTTTGATGTGGACCATCCTTAAAGTCTTTATTGAATTTGCTACAATATCGCTTCTGTTCTATGTTTTTGGTTTTTTGGCCACCAGGTATGTGGGATCTCAGCTCCCTGACCAGGGATCGAACCCACTCCCCCTGTCCTGGAAGGCAAAGTCTTAACCACTGGACTGCCAGGGAAGTCCCTATTAAAAAAAAAAAGAAAAGAAAAAAATTTGATACAACTGAACTCATTTATAAAACAACAGTGGTTCCTGACAGGCTTCACGAGAACGTAACAATATAATGACTTCCCTCTACTCTACTGAAGTATTTAATTCAAGGTAAATAACCTCTCAACTAAAGCAGATCTCACTGACCTTTATCTACAAGAATTACCTTCTCCAAGCAGAAGCTTTGTATGGCTTGGGTTACTTTAGGATTATCGGGGTTAAAAATGTCTGGATGCTTAGCCAGAACGACATCCTCCATGAAAAACTGCCGCACTGTGCGGAGAGGAATTTTCTGCATGTTCATCTTCCTTCCTTTAATACGCAGCAAACCAACGTGTCTGAAATGAGGAGAGGAATGAAAGCATAGTCACATTGCAAACTTCCTCAGGAAAATATGCACATCAAAACTATCATATTTCTAAATTTCTACAAATTATTTATAAAATCACACCCTTCAAAAGTATTTTTAGTAATTTAATCTTAAAGTTGTATCACAGGAAAAAACTTAAACATTCTTCTTCCCCAAAATAAAATCCATTCATACATCATTTTTCCTACAGCACTCTAACTTAAAATTTAATTAATAAAAACATTAGCCTTGAATTGGCCTAATGAGCAGCAAAATCATTAATACCATTGGGATCTTCTCCTGTTGAAAACAGCTTAAAATCTGGGCAAACAGTAAGACTGTATTGAATGATCAATCTTTATGAATAAATCTATCATATAAATAACAGCATCATCAGTACCTTGAGCCTATGAGATGGTTAGACTATCATAGCAAATTTTTCTTAAATTGATTTAAAAACTATAATAATTACTCACTTCTTTACAGCTTCTCCTGGGGAAAGAGAAGTGACCACTGAGCTTCCAGGTTGTGATACGTAAAAGAGCTGTTGTTCATTTTTGGTTGGAGCTATTTTACACTCATGTTCATGGCCCCAGATAACAAGATCAATGAAGTCATCCAAAAACTGTTCTGGAATGAAGTTAGTACTTCCGTGTTTACTCCTATGCCAAGATTTTTAAAAATAAATATTATAAATGTCCAGAGATACAGAAAAACTTCATAATAAGTCTGTATAGATCTTTCTTTCTCCATTAACTAAAGATTTATTACATCCCTTCTATATGCCAGAAACTTTCAAGGGATTGGGGATGCAAAGAAAGTATCTAATTCCTGCCCTCAAAGGGTTTACAAACTTGCAGGACACAGACAAGTAGAAGCCTCAAAGGAGAAAGCAGTCGATTCTACATAAAGAGGCAGATCACGAAAGGCTTTAGAGAGGAATAATTCCCCCTATGGGAAAGTCAGAAAAGCGTGAGCTCTAAAAATGGTAAAAACCTATAAATTGGTCTGAGTGTATACCAGAGTACAGAAAATGGGAAGTGAGTTTAGTCTAAGCTTTGTAAAATAAAGTCAAAACTCTAAATATGTTCCATCCTTTTTTTAATAATATGTTTCTTTTACTGACTATAAAAATAATGAGAATGTCAGTCTTACACAGAGATAAGAGTTTTCAATATTAAATAAAATATTGTATGAATATGTGATTTTCAAACTCTCATTTTATACCTAGATTAGCTGCTATTATTAAAAGATATGTGAAAACCCAAAGAGAGAAGACCAAAAAAAAAAGTTTTCCCTAATACTGATTTATATCACTGAGAATTTAAGTAAAAGTGTTCAAATACTTCAACCAGCATTCACTTAAGGCAAACTGACATTCATTCATTGAACAAATATTTACTGTGTGTCTACTATGTGTCAGGTTTCCCAGGTCTCTTCTAGATACTGAAGACATAGCAATGAACAAAGTCCTTGCTCATTGTGGGGGAAATTAGCAATAATACAATATGTTTATGCATACACACACACACACGCGCGCACACACACACACACACACACATATATAATTTGTCAGGTAGTGACAGGTGCTATAAAGAAAAATAAAGGGAAAAATTACATGGAAAACGGAGGCTACTATACAAAGGGTGGTCAGGGAAGGCATCTCTGACAGGAGACAAATGAGCAGAGAACTTAGAAAAGGGATCAGGTGTGCATGGGAAGAAAGTCCTAGGCAGAGGGATGAGCTGATGGCAGAGGCGCTGACGTGGGAATGTATTCAGTGAGTTCAAGAACAGCAAGGAGACCAGCGTGGCTAAGCAGAATGAATGCAAGGAAGAGCAGGAAGTGAAATCAGAGAAGCTCATGTATCTAGGAATATTTATGTAAAAAACATTTTTTATGTAAAAAACGTTATGATCCTATCACAATTACTGAAGAAATGCAGAATAACTCAAATACGACATGATGTAACTATGCTTTAATGGAGCACTGGTAAAGGGAAGATTATGCTGGTGGGCTGACTCTGATTTGTGACCTAGAAGCTGATCAAAACATCTTTGTGGAAATATTTTGCATGACAAAATTGCTCAGGGTTTACCTTCTTTTGCTGCAAGAGAATGGTCCACATATAGAAACAAATGGAAAATAAAGTAAAATGTAAAAGGCTCAAGAATTCTCACTTAATATGAGAAAACCTGTTTTTTATAATACCCTGAAAACAGTAACAAAAGAAGTACCTAAGAATGCAGAGGATGACAAATGAACCTAACAGAATTACAAAAAAACTATTATAACCACAATGAAGGGGTAAGGGAAAAGGAACCGACCAAAGTAACTTTAGAAAGTGGTGTTTTTGACTAGATATAGTAAGGCTAAGGACTAAAATAACATACAAACACTGTAGCCTAGCTGGCAAATTTGTTTCTCACAGAGCTATGGGTCAGCAATTTTGAAATTACTTTGTTATGTCAACCAGTACTGAAAAAAATAAGTAAACATACCATAGATAATACAATCAAGGTTTCTAACTGTTAGAGAAAGAAGTCACAAATATGTAAAGACAAAAATGAATCCTGTAGGGCTGGATTCGAATCAGTATGAACTCGTGCTTGTTTGTGTTTTTTTAACACATGTATACATACAGACATGTATGCATGGATTAGTGAATATACATATATTTCTTTAACTCTAGTCATGAGGGCTAAGAGACCCACAGTAGCAATAAGCACATTTAGTGGCCATATCTGGGTTTCAAAATACCACTCTCCAATAAAAGCAATTAGGACTCCTTGGAGAAGTGGTTGATTCCAGGGCTTGAGGAGAAAAATACAAGATGAGCCAGGAGCATCTTGTGGTACTAGGTTAAGGACATGCTCAAAAAACAAAAAGGAAGAGGGCATGTTGAAAGGACATAGAAGCCAATGTAAAAAAGCTCCCAATGGTCAGAGTTGAAACAACCTGAGCAACAAAAACAACATCAAAAAATTAAAGGATTGGATTATAACTCAAAGAATTAAATAAACATCCCTGAGTCCACAGTAACATAAATAAATGAATGAATGAATAAGTACATAAATGAGAAGGGACAAATTTTCCTAACAGAAGAATTTCAATTAATAATTATAAAAAGAATGAGGGAAAAAAAAAAAATCAGAAACACCACCACAGTATTAATTGCTGGAAACAAGATCCACCAATGGATGCTAAAATTTGTGGGCAAAAGTTTACGTTGAAACAGGATGTTCACATAGTCTCAATGTATTTTTCCCCAAATATTTATTAATTACAAAGTAGAAAATGGGACCTCTACAGCAGAGAAACCTGGTCTACACCACCTTAATTGAATGATCAAGATTATTAACATCACCAGTAACCAGCCATACCAACATTATACTACCCATTCCCCTAACCAATGCTGCCATTCCAAACTTTCATTCTGGCTTGGAATCGCTGATAATTGTTCCTTCTGACTTATCCCTACCTTGGGAAAGTACAAAGTGTAGCAGAACTGGAAAGCCCTCAGCAAGAGAAGGAACAAACTCCCAGTTTGTTATATGGAGACCACACATATCAAAACTCTGGACTGCTCCTCCTTTAACTACACTGTTTATTCAAGAATATACATAAGGCAACATAAGACTGCCCCCTAAAGCCTTTCTTTCACCGAGTACCAGTGATGGGTAAGTACCACAGTATTCTGCTGTCCATAAATATCTGTTCAATAAATAATAAATTATATAATCAGGCCCCAAATCCCTTTAGATTCTTCCTTAATTAACTTCTCAGCTTTGTCCCTTACATATCATTCTCACTACCATCACTGTTACCATCTCACACTATTTTTTACTATAATGATCACATAATAAATCTTGCTTCTTCAAATCTCTATTCCTTTCAATCAAACCTACACCCTGCCAACAGATTAAATTTCTTAAAACTACTAACAAAAGAAAGTTGATCTAGCTATATTTAATATTCTGGAAAAACACTTGTATATATGTACCAGGAAAAATCTCTAAGAATGTTCCTAACAAAAAGGTTTAAAAAAGCAAAAATCTGGAAATAACACAAAACACTCACTAAGAGGAGAGAAAGCTGAACTGTATACATCAGTGAAAATGAATTACCCTTTTAAGCATCAAAATGGATGAATCTTAGTAACATAATGTTGAAGAAAATAAGCCAACTGCAAAATATAAAGTATGGTGTTCCAGTTATACCAAAACTAAATAAAAAATACTCATAATGAATGTGTATGTGATTAAACAATAAAGAAAAGCTATGGACAGATGAAATAAAAATTGAAGATAGTGCTTCCTCTGGAGTTTGAGGAAAAACGTGTGATCAGGGAAGGGCCCATGGGGTAGGGTACTGGTAATGTTCCACTTCTTTCTGAATTTAGGATTATTCATTTTATGGTTCTTCTTATCCATATGCTAGAAATATTCTTTGTAAGTATGAATATATACTGAAAACAATTTCAAGATGCAGTCACACAGTGCATATCGAAGTCTTGCCTGATCCTGCACTGACAACTTTCAAAGCATCAGGAGCATTTTACTGAAATAGGTAAGCTTGGAAACAGAGATTTGGGGAACCTCAATACTTGACTCAAAAATTTTCAGAGACTACTTTTACCTGTTCTGATGAATCACAAATAAGTTAAACCAAGAGTTCCCATCTTCTTTTGGTCTCAACATTGTCACTTTTTTGTTGACGAACATTCGATAGAGCCTTTCATCTGGAATGGATCCTGAAATGGATATTACATTATTTTAAAAGTGGTTTCTTACTCGGTTTTAAAAAACGAATATGTTTTGCTTCTAAATTATGTGCTTCTCTGAGTATTTCACTTTCCTATTAGAGAGATATTCGAAATGTGATGTCATTAGTTACGAATAAACATGTTCCAGGTTCATGCCTGACAGCTGCTAAGCAGTTAGTTGCATTTGAAGAATGTTTTCCAGGTCAAGCATATATACTTTCAAGATCTGGAAAATGTGGAATAAAAATTTGAGTTTTCTATGCTCAAATTCTTATTAAAATTTTTAATAATATTGTTTTCCACTCTCCCTTTATTTATTCTAAGTATATATGTACTTTTGATTTAACATATACGTTGTAAAATACACAGGAAGAGATATTACAGGGGATGAGATTAAAAATGTATTTAAAAATAATCGTCTTATGTATATTATGCTTTTAAATAAAAATACTGTGCTTTTTAATAATTTAATGACTTTTAAATAACTCTTCCTATTCCCTAAAGGATCACCTTAGTCTAGCGAAGGAGACCAACAAAAACAATTAAACATGAAAATTGCAATTTTAAATATTATAAAAGGGAAAAAAGTCAGGATGCTAAGATGGGGATTATCACTGGGAGGACAAGGTTGCTACTTTATGGAGTGATTAGGGAAGGGCTGGGAAGAAAGGTCAACACCACGTAAGTATAAGAGCTAGAAGAGGTCTAGCTTCTAAAAAGAATTCCTAGTGTGGCCAATGAAATAGATGGTGGCATGCAGAACATATAACTGGAACAAAAAAGTCAAGACATAAAAAAATCCAGGGCATTAGAAGGTTGATCTACTTGGGTGTCGAAGCACTGAGAACAGACAAAATTGGAAGGTAGGCAAGTAAGAAAATTGAGGGAATGGAGAAGCCAGTTTAGCCAGTTGGCAATTAGCTTCAAGGGTGTTTGCAGGCAGGAAAGGAGGTGTCAGTAGGAAGCAAGGAGAACAGTGACTTGCCCTCCACCCCTTCTGCCCTAAAGCCCATAAGAGGCTACGAGAGAACTACGTGGGACACAGTAACCTCAGGGGCCACTCAGTTTCACTGAGGGTTAGAGAGTACAGGCAGCATTCAGAGACTGATGAAATGAGGGAATTTGCTAACTAAAAAGAGCTCTAGAGTATACAGAGCTGGGGTGAGAGGAGTGGGTGGAGCGTAGAGACAGAGTCCAGTTAAGGAAAACAGAACAGGATGAGATGAGAGTTTGGGAGAAAATGGATGACTGAAGCACTTTGCTTCTGGCAGTGACTGAGGCATAATGGGATCTGTCCTTAGTCTGAAAGTAGGAGGATCAACCATTTTCTGCAGATATGATCCCTAACGTTACAGTGATTAAAATATCTGTTAGTAGTTTTTAAAAAAAGCATATTCCACTTCCTGCTCTATCACTTGCAAAATCAGACATAATTCCTTGATCGCATTTTCCATATCTCTAAAATATAGATAACCACGATGCTTTTCTACTTGTTGGCGAAATCATGAAAATTGGGCAAAGACTATAAGCTTCCTAGAGAAGCTTCCTAGAGAAAGTATTTAAATAAACCATCCATCATAATTATTCTTTAAAAAACATACACAAAGAGAAAAGAAGTAAATAAGATTTTTCTAAGGCTTCTATTATACTAGTCACTCAAAAACTAATAAAAACTATGTAGAAGCTGCAGTGTGAATTTTTTTCTCAATTTCTCTTGCGGTACTTTAAGGTTGGTTTAACATGAAGTATAATTTTTATAATACTCTATACACTACAAAATCAATAAAACTATTGCATCCATAAAACAAATCAAACTGAACTTAATCCAAGGAAAACACAAAAAATAGCCTTTGAATGCACTCTAAAAATAGTTTTCCATTCATATGGAATAAAGCCTAGCAAAAACAAGCTTTTACCTACTGGACACTAAATAAGTTGAAGATAGTGAAGCTGGTAAAGGAAATTTTCTGAGCATTGTAAATGATAGCTCTAGATTAGCACTGTCTAATAAAAATATCATGTGAGCTACTAAAACAGGCTAAATATGTAATTTTAAATTTTTTAGTAGCCATATTAAAACAAGTAAAAGAAACAGGTGAAATTAATTTTAAGATATTTTATTTAACCCAAAATACCAAAGGTATTTTACATTTTTTCCTAAGTCTTTGAACTCTGATGTGTATTTTATACTTATAGCATATCTCAATTCAGACTAGCCACATTTCAAGTGCCCAGTATCTACATGATTACTGTATTGGGCAGTGAAACTTTAGAACTTTCAAAGACTTCCAAGATATCAAAATGCAGTTTTTCTAATTACTCGATAAATGCTAATGTTCAGGATTTTTATTGGAGTCTAAAGGAAAGAAAAAATAAACAATAGATACTAAAGGAGAAATATTTTTTCACCAAAACTGCTATTAAAAATAAGTATCAAGGACTATTGGTGCTTATAAAATACTAAAAAATTTCTACCAAAACCTTCTATCATTTTTTTAAGTCACCCATAAGGAATAATTAGATTTGCCTCACTTCTCCCCAAACAGCAGCAAAGTTAACTCCAGAATTTGGTTTCCTAGCTGCTTAAACATTTATTGACATAAATAGTAAAATAAAACCATCTTACCTAAGCCATATAGAGCAATTTTTGTGCTTCCTTTTTGAAGCAAAACCGGACTAATGTCTATCTTCTCCACAGACATTGAACGTCCAAAGTGATTTACAAATCCAGCACAACTTAAAATATCCAGGGCGCAGAGTAAGTCCGCCTATGGACAGTATTTTCAAATAATATAAATGTATATCTAAAAATAAGTAATCTGCATATCATATTATTACTTATTAAAAGTATATTTTATATAGTAGTTACAAAAACCTAGATTAGGATAATGTCTTCTCAAAACAAAATTACAATAGTAAAAGTATTCGCTATCGTTTTTCTATTACAAGTGACCCACTGCGACTGGAATCACATGCTAAATGCAAAGTTAACATTTCATCAAAACTTATGATGTCTTGTCCACTAAAAAATAACAAACAGCCATGAAATCAGTGCCTTGTCATATTAAGCAGACCTCTTAAGAGGTGAGAAAAAAAAGACTAGCTAAGTAGTGATTTATAATACATTAATGACCAGATAAAACAAAAAGGTATTTTGAGATTATTTTAGGAGCCCTATTATTAAAGATCTTCCTCGACTTACAATGGGTTTAGGTCCCAATAAATCCATTGTGAACTGAAAATACCGTTAAGTCAAAAATGCAGTTAAAGCACCTAACCTACCGGAAATGATAGCTTAGCCTAGCTTACTTTAAACATGCGCAGAACACGTACATTAGCCTACAGTTGGGCAAAGGTATAAATACCTTCACAATAAAGTATGGAGTATCTTGTGTAATATACTGAATAATGTACTGTAAGTGAAAAACAGAATGGCTGTATGAGTACAGAATGGCTGTAAGTGTAGCAGCTGTTTACCCTCGTGACCTTGTGGCTGATCGGGAGCTGTGCCTCGCTGCCTTTGCCCAGCATCACAGGAAAGTATCTTCCCACGTATCGTTAGCGCAAAAAAGATATTCAAAATTCAAACTTCAAAGTGCAGCTTCTACTGAATGTATATCCATTTCGCACCACTGTAGAGTTGAAAAATCTAAGGTCGAACCCTCATAAACTAGGGACAGTCTGTACTTTCATATCAAACAGAAAATAAGATGTTCTAATTTAGATTTAAAACTGTTCATGAAACCCTCATTTCCTACAGGTGAGATTTATGTGATAAGAGATACAAAAGCCCTTGGTAAACTGTAAAGCATTATACAAATGTTAGGTGTTTATTCCTCCTCCTGGTTCTTATTGTTAACCTTGGCACTTATGAAATAAATGTGTATGCCACATGCCATTTATTATTCCAGATTTTTAAAAATTATCAAAAAAGCAGTATAAAAGCTTCTATGAATGATAAAAAGTCAATTTGAACTTCTGACTCAATTTGACTACAAATTGCTGGGAAGAAGTGAAAGAATGCTTTCCAAAGACAAACTAAACTGATCGTTCCTAAAATTTCAACAAACTAAGAACCCAATAATTACCCCCGTAGGATCATCATGATTGCCATGAATACTAAACACAGGAATTGAAATGTTGAGATTGCTATCTTCGTAGTTCACCCATGGAAACCTTAAAAGAAAAGAAAGAAAGAAAAGTTTCTGTAAGAGACAAAAGCTGTTTCCCCGTTATCCTCCTCCAAAAAATTAATACAGTTATAGGCAAACTGGATGATCTAAGCTGGCAAATGACCACTAGTTTGGAGATTTAAAAAGATAAAATCCTAGGCAGCAGTTCATTTTAATTCAAGTTTCAAAAGTTCTCAAAGTACTACACTTTAAAAGAAAACCATACAAATATATGATGCTTATGAATTGTATGAGATTTGAATATCTGATTAATAGGAAATAGGCTTTCAAAATTTTGAGAGCCTTTATAAAAGGTTTTTATTTGTAGAAGCGAGAGGGGAAATACACCTACTCTGGAATCCAAAAGACCTAGATTGAAAACTCCAGCTCTATCACTTACTGCTTGGATGACTTAAAGTTTCCCACCCACTGTTGCCCCTAGTCACCAAGGTTCTCTTCTCAGAGGCAAATAACATTAGGAATTTCTAGTGTATCTGTGCAAAAATATCTTATACCTCTAAAGCAAATAAATACATCTTCCTTCTTAAACAAATGGTAGCACAATACAGATTTCTGCCCCCTGCCTTTATCACTTTACATACTTTATAAATCATTCCATATCAGTACATAAAGAGCTTCCTTGTGATTTTTTTAGCTGGACACTGCATGGATTATTATAATGTGTTTAAGTAGTTACCTATCAATGGACATTTAGACTATTTCCAGCCTTTTGTTTTACAAATATTGTTACAGTGAGTAATCTTGTACAAAGTTGCCCTTGCGAGAGTATAGGAAAATATCTAGAAGGAAACTGTCAGGTCAAAAGGAACGCGTGCATCTGTAAATTTGATAACTACTGCCAATTTCCCTCCACAGAGGTTGTATGATTTACTCATAGTACAATGGCAATCCATGAGACTAATTCCCCCTACTCCACCAAGATACTGGGTGGGCCAAAAGGTTCATTCAGTTTTTTCCTTAAGATGGCTCTAGTAGTGCACAGTTGTCTTTAATTCCATTTGAAACAATTTTGTTAGATTGTATGTGACAGCTGTCATATCAGCGGGCATTTAAAAAAAAAGACTTATGAAAATTGATGAAGGTTTGTGTAGTCATTTTAATACTGAAGATGGAAGGAAAAAAGCAACATTTTTGGCATGTTATGCTTTATTATTTCAAGAAAGGTAAAAACGCAACCGAAATGCAAAAAAAAGATTTGTGCAGTGTGTGGAGAAGGTGCTGTGACTGATCGAACATGTCAAAAGTGGTTTGAGATGTTTCATGCTGGAGATTTCTCACTGGACGATGCTCCCTGGTCAGGCAGACCAGTTGAAGTTGAGAGCGATTAAATAGAGACATTAACTGGGAACAATCAACGTTATACCACGTGGGAGATAGCCGACATACTCAAAATATCCAAAACAAGCATTGAAAATCATTTGCACCAGCTTGGTTATGTTCATCGCTTTGATGTTTGGGTTCCACGTAAGTTAAGCGAAAAAAACCTTCTTGACTGTATTTCCGCATGTGATTCTCTACTTAAATGTAATGAAAAGTTCCATTTTTAAAACAAATTGTGACGGGCAATGACAAGTGGATATGTACAATAATGTGGTAGGGAAGAAATTGTGGGGCAAGCGAAATGAACCACCACCAACCAAACCAAAGGCCGGTCTTCATCCAAAGGTGATGTTGTGTGTATGGTGGGATTGGAAGGGAGTCCTCTATTATGAGCTCCTTCTGGAAAACCAAACGATTAATTCCAACAAGTACTACTCCCAACTGGACCAACTGAAAGCAGCACTGGACGAAAAGCATCCAGAATTAGTCAAGAGAAAACGCATACTCTTCCATCAGGATAACACAAGATTGCATGTTGCTTTGATGACCAGGCAAAAACTGTTACAGCTTGGCTGGAAGTTCTGATTCATCTGCCATATTCACCAGACATTGCACATTTGGATTTCTATTTACTTAGATCTTTACAAAATTCTCTTAATGGAAAAAATTTCAATTCCCTGGAGACTGCAAAAGGCACCTGGAACAGTTCTTTGCTCAAAAAGATAAAGTTTTGGGAAGATGGAATTATGAAGTTGCCTGAAAAATGGCAGAAGGTAGTGGAACAAAAGGGTGAACACATTGTTCAATAAAGTTCTTGGTGAAAATGAAAAATGTGTCTTTTATTTTTACTTAAAAACCGAAGGCATTTTTTGGCCAACCCAATACATTATCAAGCTTTTTCAATCTATGCCAGTGGTTCTAAACCCTAGCTGCATGTTAGAATTTTCTAGGAATCTTTGAAGATCCACCAATGTCCAAGACACTCTCAGAGAGATTAAATGACCTGGAGACTGGGCATCAGTATTTTTTAAGATTCTTAGGTAATGATAATGTGCACCCAGGACTGAGAATTACTGATCTATATCAATCTTATAGGAGAAAAATATATCAGTATACTTCATTTTGCATCTTTCATATTCTTTTAATATGTTAAAATGCTACTTTATTTCCTTTTCTATGAACTATGTCCATATTCTTTACCTATTTTTTATTAAGTCATGGATTTTTTTTTTAATTGACTTGAAAGAACTACTTAACTATTAACTATTGGGAAAATTAGACCGTAATTTGCCATGAGTTGCAAATATTCTTCCTGGGGTTGAACCCAGACTTTTGACTTCGCTTTGGGAGGCTCTTGCCATGCAGAAATTTACTTTTACAAGGACAAACATATCCATCTTTTTTTTTATGGATTCTGGGTTTGTGTTAACACTTAGAAAAGTCTTTTTCACATCCAGATCTTTTTTTAAAATGTCTAACAGTTTCTTCTAGTTCTTTTATTGAATAAGCTATATTTTTTGTGGAGATATGAGATACCACCTTTATCAAATACTAAATTCCCACATGTATTGTGGCTATTTCTGGAATTTCTATACTCTTCCACTTATCTGCCTATCAATTCATGAGTCACACCGCTTTTTAAATTATTGTAGCATTATAATATACTTTCTTTTTTCCAGCTTTATTGTGATATAATTGACATGTAACATTGTATAACTTTAAGGTATACAATGTGTTGATTTGATACACTCATATTTTGCAAAATGATAACCACTATAGCTTACTCACCACTTTAAGCTTCACACACACCTAGCTTAACAGCTGCATCATGTCACGTAACTGCCATTTCTTTTTCGTAATGAGAATATTTAAGATCTACTCTCTTAGAAACTTTCAAGTATAAAATACAATATTACTAACTATAACCACTATGCTGTACATTAGATCCTGAGAACTTATTCATTTTTAAACTGAAAATTATATATTTTTTTGATCAACATCTCCCCTTTCCCCCAACTCCCTGCTCCTGGTAACCACCATTCTAGTCTCCATTTATATGAGTTCAGCTTTTTCAGATTCCATATACTGTATAAGTGATATCACACAGTATTTGTCTCTTTGTCTGACTTATTTTACTTAGCATAAAGCCCTCAAGGTCCATCCATGTTGTCGCAAATGAAAGGATGTCCTTTCTCATGGCTGAATATATATATATATACACGGCTGTGTGTGTGTGCAGATATCTGCGCACACACACACACACACACACACACATATATCACAACTTTATCCCTTCTTCCACTGATGGACACTTCTGTTGTTGCCATATCTTGGCCACTGTGAATAATGCTGCAATGAATGTGGGAGTGCAGATTATCTCTTTGAGATCCCACTTTCACTTCCTTTGGATATACACCCAGAGGTAGGATTGCTGGATCACGTAATAATTCTATCTTTAATTTGGGGGGGAACCTCCACAGTGTTCTCCATAGTGGCTGCACAAATTTACATTCCCGCCAACAGTGCACAAGGGTTCCCTTTTCTCCACACCCTCTCCAACACTTGTTCTCCCTTATCTTTTTGATGACAGACATCCTAACAGGTGTGAGTTGATATCTCATTGTGGTTTTGATATGCATTTCCCTGATGATTAGTGATGTTGAGCACCTTTTCATGTACCTGTTGGTTGTTCTATTTTTGTGAAAAATGCCATTGGAATTTTGATAGGGATTGAATTGAGCTAGTCACTACTTAGTAGTCTTCTTTTCTCAGAGTTCCCCTATCTTTTTTTTTTTTTTTGGTCTATTTTTTACATGAACTAGTAAACCAGAGGGAAAATTATCCAAAATATAGTACAAAGAGATAAAGTTATAGGGAATATTAAAAAGTGGGTAAAATATAAATAATTTTCAGGAAGAAAAAGAATAGGAAACAGAAAACATACTGGATAAGAATTTTCCAAAATTGCTGCAAAAAAAATTCTTAGTTTGAAACGCATGTAGCCCAAACAGTATAAATAGAACTAAATCCACAACTAAATATGTCACAGTAAGACTGCAAAATGCTAAGGGCAATGAGAAAAACTTAATTGTTACCTGAGTGTTTTCTTTATGCCAGCTACTATTCTAAGCAATTTTCTTATTAACTCAACTATTCCTAACAACATTTCTGTAAGATTAGCACTATTCTTTTCCCATCTTATAATAATGAAACTAAGGTAGGGCAGATCCAGGATTTGACCTCAGACAGTCTTATATCAGAATCCATGCTTTTAAGCACTATGTTATACTGCTTTTCCAGCAACTAAAATGATAGCAAGACTCCTCAAAAGCACCAAAAAATAAAAGTTTACTGACAGGCAGTGAAAAACTACTAAAAACTGTACTTCGGAAAGGAAACTGAATCTAGACAAAAGGAATGAAACATAAGAAACAGCAATAGTAAGTAAAGAAATAGGTAAACACATCTATGGGGTGGGTGAAGCAGTTTAAAAATAATAAAGTTTTAGATTTGAATAGAAGACGGGTAAAGACTGATCAGAATTCTTAAAAACAAGGACATATGTTAAAAATTACAAGAATCTTTTAAAATCCAATTCTATACTCAGCCAAATTATCAATCCGAAGTTAAAAATAGCCATTTTCTTACATAAAAAAATCCCCAAAAATTTACCTCCCAATATAAACTCATTTTTAAAATATATATATACAAATAGGTAAGAAATAAATATAGCTATGTCTGTTTTCAGGGGTTACTTTATATATATATATTTTTTTTCCATATTTCCATGTATACGTGTGTGTGTGTGTGTGTGTGTGTGTGTGTGTGTGTGTATTTAAGCTCTGTGCACTGAGAGAGCCTAGAAGCAGTGACAAGACAATAGCCATGTGCATGCCTAGCATCCAGATTCTAGCTTCCAAAAGGAACCAAGACTCCTTGAAGAAATGGATGAGTCTAAAAAGCTAGGGAAAAGAAAATACAAAATTAGCCTGGAGCATCTTACAGAGCCAAAAAGGGGGGAGAAAAGATGACGCCATGTTGAAAGGACCCAAGAGGTGGTCTGAAAGAGTGCCCGAAGGCTAAAGCTGGAACAATTTATTTGAGCAACAAAATAGATTATAATAGTATTAAATTACAATCCAAAGGAAAAAAAATGAGTTCATACTTATATAAACAATTGAATAAATTCCTGTTGATGTAGACGACTGAATAAATAAACAAATGGGGGACAAGGGACAAATCTTTACAGAACTATTCCAATTAATAAATGCGGAAAGTATGTGGGAAATGTTTAGAAAATCACCATTAGGACACCACAGTTAAAACTGCTGTAGGCAAGAGCCACTGACGAATGCTAAAATGATTGGACAAACTTTAAAGAGAAACAGAATAGTTGCATAGCCTCCCCTAAAATATTTACTAATTACTGTAGTGGTTTTAACACGCCCATAAATTCTTTGATACTCTTTGCTCTCTCCAGGAAGTGAAACGTAACACCCTCTCTTCAGTGTGGGCTGGACTTAGCTACTCTCTTCTAACAAACAGTATATGGAAAGGGAAAAATAGTAACTTGACAGTGGAGAAACCTGTAAGACACCATCTTAACCAAGTGACCAAGGTTAACCTCACCAGTGCAGGCCATGTTGATAGCATGTACTCCTTACATACTGAGAAGGGCACTTCACCTATAAAGAGTATTCTTTCCCCCAAACCAATAACCCTAGTCTAATCATGAGAAGAACCCAAGTTGAGAGACATTCTACAAAATATCTGACCAGTACACTTCAAAAGTGTCAGTGTCTGCCTGGAAAAGTCTGGCATAGGCGAAAGGAGATTTTGAGACCATTTCAACTAAATGCAATGTGGTATCCTGTACAATGTTTAAGAAAAAACAGAGTACCTTTATGACATGGGGTTCTAGGTGGATATTGTAAATAAGTCCCCAAAGCACAAATATTAAAGAAAAAAAATAACGTGTTTGACTATGAACATCAAAATTAAATATTTCTGTCATCAAAAGGCCCTGTAAACAAAGTCTCAATCCACTGATTGAGAAAAAATACATGCCTAGCAAAGGCTTAATATCTAGAAATAACTCCTGCAAATTCAACAGGAAAAGACAAAAATATCCCAATTTTTAAAATGGACAAAGGATATGAACAGAAGAGATACCAAATGTACAAAAAAAATTTGAAAGTTACTCATCTCACTATTAATTAGGGAAATAGAATTTAATACAACAATGTACAGAAAATTCAAAGAACTACATTTACCAAGGAAATAGCTTATAGTGAAGGTAAAATGGCCAATTATTACCATGTTCATGTGTCTTATACAGAAAATATTATATTATACATACATGTAATATTAAATATCATAAGGAAACATTCATTTAAGCATTTAAATATACTTACTTACTAAAACCGAAGTTGACTGACTGATCGCTGATAATTTCAAACTGTACAGGACGATCCCCCATGCAATATTTTCTTAATAACTCGAGGCAGTTATGTATTGTTTTTCTTGAGGGTTTATTTTCATGAAAAAGATCACCCCCTAACAAAATGAAATCCACCTAATCAACAGAAAATAGTATGAAAATTAGTATGCTTTATAGATAAAATTTTTAAAACTATAGCGCAAAGAGATAGAAAAAAAATCTTGTAAAAGATACAATTATGTGTGGAGATTTAAAGCTTCATATTTTGTTTAGTTAAAGGGCCTTTCAATCTGGTTATTAATATGACTTCAGCTTAGGTTCCTAGACCACCTTCAAAAAGGCCATCTTCAGATTACTACACCAAGTTTCTAATTCACACTACCCAAAGTGATCATACTTCTTTTTTTAAAGTTATCCAAATCAAACATAAACTTAGCACTTTAATAAAACCTATGGAAGGGATAGCAGATTCAATCCAAATTATTCACTTGATTCATTCAACAATTATTTAGAGTCCCTACAGGCACTGGCAGCTAAGGAAATAGCAATCTACAAAATATATCATGTCCTTGCCCTCATTAAATACAGACAGCGTGCCATACCCTATACTGAGTGTGATAAATAAAATACGATCCCTGTCCTAAGTATGTTCAAAATCTAACGGGAGAGACAAACTGCTAAGCATCTAAACGTAAGTCAGACTCTGACACGCACTAGAACAGATATATAAACAAACCAGGAGTAGAGATGACATTACAATTCATTCCAACTGAGAGGAGGAAATTCACCTGAGGACAACGTCTGGGAAGAATGGGCTAACATGGTGGCATCTGAGTTGCACCATGAAGGATAAATGAGATTTCGAGGAAGAACATTCAGGAACAACCAGAGAGAAGGGAAATCACACAGAAAGAAAGTCCAACACACTTTCAAAAGTGTACAATCTACTTAAAGAAAGTTGATTAAGTTCTTAATTATACAAAAGAACCCAGCAATACAGATCGTCATGGGCTACAGTAGTGAGGGCAGCAGGATATGTCACCACAAAATGGACCCACTGTGGCAATGTGGACTGTTTTGAGCTGAAGGCAATTAAGACCCAGCAGAGTCAGGAAAAGCTTTTTTACCTCTCTCTAAACTGCCTAAAAGAATCTGGATGGGGGCATGTACCAGGAAGAGAGCTATTACCAGAGACAATTTCTGATATCAGAAAGACATCGCATGGCATGGCAAACACCTTTTTACCAAACATGTGCTCGTCTCATCTTCCTGTGCATTGCCTTCCTCCCCTTTAAAGCCCCAGACTCCTTTCCCCTTCTCCTTAGCTCAGGATGGCAGATAAGCCTCAATTACTTCACTGCTGAGGAGTCTCATACTTTTGTGGGGCTCCCATACATATGAAATTTATTTTTACCCTGTTAATCTGTCTTACGTCAACTTAATTATTAGACCAGCCAGGGAACTTAGAAGGAAATAAGGAAAAGATTTCTGCCCTGACAACAGTCAGAGAGACTTCAATAAAAATGTGGGATTTAAGCCAGGTCTTCAAAACTAAACATGATTTGAGTAAAGGGAGAAAATGATCATAATCCAAGGCATAGAAAAAACAACAAAGCAAACAAACATTTTTACAGGGGAGGGGAAAGAGAAATAGTTGTTTCAATGATATAGTTTCACTTTTACCAGACGAGAAGAGTTCTGGCGGTTGGTCACTCAACCATGCAAATGTGCTTAACACTACTCAACTGTACCCTTAAAAATGGTTAGGATGGTAAGTTTTATGGTATGTGTATTTTACCACAAACAACAAAAAAATTTTTTTAATGTTTTTAAAAACTGGTTTGTGACTCCAGGGATCACTGAGAACACAACTTGCTTCTCTGGTATTTCTGCCCAAAGTGAATCTACTCATGAGGAAACGTCAGACATCTCCAACTGAGGAATATTCTGCAAAAGTAACTACCCTGGACTCTTCAAAAATGTCAGGTTCATGAAAGACAAGGCAGACAGAGGAAACATCCCAGATTACAAGAGACTAAAGAGACGTGACAACTAAATGCAAAATGTAATCCTGGATTGGCAACTGGACACCACTGACCTGCCCCCAAACTGCTATGACAGACTTTGTCGAGACAACTGGCATCTTAGAATTACATGATCGTACTGAATCAACATAACTCCCCGGTTTTGATAAGTGCACTGTGGTTACATATGTAATTTACTCTCAAATGGTTCAGAAAAAGTGTGTGTGTGTGTTTATGAAGAGAGAGGATAAATCAAATGTAGTAAAGTGTAGGAAAATCTCGGTGAAGGGTAAGGAATTATTTGTACTATTCTTGTAATGTTTATGTAAGATTGATATTGTTTCAACATAAAAGTTAAAAAAAAAAAAAAAGATTCCAAAGAACTAGAGAGTAGAAATAAGGCTGGTTAGATGGCACAGACCCACAAAATAGAGGACTTAAAAATCCGGAAGAACTTAGATTTCAATAAGAAGAAATAATAAACACAAATGATGGGGGGAAGTAAACATGCATTTGGAAGTACCAGTATGGGGCTGTAGGTGGGAGGGGGCAGTTAAGATTAAAGGATGCAGGGAGGGGAAACAGGAGGAAATGCAAGGGAAGGAAAGGACAAGGTAAAGAAGAAAAAAAAAAGCTCCTGCTCAGGGAAAGAAATACTTCAGCACCTAAGAGTTGGAAAAGAAAGGACAGAGGATTCTCTGGCAGGAAACAGACATTCTTTGACTCCAAATTTCTCTGCCCTCAGGGTAAAAGGAGACACATTTATAAGAGTGCTTACTGGGCTGCCCTGGTGGCTCAGTGGTGGAGAGTCCGCCTGTCAATGCAGGGGACACGGGTTCGTGCCCCGGTCCGTGATGATCCCACATGCCGCGGAGCGGCTGGGCCCGTGAACCATGGCCGCTGAGCCTGCGCGTCCGGAGCCTGTGCTCCGCTACGGGAGAGGCCGCAACAGTGAGAGGCCCGCGTACCGCAAAAAAAAAAAAAAAAAAAGAGTACCTACTGCTTGCCAGATCCTTTCTAGGTACTAGGATACACATGAGCAAACAAAAAAGATTTTTCATTCTCATGGAGTTCACCTTCTAGTGGAGAAGATAATACATACGTAAATAATTCAATAAATTATTTCAGATGGTGCTATAAAAAAAATAAATGAGTAATGTGATAAGAGTGTTGAGACATCAGGTAAGACCTCCCCAAAAAAGGTAAAACTTGAATTGAGAACTGAGAAGTCAACCCTGGCAAGATCAAGGTGCTCTGAGCAGGAAGAGAACCACACATGCAGAGGTACCAGAGTAGAACAAACATCTCTGTATGGATGAAGCACAAACCAACCAGGCAGAGTGGAAGGAGATGAAGTCTCCTGGCAGGGGCCAGATCACACTGAACCTTGTAGTTTAATTTTTATTCTAGATTCAGTGGAAGGCCACTTAGATTATAAGCAGCAGAGTGACATGATCTGACATGGTTTTTGGAAGTTCACTTTGGCTGCTATGCTGAATACTGTAGGAAAGAATGGAAGTAAAAAAACCTAAGGGGAGCTACTGCAGTCCAGCAAAATATGACAAGTTTTGGACTAAGTTTACAGACATGAAGGTAGAAAATAGTAGAGAGGTTCCACTTGTATCCATTTGGGAATAAGAACCAAAGGACTTGCAGAAAAACTGAAGAGAACTCTGAGGAAAAGTCAAGGTTGAAGTTTGCAAGTCCCCAGAATTTATGTTTATTCCCCAGCTGTCTTTTGGGCTCGAGATGGACATTTCAACTGTCTGCTGGAATGTTTCCTTGAATGTCCTATTGGAATCTCCAACTCAAATGGTCTCAATCAGAATTCATCACCTTCCCACATTAGGAAGGATGTTATAAGGAAGTATGAAAATAAGGAAGAAATCTTCCTTATTTAAAACCTACTTCTATTATTGGTACCACCATCCACCCAAACATAATACACTCCAGAGTCACCGTCATCCCCTTCTCCCTCATCCCCACCCCCTACGACTGACTAACCAATCAAAGTATCCAAATCCTCTCTTTATCTCCTGCATTCATTTCCTCTTTTCCATCCCATGGCGCCACTTTTAAAAAGCCTCCAACTTATCTTGCCTTCATGCTGTACTCTGTTGGCAGAAGACTTTCTGTTAAATGGGGTACAAACTCCTCAATCTGGTATTTGAAGCTCTTGATGCAGCTCAAACCACATTTCTAGTCTTTCAGCGCGCTTTCTAACTCGCGACCTACCAGTGAGCCAAACAGCTGCTGTACCCCTAATGGACCAATCATCTCGCCTTTGTGCCCTTCCTACTGCTTCACGGGAGGTGTACACTCTCTTTGCTCTTCACTCATTAAAAGCCTACCATCCTTCTAAGCCCAAGTTAAATGCCACTTCATTCACCTCATCTTGCTATCCTCATCTAAATGTGATCTCTTCTACCTCCAAACTCCCAGGAAATGCTGTTTATACTCTTACGGCTCTTGCATCTGAGCATCTTTGACATTTATCGTATCTCACATACTGACTTGCTTGCTGCATGTTCTTTGAAAGCAGAAACTATGACAGTCATCTTTACATTTCAAATAGAAACTGCCACAGGATACTGCACTCAGTAAACACGGTAAATATTTGTAAATTTTTACAGACTATTTACAAAAGTAGCTCCTACTTGAATTCAGGGAATAAAGCACACAAATTCTGCTTTGGGCTTTCAGTATACAGATATTTAAGCAGGCAGTGTGAAGACATGGGCCTATAAAACAAACCTCTATCTTTAAAAGGAAAAAGAGCAAGTTGAGTGGGGCTTCCCTGGTGGCGCAGTGGTTGAGAGTCTGCCTGCCGATGCAGGGCACACGCGTTCGTGCCCCGGTACGGGAGGATCCCACATGCCGCGGAGCGGCTGGGCCCGTGAGCCATGGCCGCTGAGCCTGTGCTCCGCAACGGGAGAGGCCACAGCAGTGAGAGGCCCGCGTACCGCAAAAAAAAAAAAAAAAAAAAAGAGCAAGTTGAGTAAGGGAACTTGGTAGAAATCGCAAAAATGCAAACTAAACTCACATCATTTTCCTGGGCAAGTCTTAAAATTTCATCAAGTGTTACAAACGTATCATTTCCTCTGACGGCATCTTTTTCCATAAATCCCAGATGAATATCTGTTGCAACTAAGATTTTAAATGTATTTTCATCATCGCTGTATTTAAAAAGAAGAAACATGTCAATATAATTCATTAAAAGGATGTTCAAGCAAACTGAAACCTAAATCTATAAAATAATAGCAGTTATGACGTAAAATCATTTTTCTAGCCCTAAACGAGGTCCAAAAATTTGAAGCATTCAACAGACCATTAATGTCACAGTTTTCTTACCACTAATACAAAGCAGAACAAATGTACACACATTTTTAAAAGGTTCTGTAACTGCTTTAGAAATGTATAACCTCATTACAACCAGTTTCATAAACTGATATGTAACCTGAATTTGAAAGCTTGGTTGTTTTCCTGCTCTGTTCTACAGCAAAAATCCAAGAGGATTTGATCTCAGTATCTAAACTTGCTATTTATCTACTTTGCATTTTCCCAGGAAAATTAGAATTAACTGGTTAATTTTAAAAGCCCTTCTCCTTACTTTATAAGTAGATTTTTATCCTAATAAACTAGTAACTTACATCCAGGCCCCTGAAGAGGTTTGCTCTCCATACAAAGTTAGTTTTTCACTAATGACTTTAGCCAAGTAACAAAACTAATTTACAATGCCATTTAAATTTGGTAGTATTCAAAAGTACTTTCATGTGAAGCAGTAATGTGATAGTTATTAATTCTCTCTTAAACTTAATATAACTTTTAATTGTCTTTAAAATATTTTGGTATCCCTGATCTCATCTCAACTCCCACACGTAAACAGGTTAAGTATTGTTATCTCTGAAAAACTAGAAAGCTATATACAGAGAAATTAACTGATTTATCATGAAACAAAATGGTAGAAATGGAACTAAAACCCGTTATTAACACTCAGGCTGTTTTCACTAAACCATACGAACTTCAAAAAAATTTATATATATATCTCCAAAATTCAAATCTTTATACATAAGAGAATTTTCCAGAAAAGATTTCTCTTCATAAACTTCAAAATGATATGAACAGTTCTGATTGCTATATACATACAGGTAAGTCAGAATACTTTCGGATCACATTACTACCCAGACTTCCATAGCAATTTGTAAGGTATTTTCCCTTGAGGTCTCTCACTTAAATATGAGAATTAATCTGAGAGTCTTTTTTTTTTTTTTGGCTACGTTGGGTCTTCGTTGCTGTGCGCCAGCTTTCTCTAGTTGCGGAGAGCAGGGACTACTCTTTGTTGCGGTGCACGGGCGCGTGGGCTTCAGTAGTTGTGGCACGTGCACTCAGGAGTTGTGGCTCACGGGCTCTAGAGCACAGGCTCAGTAGTTGTGGCGCACGGGCTTAGTTGCTCGGTGGCATGTGGGATCTTCCCCAACCAGGGCTCGAACCCGTGTCCCTTGCATTGGCAGGCGGATTCCTAACCACTGCGCCACCACCAGGGAAGCCCTGAGAGTCATTTGTAATCCAATTATACAAATGAAGAAATGGAGACAAAGTTTAGAGGCTTGCTAACTTGTCCAAGGTTACACAATGCTAATTAAGAAATTAAGGGGACTTCTCTGGTAGTCCAGTCGTTAAGACTCTACGCTTCCAATGCAGGGGGCCCGGCTTCAATCCCTGGTTGGGGAACTAAGACCTCACATGCCGCAACTAAGCCCGCATACCGGAACTACTAAACCCACGCGCTCTAGAGCCCGCAACTAGAGAAGCCCGTGCACTGCAAGGAAGACCCGGCGCGCTGCCACGAAGACCCAGTGCAGCCTAGATAGATTAGATAGATAGATAGACAGATAGACAGACAGATAGATAAAAAGAAATTAAAACAAGGGTGAAATATTCCAAGTTTGAAGCTTTTTCCACATAACTTTTTCTAGTCCTTTTATTTATTTTCATTTTAGTCAGATTCATTTGCAATTTACTCAGTACTAAAGCAATTTACTTCTTTAAAAATCTGCTTTAAAAGACTTGCAGTAGGACCTCCCTGGTGGCTCAGTGATTAAGAATCCCCCTGCCAATGCAGGGAACACGGGTTTGATCCCTGGTCCGGGAAGGTCCCACATGCTGCGGAGCAACTAAGCCCGTGCGCCTAGAGCCCCGAGCTCTGCAACAAGAGAAGCCACCGCAATGAGAAGCCTGCACACCGCAACCCCGCTCGCCGCAGGTAGAGAAAGCCCGCCGCAACAATGAAGACCCAACGCAGCCAAAACTAAATTAAGAAAAAAAAAAGACTTGCATTAGCTAGTAAGACTTAGTTCAAGCATATTTATAGCTTCAATAGTTTAAGACAAAACATAAGAACATAAACTTATATAGCAATATGCCAACCTACTGCAAAACCCCAATCTATAGCTGCATATTATCTTTAGTTAATAAACATATAGCATGAAATGTTAACCATTCCAAATATTCATTTTGATGACTAACACTTGTATTCAGAGGCAAGGTCTTTATTTACTCATAATTTATTAAATAAGTTTTCTTTTATGGTGATCATAGTTGATAGACTGTAGAAACCCAAAGCAACAAAGACGACTTCGGAAGACAGGTGCTTACAGAGCATCTGCAGGACTCATTTCTATGATCAGTCCAGCTCCTCCAGGACCACTTCTCTCTCGAAGTACCCCTGGGTCCTGTGCTCAAACACGTCAGAAAACTCACTCGATTCCAAATTCTAAAACAAAATTATATTATTTAAAACACATTTTTAAAAAGCAGACTGGCAATTTTGGAAGTGTCTCATTTTCAATTAAGCACCTACTATACTTTTATTTTCAGAGCTTACAAAACAAAACAGAAAAACATATCTCCAGTGACACTCTACTTACACCATTATGATTACGCTCCTCTCCTGTTTCCCTTTCTATGCCCCATGGGAAGCTAATGCTTGTTAAATGAATGGGCAAAAAGGGTCACACCCAATAGTTCTGGTTTAGCACACGAACTCTGGATGTGCAGAAATGTTTAAGTTGCATGCATGGGCTACTCTGGAGCATGAGGCGACCCCGTATTTCCTGCTTAAACACAAATTTTTTTTTTAAGGAATGGGCTTGTTTTGAAAAGATAGGGGGTCCACGTTTAAAGCTAGTGTAAATAAGCAGAAACACGTGGTTTAAGGAAAATGGCCAGGATCTTTTGGGAGGAGCGGCTGCCACCGCGGAACGACCCCTCCCACGTCCGGATTCCTGGTTCGGTGGGGATTCTAAGCCTCAGCAGCCCCGCACCACCGAACCCTCAGAAACCAGAACGCGGAAACCTCCCAGGCTCCTCCCGAGCCTACCCGGCCCAGAGTCAATCCTCTCTGGGCTTCCGCTCGCGATCCTGCAGATACAGAAAGCGACTCCTAAACTACCCCACATCTGGACTCTCCAAAGCCCCACCCTGGAACCCGAGGCTGTCTTTTACCCGGTAAGAAGGAGGGAGATTCTTGAGAAGAAAAGCAACAGCACCGCCTGAGAAGCAGCTTGGCCATAAACCTGAATTAAGCGGGAGAGAAAAAGCACCTCCTTCTCTCGCGATACCTCATAAATGACGTAGGCGCTTCAACTCCTCTCATTGGCTGCCGACTGCCGTAAGGTAGCAGGAAAAGTTGCAGCGAGGACCCGCCCTCATACAGGAGCCAATCCTGAGTAGCCCGGGGGACGAACCCCGGAAGCGAGCTTTCCGGCGGCGATTTTCCCCTCTCTAAGGTGGGTAGGTCTTTCTCGTCCGGGGCCACGCTTCCTGGTCGCCTGGCGCCACCTAAGAACTCCTGGGCCCAAAGGGGCGGGTCCCCTGTCGACCCCTGACGAGCCCTGCAAATCGGGCCGTGTCGTGGGTCCTAAGTAGGGCTGGAGCGGCTTCTTCGCTCGTAGAAGTTCGGAAGGCCGCAGACGCGACTCCTGGGCCTGTGAAGTGACCAGCCTGTGCTGGAGGGCCGGGACTGGTGGTCTTCTCCCTCACCTCCACTCCCCAGAGATTGAGCATTCGGACTCCAGTTTACAAGACTTTCCCTGCGTCCCCTTATTGTCTGCCTGGATCTCGGGTTCAGCACATCTGCATTGCTTTGTGCTGACAGCAGTAAAATAGAGTACATTAAAAAACAATGTGAAACTTTTGAATTAGAAAATTTGGGCTTTTAGTTCTATTGAAAGTTGTATTAATCTATCAGAACCTCAGCGCCTTCACTTGTAAAATGGGGTTTACGGCCCCACCTGTCACTGAATTGTTAAGAGTTAACATAGTTTAGATCTCTTATGGAATGTGATCTTTAAAAAACATACCCTAGTTCTTCTTGGTGGAGTATCATCAAGTAGGTATCTTGATCGGCTTTTTAAGCCCTGAATCAGGGAGATGCACCTGGGGTTGACTTTTTAAATTAAATCCATTAAGAAATTTTTATATGTAATTTATTGTACCTGGAACAGTAAATTTAAATTATAGAAAGTTTTTATGAAAAGGAAAGGGGGGTATAAGATCTGTGCTATAATGTTACTGTGGTTGATACAAATGACAAGTGAACTATACAGTAAGGTATTTAATAAAGTGTTTAATGAGTAGATTTGTGATCACTTTTGTATTGCAAGGTTCAGAGAATAGTTTGAGGAAAGTGAAAATATTAGAACATACAGCCTTTCTGATAGGGTCTCTCGATTGACTCTGTAAAGTTGGACAGTCTTTGGAAATCCTTTAGTACAGTCCTTTCATTGTGCAACAAAGTAACAGGTCCAGAGAAGGTACTGGTCATGCGTGATAAATTTAAACTTGACTTTAATGCACTTGGCAGTAGTAATAAAATCTACTGATGCATTAGGATTGTATCAATTAAAGCTCGTGAAAATTAGGTAGAAAGAAATCAGTATCTTAGGGGTACACGACTAACTCTCAAATTTCTCGGAATCCATTCCAAGCAAAATCAAGTGATAGGGCTTTAATTCTGTTTAATTCTACAAATATTTCTTAATGTTTGCTTTATATAAGTGGGACATAAATGTAAGTTAAATATAGTCCCTATCCTTAAGCTTACAGTCTTTTAAGAGACTAAAACAAGAACAAAATTAGTGGTGAAATAAAACAGTATGTAGCACAAAAAAAAAGTAGAAACTAGAGAGAGATGTAATTTGGAGGCTCAAGAAAGACAATGAAGGACGCAACATCTGAGAAGAGTCATGAAAGACTGATAAGATTTCGACAAATATAGTTGGGAAGCTGAGAAATATTTTTTAAATATCTATTATTCTCATTTTGTTTAATTGGTTAAAGTTTAATCTGCTGCATAACTCTTTAAGCTGATATTGGTTTATAAATTGTTATGGCAGCCTAGCAGAATAAATATCATTTCCTTCAGGAAGCCTTCTCTACTCCCTGAGGACTGGGTTAATTATGACCTTCCTGTATATTCATCATATCTAGATATGGTCTTATTATAGCACTTAAACACTGTCTTTGCCAATCTCCCTGACGAGACAGGAAGCTTCTTGAGGTTAAGACGTGGATCTTGTTCATTATTGAATCCCAGTACCCAGAGACTGGCACATACCAGGCATTCTATTCATCTTTGTTGAATGAAGGAGTAAATGACAACCAAAGTTCGGTTTCAAAACAAGAACCCAACTAAGAACTATAGTTATCTGTCAATGAATAGGACTACTTTTTAAAGCAGTGAATTTTCCTAAGCCTGAAATTGTTAAAGTAGAAGTAGGTTGATTATTACAGATGTCATGATAAAGATATCTGCATTGATGAGAGATTGGGACACATGTCCTTTGGGGGCTATTCCATCTCTAAGAATCTCTGATTCTTGGAAGTAATTTTTTAGGAACTAAAAATTTTTGCTCCTGCTTTATAACTTCTGTGTGTCTAGTCTATAAAAATCGTGAATGTGGTTATCTTTATTAGTTATAATTTAAAAGCTTCAAGCATTAATCACTGTTAGCATAATACAATGTAGTATGTGAACCAATAGATTCAAAATAGTGTTATAACCACTGACTTAGTAGAAAAACAATATTAAAAATAAAGATAACTGAAATCTATCAGTTCCAATATTTAATGAATGTGAAGGGTATTAATAAACACCAAAAAAGTTTAGACAGGGTTTATTTGTGTATATTTGCAAGACTTATCTATGCTATTGATAAAGCCTCAATAACCATTTTGCTCCTAATTTTTGTGTTTGTGTTTCAGATCTTGATGAATAAAATAAAGCAGACATAATTCATCTCTGGAAAGATTATTTATACTCTGGCATTTGAAATGCTTTGTATTTAGAATAGTAGTAAAAATGGAAAAAGAGAAAGTAAATGATGATGGAAAACCAGACCCAGAGAACTCCTTGGACTTTTCTGAACACTTTAACCAACTTGAATTATTAGAAACACACGGACACCTTATTCCCACTGGCACCCAAAGTCTCTGGGTAGGGAATTCTGATGAAGATGAAGAGCAAGATGAAAAAACTGAAGAGTGGTATCAATTGCAAGAAAAAAAAATGGAAAAAGATCCAAGCAAATTGCTTCTTTGGGCTGCTGAAAAAAATCGGGTAAAAATAAAAAGAACAGTTAAAGAGGAAACCTTAATTTAGTAGGAAACGTATTAGATTGGAAGCCAGAAGACCTGTACTGAATCTTGCTTTAGTCTGTAACTTTGGGCAAAGCCTACTGTTTCTGAACCTCTATTTTCTTATCTGTAAAAATGGCCACCATAATACCTGCCTCTTTCATACGGGGTTTTATACAGAGGCAATGTATGTGAAAACACATAGTAAGCTACAAAGTGTCACATGGGTATTTTGGGGAGCTTTAAGAATAATTATAAAGAGAGCAAGCAATCATCTGTATCTTTAAATCATTTATATTAAGTCATTAGGGTCATCCTAAAGACAAGTATTTAGTAAAGAGAGGATGGGAATTAACATTTATTAAATACCAACTATACCATGTGCCTTACTACGTTATTGATTTAATCGTCATATATCCCTATAAGATACGTCATATTCTTCCCTTTTACAGATTAAGAAGTTGAGATTCAGGAACATTAATTTGCCCAGAATCGTCCAAGTAGGATGACCCTGCTTAACAGCCAAAGTCTGTTCTTCCCACTTAGCCGTTTGTATCTTGTTTTACTAAGTTCCCCCATGTCTGTGTTAATAAACTAATAAATGGTCTTATATTTTTGGATAACTTTTTAAGCCAAGAGCAGACTGCATCCCACCAGAGGTCCTCAGACCAAACTGAAAATCACTTCCTGAAAACATGTATCTGAGGTTGTTTTAGTTAGAAGGAATTGCGCTCCTTAATCTCGACTTCCTTGTTACCATTGTATTCTACTGTTAAAAGAAGTTTTTTTTTTAATTGGAGTGTAGTTGATTTACAACGTTGTGTTGGTTTCAGATGTACAGCAGAGTGATTCAGTTACACATATATTCTTTTTTAGATTCTTTTCTCATTTAGGTTATCACAGAATATTGAGTAGAGTTCCCTGTGCTATACAGTAGGTATTTTTTAAAGTTTTATACAGTATGTATATTGGTGTGGTAATCCTACTACAGAAAGATCAGTCTGTTCCATTACTATGTTTTCTTCGCAGATGAAATATAAAATAATAATACAATTCTAGCCTGTATTATTCATCTAGGACTATAGCTTTTATACAATAAGCCTTCATTGGACCAGGAATAAATGTATGGTTTGGTATTCAGAGAATCATGCTCTTAGAATCAACAGTTTATAGTTAACACTGACTTGTTCATTGTTAAATCAGTTCCCCACCCCCCCCCAAAAAAATCGTATTTTTTATTTTACAGTCATCTGCTAACAAAGAAGTTTTTATTTAACTTAATTAAATCGAACACTAGATGGTTTAATTTTCTTTGCTTATTGTTTCATTTCAAGTTGGGATTGTAAAAGATCTATTTTCTTCTCAGCTGACCACAGTGCGAAGACTGCTTTCAGAAAAGGCCACCCACGTGAACACTCGAGATGAAGATGGGTACACCCCGCTCCATCGAGCAGCCTACAGCGGACACTTAGACGTGGTCCGGGAGTTGATTGCACACAGGGCAGATGTTCACGCGGTGACTGTGGATGGCTGGACACCCCTGCACAGTGCCTGTAAGTGGAATAACACCAGAGTGGCTTCTTTCTTACTGCAGCATGATGCAGATATCAACGCCCAGACAAAAGGCCTCTTGACCCCCTTACATCTAGCTGCTGGGAACAGAGACAGCAAAGATACCCTTGAACTCCTCCTGATGAACCGCTACATCAAAGCAGGTCTGAAGAACAACCTGGAGGAAACTGCATTTGACATCGCCAGGAGGACAAGCATGTATCACTACCTCTTTGAAATTGTGGAAGGCTGCACAAATTCTTCACCTCAGTCTTAATGGTTCTAATAATTTTCTTAAGTTTCTAAGTCCCAGTGCCTCCTTTGTGTGAGATGTGAAATGTCCCCATCATACAAAGTTGACATCAAAAGTCTTAGGACAGTAATTCAGTGGTAATATCACGATAATATCCTTCCAAGTGAATTGCCTGACCTTGATGTCAAAATGTATTTGGAAGTTGATTGGATATATCTTTAATGATTTCCGTGGTGTTTGTGATTTTTATCAAATCATTTTAACTTACCTATACTGAAAAACTTGTCACAAGCTGTACAGAAAACTAATGATATTTTTGGTGCTGATCCAAGAGAAATGTATTTTTAAATATTCCCCCATCCTAGATCTTTGTGCAGTATTTAGTATATTAATGTGTATTTTTATAAGGTCAGGTAACTCAGAATTTCATTTAAAACTCTTAATATACTGGTGCAGTTCAGCTGTCTTCTCTGCATCACCATAGCCATTTGCTTTCATTGTAAACCGTAAGAATGAACATATTAGTGTCTTGAATCTCCGTAAATTAAAAAAAAATCAAGACACCTAGATCTTTGTTTTCTAGAACCTAGGCCATTTTCAGGAAGTAGCTAGGTGTTTAATCCACGAATTTTATATACTGCCCCCTCCCACAATCCACACAATCCTGTGGACCATCCTACCTCACCCTGGTCAACCTGCATATTCCTTATGCTGCTGGTGAGTCAGCACGACCCTTCAGACATGCGCACAACTATACCTTGGTTCAAATCATAACGTATCTATCTGCTCTCCAGCTAGTTTTACCTCCCTGGTCCTACTGAGCTGGGCACTGCTCATCTAGACTCTCAAGTTCACAGGAGGTGTTCTTTTCCAGGGTCCTCATTTTATACAAGCCACACAAAGACAAAGTGACAGGGAAAAGGAATTCTAAGAATGAGGGGATGATGATTATATTGGGGTGAGAACCGCAAAGTGGCTCAGGCCTTTTTTAAAAGCCACATTGTGGATAGTGACAAAAGCATAAATATAAATATTCCAAAAAAAAATAAAAGTTTTGAACAACCAAAAAAAAAGCATGAATTCTTTTTTTACCTGTGTATCTTCCTTGGATCCATAACATGTTTATTCATTCCAGCTAAGAGATGGAAGCAACCCAAAAGCCCACTGACAGATGAATGAATAGAGAAAATGTAGTATATACAGAAAATTGAATATTATTAAGCCTTAAAAAAGAAGGAAATCCTACCACATGCTACAACAGGAATTAACCTTGAGAACATTATGCTAAATAAAATAAGCCAATCACAAAAAGACAAATTATGTATGAGTCCACTCATATGAGACATCTAAAATATTTAAATTCATAGGGACTTCCCTGGTGGCGCAGTGGTTTAAGAATCCGCCTGCCAATGCAGGGGACACGGGTTCAAGCCCTGGTCCGGGGAAGATCCCACATACCACGGAGCAACTAAGCCCGTGCACCACAACTACTGAGCCTGCACTCTAGAGCCTGTGAGCCACAACTACTGAGCCCATGTGCCACAACTACTGAAGCCCACGCGCCTAGAGCCCATGCTCCATAACAAGAGAAGCCACTGCAACGGGAAGCCCATGCACTGCAACGAAGAGTAGCCCCCGCTCGCCACAACTACAGAAAGCTCGTGTGCAGCAGTGAAGACCCAACACAGCCAAAAATAAATAAATTTATTAAAAAATAATAATAAAAATAAATAAATATTCAAATTCATAGAAACAGAAAGCAGAATGGTTGTTGCCAGGGTCTGGGGGAAGGGAGAAATAGGGAGCTGGTGTTCCATGGGTATAGAGTTTCTGTTTTGCAAGATGAAAAGTTCTAGAGATCCATTACACAGCAATGTAAATATACTCAACACTTTAAAATGGTTAAGATGGTTTAAAAAAACTATTAGTCATATAGAAAAGATAATTGCAAATGTTTGTGATTGTCAAAGTACGTTAAATGGTCTCATTAATTTTACAAGTAAATATTATGATACAGATTTGGAAAATTATCTTTAAAAGATAATTGACTGTTTAAAGAAAAATATTAACAATTTTTACAGAGTTTATAACATATCTAAAAGTAAAATATATGTCAACAGTTATATAATGGCTGGAAGGAGAGAAATGGAATTTCTTTTTTTGGCTGCATTGAGTCTTTGTTGCTGCGTGAGGGCTTTCTCTAGTTGCGGTGAGCGGGGACTGCTCTTCATTGCAGTGCATAGGCTTCTCACTGCAGTGGCTTCTCTTGTTGTGGAGCACGGGCTCTAGGCATGCAGGCTTCAGTAGTTGTGGTGTGCAGGCTCAGTAGTTGTGGCACATGGGCTTAGTTGCTCCACGGCACATGGGATCTTCTGGGACCAGGGATCGTACCCGTGTCCCCTGCATTGGCAGGCAGATTCTTAACCACTGTGCCACCAGGGAAGTCCTTGGAATGCTCTTAAAATATGCCTAAAGTGGTATAATATCTCTTGAAGGTAGCCCATGAAAAGTTAAAGTTGTATACCATAAACACTAATGCAACCACTAAAATAACAAAGCAAAGAGTTACAGCTAAACTTCATGATAAAAACTCTCAACAGACTAGGAATAGAAAGGAAGTTCCTCAGCCTGATAAAGGACATCTAAAAAAACCCCAAAACTTAACATCATACTTAGTGGTGAAAGACTGAGTGCTTTCACTCTAAGGTTAAGAATAAGACAAGGATCCACCAACAGAGGAATGGATAAAGGAGCTGTGGTACATATATACAATGGGATATTACTCAGCCATGAAAAGGAATGAAATTGGGTCATTTGTAGAGAGGTGGATGGACCTAGAGAGTGTCATACAGAGTGAAGTAAGTCAGAAAGAGAAAAGCAAATATTGTATAATAACACATATACGTGGAATCTAGAAAAATGGTGTAGATGATCTTATTTGCGAAGCAGAAATAGAAATACAGACATAGAGGACAAATGTATGGATACCAAGGGGGAAAGCGGTGGAGTGGGAGGAATTGGGAGACTGGGATTGACACATATACTGTGTATTGATACTATGTACAAAATAGACAACTGATGGGAACGTACTGTATAGCACAGGGGACTCTACCTAATTCTCTGTGGTAACCTAAATGGGAGGGAAGTCCAAAAGGGAGGGGATATCTCTATGTGTATGGCTGATTTATTTTGTTGTGCAGTGGAGGCTAACACAACATTGTAAAGCAACAATACTCCAATAAAAATTAATTTTAAAAAAATGGATGTTCTCTTTCAAAGTTTCAAATGCTCCCCTAGTAAATAAAACAGGTCACATTTTAAAAAAAAAATAATAAGAAGACAAGGATGTCTGCTCTCACCACTTCTATTAAACATTTTACTGCAGATTCTAGTCAGGGCAATTAGGCAAGAAAAGAAAAGAAAAGACATCCAGATTGGAAAAGAACTAAAAGTATCTCTATATGCAGGTGATATGATCTTGTATATGAGAAATCATAAGGAATCCACTGGGAAAAAACTATAAGAACTAATAAATGAGTTCAGCAATGCTCCAGGATACCAGATCAATATACAAAAATCAACTTTAGTTTTATATAGTATCAATGAGCAAACTGAAAATTAAATTAAGAAAACAATTTCATTTATAATAGCATTGACAAGAAAAAACGTACTTTGGAATAAACTTAACAAAAGAAGTACAAAACTTTTGCTCTGCGAACTATAAAAGATTGTTGAAAGAAACTAAAGAAGCACAAAATAAACAGAATGACATCCCATTTTCATGGATCAAAACACTTATTATTGTTAAGATGGCACTACCCCCCACATTGATCTATAGATTCAATGCAATTCTATCAAAATTCCAGCTAGCTGCTTCACAAAAATTGACAAGCTGATCCTAAAATTCATATGGAAATGCAAAGAAGCCAGAAGCGCCAAACAATCTCGAAAAAAAAAAAAACAAAGTTGGAGAACTCACACTTTTTTATTTCAAAACTTACTAGAAAGCTTGTGGTACTGGCATAAGGATAAACATATATATCAATGGAACAGAATTTTGAATCCAGAAATAAACCCTCACATTTATGGAGCACTGAATACTTTTGACAATAGTGTCAAGAAAATTCAATGGAGGAAAAAATAGCCTTTTTCAATAAATGGTTCTGGGAAAACTGGGTATCCACGTGCAAAAGAATGAAGTTGGACTCCTACATCACACTATAATGTTAATACAAAAATTAAAATGATCAAATACTTAAATGTAAGAGTTAAAACTATAAAACTTTTAGAAGAAAACAAATGGAAAAAATCTTCATGATATTAGATCTGGCAATGATTTCTTGGATATGTCACAAAAAACACCTCATTAAAGGAAAAATATAGATAAATGGGACTACATCAAAATTAAAACTTTTTTAAAATCAAAGGACACTATCAACAAAGTGAAAAGGCAACTCATTAAATGGGAGCAAATATTTATAAATCATATATCTGATAAGGGATTAATATCCAGAATATACAAAGAACTCTTAAAACTCAACAAAAAACCCAATTCAAAAATGGATAAAATACTTGAATAAACATTTCTCCAAAGAAGATATACAAACAACCCGTAAACACATGAAAAGATACTCAAATCACTAGTCAGTAGGAAAATGCAAAGCAAAATCACGAAGAGATACCACTTCACATTCATTAGGATAGCTAGCTGTTATATTTTTAAAAAGGAAAGTAACAAGTGTTGACAAGGATATAGAGAAATTGGAACCTTTGTGCATTGCTGGTGGGAATGTAAAGTGGTGCAGCCACTTGAAAAAGTTTAATGGTTCCCCACAAAATTAAACACAGAACTACCATATGATCCAGTAATTCCATTTCTAGGTATATACTCAAAAGAACTGAAAGCAGGAACTCAAAACTGATACTTGTACACCAGTGTTCATTGCAGCATTACTTGCAACTGCCTAAAGGTGGAAACAACCCAAACGTCCATCAACAGATGAACAGATATACACAATGCTGTATGTACATACAATGGAATATTATTCAATCTTAAAAAAGGAATGCAATTCTGATTCATGCTACAACATGGATGAACTTTAAAAACATTATGCTAAATGAAATAACCCAGACACAAAAGGAAAAGATTGTATGATTCCACTTATATTAAGTACTAAAGTAGTCAAATTCACAGAGACAGAAGATAGAACAGAGGTTACCAGAGGGCAGAGAGAGGGGGAAATTGAGAATTATTGTTTAATGGGTACAATTTCTGTTTGGAATAATGAAAAAATTCTGGAAATGGATAGTGGTGATGGCTGTACAACACTATGAATGTACTTAATGTCACTGAATTGTATACTTAAAAATGGTTAAAAGAGTAAATTTTATGTACATTTTATCACAATAAAAATAAAGCAGTTATACCTTCAGATCCCCCATTCTTAGCAGCTAGATGGATGACCCCCCCCCCCTCCACTCCAGCAGAAGATTGGAGGTAATTCACTGAAGGAAGTCAAACAGGCTCTCTGGATGGAAGGTACAAAGCACAGTTGAAGGCAGAACCACCATACTGAAACAGGAATTTCATGAATACTTACATTCTACATATTAAGCCTTCAGTTCTCCTCTCCCCCTCACTTCCCAGGGTGCTGGTACCAGACTGATTCCCTCCAGCAGGGAGACCGGAGGAGTCACTCCATGGAGAATCAGAGCAGTTCACGAGATAAGACCTTAAAATACCAACATGAGGGCTTCCCCAACTGAACAGCCGAGACAGATCACCCATCAGTGAAACCCCCAGTTGATAAGCCCACCTGTGTGCACAGAGTCATATGTCCACTACGAGATAGGGCAAAACAGTCAAAGATCACCTGAAGGTAGAGGAAAGCTACTAAGAGAACAAAACAAACCAGAACTGGTAACTTGGGGGAAGCAACAATTATACAAGAAGACAGTAACATTGGAAATGAAGTGTATCATTAATATCCTTAGACAGATAAGATATTGCATCCATGGTATAAGGCCAAAGTGTTATACAAAAAAAGAGACTGCAAAAACAAAAGAAAAGCAACCTCTTGCTCCAAATAAAGCCCTAGATTTTCCCATTTGCTATTCAAATTAAACTTTTCTGAGTTTGATTTTCTCATGTGTAAAATTAGTTTTTATATGGATTCAAATAGATTGTGAATACAAAAGTGCTTAGACACTACAGGAGTTGTTTATTAATAATAACAACAGCAACAACTTACAATCCAAAAGTTGGGAATCCTCAACATTGATTTATTCGATCATGTGAGTGTAGCAGGGAGCGGGACACGACAAGCAAAGCACTGCGTGAAACCAGAGACCTTTCCTTGAACTCACTGTCCAGTCCCTCCTCCCGCCCCTACTTGTTCCAGGTGGTGATTTATTCTTTAGCCTTTGGGGCCAAACTTTTCGGAATTCGGATTCCGGCTGTGGCACTTCTAGTTGTGTAACCTCGGACAATATCCTCTGCTTTTCTTAATCTCAGTTTCCCTACCAAGGAATAGTAAACCCCCTCTTGCGAAACTGGTGTCACAAACAAACGAGAGATAAATGGAAAGAAAGTCCTTTGCTTTGGTCAGTAAGTAATTGCAGCTCCCCAACTCCAGCGCCTTCCTGGGCGCGCGGGTCACCTGCACAAGCCCACTGGGGGCGGCTGGGGGCGGCTGGGGGCGGCTGGGGGCGGCTGGGGGCGGCTGGGGGCGGCTGGGGGCGGCTGGGGGCGGCTGGGGGCGGGGAGGATCCACAGTCACCATGGCAACCGGAGACGCCTCGCGTTCTCCAGCAGCCTGCGGCGGAGCAGAGAAGGCCAGCCGGCCGCGCGCCGCGAAGAAGACCCCCGCGGCATGAGGGGGGAGGAGGCGGTGACCGCGGTGGCGATGCCCGAGGCGGGCCGCGACGGCGAGCAGCCTCTGCCGCCCGCAGGCCTGGGATGCGGGGCGCGCGGGGAGACCGGAGGCCGCGGCCCCCAGGAGTCCCGGAAGCAGTGTGAGTTCTCTTTCAGCCTCGGACCCCGCGGGAGGTACGTGGGCGAGGAGAAGCGGTGAAAGGTGAACTGGGGCAAACCGCACTAAGACTAGCTGAAGCCGCAAAGGTTTTGGAGGGAGGGGGCGGAGCTGCTGTTTTGGCAAAGGCAGGGGTGATGGTTTTGTGGCCGAAGGCATCTGGTCCATTTCCCCAAGCCCTCCTTCATAAAAGGCTACCTGAGTCCAGGTATCCTCCAACTTAATTGGTAGTGGCATTGGCCTGGAAGGTATTGAAAAAAATTGTGTGTGTGTATATATACATACATATGATATTAAAAATATTAAATTATAAAATATATCTTAATTATAAAAATGTGTAAAATATAATATATATTTAAGTTTTAAATATATTTAAAAATATGTTTAAATTATAAAAATGTGTAAAATGTAATATATACATTTAAATTTTACACATAATAAAACTATGAAGTTTATATTTTAAATACATAAATTATATACACACACGGAAATATGCAGATCATTTTTGTCAATTCCTTCATTTTACAGACCAGGAAACTGAGGTCTACACTAGAGGAAAGGAAGTGACTTGCCTACCGTCACTCAGTGCTGGAGAAATCCTTCAAACACTTAAACCCCCATCTCTGGGATTATCAGTTCATAAATTATGATTACCTGATCCTTTTAGAATCTCACAATTATGGGCCACGTTTTAACACACTGCTGTTGTCTCCTCCCTGCCCTGCCAAACACACAAACAACATTCAAATAAGTAAAAGCAGTTCTGGTTCACAGTCACAGCCAACATGGTTGAGTCCACGCTAGGTCCAAGTGCTCTTCCATAAATTTACAGATATTTCACAGCCCTTTGTGCCCCACATGTCTTCAGTAGGTGGTAAGGAATGATGAAGATGAAAATAATAGGCCAAAGAGGAAGGCAAGCGTTCCCAGCCCTTTTGCAGCACCTCCCTGATTGCCTCTCTAGAGCACCGTGGCTCCCTCTGTGCCAGGACAACAGAGGAGCGAGGGTTGTTCTGAAGCCGCTCAGCTTCCGCTCCTCGAGCGACCACGCACCCTCCTCCTGGGAGACGGAGACCCCCCGAGGAGCCACAGAACTGTTGCCACCTGGTAAAAGGACCTCTTCCCTCAGCATCAGCCACAATGTGCCTGATTATGATACCTCGTTCCTGTTCTTGTCAACAGCACGCAGAGACCTTGTCTAGAGCAGCTAAATTCACTGTATATAAGTATTCAGTATACTTAAGTAATTCCTTACGCCGACTTAAAATTCTGTCTACCTGGGAATTTTCCTGTTAAAGGTGCTATAATTGAAAGGTTCTGTATTCCCTGTGACTGTAGGAGTAAAAGGTGGACTTAACCATTCACTCACCAATTTGACAGCTGTGGAGTCCTTTTTGCATGTCAGGCATTGGGCTGGTTGCTGGGAAATGAGTAATGAATTAAGGCTGGTCTCCAGACTTTCAGGAGCTCACAAAGTCAGGGTGGGGGGCATATAAAGAGTTCCTGCCTCAGCCTTCCTGAGTTCCTGGCCTCAGCTGAAATAGAGACAGAATATTTACACCTGCACAAAGTATCCATTCAATTTTCAATTTTTTTTTTGAAAGGTCTTCAATCTCTAGTTTTTGGAAAGGTCCCCAGTCTCTGTACAGCTTCTACCCCCTAATCACACATCTGCTCCCAAATATACACAGATAAAATGTGGTGTTTTCCCACCGAAACATTTTTGAATTATATAGTGGTGGCTATTTGAGCACCCACCAAATCTTTCATAGACTCCGTGTTACCTTTCTTTTTTTCTTTTCTCAGTGTTACCTTTAAAATAATTTGTAGTGCTTTCACCACACTGGCTGAACTATCCCAGTATTCTCCATTTTATTAAATCACTGAATCCAGTACAATCAGGTTAGTGTATGTGGTGGGACTATAACCTCCCTTGATCTGAAAATTATACTTCTATTAGGTGGATCTAAAATTACATGAGCTGTTTAGACAGACACATTATATTATTAACACACATAACAAAAGCAGTCTATGACATCCTTAGTTTCTCTTTCCCCCCCTGTCCAACTGAAAACATTTGACCCAGGCCTTTTCTGTCCTATGCTTATGCAATTCCTTTGTTTGGTCCTAAATACAGGTCATTATATGTATCCCCAACAATACCGTCCTATGAATTTTAGCACTTCATTCTAGATGTAGAAGGCCCTTTGAGTCCTGAGTTTGCCATTCAGCACATAAACCATTCACCAGGTTTGTGCCATTCTCACATTTGGTGAGTTTGCTGAAAGTTCCTATATTCAAATTAACAAATTAAATGGTGATCCCAACAGTTCCAAGTAGAGTCTCTAGAAGCCCCTGATCTGTCAGTCAGCATCTTTGGCATGGGCACTCTCTGCCAAAGAGAAATGCACTTTATCAAATGCCTTGCTGAAATGCACGTACTACGCTGTGGCTACAGCGTCTCCCTAATCTGTCTAGTTCAGTAACTTGATTTGAGAGAGTTAGGTAGGCATGCTTTTAATTTTTATGATTTCTGGAAGTTACTTTTTCGTTTATAAAATAGGAATAATTATACCTGCCCATAGGTTGATTGTCAGGAAGAGAGATAATATATGTAAGATGCCTAGGGCATGGTAGCATTCGATAAATTGTAGCAATTGTTATTAGCCAGCTTGTTTGCTTTCTTTCTTTCTTTCTGTCTTTCTTGGAGCAGGGAATATTTGCCTATACTAGCTCTTTACTACTGTCTCATTTTTCGTAGTTCCTCAAAACCTTTGGTGATTTCCTCTGTAAATTCTCATAACAGAAGGGCTGAAATTTGTCAAGAGACTTGAACTTAGAGCAAGTGATCTCTTCCTCTCTTCTGAACTATTACAGCCTTTTCTTCTTTCTTAGCCACATTTCTTAAACCCTTTTTCTGCCTGAAGATCATGATTTAACCAAAAAAGTGTAAACCAAAGTTAAGCTAGAGTAATTCTGACCCTCATTCATCTCTTATTCATATGACTCCTAATTTAGGGGAAACAAGATGCAGGAAGTATCTAACTCTGCCTTGTTCATGTCTGAGGGTGTGTTTGGGTCTCATGACCAGGAATGAACCAGCCCCACAGCCATACGCAGCAGGTCTTTTGCCCTATTTGGGTCAGTCTGCACACAAGTCAAATTTATTTACTTGTGTTCCCTATCGGTTAGTCAGGAAAAGATGACACCTGCCATATCTTTGTGTTGGTTAGTTAGGTTTTCCATGGCTCCTTGGATTGGGCTTTTGGGCACTAGGACTAGAAATACTGGTTCCCTGTTGTTCACAAGGCTGTGTGCGCAGACATGCCTATAGAAGAATCTTTCACTAATTGAACAATGCTTAGTTCCACTTGAACACACATTTTTTGAGCATCCATTATTATGTCAAACTCTGTTCTAGGACTCGAATGAACTGAACAGACAACATCCCTGCTCTTATGGTATTTATGGCCTGGTAAGGGAGACATATGGTAAACTAATAGTTACACAAATAATTGTGTATAAAGGAAATGAGGCTGCACACACATTGCAATAAATCAAATGAAAGAAAAGAGGAGAGTACTATGAGAAAAAGTAACCAGGGGCGTTTCAAGATTGTGGAGCCAAGGAAGGTTTCCTTAAAGAACTGACATTTCAGCATAGACCTGAAATTCAGGTAGAAGTTACCCGGGGAAAAAAAATTAGGAGACAGGCAGTTCAGGCAGAGAAAATAGAATGTTCAAAGGCTTCCATGTGGGGATGGACAGAAGGGCCATGTGGCTGGAGCTCAGAGAGCAAGAGAGAGAAGCTGACAGGACAGATTAGAGAGATGGAAGGGCTCAAATGATGCAGCGCTCCCCGGGGTGAGCAGAAGAAATGTAGCTAAAGTACTCAGAACAAATAATCCATCCTCAACTATAGCAGTGTTGTCTTGTGGGGGCAGGTTTAGAGGACAGGAAAAAGTCCTATGTCCATTAGTGGCTCACTACTACAATTCAGGTTTATTCTTTAAAAGATGACGAGGGACTTCCCTGGTGGTGCAGTGGTTGAGAGTCCACCTGCCAATGCAGGGGACACGGGTTCAATCCCTGGTCCGGGAAGATCCCACATACCACGGAGCAACTAAGCCCGTGCGCCACAACTACTGAGCCTGCGCTCTAGAGCCCGTGAGCCACAACTACTGAGCCCGCGTGCCACAACTACTGAAGCCCACACGCCTAGAGCCCGTGCTCCGCAAGAGAAGCCACTGCCATGGGAAGCCTGCGCACCACAATGAAGAGTAGCCCTCTCTCACCTGCGCGCAGCAGCAAAGACCCAATGCAGCCAAACATAAATAAATAAATTTTTAAAAAGAGAAAAAAAAAGTCTGGGGTGGGGTCCAAGAATTTGCATTTCTACCAGGTTCCCGGGAGACGTTGAAGATGCTGGTCCAGGGACCCCACTTTGCAAATCACTGACCCAGAAGAATCGAAGTCATTTAAATTGGTCAAAGCAGCCAAGGATTTTATCCCACATACACATGGTATATGAGTTACATGGCCTGGGCGTTGATAGCTTGCACTGATGGTTCATTTGAAAAAAGATGTGCTCTCAAGAATCCCTCATAGATGTTATTTTGAAACTGCTGGAGCCCCTCATTTTTATAGTTCCTTCTCTGATTGCTAGGTGCATATTTCATGCTTTTCAAACCATCAGGTTTTTACTGCAACCCTCTTGGGTACCAGCAGTTGCTTGAAGATATAAAAGAACTGTAAGGCACAATTCCTATACTCAGAGAAGTTGACATTTTCTGAGGAGGACTGTTGTACAACAGTCTGGTGGGACCCCAATTCACTAAGGATTCCTTAGAGAAGATGCTGCAGGCCCAGAGGTACATCTTTTCAGACTCCATGGTGTATTTTCCCACTTTTTTTTTTTCATATTTCTTCACTCTTCATTTGGTCTTCTTGATCTATTTATTGATCTCAATACCAGTGCCACATTGTCTTTGTTACTATAGCTTTATAATAAGTCTTTTTTTTCTTTTTTAAAAAATGTTTTCCCGCTTTATGTTTTAAAACCAGCATAGAAACACCTTTTAGGGCTTCTTGTGTCACCCATTCTCACGGAAAGAGAGACCAACAAAACGGCTCATTCTGTTCATATAGTGCCTTTTTTTTTTTACATCTTTATTAGAATATAATTGCTTTACAATGGTGTGTTAGTTTCTGCTTTATAACAAAGTGAATCAGTTATACATATACATATGATCATATAGTGTCTTGAAGGAAAGTTTAAAGTCTTAGCGTTTGAACTTTATGGATGGATGCAAAATAACCTACTAAATTACTTCTCTGAACCACAATCTACATATACTACTTCACTGGTGATTAAAAAAAAAATTTAAGTTAATACTATTATATTTTGGGTCACCTTCATTGTTTTCAGAGATTACATAAAAGCTGATTTATACACTAGCTGGATGTTGTATTATTCTTAATGGATACATTTGATTATGACACTGTCTAAATGATTAGGAAAAATCATTCGGCTTATAAAAATTCATTTTTCTAAGCAGTGTTTTCAAATATTCTTCATATAAAATGGAGAATGCTTGGGGGGCATGGGGGGCTGCATTTTTAATAACATCCACCAGAGGTCGCACGGAGGTGCTATTTTAGCCTAGAAAAATCTTTCAGAGCTGAGGATTGATTCTGTAAGGTTAAGTCTTAAAGGGCTCTATTGATGAAAAACAAAAACCTACTCTATTTTTTCTTTTCATTTTCTTCTTCTCTTTCTTTTAATGGCTGGAATCCCCACGTCCTTGGCCAGAATAGGAAACTAGCACCCAAGGAGAGTGCCACACTCTTCCAGCCTAGCCCAGGGGCTGGCAGCTCGGGTCAGCCACTGGACCTTCTAGAAGGAGGTTTTCAGTGACACAGTCTTTTAAATATCAGAAGAAAGCTATGGCCTCTCTTGCTGGAAAACACACCTTGTCACATACACCCATAATTCTGCATAAAACTCTGAGGGGCTTGTATGACTTATATAGTAGCTATTCCCAGATGTTAGGAGGAAGTATGCTTGACCCATTCATTGTCTTCACTTCTTTACTTATCGTTTGCTCCTTCACCCATCCCAAATAGGCTTTTGCTTCCATGAGTGCAGGGAAATTGTTCTTTTCCGGATTGCAAATGACCTTTTTCTTGAAGGTCAAATGCAGTGATCTTGAAGGTCAAATTCAATCTCCTGGTTTCAATCGTACCGTCTATTGAGGGGCATTTGTTCTGAAGTTAAGCAACTTAAAAGATAGCATGTTTTACTTCCGATGGAGCTAATGATGACAATAATGGAAGTACCCCAGAGCAGTGGACTTAAGTTATTTCTGTCCTTTTTCTTCTCCTTTGGTTGAATGAAATTGGTAAAAGGTCGAAAGTTTCTTCTCTCTGGGTTGAACAATATCAACCAAATGTCAAAAGATCCAGAAGTTAGGTTTTAAGGATGTTTAACAGTGAACATTACATTTATTTTAGAATATTGTTATTTGGGTAGCAAGAAGGGACTCAGGAAAAAGCCGTTCAGTGAGGGACCCTCAGGTGATTGAGCTCTCCCACCTGTTCTTGTGGTCGTGTATGACAACAGTTAATAAGAGCTGTGAAGACCTTGCAATGGCCAACATGTCCCAGGTGATTGTTACTGTGCGCCCCATACTTGGGTCTGGGGAATGGCATCAGTGACAACAAGAAAAATGGACTGCCAGGCCTCTAAGCCTTCCCTTCTATGGGTTTTTGAGTCCTTCCAGGCTCCTGACGTAGAGCTATATGGGTTCAGTGAGAAGGGGAGGGGTAGGTGGGTGAAGGGAGTCTCTCTAATGATGATGATGATGATGATGATGGAGGTAATCATTAATAATTTTATTTATTTACTTATTATATTGGCCATCATTCACAGTGTGTCTCCTGGACATGAAAGTTTTTACAAATTACCTCTTTCAATCTTTGCAACAACCCCGTGCTCTTATTGAAACTGCAGAATGTGTTTTGGGACTTAGTAGAGCATAGAGCTTGGTAGAGCTTCTGTCTCCGTGCAGAAAGAATTCAGTGAGAGACAGAGTGACAGGCAAGGAAAGAGTTTATTAGTATAGGACACTTGTGAGATTTACAAGTGGGTGGGCAAGAGGGGTGGCACGCCAAGAACTTAGTGGGCTGCAGTTTTATAATCAAAGGAAAAGTGGGGAGGGTAGACATCAAGCTTCCATCGTCAGTTCCTCCTCCACATTGGGCAGGAGTTTTCTTGTCCCTACATGGTCAAACAGGGACTATCGTGCAGCAATGGAAATAAGTGAAAAGGCAGTTACATAGACTAAAATATGGTAAATCATCTCAGGTTTCAGTTTAATGTCACCTTTTCCTTGTATTTTTGTCTTTAGTATGCACAGAGAAGCATGTCCTAGGAATCATTAACTTACTGACCTCACTGGACAGGATGTGGGTCTCATTCCACCACTGTTTTATTGTTTGGGGACACGTCTAATGCTTCTGTTGCATGGTTTTGGAGCTAAGCAAGCCCACTTGGTTTTGTTGTTAAGCAAGCCTGCTTTCTTGCGTGATCATTTAACTTAGAGGGGTCTCCCATACATTTTTTTTTACTTATGATCCCTTCGTGGGATTAACTATTTAATCACCTACTTTGTCCCTGTACTCTGTCCCTGTCATTATTATTCCCATTTTGCAGCTCTGGAAGCTGAGGCTTGGGGGAGGTACAACGACTTGCCTGTTGTCACACAGTGGAATAACTGATACTTGAATGTAGGCTCATCAGAAGCTGATGTCTTTGCTCTTAGCCATTGGGATATACTTTAAAATATAAGATTATGTTTTCTTAGAGGAAAAAAGATTTGAAACTGTACTGGTAGCAAGTAGTATTCTCTTCAGTAACAACAAAGTTGTCACGATCTTCCCCAGGTTTAAGTTCAAACTTGAGGTAGAAGAGGTTTCAGAGGCTTTACACATTCCTGCCCCAAGCACAGGGGCCTGGATCTACAGGGTCTCATCATCCTGAAATGATGAAAGGAAAAAATGCAATTTTCTGATCAGATCTGCTGCCAGGTGTAAATGGAATCTGGGCCACCTGTGGAGCCTTCTGGATAAGTAAGAATTTAGCTAACCTCACAATTCATACATTCTTAGTGGTTCCCTGAAGATTTCCCCCTCCTTACGACTTTTTTAAAAAGAAGAGGTAGGTTTATGAGACATGCATTATGGGACTATTGCATTCATTTTGCCATTTATTTTAAAGCTATTTCTACATTTGGAAAATTTTCTATAGAGGACCATGTGGAAATACATTAATGTACTACTTTAATGTTTTCAAATTGCAAGGGCTTTTGTATTTTTCAGGCTAAAACCTGCAGAGTTTATAGTAGTCATGAAAAATTTGATTAATGAAGCTCACTAGTGTTCTCTTATACGTTTCCTTTCCCAATGAATTTCAAGAGTGTACTCTCAGATGCATTCATTTGTGTCTGTATGTGCCTGAATGCATGCACACTTAATGTTGAGTCTGGTTTGTTTATTATGTTTAGTACAAATTTAAGAAATGTGAAATATTTCCCAGCAAGTGTCGATATTTTTGCTATTCATTAATTCATTCAACAAAAATGTTTTTGTACCTACAATATACAAGGAACTTGCTAGACACCAAAGACATGTCAAGATAATTCCCCCAAAAAAGATAATTACTGAGCTTAGAAGTCACCAAACATAAATTTTAATTACTTAAAATTTTCTTCCTCTGACCATGTTTATACAAAGGAAGCATAGACAATATGTTTCTAAACTGGCTTTTCAAGCTCCCATGTTCCTTATTCACAGTCCTGAGACAGCTGGGGAAACAAAAATATTTTTAAAGGGCGACCTTCTGATAGACCAGGTCAGATCCCATTGGCTAAAATTTTCAGCGTAAAGACTTGGTTTTGTAACTTTAAAATTCAGGATAAAGACACATCTAAAAAGGTGTTTGAGTAGAAGAGGTTTGGGGGCATGAGAAGAGGAGAGAGAAGAAGAATCTCTAAGATTCCGAGCTTCAAAAAAGGATTTGAGGGCTTCCCTGGTGGCGCAGTGGTTGAGAGTCTGCCTGCCGATGCAGGGGACACGGGTTCGGGCCCTGGTCTGGGAAGATCCCACATACCGTGGAGCAACTGGCCCCGTGAGCCATAATTACTGAGCCTGTGTGTCTGGAGTGGAGTGGCCCCCACTTGCCGCAACTGGAGAAAGCCTCGCACAGAAATGAAGAGCCAACACAGCCATAAATAAATAAATAAATTTTTTTAAAAAAAAAAAAAAAGAAAGGATTTGATTCCTTTCTCTTAGCGTCTCTCTTATGCCTACTGCCCTTTTCCTTTTCAGGTTAGGCCGCCAACATTGAGGTCTCTCTGGCCCCTTTCTGCACACCCCCCCTTTGTCTTCTTTCCTCCTCCTGGAAAGCATTTGCCCAGAGCTGAGAGAGTTGAATTTCCCTTTAAAGAAGCCTCTGCTTCAAAGGATATTCACACTTCTTTTTGGTCCTCTTTTCCTCCAGTTGAATATATCACTTTCCGTAATGTCTTCATCCAAATATCCTATCAAAGCAAAGTCATGCTACTTTTCCCAGCACCCTCTATCCCCAAGTACAGTAAACACTTAACGTATAACAACATTTTGCTTTGAGGGTTTTTTTCCCATGCATTTCTAGGCATATGCATTTACATTTCAGGTATTTTCTCTATTAAGCCATAAATGTGATTGCATCTGAAAGAGCCAACTGGATTAGACTAGTACAATTCTACTTAATTTGATGTGGGTTTTCTACAGAGTTCTACCTCTGGATTTTTAACCATTTTCCATTTATCAGACCTTCCCACAATGCGGAACAAAGCTAAATCTATTTTCTTGGTTTCTCACAGGGTGTCACGGGGGGTATTGAATAAGTGTTCGTGGACTCCTACATCTGAGAGTTTGTTACCCTTTTCTATCTCTAGACGGGGCAGGAAAGGAAACTGGCTTGATCAGTAAGGGAAGATTTGGGTTAGATATAAGGAAAAGCTTGAACTTTGTAAGGTCTTGGCAGAAGGAGTCTTGGAGTCTTCCTTGAAGGTCTTTGAAGAAGAGGGAGGAAACGAATCTTGACAGATAGCTCCAGCCGCTCCGTTCAGGAGCCAGGAAGGAGGGGAAAGGACTGACATTCAGCCTGGTGAGTCAGCTCAGTGACTGTGCCTCTGGAAATAGAATCTGAGTCCATGCTTGTACAGGAAAATCATCGTCCCTGTAAAAAAAAAAAAAGCTACTATTTATTGAGTACAAAGCATTTCATTTCATCCAAATGCTATAATAATCCTTCAAGGTAGATATTATTGTCATCCCCATGAGGGAACTGAGACATCGTGGATTAAATAACTTGCCCAAAGTCATAGAATTGGTAGGTGGTAGAGCAGAGACTGAAACCCAGATCTCCTCTGAACTCAAAGGCTGTGCCCCTACCCATTGCATGGTACAGACTCCTTTAGGGAGGGATCATGTCAGTGTGTATGCCAGTGGGCAGACTTGGATCTGTGGAGAATATTGGGCATTGACATTTGCAGCTTCAGAAATGGGAAAAACAACTTATGGCATTTACCTGAATTCACTTCTTTGTTTGACTTGGGTCACAGTTTTCTACACAGTAGATTTTCACTAAATGCTTGTTAACTGATTCCCAGAATCTAAACATGTGATTTTAGGATATGGAGAAAAGCCCAGTGCAAATCATTACTAAACCAATACTTATTGATGGTATCAGGAGTTAGGACTATAATTTGCCTCGTACAGTGCATAGACATCACGTTACAAATATTTTGTTATGCTGTTTTCCAATGAGTTTACTGTTTCTTTCAAGGAGGAGATTAAACAACCTCTAGTTTAGAAGATTATTGGATCTATTGGATGAATTACTCTGGTAACTTTGGGCTATGTTATCTTTGGAAATATTTGTGCTTCTAGGAGTTAAAGCAGAATCAGATAAGATTGCCTGATGAAGTCCATATATTAATGATTATTTATTCCTGATTTCTCTGCATCTTGCTATTTGTATTTCTTAATTGACTTTTCATCTATTTCTTTAGGGGCAGGTTAAATTAATAACACTGTAGAGGTTAAATTGCATAGGGAATAATTCAATAAATGAGCTAGAATTACAGATTAAACAAAGGCTAAAGACCTTGGGTGGTTTAATCAATCAAACCAAATAAACCTCCACCCAAATGGCTAAAGAAAATAGTCACCAAGTAAATACTTTACGAACATTTTGTGCTGAAAAGAGAAGGAGCTAATAATCATTATCTTGCTTTTGAAAATATTGACAGTGGCCCTGGAAGGGATTTGGAGCATTGAAAGGAATCTCCCTGTGGGAGGCTTGAAGCCAGGACTGCCGAGCAGAAACAGTTTACTGCCACAAGCCAAGTACTATTCGAGGCACGGAGGGCTATGAAGTAAGACCTGGATACCCTTGACTTCCACCCCAAGCATGGAGGATACTGAGCGGTTTATAAACCAGTGGGATATGCTTTAGTTACAGCTCTCAGTCAAAAGCCAATCTTCTTTTGATTTGCTTCTCTCAGGTTACTTGTAGTTTAGCTACATTGCCTCATTGTGGAACCTAAATAGTAATAGTTTAAGTAACCAATTTACCCCACGGATACAATAGAAGTTCACACTCTTGAGTTATACTCCTGACTCTTTCCTTTCCTTTTTATCCACAGAAGACCTTCCAGCACACAGGCTCAGTGGGAAGGAATCTTGCACTGTCCTGTCTTCTAGACAGATGATCTGCGTTTACTAGTGGAAATAAGGAAAGGGAGACGAGGGAATTCAGGAAGAATAAGGCAACTGCTTTGCTAGGTTCCATTAGTTTTACCCTATTTTAGGTAGGAGGCCACCAAGGCTGGCCCCAGTAGACTGTTCCTCACAGACATTATGTTTGGGGAAAAGCTATTACTCATTCCTCACTGTCCCAGCCGATGTCTGCCAGCGATATTTGTGGCAGGATGTGGAGAAGGCAGGGGTTCTGACATGGAAGCACAAGCAGTGTCCAGGTAGTGTACGGACATACAACTGGGTCTATAAGTCCTGAAAACAGCTCTACAATTGGGAGGGAACCCTGGGCTGAGAGGAAAGAAGTGGGTAAGTGCCAAGCTTGGGTCCTCTTAACCAAGATATGAGTCATACTGGCAAATGCTATATAGCACTTCATATTCTAGATTCTTCATATATAATTATATATTAAATCTTTTCAACAATCACATGAAACAAGTACAGTTCATTTCACAGATGAGGAAACTGAGGCACAAAAAGGTTTGAATAATTTACCCAAGTCGCTCAGCTAGTGAGTAGAAGTCATGAGGCACCACCAACTCTGTGAGCCAACGGTACACAGGAACTGGGCTGTCTGGTGAATCTGGAATGGCGTGAGGGCTCAGCCCAAGTGCCACAAAAGAGGGGGGTCCCCGGGGAGGAAGCCTCCAGAATATGGATTCAATAGGAGGAAAATACAGCCACTAAAGACTGGGACACAAGGTGAAAAAATAAACAAACAAAAAACTTGTTACTTAAGGGGATTCGTGTAGCAAAAGGGAACCAGTAATAGAGACCTGGGTTTAATAATAAAGTAGTAGCCACCATTTATCATGTGCCAGGCATGGCAGTCTTTTATAGTTATGTAATCCACAGGGTCACATGAGATGAGAGTTTCAATCTTCATTTTTCACATGAGAAAACTGAGGCTTGGAGACATTACATTACCCAAGATACTATGTCTAGGGGGTAGTGAGGCCAGAACTACAGACCTGTTTCCATCTGACTCCAAGACTATGCTTCAACCTTTGGGCCATCATGGCAGAGAATTTGCTCATCAGAAAACAAGGGTGGAATAGTAGTGGTTAAACAGGCACAAATGTCAGGGCCATGGGAATTCAGGGTTAGGAACCTGGGAGTCAACTACATGCAAAATCCACAGAGATGTGACCTGAAGTAATGGTTGTTCCACCCAAGTCTGGGACACTTGCCCAGTGGGGGCTGTTTATTTCAGCTTTCCACCCAATTTGTCAGGTCCCAACTCTAGTGGGCAAATACATCATTCCAAGAAAACTCACAAAGCAATTTATTTTAGAGATGATTTTCTAAATGCTGTAATATAAGACTGGTTTGAAGAACAAGTTACCTTCATTTGAAGACACAGAAGTGCAACAGATTACCCGATTTATCAATTGGGGGCATGTAATAAAAAATACATGTTTGATTTTGACCATAATTACATTACTTTCACCCATACGGTTTAGGAGAAACTTATTCACAGCTCCCGCTCATTGATACTCATCCACACGACCTTCCTAGCGGCCCTCAGCCCTCTATCTCCAGCCCGCATCAAGCCCTTACAGTGGTCATGTTATAGTATGTAACTGACATTGTTGTATGTTTTAGCTTCATCTCTGTAAGTTACCAGCTGCATTTTGGCATTTAAACTGCTACTATCTGCTATACAAATCACAACTGATGAATCCATAAGGATTAGCTGATAACTGAGAATTAGATATTTCTCATTATCAATTAGGAAAGTTAGACGCAAGACAGCAATAGCACAGATGAACAAAACCCACAGATAACTCTCAAAAGTTGGTCGGTATTAATTCAAACACTGTCAGAAACCCAATGAAGGCAGGACCCATGTCTCTTTCACTCACCACTGTTTGTCTGGCACTTAGCACGGTACCTGGCACGGTAGGTGCTCAATCACTATCAGTCACAAGAATGACCGCGCGAATGATGGAACAGGAAATACATACATGTTGAATGCCTCCTGTATGTTCGGAACCTTCTTGCTGCTACCCCACACGTCTCCCCCTCCACAAAGTATATGGTTTTCCCTCTTTGAAATGCTAAATGAAACAATGTAAACAATAGAAGGAAAAGCAAGGGAACCCATTGACTTTAGTGTGTGAGTCATGAAAAGTTGTGCATATCTTATATACACACTGATGCTTTCAAAGAGAGGTTTTCCTTGGAATACAATATTTCCAGAAACCTCTCCTATAAAGTGTACTTTAGGTAGATAATTTGGGCAATCCTCACTGTCATCTTTTTCCTATTCACTTGTGCTTTTTTTCCTTTTTCTCATGAACAACACGATCATTGTAGTTGTAACTCCTCCAACATTTAATACACGTCATTTAAAATTTAAATTTAGAATCATGATCATCTAATTGTAGTTCTAAATTCTAAAACAGTTTTTGGTTAGAGACTAGGAAGCCTCTCCTGCTTTCATCATACTAACAAGATTGAGTCATTTACTTTGATCATTTTCTTCTTATTCTGTGGCATGTAACAACAACAAAATAATAATAATAAAGTTGTCCAGCCCAGCACTTCTCAGGCTTTAATGTGACTACAAATCACATAGGTATCTGATCAAAAAGCAGTTTCTGATACAGTCGATCTGGGCTGGGATTTGAGATTTTGCATTTCTAACCAGCTCCCTGGTGATGCTGATTCTGCACGTTCAGACACTATACTCTGAGTAATGAGGGTCTAGAAGACCGAGGTTTCTCCAGTTACTTGAATCACAGGGGTATGGCTTTTATATTCTGCTCTACCAAATGAAGCACTGTTAAGAAAATTAAAGCAATTTTAGATGAAAACGGGGTTGGAATTAAAAAGCATTTCCCCAAAGTAAAAACTTGTTTGTTCACTCATTTCTTTACTCTAGGATAAGATGAACAATTTTTCCATTGAGAAGAAACCTCTTTCTCCTGAGGTCTGAAAAAACAGAAGAAACCCACGCTTGTTTCATGGTTTAGATGTATTTAAAAACATTTATATTAGCCTGTAATTCCTATTATTGGTATTAATTCCTATCTATAAATTAATCCAAAGCAATGAAAGACTATTGGTAAAGTTTGCTAAGCACCTGAAAACAATGGAGGAAAATATTTTTAGTTGTCACAGGTAGGATACACTGGGCTTCTATTTCAGCTTATTTTATTAAGTATGTCAAATATGATAAAACAAAGGCATGTTTATTGAGTCTACTTCAAGGAAAACTTTATAGATGTTAACCTTTCACTGTAATATAATTATGGTCATCCATTAAAAAAAATTACAGGTATAGTAAAGGTTAGTAAATGAATGGCAGAGATGAAAAGTCTCTGACTCAGACACAACCATTTTTTTTTTTTTTTTTTTGCGGTATGCAGGCCTCTCACTGTCGTGGCCTCTCCCGTTGCGGAGCACAGGCTCTGGACGCGCAGGCTCAGCGGCCATGGCTCACGGGCCCAGCCGCTCTGCGGCATGTGGGATCTTCCCGGACCGGGGCACGAACCCGTGTCCCCTGCATCAGCAGGCGGACTCTCAACCACTGCGCCACCAGGGAAGCCCGAGACAACCATTTTAATGCTAGCCTTGGTAGAGCTCATCCTTTCTCTAGAATTTGTCCACTAAATAGTAAGGAGCCAGGAAATTTATGAAGAGATTTTAAAGGGAGGGGGCCATTTTAAAAATACTATAATACTACTGGGGTAAAAAGAGGTTAAAAAGGAGAAAAAACCCCTAACCTTCCTTTCCCCCCAATTGTCAAAAGTAACATAGGTACTGTATAGAAAAATTGGCAAATAAAGAAAAATAAAGGAAAAAAACCCATCTGTAATTCAATTCCCAGAAATAACCACTGATAACATGCTGATATATTTTTATTCTTTTTTCGTATGCATGTTTTACTTTACATGCATAGGAAATATTTGAATCACATTGTATGGTATATGTAACACAACATATAATTTCCCACTCATTAAAATATAACTGAATAATTATATTAAAAATGTTTATATGTTTGCACTATTTATTTTTGCATTTATTACTCTATGTTTTGGACCTTTGGATTTTTCAGATTTTTCATTTTATACATAACTGTTGTGATTTAATTACACCCCCTCGCCCACTTAAAAAGTTCTTTTTCCTAGTATTCTGGTTATACACGTTTCATTCTCCTTCCTCTCTTAAGCTCATCTGAAAACTTCCTCCAATTCGTGGTTCTCAAGTTGATTTCTCAGATTTAATGAAATAAATCAAGTCAGCTCAACAAAAATTTGTTGACTGGGTATATCTCTTCCCTACTTAAAAATATTTACACTGTGAAACAGTCAATAATCTCTTGAGTCAAAATCCAAACTTTTCCAGATTTAATACAAAAACTTCCATTTAGTTAATACACATTAAGAGATCCTACATGTAAGCCAGTTCCAGCCATCACCATGTTAATGGAACTCTCTCATCATTGGCTACTTAAAAAACAGTGTTGTGAGCCAGTGGCTAAAATTGGAGAGATTACATCTTCAATTAGTCAAGAAATATAACACCCCAAACTACCTGAAAATGGGGTAAAACATTTACAATGCTTACGAATCTAAACGCTTAACCTCCCCCAGATTCTTACAATCAACCTTTCTGCATGTATATTAGGATGCCACACAAAAGGAGCAGTGGCTGGGGAGTATTGACTTTTATTCACCCATTAGAAACGATGCCCTGTTTGCACTTGGGCTTTCAGGGTTACTTTACAAACACGTGCTCAAGGATTTCCTTCCTCATTTCCACTCTACTTCTGCCCAATACACAATATATATAAACTACATATGTATATAAACTATATTATACTGTATATGCGTTAAATACCCAAATACTAACAGTGGTTATCTGGGGATGGAGTTGGGGGAGGAGCAATATTTTCTTTATCTTCTTCTTTATATTTTCTATATTAAAAAAATTTTTATATAGTAAATATGTGCTGTATATATGAGACAAACACAATAAATGCTATGAAATAATCTTCCCTGACTGCACCAAGGTAATTTTATATATTTTATTTCTTGCCATGTCTCAGTTACTTTTAGCTTTGTTTTCTTTCTTTTTAGATACCCTTTTGATGGTAAATGGTAATGATATCTCTTAAATACAAACCCATATTTTTTTATGGTGCCTGTACAATAGATGAGGCCACTTAAAAGGACAGTGAAAAAATGTTTATGACGGCTTTATTCAAAATAGCCTAAAAATGGAAACAACCCAAATGTCTATCAACAGGAGACTAGATAAATTGTAATATATTTATACAGTGGAAAGATACAAGAAAACAAAAAAGAATAAACCATATGAAACCAGTGACTCTCACAGTCATTATGATGACAAAAAGAAGCCAGGCACAAAAGAGAACATACTGGAGGAATCCATGTACAGATTTTGAAAAACAGGTAAAACTAACCTATAGAGACAGAAGTCAAAATAGTAGCTTCCGAAGAACCTGAAAAAGAATACATATATATGTGTGTGTGTGTGTATATATATATATATATATATATATATATATATATATATACATACATACATATATATACACATATCTGTATAACTGAATCACTTTGCTGTACAACTGAAACATTGTAAATCAACTATACTTCAATTTAAAAATAAATAAAATAAAACAATAAAAGTAACAAGACAATATGGGCAGATTTTAAAGAAAATATTGGGGTGGAGAAGTATGATTTTCTAAGTATGATATGAAAGTCAGAAACAATAAAAATGATAAATTTAACTATGAAAAATCGTGGTTTCGGGGCTTCCCTAGTGGCGCAGTGGTTGAGAGTCCGCCTGCCGATGCAGGGGACACGGGTTCGTGCCCCGGTCCGGGAAGATCCCACATGCCGCGGAGTGGCTGGGCCCGTGAGCCATGGCCGCTGAGCCTGCGCGTAAAAAGATTTACGGCTTCAGATTCTTTAACAATGAGATTTGTGGTCCTTCTATTGTAAGTGTGCCTAGATCGTTAAGCTGTGTCTTTTCCCCCTGATCCTGATCTTTACTTCACTATATTCTTTCATTTAAATTCTAATTTAAAGTTTATCAAGTTTGATTCTGGTAGCCAATATTGAAAGGAAAACCTGGTAAGTTAAACAATTCATATTGTTCATAACATTTTAAAAAATTCCCCATGTTGAATATAGGTTGAATTATGTCTCCCCAAAATTCTTATATGGAAATCCTAACCCCTAGTACCTCAATAAAGTTGATTTTTAAGAACACTTAGATTGGGCTTCCCTGGTGGCGCAGTGGTTGAGAGTCCGCTTGGCGTTGCAGGGGACACGGGTTCGTGTCCCGGTCCGGGAGGATCCCACATGCCGCGGAGTGGCTGGGCCCGTGAGCCACGGCCGCTGAGCCTGCGCGTCCGGAGCCTGTGCTCCGCAAGGGGAGAGGACGCAACGGTGAGAGGCCCACGTAGCCCCAAAGAAAAAAAAAATCACTTAGATTAAAAAAGAAGTCATGGCTTCTTGGAGGAATGTCTGATTCCAGATCTGAGGCAGGAAATCTCCAGGATGAATTTGGAACATCTCGTACGGAAAACAGGGAAGTTTCCAAAATTAATAGGTCATATCCAAAGGACTTAGGAGCTACCACGAATCCTCTGGCCAAAGATGGGGAAATTTTAGCATAAAAAAATTGGCACTCACTGAATATATAAAAAGCCATGAGTTCATAAGGATATTTTTTAAATGAGAGAGAATAAGGCAAACAGCGACAACAAAAACAAACCCAGCTTCACTAAACACCAATCGAGATTGCAAAGGCATTAATTCTTACTTACAAAGGCAGCAACTGAAAAGAAAGAATTATCTATTATCCTACCTTTTCTGAACAATTTGGTAATTTAGGTACCAAATAGCCCTGGTAGATTAAGGGAAGTCCTCTTTACAGAATTTCAGTTAATAAGTGTGGAAAGAATGATAGATTAGTGAAGCTACCATTTTATAATCCCCAAAACATTAACTGACTCTGCTCATCAATGGGTGAAGCCATTGGACGAATGTGGTTTTTTCGTCTTTTTTAATTTATTTGTTTTTATTTTTGGCTGTGCTGGGTCTTTGTTGCTACGTGCGGGCTTTTCTGTAGTTGCGGCGTGCTGGCTTCTCATTGAGTTGGCTCGCAGTCTCTAGAGCACAGGCTCAGTAGTTGTGGCACATGGGCTTAGTTGCTCCACGGCATGTGGGATCTTCCCGGACCAGGGCTCAAACCTGTGTGTCCTGCATTGGCAGGTGGATTCTTAACCACTGCGCCACCAGGGAAGCCCTAGACAAATGTTGATGGGAGATTCCTCATTGGGAGAGAAGGCTGGGCACCACAAGAACCTGTGATCAATCTTAACATCACACAAGTGCAACAATTGGACACCAAGTGCCGCCTGGTGTGAAGTTACCTGTGGCTTGATTGGATTCAGGTTCAGCTCTTTTGGTAAGTAGACTTTGCAGGTGACATACTTAATCATGAAGGAATGAAAGATGATATATGGGATTTATTTGAAAACATAGAAATAAAAGAAAAATGGTTAGGTGGCACGTAAGTGGGCAATCTTAATAATCGCTGAATCTTGATAAAGGGAATTGGGGGTTCATCACCCTTTTCTTTCTACTTTTGTGTTTATAGTTTTTCATAATAAGTTGTTTGCAGGTATTTATTTTAGACATAAGGGAGCATTTGTTTATGGAAATAATAGAAAGACTGAGAAAGTTCCTTCCTCGGTCATCTGTTCAAAATCAGAACAAACACAAGAGACAGACACCTCTCCAGAACTGTTCAGCTCACAAAGGTGTTCATTTCTCTGAGAACTAGTATGCCCACTCCCTGCCCCAAACCACCTACTGACCACCACTGCTCTGGACCCAGTGCCAGACCATAGCTAATTTCACTAGAGGGACACCAGGCCCAAGGTAGTCCAGTCAGATTTTTGCTGCCAAAGACTTAAAACTGAGATTCAAAATCTGCTTGTCAGGCTCTGCTGTTGGAGAACTATGGAGTTAGGGAGAACTATATTCTGCCCAGTGAACTGGAGAAACACAGAAAGCTGATAGGGGTGGCAGGGCGGAGGGAAAGAAGCAGATGTAGCATTCTGCCAGCTTTCTCTGCCCTGTAGTCCTCCTCCTGGGCTTTGTAAGAACCCCTTCTCACAAGATAGTAAATTTTGTTCAAGGGAGCTCTCCGTCACAGACTAGCCTTGGGTGCAGGACACCAAGGCCTTACCTACCAGTGAGTTGGTCAGATGAGAGCCTGGGAACCAGTGGACATGTAGGGCATCACTGGAGACTGTTCCTCGGTGGAGGGGCCTTTGGACTCATGGAAGGGTTAAGTCTCTCATCATTTAAGGAAATTTCTGCCTAATGACTCTTTAACTTAATTACATTAGCTTTTTTTTCTTACTATTTTTAATAAAACTCTTCAACTATTAAAAAAAAAACAGGTGGGTCTCTATGAGACCCACTTCTTACATGACAGTAAATTTTGTCCCCAACCCTACCCTTTTATTTTTTGGTCTAAAGCTGGGACTTCCCTGGCAGTCCAGTGGTTAAGACTCTGCACTTCCACTGCAGGGGGCACGGGTTTGATCCCTGGTCAGGGAACTAAGATACTGCATGCTGCACGGTGTGGCCAAAAAAAAAAAGAAACAGTCATCATAAAGCTGTCTCTAGTAAGTCACTGTAATGGCAACAAAAAGAATCCTTAGTGGTACAACTGCCTTTAGTTTTATCTGGCTTAGTTATAATACCTGCTTGGAGCACGTGTGTGGGCTAAATAGCTTCCTTCCGGTTCATAATTCCAGGTCTCTATAACTAAAGGGGTTAGAGTGGAAACTTTTGGGTGGAGAGACCCAGGTGTACACCCCACCCCTCAAAAAAACATTGCTTCGCTTTAACTTCAAAAACGTCTTTGATAATATGAACAAACCTTGCTTAACTATTTATAAATGGATATGAGAAAGTTGCAAAGATAGGTGTCTGAAAGACCTTTCCACTCTGATAATGACACTTGATCAGTTCAGAAGTGACAAATGACAGAGTGACAAGGCAATCAAGGAAATGTTGCCTCAAGAAGCAAATAGGCAGGGTTACTAAAGGCCTAACACATCACAGCTTCTGAAGTCTACCTTTGGATTCTTCAGATCTGGAATTTCTCTAAAGCTATAATTTACGTGGGTGGGTTGAGTGTGATAGCTACATGTCCCACAAGGGAAGAAATTTTTGTCTGTTTGTTCAAATATACCTCATGTGTCTGGCACATAATTGACATCCAATAAGTGTTACTACATGAAGTTACAGCCTTTGCAAGTTTTTAAGCCCAAACAAGGTTTGACCCTAATGGAGCCCTTCAAATGTCAATACAGAACAATTCTCTGTCCTGTATTTCCTGGAATACACTTGAAAAATAGCTCTGCAAGCTGATAATGACAAAGGAGTCGTCATAATAAATCCAAATAAAGAAAAACTGCAGTATTTTACCTTTTAAAGGAACACAGCCAATCCTGGGGTCATCATATCAACATCTTCTAACAACAATCCCCAAAGTTCTTTCTCAAACTGTGGACAGGGAAATGGGCCCTTGAGAGTTTCAAGGGAACGAAAGAGGCACAGCAGATTTCCAGTGACAAACGGTGAGAATGTGTGAATGGTGGTCAGGCAGCATCTACGGCTTTTATTCGCATCTAATTTCTCTTCTCTGACCTCAAGAGGGGCTGTTATTCCCCTCCTGTCTTAGATGATCCTGGAAATTAAGTCTTTGAACAGTGAGCTCACTCAAAGAAGTTCCCTTTTTTTGCAGAGTCCAGTGGTGCTTCCAGGATAGACGTAGTTCCTGCAGTGCCGTATGGAATTTGAGCTAACTCATTTGACTGAGGACCCAAGTAGACTTCAGGTGAGGTGCAGAGATAATGCTGGTGAACCTGAAGAGGATTTGGGGAGGCCAGTATGATACTTACCATTTTCACCCTACACTTGTGCTATATTATTTATCTTAGTCATTACTTTTTAGTCCAAAATCTTTTGCATACTCTCCATGAATGAAGAAAGTGAACTGTTTCATAAGTGCCTCATGAAAAGTAAAATTAACAGTGGTGTTCATTGATTCACTCATCTATCATTTATTTAACAAACACTTATTAAACACCTCGTATGTGCCAGGCATTGCACTGTGTGATATTAACATGTTTATTGCAATGTCAAAATAATTTTCTTTTGTGTAAGTCTTGTATTCCATAACTTCTACATGTGACTGCAAATAAACTCTATTTTAGGAAAGAGTAGTTTAACAAGAAGAATGCAGAAGTAAGCCCTATAAATATTTTAAATATGGTGCGAATATTTCTGACTTTAACCAGAATTTCACAATGTACCTTTTCCTGAACATCCAAAATTCTTGCACTACCTGTTCAGTCAAGTAAGAATACAGGAAGAACTTGAGTGCATACGAGTAAAACCCTAAAATAAACGTAATAAATTCTCATATTGACTATTCATAACAATATCTTTTAGGGGCAGTACATTTTTGCACTTAGATAAAAAGAAATGACCTTAAAAGCTGGTGTTAGTTTTCTTTTTCTATCAAGGAATGAATAGGGCAATGACCAATAACTTGTGGATTGTTGGGGAATTTATACAATTCCTAATACTTTTAAACTAACAATCATTCCATAATCATCTGCCCAGTTATACACAGTTAAAAACTTGTATCTGACGAAAGAAATAAGCCCATCTTTTTTTGCATACGGGTTAGCTTTTCCAGCTGCACCCGCTCACTGGCTGCTCCCCATTTCCCGGTAAGTACGTAATACTGGGAGGAACTTTGCCCTTTTATCTCTTCAAGAAAAACATTTGAAGTATACTTGGCAGGTCAATGTTCAGCCACAGAAATCTCAGCGAAAAACAGCCACCCATTTGAGGGTAGCCTGTTTCTCATGCACCTGCAGCTGACCGAGCTTGGTGCTCGTGGGCAGACTCAAGGCGGTCAGAACATGTTCTGAGGCATCCCTGGAAAACAGCAACTGTCTCTGGCGAGGAGCAGTAGGACAGGCTTAAAATGAATTCTTTCCCTGGGGAAGAACAAAGCAAGAGTTAGACTTCGAGGAACCACAGTTGGCCTGATTCTTGCCCCCAGAGAATTTGGAACTGAATAGGCCATTCTTGGCCCCATTGTGCATGGAGCCCTCATCTATCTTGATTAAATGAGCCTTGAATGCTCGCTTTGGCAGCACATATACTAAAATTGGAACGATACGGAGAAGATTAGCATGGTCCCTGAACAAGGAAGACATGCAAATTCATGAAGTGTTCCGTATTTTTTAAAAAAAGAAAAAAAAATGAGCCTTGAATTTTGGAGCTCCCCTCTACACATCTTTAGCAAATTCAGGGGCCAAAAGCCCTTCTTGATACCTGACTTTGTCATCATGCTTGCGACTGAGATCCAGTTTTTCCTGTGTAATATTTTGTGGAAACTGGGAGGCCTTTAAATACACGAAAGAAACATTTGTTTATTATTACCAAATTAAAAAGAATCATAGAATGTTTAAAGTTCTAAATTGATTTAGAATTCATTTAGAATAATAATAATTCCTTGCACAAGGCTGGTAGACACGTTGTGTTGGCCTCTGTCCACCATCCCTTCCCTCTTCTTCAGGGAACAGCACTTCACTTTTTCCTTTGGGCAACTACCTTCACCCCACTATTAGTCCATGAGGTTTATATGGGACTGATTCTACGCCCTAGATCCAGAAGAGGGTGTAAAGAGAGTCCACATCCCCTGACCACAGTGATTGCTTCGAGAATGAGCACCCTGTCCAGGTTGGGCCGATGAGACCCACCCTAATTTTTTTTTTTTTTTTTTTCTTTTTGTGGTACCCGGGCCTCTCACTGTTGTGGCCTCTCCCGTTGCGGAGCACAGGCTCTGGACGCGCAGGCTCAGCGGCCATGGCTCACGGGCCCAGCCGCTCCGCGGCATGTGGGATCTTTCCGGACCGGAGCACGAACCCGTGTCCCCTGCATCGGCAGGCAGACTCTCAACCACTGCACCACCTGGGAAGCCCCGAGACCCAGCCTAATCTGATGGAGTTTCCGAAGCTTGTCCCCGGGGTCCTGATTAATACATGTGTAGCATTTTACACGGAAAGCTTAAGGAGCTTCTTAAGGTCACAGCAAGTCATTCACATTGTCAGCTTCTCCTGATACTGGCCCACTTTCTAGTTGGGGAACAGTGATACCAAAAGATCATTTCAATAATACATTAAGAGCATTCATTCATTCATTCAAGTCTTCATTGAGATGATGAATACTACTAGATGCCTGGTTCTGTGCAAGAGATGGAGTTTGACTGAAACAGCCATGATTGCTGCCCAGTGATGTTCTGAAAGATGTGTATATGGGCACACACAGGAGGGGCATGTAACCTACCCTGGATGTGTTCATATGGGTGTCCAGGAAGGCTTCCTGGAGAAAGAGACTGGCTTCCTAAGTACCTCTGCATCTATTCTCCTTTAATTTTAATTTAATCTCATCCTCACAGCTACTGTCTTAGTTCAGGCTTTTTTTGTTTCAATCTGAATTATAGCAAGAGCTTTCTAACTGGACTGGATACTTCTACTCTTATCCTGGTCCCTAATATCCAACTCATTCTTTAGTGATGACAGAATGATTTGTTTCTTAGCAACATTTTACTGACATATTATATACATACATAAAATTACATATGTAAGCATACAGCTTGATGAATTTCCTCAACCAAGCACACCCATTAACCAGTGCCCACATCAATAAACACGGCCACCACACCAGAAGCCCATCTCACGTCCTCTTCTGTATACTCACCTCCTCCCACAAATGAGTTTTTAAAAATACTAATCTCAGGGCTTCCCTGGTGGCACAGTGGTTAAGAATCCGCCTGCCAATGCAGGGGACACAGGTTTGAGCCCTGGGCTGGGAAGATCCCACATGCCGCAGAGCAATTAAGCCCGTGTGCCACAACTACTGAGCCTGCGCTCTAGAAGCCGCAAGCCACAACTACTGAAGCCTGTGCAACTAGAGCCCATGCTCCGCAAGAAGCCACCACAATGAGAAACCCGCGCACTGCAACGAAGGGTAGCCCCCGCTCACCACAACTAGAGAAAGCCCACGCACAGCAACAAAGACCCAACGCAGCCAAAACTAAAATAAATAAATTTTAAAAAGAATACTAATCTCATTATATTGCTCCCTTGCTTTGTTACAGCCTTTCAAGGACTCTCCACAGGCTTCAGGATAAAACCCTATCTCCTTAGCCAAACTAAACTCTTGTAATTCCTAACCTACTATCCTGGTTCTCACTGCCTGGCCTTTGCATATGCTGCTTCTTCTGTTTAGACTAATGTCTAAGCCCTCTTCCTCCCCCATTTTAATCATTCCTAATTATTTCAGGAACCACCTTCTCAAAACCTTCCAAGATCCCTTCCTCTCCATAGATTCTGAAAGGTAGAAATAGTGGTTTTCATCCCAGTTTCCCAGTTGGCTAAATGAATAAATGAGAACACCTGGCTTTATTACTTTCCCTTAAAGCCTTTCCTCCTCTTGCCTCCTCCCCTCCATCCCTTTTAAGTAAGAACAAACCATTGCCCGGTGAATAAATGCATATAGTTTGTAGGTAAGTCATGACTTTTTCACTGATCCAGCCACTACCTTCTGCTTCGTATCCCCTCGCATACACCAAGATATGACTGAAGTAGGGACAGTTTGTGGTCCTGCACCCTACCAAGATAAGTGGACACAATGGAAATTGATATTCATGAGATCTGAGCCGTTCTGCCAGTAAAAAGTTGCTTTAATTGGAATATCTGAAGGATCTAAGGGAAAATTGGGAGTGGGGGGAGGATACAAGCAAGTAGGCTAACATTTACCAAATGCCAAACACAATGTTAGGCTCTATCTATGATGTCTTATTTAACTGAAGTTGGGGAGGAATGGGCATAAAGGTATAGATTTTTGAATTGCATAAAAAGAAAAGCCAATATGTCCTTTCCTTCCTTTGGTTGAATAAAGTTATTCATGCATTTATAGCTTTTTCTTTCTAATTAAAAATAAGAGTGGAGAATCACTGAAATTTCTAATTTCAAAGACAATTTGCTTAACTAGCTTGAAAAATGATTCTATAAAAACATTGTAAAAGTTTTTGGTGTGTAGGAGAAATTATCACTAGGTTGATGGGTACAGCCAGAGCACCTAGCGCTGTCCATTCAGCTCCCAAATTGTCACTGTGGGTGGGCAGGTAATGCCACTTGAAACTACCTAAATGAAACCATTTTTATAGAAGCTTTTACAATCTGTACTTGGTTTTCAATGAAAAAGTTCTGCACAATAAATCCAAATGGCATAACATCAAAAACACCTGACAGGATGGCCCCATTCCCAGCAAGTCTACTTATTCCCTAACATCTTGTAACTTACATGGCACTGGGCTGGGGCACCACCAATGCACTGCTGTGATCTAGAAATTCTCTCAAAACTGCCTCCTCTCCTTAGGTCAGCAGCCCACCCATGCCCTATTTAGAACTTTGCTGAATAAAAGTTAAATTACATAAATGAAGGCCAAAATCCAGAAATTCAAATTCAAGCCATCAGGGAAAAAAAACTCCTTAAGTCAAGGTAGAGGTAGATGCCTCAGTTGCTTCATTGATAAACCTGAAGAGGCCACTGTGATACTTACCCTTTATACCCTAAACTTGGATGCTATAATATTTATCTTAGTCATCGTTTTATAGTTCAGAGTGTTTTGCTGGATCTTCATGAGTGCAGATATTACGCTGTTTCTTAAGTGCTTAGTAAAATTAATGGTGTTGTTCATTCATTCATCCCACTGAATAGGCAGGAAATTCATAGCTCTGGTACAAAGAAAGCTATGAGCCAGCAGGCAGAAGCGTTCATTCAGTGGGGGAGCGAAGAAAAAGAATGTGTTTTCATTGCTCAGAAAATTTTCGATTCTTCTCTTTCCTCTTTTGGGGCTGTAGGCAAAGCGAATGTTCTCCTGACAGTAGGGTTTCCTTGAAAACTTGGTTTCACAAAATGCACCACCTTTGTGGGCCGCGCCGCGGGAGCTGACTGCACTACCTGCCTGCGTCGGCGGCAGGTCACGAGGTCAAGGTCGGCTTCGCGTAGGCTGCGCCTCTTTCAGCACGTTTCCTTGGCCTCGCGGGCTCCCTCCCTCCGGCAGGCGTCGCTGGCCATTGATGGGGCGAGAGGAAGGAAGCGGATCTTCGATCCCGCCCGGAGGCTCGGCACCCCTGGGCCGCCTTCCTCCCGTGCCCGCCTGCGCTCGCGCCGCCGCGGCTTCTGGAGGGTCTCGCGCCACCTGCCGGCGCCCAGGGATGGACCGGGCCCTCACTCTGGAAGGCAAGGATCTGGGCGGCCGCGATTGAGGGCTCGGGCGCAGCTGGGAGGGAATCCCCGGCGGGCGAGAGCACTAGCGCCAGGCCAAGGCGTGGGGTACGCGGAGAGGTCCGGGATCACGGCGACGGCATCCGGAGTCGCGGGCGGGGCGCTGCCGGGGAGTCCGGGAACCCTGGAGGGGCCGGGGAGTGGGCGGAGGTGCCGCAGGAGGCGTCCAGGGCTTGGCCGGGCTGGTCTGGTCGGGCGCGCAGTTGAGGGGAGGGACGGGGCTGCGCCGGGCTGGGCCGCCGCGTCTGCTTCCCTCGCCCTGGGCCCTCGCCGGGCGATGAGTGTTGAGGAAGAGAGGAAGACCTGCGGGCCTTTAGATACTGGGACCGCCCTTTCCCGCTCCAGGTCGGGCGGCGAGCAGCAACGAAGGCTGGACCCTCAGTGGCAGCATGAGAGCGGTCGCCGCCGCTCCGGGCTTGCGGCCGCGCGGCAGGCGGTAGCGGCTCTGCCGGCGCTCGCCATGAGCGCGCGGTGGGGCGGGCGGCGCACTCCGCGTGGAGGCCTGAGGCTGTCCGAGACCCATCTGGCGCTGATGGCCGCCAGCCTGGTGTGCAGCGCCGTGGTCGTCTATGTTTGCTGGAAGCAGCTGCCGCCCCTGCCCTGGGCCTCCTCCGTCCCGCCGCGGCGGGTGAGCGTGCTGCTGTGGTGGGAGCCCTTCGGGGGCCGGCACAGAGCCAAAAGGCCGCACCCCGATTGCCGGTTGCGCTTCAACATCAGCGGCTGCCTCCTGCTCACTGATCGCGCGGACTACGGGGAGGCCCAGGCGGTGCTTTTCCACCACAGAGACCTGGTGAGGGGACCCCAGGACTGGCCCCCGCCCTGGGGCGTCTACGTGCGCCCGGCGGAGGAGCAGCAGGTGCTGATGGACGACGAGGAGGAAGCCGCGGAGGCCTTAGCCCTGGCTGCCTCGGGCCCCAGGCCCCCCGGCCAGCGCTGGGTGTGGATGAACTTCGAGTCGCCCACCCACTCCCCGGGGCTGCAGAGCCTGGCAGGTAACCTCTTCAACTGGACGCTCTCCTACCGGGCCGACTCGGACATCTTCGTGCCTTACGGCTACCTCTACCCCAGGACCCATCCCAGCGAGCAGCCGCCGGGTCTGGTCCCGCCGCTGGCCCGGAAACAAGGGCTGGTGGCCTGGGTGGTGAGCAACTGGGACGAGCGCCAGGCGCGGGTCCGCTACTACCGCCAGCTGAGCCAGTACGTGACCGTAGACGTCTTCGGCAAGGGTGGGCCCGGGCAGCCGCTGTCCGATGTCGGGCTCCTGCACACAGTGGCCCGCTACAAGTTCTACCTGGCCTTCGAGAACTCGCAGCACCTGGATTACATCACGGAGAAGCTGTGGCGTAACGCCTTCCTGGCTGGGGCGGTGCCGGTGGTGCTGGGCCCAGACCGTGCCAATTACGAGCGCTTCATGCCCCGCCGTGCCTTCATCCACGTGGACGACTTCCCTGATGCCTCCTCCCTGGCGGCCCACCTGCAATTCCTCGATCGAAACCCAGCTGCCTACCGCGGATACTTCAGCTGGCGTCGGAGCTATGCCGTGCACGTCACCTCCTTCTGGGACGAGCCTTGGTGCCGGGCCTGCCAGGCTGTGCAGATGGCTGGGGACCAGCCCAAGAGCGTCCCTAACTTGGCTGGCTGGTTTCAGCGGTGAAGCCACCCTCCCCTGGCTGTAACCCAGGGAGGCCAAGTCGTCGGCTTTTGGATCCTCCGGATCCTCCGCTGTGCATCTCCTTAACTGCCGGATCATGGGACTGTATTTTCCAAACACCCATTTTTAATCTATTCCCATAGATTAAAGTTGACTTACCAAGTAATATTATTCAGCACAAAGACTGGGTGGGAAGGGTCCTGGGTGCTCATGGTTTTTGGACAACTAGCAGTTGGGCTTCCTCTGCTGTCCAAGGGCATCTGAGCTCTGGGGTGAAGATGGGGGCCTTCCTCCCCTTGTAACCAGTGCAGAGGTGAAGAAACAGCTTACCTACAAGAAACAATTGTCAGTGGCTCTGAATTTCCTCATGTGCCACAGGCCATATTTGTGGCCTGTGCTGAGTCCAAATCTCACACAATGCTCCTCCACTCACGTGACTGGGCCGAATGCGGCAAACCCCTGGTTTCAGAAAGAGCCTTGTTGCAGGATAGAGAAAGGACTGTGGCCACAGGTGGGTCTTTCTCTTTGTGCCTGGATTTCTCAAAGCGTCATCTCCTAAGAAAGGTGAGGAGGGTGGTCCAAGAATCCACTGACTTCCTTAACAAGTGCTGTTGTTTGTTCCCTTGCTTTATGAATGGAAACAAGATGCTGGATTGTCCTTGGAGAAGAGTTAAGATGAATATTTGGTGTACCTCACTTTACACAAATGTATTCTTGAAAAGCCGCTTTTAAATCAAATTCACTGTTTTAGAAGAGCGCAATATTTAATGGAACCCTATGGAGAATCCCTTTATAATGTGAATAATCATCTGCTAACTGATTTTTTCTGTGTCTATGTTTTTCTATAACCTGGATCTTTTAAAAAGCATATTAAAATTACAGATGTGAAAATAAAGCAGAAGCAACCTTCTTCTCCCTTCCTCCCAGAAAACCAGCCTGTGTTTACAAACAGAAGAGAAGGAAGCCACAGTGTCACTTTCCACAAAATTATTTATTTTGTGTCTTTACTGGAGCTGAAATTTAAAACTGGAAAGTCAGTCCTCCATGGGGTCCTGGCATTACCTGTCTGCAGAACAATGAAAGGGATTGCACTGTATTATGGAATCATGCAAAAGGAAGAAAGTTTCCTGTCTGTTAATAGCGGTTTTTGATTCTGTTTTAAGTTAAATGTTTAGTTGCTAGGGAATAGAACTTAATCAGTGCCTGCAGTAAAAACTTTATCTTTTGTTACAGAAATCTGCAGTTCTCCCTGGGGCCACCAGGTTCCCCTCCTGGTCTGCCCAGTAGTACAGTGGGTACATCCTCACATTTCTAGTGCCCTTGAGACTGTGCTGTGGGACCAACTTTGAAAATATATGCATTGACTTTAAAAGTTGTTGAATGAACAGCATATTAGGTGTCACCATGTACCTGCACCACGGGAAAAACAAAAATGTGTAAGGCTAGGTTCCTCTCTTTAAGGCTCTTATAATCTACCACTGTCAAAAAGTAAATAGTGGACTTTGATAAATCAATTGGCAGAACTTATTTGTTTAAAGTAACGTTCTTTTTTTAAAAATTTAATTTATTTTTGGCTGCATTGGGTCCTTGTTGCTGTGCGCAGTCTTTCTCTAGTTGCGGCAAGCGGGGACTACTCTTTTTTTGTTTGTTTGTTTGTTTTAATTTATTTTATTTTATTTTTGGCTGTGTTGCGTCTTCATTGCAGTGCGCGGGCTTCTCATTGCGGTGACTTCTCATTGTGGAGCACGGGCTTTAGGCGCCCAGGCTTCAGTAGTTGCAGCACACGGGCTCAGTAGTTGTGGCACGTGGGCTCTAGAGCACAGGCTCAGTAGCTGTGGTGCACGGGCTTAGTTGCGCTGCGGCGTGTGGGATCTTCCTGGACCAGGGCTCGAACCCATGTCCCCTGCATTGATAGCCACCAGGGAAGCCCCAGGCTACTCTTTGTTGAGGTGCGTGGGCTTCTCAATGTGGTGGCTTCTCTTGTTGCGGAGCACGGGCTCTAGGCGCGTGGGCTTCAGTAGTTGTGGCACACGGGTTCAGTAGTTGTGGCTCGCGGGCTCTAGATTGCAGGCTCAGTAGTTATGGTGCACGGGCTTAGTTGCTCCGCGCGTGTCCCCTGAATTGGCAGGCGGATTCTTAACCACTGCGCTACCAGGGAAGCCCCATTTTTTTTTTTTTTTTTGTGGTACGCGGGCCTTTCACTGCTGTGGCCTCTCCCGTTGCGGAGTACAGGCTCCGGACGCGCAGGCTCAGCGGCCATGGCTTACGGGCCCAGCCGCTCCACAGCATGTGGGATCTTCCCGGACCGGGGCACGAACCCGTGTCCCCTGCATCGACAGGCGGACTCTCAACCACTGCGCCACCAGGGAAGCCCAAATATGTTGACTGGGCATTAATCCAGTGGGATTTTTTGGGTTTTTTTCCTTTTTTTTGTTTGATTGACGTATAGTTGACTAACAGTGTTGTGTTAGTTTCAGGTGTACAGCAAAGTGATTCAGTTAATATATATATTATATATGTAGTATATATATATAATATATATTCTATATAGCATATATATTATAGATAATATACCTTCTTTTTCGGATTCTTTTCCACTATAGGTTATTACAAGATATTGAATATAGTTCCCTGTGCTATACAGTGGATCCTTGTTGTTTATCTGTTTTATACATAGTATTGTGTATCTGTTAATCCCAAACTCCTAATTTGGGGGGGAGGGATAAATTAGGAGTAAAGTGACATTCTTAGTAATACCATAAATCAATTATTAGAAAGCCAGTTGATTTAAAGCCTGAAATAATGGGTTTTTTTTCTCCTTGATTTATTATAATAAGCACCCTCAGTGACTGTTGTGGGTAAGGTCCAAGATTAATTAGGTTTATACAGAATTCTGCTGTAAACAGTAATTTTGCATTTGATTAGTACAATTAGCTGAATCATAAAGTAACTTTTATCTCTATGCATTTGTTCGAAACACTTACTAACGTCTAGGTGCTTCAATTCTCCCTTTTCCTTAAAAGGAGAAATTGAAATCCCTGGATAAAATGTCCTCATTAAAATATTATAGTATGGGCAGAATTACCAAATTATCAATAATTTGATAATTATCAAATTATATCAAAATAGACCCCCAATAAAGAAGGAAAGATTCTGTTCTTAAAATAAGTATTTATGAATTATTGGTCAGTGGTCTTGGTGTTATTGGGAATCTACGTGGGACAGTGGGGGATAGTTTGAAGGTAATCTGCCTTAACTCTGAATTCCAGCCATGTGACCTTGGGCAAATTAGTAATAACCCTGAGTCTCAACTTTCTTAACTGTAAAATGGGGCAAGGAATGACTTCACAGCTCCTTACGAGCTGTTCAGGAAATAAAGTAATAAGGTGCCTAACACATAGTGGTGACTCAATTGGTGACAGAGAGAGAGGTTTATTTCCCTTCTTGCAGTGGTTTCAGGGTGCCTCCTTATCCATTTATAGGGGTTGTAGAATTAAATCTCAGGGTATGTTACAGAATATATCTGAAATAAAAAGGAAGTGGCCTTCCTTTTTATTCATGTATTTCAAATGAATCCCTAAAGCTCAGCCATACTATTTCAAGAGTCATTACTGCCATTTAGGTTGAGCTAGAATTTGCAGACTAGGAAGAAGCACTGTGCTTTCTGTGAATTTTTTTTTAAAAATTGTTTTTGTTCTGGTTAATTTATATTGTTAAATAAGTATTATTTTACTAATGCTGTCCTTGGTATTAACTCTATTTAAAACTAATCATGTTATTTATTGAATACTTAGCATGAGGAAGGTATAATTGCAGTTTTATGTGCAAATTTGGGGTAAGGAAAAAACAATATATTTTTAGGCTAATTTCATCAAACAGCCAGAGAAATGTGGCAATTGCTCATTTTATATGATTTCATTTTTCAAGTCCTTCTAAATTGAGCAGGTTAAAATTTCACATACGCTAATATAAAAATACATAGGGATGCATCACATGTGTTTCAAAATGGCTTTCATAAACTTTTCTTTCAAATGTATTGCAAATTTAATGTAATATTTTTAGTGCTCGATGACTTTAATTACACGAGTACGCCTGAAATATTTGCATCAAGAAGACAGTCTGACTTGCTTTCAGTATTCACAGGTCCTTTCCAGTTTCCAAACCCTTCCTCAGCAGTAATTTAGAGGAGACAGGGTAGCTTCATGGAAAGAGCTCGCAATTTGGAGTCAAAACCTGGGTGTGTGGTTTTGCCACTTTCTGCCCCTGTGGCCCTGATTAGGCGAGTTACTTAAATTAGCGTGCTTCTTTATAATGCATGAATGCCCCTGCAAAACAAGGATTAAATGTGTTTGCCAGGGTGCTTTGTACATTGTAAAGTGCTATACAGTTACAGGATGCTCCAAATTTTCAAAGCTCTAGAGCAGGGATCAGCACACTTTTTCTGTAAAGGGCCAGAGAGTAGATATTTCAGGCATTGCCGGCCATACAGTCTCTGCTGCCACTACTCACCTCTGCTGTTGGTAGTACAAAAAGCAGCCACTGACAATCTGTAAACAGAGGCGGTGCCGGGATTTGGCCTGTGGGCTATAGTTTGTTAACTCTGCTCTAGACTTTTAGAGATAGGAATCTGAGAACCTACCTGCTGGGGTTTTCTTTTACGAATTGGAATTAGAGAATTTTGGCAGTTACTAGACCAGCTTTGCAACGTTTCCTAGTTGTCTCATCTCGGGTAAATTATTTAAGCTTTCTGCGTATTGAAATTCTCATCTCTAATTGAAGGTAATCATATATAATTTATGGAGGTGTTGGGAGAATTAGAAAAGACACTTAAAGTACTCAGGACAACGTCGGGCACACAGGAAGCACCTGGAAGATGTTAGCTGTGATGATCATCAGTCCATTTTACAGAAGGGGGACCTGGTTAAGGACTTACCTAAGGTTACAGTAATAGTGGCAGAACCAGCCGTGCTTGTGCAAGTCACAACTCCTTTGAGCCTCTGTCACTTGAACTGCAAAAGGAGGGGGTTGGACAACATCTTCTCTTGGGACCTTCTAGTTCCATTGCCCTCATTCCACTAACTGGCACCGTAGGGCTTAAAGAACTAATTTACCTCCCTAAGTGCCTTCCTTACAGTCTGGAAATGACTTACTACACAGCATCAGTAAACTGGTGGAAAATCCAGGCACCAGAGAGGGAGACTCTGATGTAGCATTAGTAAAATATATATCTATTTATATATAATATGTAATTATTATATTTTATATATGTGTGTATATATGATATATATATCTTTTTTTAATAACATGCCTTAAATATCAGGGAAGGGAGCCCAGCCCTTGGTAATTAGTATGGTGAATAATTGCAACGAACACAGTTCAAGTCATTCTTGGATATGTCTCAGGGACTTTTATGCTGCACATTCTTACAACAAATCAAGTATTTATGTACCCATGTTCAGATTATTTTGACAAAACGATTAAAGATGGAAAATGACTCCTTGTTTATAATGTATATTTCCCAGTCACTAATGTATTCAACAATGATACATGGGATGTTTCTTGGTCAAGGGATTTCTGTAAGTTCTTTGGTTCTAGAAGGGTGACTGAAGTGTGATGGCTTTGCCTTTTCTGAATTACACAAGGTCTCGTTCAACTCGTCCTCTGCTCTTTCTTGCCTGGCTTCTTCCCTTTAACCTAGTGACTCATCTCCAAGGGTGTAAGTAGTGTACCCTTTTCTGTCATTCCAGTTGACTTCACTGAGTGCTCTGATGCCCTCTGTACTGTCTCTAGCTCCTGTGAGCTAAATTAAATAATGCCATTTTTAAGAGAGGTAGAATAATGGGAATTCCCTGGCGGTCCAGTGGTAAGGACTCCTTGCTTTCACTGCTGAGAGCCCAGGTTCGATCCCTGGTCGGGGAACTAAGATCTCACAAGCTGCATGGCACGGCCAAAAAATAAAAAAAATTAAAGAGGTAGAATAAAGACTAGGAATGTGATGGTGGGCAGAGGCATCTTTCTTCTTAACAGCTTATGCTCAAATTATTAAAAGGGGAAAATATGAACTTGGAAAAACACTATTTACTTTCCCTTCTCCAATAGATGCACACTGATGTGCTCATTTAAGTATAGAGTTTGAAAAATGATGATAGCCAGCTGAGGGTAGAAGCAGGTGTGACAAGAAAAGAGGACTCAATAATGAAAGAGTTAAAAATGCGTTATAAAGCAGAATGGGTGGTGAATATATGTGGGGAGTGAAGAGGAAAAAGGAAAGACATTGGGGTAAATGAGTAAGAAGTGCTTGAAGAGACAGTGAGAAGATTCGATGGAAAAAGAGGAGAGGGAAGATGAGGGTGAAATGACAAAGAAGTACGATAAAGGAGGAACGTGTGCCCGGAGAATGAGAGAAGAGAGTAAAATCTACCATTCGAAGCCACTTTCCTCAAAAGAAACCTTTGTTCCAACTTGAAATGCAGCATCTGTTGTTAAGTGGGGAGTGAAATGACAAGGAGTCAGGAACTTAACAAGGAATAAAGTGACATTTCAGCAGAAATATAAAACTGGCCCGTGATTGGTTACAACAGATTCTTCTGATTGCTTCTTTTTCATCTCGGAAAAATCACTTTCATTGCAGTTTTTTTTTTTGTTTTTTGGGTTTTTTTTTCTTTATATTTCCAGTCAGCATACTTGGACTGTCCTCAATATCTACTTTTAGAGAAATTTATTATTTTTTAAGATAGCCGTAATCAATTGACTCCTTTGAAGAAGGGTCGTTGGGAAATCTGGAGGGGATTCAGAACATCTGATACCTTATTAGTGTCATGGGGAACCCTACTATAAAACTATTTCAAGTAAGTTGTAAAGAATTGGATTTTTTGAGATTGTCAAATGAATGTTTCTGAAAATTACTGAAGCTTCCCTAAATATACTAAAAAATGATGCCCTGTCAGGTCGAGTGCTAAAATCTTAATCTGAATTATTTTGCAAAGAGGGGGAAATGGACTATTCAGCAACATTTTACATACATTTCTTGGGTGTCTTCTCTGCAGGCACTATGCTAGGACTTGGGGATGTAAATAAAACTAAGGCAAGGACTCTGCACTCAAAAAGTGTATGTTCTACTGGGAGAAACACATTTTGACAAACAATTCTAACACACAAGTGCTGTCATAAGAAAGACGTCACAGAAAGACGTATTAGATCATGTGCAGAATCACAGAATTTAAGGGGACAGAAAGCAAACTCTCAGTAGTAGCCTCAGAGGGGTCGGAGGAGCACATGTCAGGAACGAACTTCCTCCATCACAGGCTAAGTCTTCGTAATGTTCTTTATGAAGAATACAAGTGCGACAGCCTCTAGTCTCAACATTTATCTACCTGATTATTTTCACTAACACTACAGTTAAAACTAAATGCCATTATTAAGCATCACCTTCAAAATGACTAATCTCTAAAGGGATTTTGCTCTCCTAGCAACTAGGCACACCTACCCTGACCCTATGATTTTCTCCTTCTTATAATGTCAGATAAACATTTTAGAAATCTCTGTTTCACTTCCTGAAACTTATTCTGAAATACAATGAAGCACAACCATCTTACTGATCAAACAGAAACACCTTCTGATAAAAATGAGTCTCATCTAAGGACTTATCAAGCCTCCCTTTTTTTTTTTGCGGTACGCGGGCCTCTCCCTGCTGTGGCCTCTCCCATTGCGGAGCACAGGCTCCGGACGCGCAGGCTCAGCGGCCATGGCTCACGGGCCCAGCCGCTCCGCTGTATGTGGGATTTTCCCGGACCGGGGCACCAACCCGTGTCCCCTGCATCGGCAGGCGGACTCTCGACCACTGCGCCACCAGGGAAGCCCAAAGCCTCCTTCTTTGGGAGGTATACATTTGTGGTTTTAAACAAGGATTCTTTGCTAGAAATTGTAGTTCACCAATATGTGTTATTTATTAAGCTCTTACTGTATGCGGGATGCTGTACATATTTCTTTTCTATTTTTTAAGTCTTTACATTAAAGGCATTGTGGTAGTCAGTCCCTAAGATGAATCTAAGATTCACCCCTAAGATGACGCCCATTGGCTCCTCCTCCTGGTGTCCACACCCTTGTATAATTATCTCCTTTTGGGTTTGGTCTGGATTTAGTGACTCATTTCTAAAGAGAAGAATATGGCAGAAGTGAAAGACTGACACTTCAGAGATTAGGAGATAAAAAGCCTGGTTTTCCATTCCGGGGCCCTTTCCTGCTTTCTAGCTTGCTTGCTCTGACCTGCTGTGAGCTACCCTGGGGCAGGAAACAGAGGGAAGCCCTCTGGCCAACCCAGTGAGGAATGAAACCCGCAGTCCAACAGCTCAAGAGGAACTGAGTCTGGCCTCCTAGACACGTGAGACTCCAGATGAGACTCCGGTCCTGGCTGATATCGTAACCGCAACCTCCTGAGAGACCCTGAGTCAGAGGCCGCAAGGTGAGGCAGGCCCAGATTCCTGACCCACAGGATCTATGAGGTAATAAATGTTTGTTGTTTTAGGGTTTGTTTGGGGGTATTAGATAACTAATGCAGGTATTACCCCCATTTTAGAGGTAAGAAAACTGAGAAACAGGTTAGGCATGTACAATACTGCAGCTAGTACCTGAGCCAGGATTCTAATACATGTCCATTTAATTTCAAATCTTTTGTTATAGTACTCTTTCATTAAGTCCAACTTTTGCAGTAACTGTGATGTGTGCCCCTCTGTCCTAATTTACATAAGTTTTGCCAATCTTCTGCTGCTTTTATGGGTAATCTTCTCAACTACTCTGAATCTGCATTTTCTCATCTGTAAAATGTGGGGGCACATATGTAGTGCTGGCTTACCAGGAAGCTTGCTGGGACTTCAGTGTCTGGACATTTGGAAAGAAGCAGGAGCTAGAACTGCAGAGGGCTTAGACCAGGTCAACAGACTCACTAGAGGCAATGCCTTTGGGTGGTTGCCAGCATCTCTTACCATGGTATTGACAAGAGCCTGGAGACCTCATGGTGAGGGCCAGTATCAACTTAATAGCAGTTGTGATCTTGTGGATTGAGTACAAGAGTCTCCAGGTGGACATGACTTGGGGCCAGATGGGTAGCAGCAGCCTTGCTGTTTCAGGTGGTCAGTCCATGAGGTTTAAAGCAGGATCACAGCAATGGGCTAGGCGTGCAGAAATGGGGTCCAGTCCCTAGGTGGATAAGGTTGGCAAAAGCTAGAGAAGATTCTAAGTCTTCTGAGTAGGGCTGGGGAAGGAGACTAGAAAACATAACTGCTCTTCTTTTTTGTTTCAAAAAAGAAACAAAACAAACCAAAATGTTTTTGTTTCAAAATCTTTCCAGTATCCTTGAGGCCTTACATGATCTAGGCAGGTCTGACACGATCAGACCTCACGTCAATTCCTCTCTGCTCTGGCCACACCAGCCTCCTCACTCTTCCTTGAATACACAGGCAGACTCCTGCCTAGTGTATTTGCACCGGTGGCTTTTCTTGTCTGGAAAGAACTTCCCCCAGATATCCTCTTAGACGATTCTCATGTCCTGCAAATCTTTTCTCAAAGGTCACCTTCTCAATGAGGCCCGCATTGACCACACCAGTAGAATAGCCATCTACCCTCCCCCTCACGTGTATACTCGGAATCACTTTCCTCAAAGCTCTAACCAACCTCTAACATAAACACTTCCCTCATTTACTATGCTTATAGTATAGTCTCCCTCTTACCAACAGAACATATGCTCCACAGGGCCAGCAATGTTTGCTTGTTTTTAGCTCACCGAGGTTTCCTAGATGTAAAAATACTGTGTCATATATCTGACACACAACGGATATCAGTTGAGTGAATGATCAGTATAGAGCACCTCCCTATTCTAGAGACAGTATCTTTATTAATGGAACCTCAGGCCAAATGCTGTTGCGTGGCAGCTGCAGCACAGCAGCCACTCACACTGACATCAGTGCCACCTGTACTTTCCTCACGAGCACTGCCTTCCCTTCCCTCCACCAAGCTCCCCCCTCACACCAACCCTCCTGCATACTACAGCACACAATTCAGTTTCTCTCTTCAGAAACGATGAGCCTAGGCTTGTAGCTCCCATTTTCTAAGCAACTGTGAGTTGAATTAGACTCTATAAATCCATGAGTTTGCATTGGAGCCAGCACTCCGATTATGAGAGCTAAGGGCAGAGAGAGGGGGCAGGTTGCAGAGAAGCTAGAAACCCAACAGGAATTTAATTAAGATGAGAAACTACCAGATCCCTCTTCTCTGCTCATTCCAGGATCTGGTTCTTTAAAAAAATATTGGTAAAGTATGGGAAGAATAATCCAAGAAACACCCCTAGAAAAAGGGCAAGAGCTGGATGAGTCGGAAAATTCATCTCAATACCACAGAGACTCCTGCGTGCAGGGGCTTCCCTGAGACTTGTGGGGACGATGACAGGCAAAATGACTCCTGCTACTGTCAGAAAGAGGGGACACGCCGAGGAGAATGAGACCAGAACTCTAAACACGAAAAAGAACAGGCATAATCCAAAAGAACACCACAGAGGCGAAACATAAACACACAAAAGATGGGAGCTGAGGGCCGGACCCAGGCCTGAACCTAGGCTGACCCGGCTACATGAAGCCCTCACTGCCCATGGTCCTAGAAACAGGACGGGAACAAGGTGATGTCTAAGTCCTTGTGATCACAGGTGCTGGTGGGACAAGGCTCTACCAAAGGGACAAGGACAAAGGAGAAGAGAAGATGACCCAGCTGAGGAGTGACCACACCCAAGCCCAGGATGCACTGAGCACTGGTGCACTGAGCCCTGATGCACGCCCCGTCCATGCTCGCTCTTCAGTCTTCCCCATCCCACCCCGGCCCCCAACAGCAAACACGTGCATGCTGGAAGGTTCTCAGTGCTTCCGTTTACTTCCCGCCTCAAACTTTAGGAATCTTCTCCTTTATTTATTTCTTTATGTTTTTTGCGGTATGCGGGCCTCTCCCTGTTGCGGCCTCTCCCGTTGTGGAGCACAGGCTTCGGACGCGCAGGCTCAGCGGCCATAGCTCACGGGTCCAGCCGCTCCGCGGCATGTGGGATCTTCCCAGACCGGGGCACCAACCCGTGTCCCCTGCATCGGTAGGCGGACTCTCAACCACTGTGCCACCGGGGAAGCCTCTCTTCTCCTTTATTAACCCATCAACCCCACAAGACACAAATTAGAAACGAGAAATTCATATCCGGTTTTTTATTTTCCATAAGGAAGTAAAACATTATTAGTACAACGTGGGGTCAAGTCAGGGATGGAGATGGCCCAGCGCTGCCTCTGATGGAACAGGAAAGCTGACTGGGGAAGAGAACACAGGTCATGTGGAGAGGGGGTCCTGGTGGGCAGGGGTGGACCAGTCTCCCAACCTCCTCACGTGATGCTAATAGGAACACAGACACATTCAGATACCACCTGCGAGAAAAGAGGTCAGGGGACCTTGATGTCACATGGCAAGAGAGTGAACAAATTTTGCATCACTAGTCTCACACAGAGGCAGCTGTCTCACACCGCAGAAGAAAACAACCGCGAACAAATTCAGGCCAGTCACTAACTGTTGACATTCTCAACAGTCCACGCGTGCTCAGAATGTCCCACTCAAAGAATCTCCATAACCCTGTTATGTCCCCTCTGCTCCAACCCCTCCCTCACTCCAGGCCCCCAGGCTCTCACCTTTAGGATCTGTGAAAGACACATCAGAGCACTGATCATTTTCACTGACTGGGGTAGAGCAAAAACAGAATGTGGTCAAAGCCCAGAGATGTGACTAAGGGAGAAATTATGGGCTGGGTGAGGTCCCGGCCATGGGCTCCTGCCTACACCCTCCCACGTTTCTCAGGGATCAACCCCCATCCCCACCCAAACTTAGTGCAGCCTGAGCAGAGCTCCCTCCTTTTTGTTGGCTGTGGGAAAAACACATCACGTGAGAGGCCAGGGAGAAGACTGGACCATGAGATCCTAGACAAACCCCCTAGTCCTGGACTACAGAGAAGTTCCTAGAACTGTGACTGAAGACTCAGGGCAGGATGTGGAAACATGAAGAAAGGGGATGTAGAAGAATTGGACCAAATGCCCTCCTGGATGTCTGTCCTCAGCAGGGACCTTCCCCTCCGATCTTTGAGTGTCAGGGATCAGGTCCGCACACCAGAATTATCAAGGCGAAAATTTTGTCTTTCATTCTCACAAGTGCTTTACAAAAAAGTAAGGGTTAGCAATTAGCTCCAGACTGGGCAAGTACCTGTGTGTGGATCATATTTCCCATTAATGAGACAAGGCCAACTTCTACCTAAGGCTTAAAACCCTCCAATGGGATAAGAAAACTCAGATCCCCTCCCTCCCTTCCCTACCTGACCTGCTTCTTCCTTCACATCACAGTTCTAGTCACCACAGCAGGGACCACAAACAGAAACAGGCCAACAAAGATGCCCATGGTGGGGATGGTGAGATGAGGGGCCCAGACCTCAGGCTTGAGCCCTGACCTTGCTGAAGGTGTCCAGAAGGGCTTCTGCTTTCTCTGAGAAGCTCCACCTCTTAGCCCCCTCCTTATACCATCTCAGGGTGATGGGCTTGTTGCACTAAGCAGACGTATCTCAGCTCCTCTCCTAAAGGCATGCCCATGGCCACCCACTTCTGGAAAGCCCTTGTCTCCGCAAGTTCCATGTCCTGGATCTGGACCTTCCTGTCACACTGCCAGCTCAGAGCGATATCTGCAGGGTAGAAGCCCAGGGCCCAGCACCTCAGGGTGACCTCAGGGGCAGAGATGAGGTGGTGGGCTACGTGCATCTTTGGGGATTCTGAGGAGGAAGACTCAGAAAATTCACACTTTGGGTTACCTTCACAGGCCACTGAAGCAGCACTCGTGCCCATCCTGAGAATGGACAGGACAATTGGTTTAGCAGGAGGAAGCAGAAACCCCAGACATCAGCCTGGACTGGCGAATCTGGGATAATCTTCTACTCCTTGGAAAGTTCTAAAATCAGGGTGAGAGCCTGTGGTAGGAGGCTCCAAGTCTCTAAGAAGGAGAACACAGACTGCTGTTCCTGACCGGGGTAGAGGGTGAATGACTTAGATATACCGGAATCAGGCCTCCAAGGATGTCCTCAGGCAAAGAACAAGAGCTTGAGAGAGAAGGTCGTGGTTCACAAGACAGCTGCCGGGGTCAAAGGGAACGGCTGATCAGTCGTTTCAGGGATCGTCTCCCCCTCCATTGCGAGGGACTGTGTTCCTTAACAGTCCTTTAAGGAAACCAACATTAAAAATTAAATTGTATTATTTGGTTTATGTAGCAGTCTCAAAAAGACAGAGCCGTAGTGGTGGAGAACAGATTAGTGGTTGCCAGGAGTTGGAGGTGGGGCGGAGGATGTGAACACAAAAGGGAAGCCTGAGAGAGTGTTTTGGGGGTGACTAAACTGTTCTATTTATGTATTGGATTATGGTGATGGTTGTACGAATCTATGCATGTGTTAAAATTTATGAAATTGTACATCAAAAAGAGTCGATTTTAATGTGTGATAATTAAAAATAAAAACAAAAATAGAAAAAAAAAGGAATAAAGAAAGAAAGGCGAGCCCTCTGGGCCAGTCGCTCTGTAGTACAGAAGATGAAAATCTAGGTGGACTTCTTCTACAGAGCAGCAGGAGGGGCGGTATTCTGACGCTGATTCCACTTTTCCCTCTTGTGGGAAACTAGCCCCAGCCCAAGGGGAGGTCGGGGAGATCCGCTTCAGCGTCCCCGTCCTGTCAGATTCTCCAGGTGTCTGGGGTACCACTCCAAGCACTCCCGCTCCAAGTAGTTCCTGTGCCGCTCCGCCTCACCGGCTGCCTCCCGCTCGCGCGGGTGATGTGAGCCGCCCTGCCCTCCGCGAGCTCAGACCGCGCCGTCGTTCAGGGCGACGTAACCGGCGCCATCAGAGGCGTCCTATTCACTGTACCCAGCGGAGGAGGCGCGCAACACGGGACGGATCGCATCCACCAAACCACTCGTGTGTCTGAGACCCTGGCCCCGCCCCGACCAGCCACGCCCACACAACCCCGTCCACGTTAAGCCCTGCCCACTTAGCCCCGCCCCAAAGCCAGCCTCTCCCGGACCTCTGGGCAGTGATTATAGCCTAAACCAGGGGTCCGCAACCCCTGGGCTGCTGACCGGTCCCGGTCCCCGGCTTGTTAGCAACAGGGCCTCTCAGCAGGAGGTGAGCAGCGGGCTAGCGAAGCTTCATCTGCTGCTTCCCATCACTCGCATTACCACCGGAACCATCCGCGCTCCCCTGCTCCCGAACGAAAATTTGTCTTACACAAAACCGGTTCCTGGTGCAAAAAAGTTGGGGACTGCTGGCCTAAACTGAAAATGAAACCGGGTGAAAGAAGCCGCGGGCTCCTTCCGGGTGGAAGGGGCTGGGCGGGCGGGTGCCGCAGCCTCCCAGCGAAGCTCGGGGCGACCGCGGTCCATCTGTTGGGATGGGGGTCATGACCTGGAACCAGGCACGGGTCGCTCACAGGGTTCGCTCTGGTTGTAGTAGCCGCGCAGGTGTTCAGGATCCTGGTGAAATACCAGGGCTCCCGGCCACCGGCTGGGACGCAGTGTTGAAACACTGCAGAGAGTGGGAGCATGGCGGTGGGGACGCGCTGAGAGCCCCCATCTCCCCACTCCCGCACTGGTGCCGGGGCCGAGGTCTACGCGGCCGGGAGGGGAGGAGAGGGTGAGGGGGGTAGAGAAGAGGGGAAAGGGACAGCGGGACAGAGACAGGCCGCGACTTTAGGGGTGGGCGAGAGGAGGGGGCGGGACACGGGGGAGGGCCGGGCCCGGGTCCAGGTGGCGGAAGGGTCGGGGCAGAAGAGGCTTTCCCCGGGGTCCTCAGCTCCGGCCAGGCGGTCCCTTAGCTCTTCCTCCACAAATGCCGTTTCTCTCTTGATCCCGCACTCCCGGGTCCGTCCACCCCCTCCCCGTCCCCGAGAGCAGCAAGAGGAAGGGTTAGGGCGCCGTGATCTGGATCCAGGGGGTCTGGGAAGAATCAGTCCCGGCCCGTGCGGACTCTTAACCGAGAATCTCGGTGACCCTGATTGACTTCCCCAGAAATCGGACCCACTATGGGAGGGCGAACTGGGGCAAGATCGCGTACTCTAGCAGGAGGGTCTGACACAGATTGTGAGGGGAAAAAGTGAACCTCCCGGCGGATGGGGATGCCCCAACACTGAGCTTTCTGTATCTGAAACACTGCTCTCGGGTCCTGAGACCCTGAGAGCCACACCCAGGACCTGGTGTTTGCCCCGACCCCTCTCCTGCCTTGAGCATTCTTTGTCACACTGTCTCCCTTAGTCCTGCCCCAGGAGATGACTCATCCATTCTCAAAACATTTTGAATCAATATTATATGTACATAGTCTTAGAATTAGTGAGGACCCTAAGGATAATTTTTTAAAAATTTTTATTGGATTATAGTTGATTTAAAATGTTGTGTTACAGACCTACTAGAGAATGAACTTGAGGATACGGAGAGGGGGAAGGGTAAGCTGTGACAAAGCAAGAGACTGGCATGGACATATATACACTACCAAATGTAAAATAGATAGCTAGTGGGAAGCAACCGAATAGCACAGGGAGATCAGCTCGGTGTTTTGTGACCACCTAGAGGGGTGGGATAGGGAGGGTGGGAGGGAGGGAGATGCAAGAGGGAAGAGATATGGGGACATATGTATATGTATAACTGATTCACTTTGTTATAAAGCAGAAACTAACACCATTGTAAAGCAATTATACTCCAATAAAGATGTTTAAAAAATAAATAAATAAAATAAAATGTGTTAGTTTCAGGTGTACAGCAAAGTGATCCAGTTATACATATATTAATTCTTTTTCAGATTCTTTTCTCATATAGATTATCACATAAGTTTGTTTTCAATATCTGTAAGTATGTTTCTGTTTTGTAAGTAAGTTCATTTGTATCATTCTTAAAAATTAGATTCCACATATGAGTGATATCATATGATATTTGTCTTTCTCTGACTTACTTCACTCAGTATGATAATCTCTAGGTCCATCCATGTTGCTGCTAATGGCATTATTTCATTCTTTTTTATGGCTGAGTAATATTTCATTGTATATATGTACCACATCTTTTTTGTTGTTGTTGTTGCAGCGTGCAACTTGTGGGATTTAGTTCCCTGACCAGGGATTGACCCGTGCCCCCTGCAGTGGAAGTGCAGAACCCTAACCACTGGACTGCCAGGGAATTCCCAGTACCACATCTCTTTTTTTTTATCCATTCCTCTGCTGATGGACATTTAGGTTGCTTCCATGTCTCGGCTATTGTAAATAGTGCTGCAGTGAACATTGGGGTGCAGGTACATTTTCTAATTATGGTTTTCTCTGGATATATGTCCAGTAGTGGGATTGCTGGATCATATGGTAGTACCCTAAGCATAAGTTTGTTTATGTAGGTTTTATCAAGCAATATTTACCATACTAGGAATAAAACAGTTTTTAAAATTTTTGTTAATTTATTTAGAATGGTATTAATGACCTATTACATGATTTTTTGAGAGATCTATCCTTTATTGTAATATTTGTAATAAAACGTAATTGCAGGGACTTCCCTGGTGGTCCAGTGGTTAAGACTCCACGCTTCCATTGCAGGGGGCATGGGTTCGATCTCTGGTTGGGGAACTGAGATCCCATATGCCACATGGCCCAGCCAAGAAATAAAATAAAGGTGTATTTTTAAAATAATTTCATTTAACATGGAAATGTGACTTAACTGCCTTTTGTAATATTAACTGATGGTGTAATTGTAATGACGTAGTTGAACTGCTGTTTATGCTTCTCCCTTATGAATGCCAGGCAAAAAGAGTAGAGAACATTTGCCATAAATGTATTTATTCTGAAGGAAAAGCAAAGGTATGCTAATTAGGCATCTGGCGTCAGCTGTCCACTTTGATACTTGCTGCCCTGTTGATCCAAAATGTAGTATTTCTGCAAATATTTTTCCGACTACTTTAAGCATGTCCCAGGTAGTACAGTGGGAACCAGTCACAAAACCATCAGTAAATATTCATCTTTAGTCTTTTGACACTGATTTTTTTTTTTTTTTTTTGCAGTAACCTCCTATTTCTTTTAAGATTGTCATCTCCTCTCCATAGCTAGTTGCCTTCTGTCTTTGCCTGTGGTGAACACTGTTCCAGATTTTTGTAAAATACCTTTCTTTTTGGCTGAACGGTTGTCAATTGTTTGGACCTAACTCAGTGATTGATTCACAGATTCAGGAGAGTTAATGGAACTATACTTTACTCTCTCCATTTACCATTCCTTCCCTCAAGTAGGAGTTTTAATTTGAAGATGACAATTAAATGTGACTCAGCTTCTCTAACTGAGCCCGAGACAGAGATTTCTCACTGACCCTGGGCCGTGGATCTGGAGTCAAACCACAAACTCATACTGTTCTCATGACAGTGTACCAGGAAGCCACAATCAATCATTAAAAATCATTTTGCCATTTTTGCTTTGAAGTGAATGATAAACATTTTGTGTTTCTATTGTACGTTAAATAGTCTGCTTGGGGCTTTGTGTATATTATCTCTAATCCTCACAAGGTAGATTGTAATTTTCCATCATTCAGTTTTGGAAATTGAAGCTCTAAAGTTTAAGTAACTGAAGTTCAGATTGTTCTTTATGAACTCTAAAACAGCTCTACCTGACCCTGAAGTCCCTTTTGTTCCACTAAGCGAGCCAGTTTGTCTTAAAGGGCTGGGTCTGGGGCAGCTGTGGGCCCAGGGGCTCTCAAGGCAGCAAGCCTGCTGATGGGTGGGGCTGTGTCCCTGCCTGCCTAGCTGCTTGGCTGGAGGGATCCTAGTACTGGTGCCAACAGGCTGGTGAGGGTTGCGGGGTAGATCCCAGTGCTAATAAGCTAGGGAGAGGATTCCAAAATGGCACCTGCGGGCACCAGTGTCCACGTGGTAGAACATGCCCCCCAAAATGGCTGCTGCCAGTGTCTATGTCCCCAGCGTGAGCTCCAGTTGCCTCTTGCCTCTCTGAGAGGCCTTCCAAGATCAGCAGGTGGGTCTGATCCAGGTTCGTTTCAAATTACTGCTTCTGCACTGGGTCCAGGAGCTGTGAGATTTGGTGTGTGCTCTGTAAGAGTAGATTCTCTATTTCCCACAGCCCTACGGATCTCCTAAAATAAGCCCTGCTGGCCTTAAAGCCAAACATTATTGGGGCTCCTCTTACTAGTTCAGGACCCCCAGACCGGGGAGCCTGATGTGGGTCCTGGACCCGTCGCTGCTTCGGGAGAAACTCTGCAGTTGTAATTATCCTTCCATTTGTGGGTCACCCACCCGTGGGTGTGGTTCTTGACTATATCATGACTCTACCCTGCCTACCTGTCTTGTTGGGGTTCCTTCTTTGTATTTTTAGTTGTAGAAGATCTTTTCGGCTAGTCTTCTGGTTTTTTCTCATCAACAGTTGCTCTGTAAATAGTTGTCATTTTGGCGTGCCTGCGGGAGGAGGTGAGCTCAGGGCCTTCCTCCTCCACCATCTTGCACCTTGGCTACTCCTCAACAGGGCTCCTTCTTCTTCTTTTTTTTTCCTTCACTTTCTGGCTGCACTGCGGCAGCTGGGATCTTAATTCCCCGACCAGGGATCGAACCCATGCCCCCTGCAGTGGAAGCATGGAGTCTTAACACCTTGACCACCAGGGAAGTCCCAGCAGTGCTGCTTCTTAACGAATTTATTTGTAACAGGAGTTGGGCATTTCTGTCTTCTCCTTCTGTACTGAGCCGTGGGGTGATGGCCAGTTAGGAACTGTTTCTTTCTTTGCTACCATCCCATTGAATTCATGAACGCAAGCTCCACTGCTCACCAGATGAAGGCAATCAAGGGGCATCCCTTGGGCAGCAGCCCCTCCCCCCAAACTGGGCACCAGACACATGTACAAGCTCCCCTCGGAGAGATTCTGGCACTCTGGAGCACAGCAGAGGATCGGGCCTGCCCTCTGAGGTCTCTGGATAGAATCACAGTCAGCCCTTAGATGTGTGTTTAGTTAGAAGACTGGTCCTCAGGCCACAGCTGGGAAGATGAGCTAACAGGGCTCTTCCATGGGCTCCTTAGTCCGTTGCCTCTCTGCTGAGTCCTGGGGGTGGTAGCTGGCTAAGAACTGTCTCCATTGATTATAGTCCTATGGGGTCCATGAGCATAAGCCCCACTGGCCACCAGGACCAGGCAATCTAGAAGTGTCCCCTGGGCAGCAGCCACAAAAGTGGGACTCCAGGCGACAAGCTCCTCTCTGGGAGATACCAGCAGGCTGGAGTGAGACAGAGGGAGAGCACAACTATGGCACGCAGCAGCCTCTGTCCCTGAAGAACCCTTCGGTATCCTCCAGGTGTGTGCCAAACCGGAATCCTGCCCCTCAGGCCAAAGCTCCAGGATGAGCAAATAGGCCTCTTTCACAGAAAGACTGAGGCTGTGTGTCAGTAAGCTGTCTGTGCTATGCCCTGCTGGTGGTAGCTGGCTAAGAAATGTCCCTCTGTTGTACCAGTCTCATGGGACCCACAAACGGAAGCCCCACTGGCCACCAGAGCCAGGCCATCAAAGAGCTACAGCTGCAGAAACCCAGGCAACAGACAAGGGTACAGGCTCCTTTCTGGGAGGTACCGTGAGCTGGAGCAGGGCAGAGGGAGAGCGCAAACATGGCACCCACCAATCTCTGTCTTTGGAGACTGTTTCAGTAGGCCCCTAGACATATGTTAAATTAGATGACTGTCCCTCAGGCTAACGGTGTAAGTTAAGCAAATAAGTGCCTTTCACAGAAAGTCTGGGCACTTTTCAGTCAGCTGCCTCTGTGCTGGGCCCTGGGGTGGGTGAATCTGCATAGGCAAGTCCTGTAGGCTGTTTCTCAGTTCACCATTGCCTTGTAGGTCTCATGGTATTCAAAGCTAGCTGTTTTAGGGGCTTGTCTTTCAGGTCTAGCTCTTAAAAATTGGGGTACCAGATGTGGGGTTCAAAGCCTTTACTCCTCAGGGAGAGACTTGAGTTTGTGAGAGTTCCCTCCCAATTGTAGGTAGCCGTGCCAGGGGTGGGGTAATGTCAAGGGTGTGTCTCAGCCTCTCCTGACTCCTTTAGTGTGGGAATTTCCTAGTTTGCCTGATGCGTAGAAGTCACTCAGCAGCTAGTTTGGGTTTTGGTGGTTGTTTTTTCAGAGTTAATTGTTCCATATATAGCTGTAGATTTGGTGTGTCCATACGAGGAGGTGAGCTCAGGATCCACCTACGTGGTCATTTTGAACCAGAACCTATAGTCTTGATAATATCTCTTTGTTGTTTTTGTTGAGAACAGAAGGATAGTTATTTGTGTTCCATGAGGGCAAGTTGTTTTTCCGTTTCTGCTTGTTATGCCCTTTGTCACCTATTGCCATTTTTGCAGACTGTGTTTTCTTTATTTTATATTTCTGTTTTCTTCTGTAACAAACCTTCAAAATTTTAAAAGCCACACTCCAATTCAAGTATTTCAACAAATATTTATTGATCATTTACTGGGTTCAAGGAATTGTGTTAAGTTCAGGGTGGGATTAGAGGCCAGGCTGGTTCCTGTGCTGAAGGAACTCATGATTTAATAACTTTGAGGAACTTCCCTGGTGGCACAGTGGTTGAGTCCACCTGCCAATGCAGGGGACATGGGTCCGAGCCCTGATCTGGGAAGATCCCACATGCCGCAGAGCAACTAAGCCCATGCGCCACAACTACTGAGCCTGCTCCCTAGAGCCTGCAAGCCACTGCTGAGCCCGTGTGCCACAACTACTGAAGCCTGCGAGCCTAGAGCCCGTGCTCCGCAACAAGAGAAGCCACCGCAATGAGAAGCCCGTGCACCGCAACCAAGAGTAGCCCCTGCTCGCGGCAACTAGAGCAAGCCCGCATGCAGCAATGAAGACCCAACACAGCCAAAAATATATAAATAAATAATAACTTTGAAAAGACAAGCTTACCAATAACTATTGTGGTCAGTGCTGAAAGAAAGGTACAAAATGCTAAAGAAGTCAAAGAATGAAAAATGTTTTCTTGGATATGCAGGAAGCTTTCAAGAAGTAAGAGACATTTGAGTTGGGTTTGAAAAAATAAGGTACCACTATACGTATTTTAATTAGGAAGGGATTTATCTTTTGCGTGTGTGTGTATGTGTGTGTGTGTGTGTGTATTTCTTTATTTATTATTTTTAATTAGAAAGGGATTTAATTCAGGAATGTTGGATATGCTGAAACAGTATGTTCTATATCCTTCTGGCATGACTCCTGGAATAATGCAGAACTGGCCCAGTAAGACACTTACTGCCTCTGGGCCACCACTGGGCTTGTGCTTTCTTGACTCTGGAACCCACTGCCATACAGCAGCCTAGATACCAGGAAACCAGAGAAAAGGGCAACAGATAAAGTAGCCCTAACTACCCTGACAAAGTCTAGGGTATGGTTGGAAAAAAGAGCCCATGCCAGGGAAACTAATTACAAAAGTCTTTGAAGAACTCATGTCAAAACCAGATGCTATGGCTGTATTATATGGGCATAGTGACTCAGGTGAGCAGGGCCTACTCCCCTGGGCTGTTGTTTGTGGGCAGATCTGAATATGATTATGTCATAACTCTTAGCTCCTTTCCTCATGTACCTGTTCTTAGCTGGCCTGGGAGAGCTAACTCAAGGGAAGAAGGGATACCACCTCTACAGTAGTCATGTGCTTCTTTTAAATTCTCATTTCTAGCCACAAGGTAACGAGTATTTCTCTGGTGGTCAATGCTTCTAAAGGAAAGATGGGTCTGTCATGGTCAGAGTATGGAAGACAAATAGCTGGTTCCAATTAGTCGTGGTTTTTATCACCCCTCCCAGGGCGGCTAGGCCAATCTAGGATCTCAATTGGTGCCTGGGACTTATTTTTCAATACTGCGAATGATATAACCTTGTCTAGTTCATACTTATTTTTAACAGAGATACCTGTTTGGTTGTTAAAACCCTATTAAAGCATAGGGAGGGGAGTGACATCAGCATCACATGGTTTGACTATTTCCCTTCTCTCCCTTTTGATTTACAACTAATGGGGCATCTATAACTGAACAAAAGTGTGTCTGCACGGTAAAGCAGGACACCACCTGCACATCCAAAAGTGGGTAGATAGGACCTCAGAGGGGGCTGCGAATCCAAGAGAGTCGGTAAGCCTGCCCCACCCCACTTACCATGATTAGGAAAATGGGAGCCCGGAGAGTGCAAAGCTGGGCAGACACCACAGGAGACAGAGAATTTGTGGAGGTCCAGCCTGCCTGATGGGAGAAACTAGCATGCTATCAGAGTGGGAAAGGGATGAGTTTGGAGGCAGAGGAGAGGGAGGACATGGCCAAGGCAGCCCCCTTCCTGAGGGTGACACTGCAACACACTGGACAACTGAGCAGTTGCAGCGGCTACCTCTCCAGCAGAGGAGATGGAAAGCAAAAGTGGTGAGTGACAGACTGCTCTGCTACCCTGGTTGCAGCTGGAGGGACCCATTTCTCTCCAGCAGCACCCAGATTTCTGAGAAGGGACCTCTGTGACTTGGGGGAGGGAGAGGAAAGAGGAAGGAGGCAGACAAGAATATCAAAGGGCATTGAAGGAACACATTTCCTGTTGTATGCTTGGGACCTTCAGCTGGTTGTCAACTATGGACCTCTGGGAGTCCTCCACTCAAGGATTCCCCCTGTGAGGGCTATGGACACCCCCAAAGCCCCAGATGCTAAGCCCACACCTCTCCCCAGTCTGCTGCCAGCTCCTTGTGTGTGCCCTTGACTGCAGCCCTGAGAGACAGCTCCAGTAGGAGAAATCAAAAACTTCAGCAACTTCGCCACCTTCTGGAATACAAAAGAAAGGTTTCTAATTGTCAGCCTATTGAACTGTAAAAACCAAAGTAAATAAATACTTAACTAAGGACGGAGTCCGCTACTTCAAGTGTGAAAGCAGAAGTGCATATTATCAAACACTATGAAAAATAAAGGAAATACGATTTCACAAAAAGAAAATGATAATTCTCCAGCAACCAAATTCAAAGGCACAGAACATTGCTTTCTAAATGATAAAGAAATTATGAATAATTTCATAATTTATGAAGAAATTCAACCAGGTACAAGAAAACTCAGGCAATTCAATGAACCCAGGAATAAAATCATTGAACAGGAGTTCTTTATCTAGGATATTGAAATTATAAAAAAGAACCAAACAGGGATCTTGGGGCTGAAGAATTCAATGCATGAGATAAAGGATGCATTAGAGAGCATAGGCAACAGGGCAGATCAGATGGAAGAAAGAATAAGTCCCTTGGAGGATAGGAATTTAGAAATAATTCAGTCAGAAGAGGCTAAGACTTTTAAAAGGTGAAGAAGATCTACAAGTTATAAAATTTAATTGGAAAGACAAATATAAGAATAGTTAGTATACCAGAAGGAGAAGAGAGGAAGAGGGGTGCAGAAAGTTTATTTAGAGATGAGAATTTTCCAAACCTGGGGAAGGAAATGGAAATACAAGTCCATGAAGTTCATAGAACACCCTATTATCGCAATGTAAAAAGACCTTTTCCAAGACACGTTATAATGAAACTGTCAAAAATTAATGACAGAGAATGAATCTTAAAGGCAGCCTTGGAAGAAAAGAAAGCAACCTACAAAGGATCCCCTATTAGACTATCAGTGGATTTCTCAGAAGAAACTCTCCTGAGGCCAGGAGAGAGTGGAATGACATATTCATAGTGTTGAAAGAGAAAAGTTGCCAACTAAGAATACTTTATCTGGCAAAGTTGTCCTTCATATATGAAGAAGAAAGAAAGGTTTTCCCAGACAAACAAAAGCTGAGGGAGCTCACCACCACTAGACCTGCCTCACAAGAAATGCTGAAATGTGTCCTTCTGGCTGAAATGAAAAGATGATAATTAGTGACATAAAAGGAAAGTACACAATACTCTGGTAAAGGTGAAAAATAAAAAGTCAAAATTAGAAAATTGTAACTATATTAGAATGGTGTTTTCATCACTTTATTATAGTAAAAGGTTAAAGGAGAAGAGCATTAAAAATAACTATAGTTACCATAATTTGTTAATTAAATCACAGTATAAAAGGAGGTAAATTGTGGCATCAAAAATATAAAGGGAGAGGAATAAAAGGGTGGAATTTTATAGGAGAATGAAGATAAGTTACTGTCAGCATAAAATGGACTACTTTATCTTTGAGGTTTTTTTTGTAATCCTCATGGTGACCACAAAGCTAAAATCTAGAATAAAGTCACAAAACATAAAAAGAGGGAAGTCTGAGCACATAACCATAGAAAAGCACCAATTTACACAGGTAGACAGAAACAGAGGGAAGAAAGGAACAATAGAGATACAAAATAACCAGAAGGCAAATGATAAGATGGCAGTAGTAAGGCCTTATATATCAATAATCACTCTAAAGGTGAATGGGTTGAATTCACCAATCAAAAGGCACAGAGTGGCTGGATGGATTAAAAACAAAACAAAACAACCCCCCCCCCCACAAAAAAACAAGACCCAACTATATGCTGCTTACAGGAGACTCATTTCAGCTCTAAAAACACATATAGGCCCAAAGTGAAGAGATGGAAGATATTCCATGTAAGTGGAAACCAAAAGAAAACAGGAGTAGCCATATTTATGTCAGACAAAGTAGACTTTAAGCCTAAAATGACAACAAGAGACAAAGAAGATCATTATAATATGATAAGGGGTCAAACTTCAAGAAGATATAACAATCGTAAATATTATATATGTACCCAATATCAAAGCACCAAAATATATTAATACTAACAGATCTAAAGGGATAAATAGACAACAATACAATAAGAGTAGGACATTTCAATACCCCACTGTCAGCAATAGATAGATCATCCAGACAGAAAATCAACAAGGAAATGTTGGAATTGAAACATACTTTGGAGCAAATGGAATTAGATATATAGAGAACAACTTTATATTGTTGTTCTATTTATAATATAGTGTGTATTCTGAATACACGTTCTTCTCAAGAGCACATGGAACATTCTACAGGATAGATCATATGATAGGACACAAAGCAAATCTGGGCAAATTTAAGATTGAAATCATACCAACTATCTTTTTTGACAACAATGGTATGAAACCAGACATCATCAACTAAAGGAAGGCTGGAAGATCTACAAATATGTGGAAACTAAACAACACACTTGAATAACCAATGGGTCAAAGAAGAAATCAAAAGGGAAATAAAAATTATCTCAAAAGAAATGAAAATAGAAATACAACATGGCAAAACTTATGGGATGCAGCAAATGCAGTTCTGAGAGGAAAGTTAATAGCAATAAATGCATATATTAAGACATTAGAAATACCTCAAATAAACAACCTAACTTTACACCTGAAGGAACTAGAAAAAAAGCACAAATTAAGCTCAAATTTAGCAGAAGGAAGGAAATAATAAAGATCAGAGTGAAGATAAATGAAGTAAAGGTCAGAAAAGCAGTAGAAAGGACCAACAAAAGTAAGAGCTGGTTTTTCAAAAAGATAAACAAAATTGACCAACCTTTAGCTAGACTGACTAAAAAAAGAGAGAAAACTCAAATAAAATTAGAAATGAAAAAGGAGACATTACAACTGATACTACAGAAATACATAGGATCAAAAGAGACTACTAAGAACAATTATAAGTCAACAAATTAGATAACCTAGAAGAAATGGATAAATTTCTAGAAATACACAACTTACCAAGACTGAATCAGGAAGAAAAAGAAAATCTGAACATATTCTATAACTAGTAACAAGATTCAATCAATAATGAAAATCTCCCAACAGAGAAAACCAGGGCCAGAGGGCTTCCCTGGAAAATTCTACCAAATATTTAAAGAAGAATTAATACCAATCCTTCTCAAACTCTTCTATAAAATTGAGAAGAAGGGAACATTTCCAAACTCATTCTATGAGGCCAGCATTACCCTGATTCCAAAGCCAGATAAGGAAACCACAAGAAAAGATATCTGTAGACCAAAATCCCCGACCAATATAAATGCAAAATTTTTCAAAACAATATTAGCAAACTAAATTCAAGACACATTAAAAGGATTATACACCATGACCAAGAGGAATTTATCCCTGGGATGGTTCAACATATGCAAATCGATAAATGTAACACATCACATTAATAAAAGGAAAGATAAAAATCACATGAGCATCTCAATAGATGCAGCAAAAACATTTGATAAAATATTTACAACATCCTTTCATGACAAAAAACCTTAACAAATTGGGTATAGAAGGAACATACCTCAATATAATAAAGGCCATGTATGACAAATCCACAGCTAACATTACACTCAATGAAAAAAATTGAAAGCCTTTCCTCTAAGATCAGGAGCAAGACAAGGATGCCCATTCTCACCACTCTTATTCAATATAGTACTGGAAGTCCTAGCTAGAGCTATTAGGTAAGACAAAGAAATAAAATACAGCTAAATCAGAAAATAAGAAATAAAATTATCACTATTTGTAGATGATATGATTTTTACATAGAAAATTCCAAAGACAACAAAAAAATGGTTGGAACTGAAATCAACAATTTTGGTAAAGTTGAAGAATACAAAATCAACATACAGAAATCAGTTGCATTTCCATACACAAATGATGAAACATCTGAAAAAGATATCAAATTATCCCATTTATAATTACAATCAAAAACAATAAAATACTTAGGAATAAGTTTAACCAAGGAAGGGAAAGACATATACAACAAAATCTACAAGACTTTGCTGAAAGAAATTGAAGAAGCCACAAATGGAAAAACATCCTCTGTTCATGGATCAGAAGAATTAATATTGTTAAAATATTTATACTGCCCAAAGCCATCTATAGATTCAACACAATCCTATCAAAATACCAATGGCATTTATCACAGAAATAGAAAAAGTAACCCTAAAATTTCTATGGAACCACAAAAAACCTCAAATAGCAAGAGCACTCCAGAGGAAAAGAACAAAGCCAGAGGTATCACACTTCCTGATTTCAAGCAATACTATGTGTGAAGCCGTAGTAATAAAAACTGTGTGGTACTGGTACAAAAACATATGTGACTACATCAAGCTTAAGATCTCTGCACAGCAAAAGAAACAATTAACAAAATGAAAACGCACCCATGGGAGAAGATTTTTGCAAATCATATTTGGATAAGGGGTTAACATCCAAAATATATAAAGAAACCATACAACTCAATAACAAAAAAGCAAACAATCTGATTGAAAAATGGGCAGAAGAACTAAATAGACATTTTTCCAAAGAAGACATGCAAATAGCCAATGAGTACATGAGAAGAGGCTCAACACCACAAATCATGAGGGAAATGCAAATCAAAACCACAGTGAGATATCACTTCACACTTGTTAGAATGACTATCATCAAGAAGACAAGAGATAATAGTTGGTGAAGATGTGGAGAAAAGGGAATGCTTGTATGCTGTTGGTGGAAATGTAAATTGGTTCAACCACTATGAAAAACAATATGGAGGTTACTCAAAAAATTAAAAATAGATCTGCCATATAATCAAGCAATCCCATTTCTAAGTATATACTCAAAAGAGATGAAAACAGGATATCAAGGAGATACATGCATTCCCATGTTTCTTGCAAAATTATTTACAGTAGCTAAGATACGGAAACAACCTAACTGCCCATCAATGGATGGATAGATAAAGAAGATGTGGCATATGTATACAATGGAATATTATTCAGCCTTGAGAAAGGAGGACATCCTGCCATTTGCAAAAACATGGATGGGCCTTGAGCACATTATGCTAAGCAAGATAAAGTCAGACAGAGAAAGACAAGTACTGTATGACATCACATACATAGAATCTATAAAAGGCCAGACCCATAAAAACAAAGATGAAAATGGTGGTTATCATGGTAAGGGGATTGAAGAATAGGATAGATGGTGTTTAAGGGTACAAACTTATAACAAGTAGTAAATAGCCAGAGAGACATAATGTACAGTATAGTGAATATAGACAATAATATTGCATTATAATCATCAAACTTGCTAAAAGACTAGAACTTAAGTATTCCAACTAGTAAAAAGAAACAATAATTGTGTAATGTGATAGAAGTGCTAATTATCATTACAATGACAATCATATTACAATATACAAATGTATCAAATTAACATGTTGTACACCTTAAATATGCACAATGCTACATATCAAATATATTTCAATAAAAATATATTAAAACCACAAAAGCAAAGAAAGAATGGAAGACAAAAGTAGGAACAAAGAATAAGTACAATGAAAAGAAAACAGTAATGAATATGGTAGATATTAATCCAACTATGTTAATAATCACTTTGAACATCAATGGGCTAAAGCATCAACTAAAAACAGAGATGGTCAGAGAAGATCAAAAAATGAGATCCAACTATATATATATATATATATATATATATATATACTGTCTACAAGAAACCCATTTTAAATATAAAGACACATATAGATTAAAAGTTAATTGGGTGGAGAAAATTATACCATGCTAACATTAATTAAAAGAAAGCAAGAGTAACTGTACTAATTTAAGACAGAGCAGACTTTAAAGCAAGGAAAGTTATCAGGGAGAAAGCAGGGCATTATGTAACGATAAAAGGGTCAGTTCTCCAAGAAGACACAGCAAGCCTTAATGTGTATGCACCTAATAACAGACCATTAAATTACATAAGGCAAAAACTGATAGAACTGCAGGGAGAAATAAAGGAATCCACTTTCATAGTTAGAGACTTCAACATCCATCTCTCAAAAATGGACAGATAGCAGGTTGAAAATCATAAGGACATAGTTGAACTCAATAACACTATCAATCAACTGTATATAATCGACATCTATGGACTACTTCATCCAATAACAGGAAAATGAAAATACAACTTATCAGGATTGCAGGATGCAGTGAAAGCAGTGCTGGAGGGAAATCTATAGCATTGAATGCATATATTAGAAAAGGAGAAAGATGTAAAATCAATCATTTAAATTTCCACCTAAGGAAACTAGAAAAAGAATAGCAAATTATATCCAAAATAAGCAGAAGAAAAGAAATCAGAGCAGAAATCAATGAAATTGAAAGCAGGAAATCAATAGAGAAAATCAACAAAACCAAAAAGTTTCCATAATTAAATAAAATAAGCGGACACACCTGCACTCACACAGAGGGGACTACTGCAAAGGAAATCTGACCCGGAAGACCTGCGTCTACCCTTGGCTGTTGATCTTGGGTATGGGATCCACCTTCATCCACCTTCTGCACATTTCTGGTGGGGATTGGGAGCCAGGGGCCATCCATAACCCTCCTGATGTAGTGCCTGCGTAGGCCTCCACATCAAATCACTCAACTTGGCAAATGCATATGGACGTGACAGCAGGGCTGCCTCATGCATTAGATGCAGTAGGCACAGTGTCTAAGGCCCACAGTACTTTGCGGGGGGGGGGGGGCACAAGAAAATGTTTGATTTCTTTTAAATTAGAAAAGGAAACAATTTTTTTGTTCCAAGAAAATGTTCTAATATATAATATTAATATATTCATCTTTATATCATCTAACTTATAAGATATAATTTTTAATATTTTTAACTGAAAAAGGAGCCCACCAAGTGAAGGTGCTTACGACCAAGGAAAGTCAAAATGGCAGCCTGCAGTCATTGGGGTGAGTTTTCTTGCTGAAGATGGATGGATTTTCCCATGGAATGAGTGCTTGGGTGAGGAAGGTGTAAAGGTAATGGCTAGAGAACTAGGGGAGAAACTAGGAAATAGAGAAGCTCTCCACTGTAAACATTTTTCTTTTGCTTTATCTTGTACATGTGTGTAAATAATCGTAAATCCTTCCTGGAGCACAATGGGACCACACACAGATAAACAGAAACACCTCTGCAGCATGGAATATTTAGTGCTTGTAAGTTCATGTCTCCAGAAGGAGTTGATTGACCTTTAGAGCAGGAGGTAGATAAAATGTTTTGGGATGATTTCCTTCACAATGGCTAAGCAGTTAACATGGATAATGGGAATTTTTCTTTCTCTCGCTATTTTAATAACGTATTTCTTACAATTTGTTGAGAGAGAGAAAAAGAGAGAGAGACTATTCACGTCACAGATAAAAGAAGACTGAGGCATAACAACAAAATGCAATGTATTATCCTGTCCTAACTGTATTTTGGACATGAAAAAATGTTTTAAAGGACATTTGGGGACAGTTGTCAAAAGTAACTATTGACTGTAGGTTAGACAACAGTGTTTTATCCACGTTAAATTTTGTAACTGGATTGAGCTTATATGACAAATGGAAGATATTCTTTTTCTTTTGCTCCAAAAGACATTTATTTTTCTATCACATTTCAATAATAGCTTGGTTGTGAAAGTACAAAAATGAAGTTCTTTTCTTTCAAAACAATATCTATTGTTTTCTTGCATTCAAGTTACTGTTACAAAATCTGATGTTACTTTTACACTTACTTTTTTTTAAAAAAAATAGGGGTATGGTTGCTTTAAAATGTTGTGCTAGTTTCTTCTGTACTACGAAGTGAATCAGCTATATGTATACATATATCCCCTCCTTCTTGGATCTCCCTCCCATCCCCTCATCCCACCCATCTAGGTCACCACAGAGCACCGAGCTGAGCTCCCTGTACTATACAGCAGGTTCCCGCTAGTTATCTGTTTTACACATGGATGTGTATATATGTCAATCCCAATCTCCCAATTAATCCCACTCCCCCTCTTCTCCCCACCTGTCTGTTCTCTGCGTCTGCGTCTCTATTCCTACCCTGCAAATAGGTTCATCTGTACCATTTTTCTAGATTCCACATATATGTGTTAATATACGATATTTGTTTTTTTCTTTCTGACTTAACTTCACTCTGTATGACAGGCCCATCCATGTCTCTATGACCCAGTTTCATTCCCTTTTATGTCTGAGTAATATTCCATTGTATATATGTACCACCTCTTCCTTATCTATTCATCTGTCGATGGACATTTATGTTGCTTCCGTGTCCTGGCTATGTAAACAGTGCTACAATGAACATTGGGGGTGCACGTGTCTTTTTGAATTATGGTTTTCTCTGAGTATGTGCCCAGTAGTGGGATTGCTGGATCATATGGTAGTTCTACTTTTAGATTTTTAAGGAACCTCCATACTGTTCTCCATAGTGACTGTATCTATTTACATTCCCACCAACAGTGCAAGAGGGTTCCCTTTTCTCCACACCCTCTCCAGAATTTATTGTTTGTAGATATTTTGATGATGGCCATTCTGACCAGTGTGAGGTGATACCTCATTGTAGTTTTGATTTGCATTTCTCTAAGGATTAGTGATGTTGAGCATCCTTTCATGTATTTGTTGGCAATCTGTATATCTTCTTTGCAGAAATGTCTATTTAGGTCTTCTGCCCATTTTTGGATTGGGTTATTTGTTTTTTTGATATTGAGCTGCATGAGCTGTTTGTATATTTTGGAGATTAATCCCTTGTCAGTTGCTTCATTTGCAAATATTTTCTCTTCATTTGCAAGTATTTCTGGTGGCATCTTAGGATTCTCTATGTATAGTATCATGTCATCTGCAAACAATGAGAGTTTTCCTTCTTCTTTTCCAATTTGTATTCCTTTTATTTCTTTTTGTTCTCTGATTGCCGTGGCTAGGACTTCCAAAACTATGTTGACTAATAGTGGTGAGAGTGGGCATCCTTGTCTTATTTCTGATCTTAGAGGAAATGCTTTCAGTTTTTCATCACTGAGAATGATGTTTGCTGTGGGTTTGTCGTATATGGCCTTAATTATGTTGAGGTAGGTTCCCTCTATGCCCACTTTCTGGAGAGTTTTTTTTCATAAATGGGTGTTGAATTTTGTCAAAAGCTTTTTCTGAATCTATTGAGATGATTGTATGGTTTCTATTCTTTAATTTGTTAATATGGTGTATCACATTGATAGATTTGCATATATTGAAGAATTTTTGCATCTCTGGGATAAATCCCACTTGATCATGGTGTATGATCCTTTTAAAGTGCTGTTGGATTCTCTTTGCTAGTATTTTGTTGAGGATTTTTGCATCTATGTTCTTCAGTGATATTGGTCTGTAATTTTCTTTTTTGTGTGCTATCTTTGTCTGGTTTTGGTATCAGGGTGATGGTGGCCTAGTAGAATGAGCTTGGGAGTGTTCCTTCCTCTGCAATTTTTTGGAAGAGTTTGAGAAGGATAGGTGTTAGCTGTTCTCTAAATGTTTGACAGAATTCACCTGCAAAGCCATCTGGTCCTGGACTTTTGTTTGTTGGAAGATTTTTAATCACAGTTTCAATTCCATTACTTGTGATTGGTCTGTTTATATTTTCTATTTCTTCCTGGTTCAGTCTTGGAAGGTTGTACCTTTCTAAGAAGTTTTCCATATCTTCCAGGTTATCCACTTTATTGGCATATAATTGCTTGTAGTAGTCTCTTATGATCCTTTGTATTTCTGTGGTATACACTGTAATTTCTTTTTCATTTCTAATATTATTGATTTGAATCCTCTCCCTTTTTTTCTTGATGAGTCTGGCTAAAGGCTTATCAATTTTGTTTATCTTCTCAAAGAACCAGCTTTTAGTTTCATTGATTTTTGCTATTGTTTTCTTCATTTCTATTTCATTTATTTCTGCTCTGATTTTTATGATTTCTTTCCCTCTACTAACTTTGGGTTTTGTTTGTTCTTCTTTCTCTAGTTGCTTTAGGTGTAAGGTTTGGCTGTTTGAGATTTTTCTTATTTCTGGAGGTAGAATTGAACTGCTATAAACTTCCCTCTTAGGACTGCTTTTGCTGCATCCCATAGGTTTTCAGTTGTTGTGTTTTAATTGGCATTAGTTTCTATGTATTTTTTTATTTCTTCTTTGATTTCCTCAGTGATCTCTTGGTTATTTATTAGAATAGTATTTAGCCTCAATGTGTTTGTGTTTTTTACAGTTCTTTTCCTGTAATTTATTTCTAATCTTACAGTGTTGTGGTCAGAAAAGATGTTTGATATGATTTCAATTTTCTTAAATTTACCAAGGCTTGATTTGTGACCCAAGATGTGATCTATCCTGGAGAATGTTCTGTATGCACTTGAGAAGAAAGTGTATTCTGCTGCTTTTCGATGGACTGTCCTGTAAATATCAGTTAAGACTCTGTGGTCTATTGTGTCATTTCAGGCTTGTGTTTCCTTATTTATTCTCTGTCTGGATTATCTGTCCATTGGTATAAGTGGTGTGTTAAAGTCCCACACTATTATTGTGTTCCTGTCAATTTCCCCTTTTATGGCTGGTAGCATTTGCCTTATATATTGAGGTGCTCCTATGTTGGATACATAAATATTTATTATTGTTATGTCTTCTTCTTGTATCAATCCCTTGATCATTATGTAGTGTCCTTCCTTGTCTCTTATAACAGTTTTTTTTTTTTTTTTTTTTTTGCGGTACGCGGGTCTCTCACTGTTGTGGCCTCTCCCATTGCGGAGCACAGGATCCGGATGTGCAGGATCAGCGGCCATGGCTCAGGGGCCCAGCCACCCCGCGGCATGTGGGATCTTCCCGGACCAGGGCACGAACCCGTGTCCCCTGCATCGGCAGGTGGACTCCCAACCACTGCACCACCAGGGAAGCCCTATAACAGTCTTTATTTTAAAGTCTATTTTGTCTGATATGAGTATTGTTTCTCCAGCTTCCTTTTGATTTCCATTTTCATGGAATATCTTTTTCCATCCCCTCACTTTCAGTCTGTATGTGTCTCTAGGTCTGAAGTGGACAGCATATATATGGGTCTTGTTTTTGTATCCATTCAGCCAGTCTGTGTCTTTTGATTGGAGCATTTAATCCATTTACATTTAAGGTAATTATTGATATGTATGTTTCTATTACCATTTTCTTTATTATTTTGGGTTTGTTTTTGTAGGTCTTTTTCTTCTCTTGTGTTTCCCACCTAGAGAAGTTTCTTCAGCATTTGTGGTAAAGCTGGTTTGGTGGTGCTGAATTCTCTTAGCTTTTGCTTGTCTGTAAAGCTTTTGATTTCTCTGTCAAATGTGAAAGAGATCCCTTCTGGGTTGAGTAATCTTGATTGCAGGTATTTCCCTTTCATTACTTTAAATATATCCTGCCACTCCCTTGTGGCCTGCAGAGTTTCTGCTAAAAAATCAGCTGATAACCTTATAGGGATTCCCTTGTATGTTATTTTTTGCTTTTCCCTTGCTGCTTTTAATATTTTTTTCTTTGAGTTTAATTTTTGTTAGTTTGATTAGTATGTGTCTTGGCGTGTTTCTCCTTGGGCTTATCCTGTATCAGACTCTCTGTGCTTCCTGGACTTGGGTGACTATTTCCTTTCCCATGTTAGGGAAGTTTTCAACTATAATCTCTTCAAATATTTTCTCAGACTGTTCCTCTGTCTCTTCTTCTTCTGGGATCTCCATAATTTGAATGTCAGTGTATTTAATGTTGTCTTGGAGGTCTCTGAGACTGTCCTCACTTCTTTTCATTCTTTCTTCTTTATTCTGCTCCTCGGCAGTTATTTCCACCATTCTATCTTTCAGCTCATTTATTCGTTCTTCTGTCTCAGTTATTTGCTATTGATTCCTTCTATTGTATTTTTCATTGCAGTTATTGTGCTGTTCATCCCTGTTTCTTTAGTGCTTCTAGGTCCTTGTTAAACATTTCTTGTATTTTCTTAATCCGTGCCTCCATTCTGTTTCTGAAATTTTGGATCATCTTTTCTATCGTTACTCTGAATTCTTTGTCAGGTAGCTTGCCAATTTCCTCTTCATTTATTTGGTCTTGTAAGTTTTTACCTTGCTCCTTTGTTTGTAGCATAATTTTGGTCATCTCATTTTTTTTTTTTTTTGATGGGTCGGGCTGTGTTCCTGTCTTGCTGGTTGTTTGGCCTGAGGCGTCCAGCACTGGAGTTTGTAGGCAGTTCCGTGGAGCCGGGTCTTGGTGCTGAGATGAAGACCTCCAGGAGACCTCACCCAATTAATATTCCCTGGGACCTGAAGTTCTCTGTTAGTCCAGAGGTTTGGGACTTGCTGCGCCCACCACAGGTGCTCAATCTCGACCCCTGGCCTGGGAACCAAGACTCTGCAAAGCCATGCAGCATGGCAGAAAAAAACAAAAACAAAAAAAGCAACAGGGGCTTCCCTGGTGGTGCAGTGGTTAAGAATCCACCTGCTAATGCAGGGACACGGGTTCAAGCCCTGGTCCAGCAAGATCCCACATGCCACAGAGCAACTAAGTCCATGTGCCACAACTACTGAGTCTGTGCTCTAGAGCCCGTGAGCCACAACTACTGAAGCCTGCTCACCTAGAGCCCGTGCTCTGCACCAAGAAGCCACTGCAATGAGAAGCCCACGCACCGCAATGAAGAGTAGCCCCTGCTCGACGCAACTAAAGAAAGCCCATGGGCAGCAACGAAGACCCAATGCAGCCAAAAATAAATAAATAAATACATACATACATAGATAAAAAATTAGAAATAGTGCCATTAATTTAAAAAAAGCGATAAACAGAAAAGATCAGAACAATAATGAAGAATAAAAAGTAAAATAAAATTAGAAAAATAAATAATATATTAGAAAAAATAACAATAAAAACAAAACAGCGGGGTGGGATAGGGACGGAGACAAAGAGGGAAGAGATATGGGAACATATGTGTATATATATAACTGATTCATTTTGTTGTAAAGCAGAAACTAACACACCATTGTAAAGCAATTATACTCCAATAAAGATGTTAAAAAAAAATGAAACAGCAACAACAAAACAAAACCAAAAAATAAATAAGGAAAATAAAATAAAGAAAATTTTAAAATAAAAATAAATAAATAAAATTTAAAAATAAAAGAAAAAAATTTTTTTTATTAAAAAAATAAAAAATTCCCTGGTGCTCTTCTGTCTGTGTCCTTGACCCCATGGTGAGCTATAGCTTACCTCCGCCTCCCCAGTAGTCCTCCAAGACCTCTAGGTAGGTCTCTGGACCCGCTTGTCAGCCCCACCTCTGCCTGTGTTCCTCTTGACAGTGTCTGTCCCTTAAGCTGGCCCAGAGCACACATGTCTGAGTAGGCCAGCTGGGGTGCAGGCTTCCACAGGTGCACCCACAGGGGCCGGCACAGCCAGGGGAGGCCTTGGAGGGGGGTGGAACTCAGGCTTTGGCAGAGGTGGGTCTCAGGACTGGGACCACACAGCTGGAAGAGGCTTTGATGCGGGTGGGGGTGGGGCTCAGGCCCGGGACCTGCTTGGCTGGAAGAGGCTTTGTCGGGGTGGCACTCAGGCTGTTAGGAACCCTGCCACCCATGGAGGCCTTGTGAGGGGCGGTACTCAGTTCCACTGGGATCCATGTGGCTGGAAGAGACCCCGGCTGGGGCAGGGTTCAGGCCTGGGAGCCGTGTGGCTGGAGGGGGCCCTGGGGGTGGGGTTTCAGGCCCAAGACAGCAGCTGGCTTGCCAGGGCCAAAGCGGGTGGCTGAGATGCTGGCTGCATGTCCCTCAGATCCCCTGAAAGTCCCTCTCCGTCCCGGCTGATTCCCTCATGTGGGATTCCCTCCAAGCGTGGGAACCTCTGCCCTCCTCCAGCCTCCCTCAAGGGTGCTGGTCCCACCCTGCCTACACTTTTCTTCCTCCCCACGTACTATCTGGTCGTGTGGGGATCCCTCCTGTCCCCTTAGGTGTCCAAGGTCTCCCACCACTGCCTAGTAGGTGCCCTAGTTGCGAGGAGATGCAAACTCTGCGTCCTCCTACCCTGCCATCTTTCGGAAGATATTGTTATTCTTAACAAATGCACACTAAAATATTAGGGGGTCAAAGGGTATTATGTGTACAACTTTTTTGTAAATGGGTCATGTGTATATATGTGTGTGTGTGTGTGTGTGTGTACACAAAGAGAAAATAATAAAGCATATATGTCAGAATATTAACCTGTGAATCTTGGTGAAAGGTTCTTATGCGGGTCTTGCAAATTTCTGTAAATGTGATATATTTCAAAATAAAAAGTTAAAAAATGAGACTGTTCAAAATTAATCCAGTAAGTATTGCTGAAATAAGGTCCAAAGAAGACAACACACTGATGCACTAATTTCACAGGTTCAACCATCTACACCTGTGCCTGGGAAATTAGTTTTGTACTAGCAGGAGCCACAGAGAAACCACTGAACAAATAAATTAGCTGATCTGAACATGTCTGCACTTATAAGTTGTCATTATTTAGTGTTTTCCTAATAAAAATCATTAAAAAAAATTAAGGTACAACCACAGGACTGAATAACTGAAAAACTGATTTTACAGCTGACTTGGAGGATGAGTTTAGGTAAATATTTTAATTTATTTTTCATCATTGATAAAATTCAAATACCCATGCTTAGGTCCACAGTGGGCATGAAATATGTTTTAAGTGAGTGAATACTATATTCTCTTACTGAACTAGACTAGCCTAGCTTCCCTCCAAACAGAACCTGAGATGGGGGCTTGCATGCTGGTAGTTTATTTTGGGAAGTGATTGCAAGAAATAGTAGAGAGGGAGTGGGAAGAGTGAAAGAGAGAAGGATGATGTCAACTCAAGAATGCATTACCGGGGCTTCCCTGGTGGCGCAGTGGTTGAGAGTCCGCCTGCCGATGCAGGGGACACGGGTTCGTGCCCCGGTCCGGGAAGATACCATATGCCGCGCAGCGGCTGGGCCCGTGAGCCATGGCCGCTGAGCCTGCGCGTCCGGAGCCTGTGCTCCGCATCGGGAGAGGCCACAACAGTGAGAGGCCCGCGTACCACAAAAAAAAAAAAAAAGAAAGAATGCATTACCGAGGTGATCACCACTGTGACATCTGATACTTGATCCCACTCAGACCCTCTGTGAAGCCGTAGAATGCACCACAAAACAGTTTGCCCAGTGGATGGAGGAGGGTGTATTTATCCACCATCTTCCACGCCACATTGGCTAAGCATTGCCCCATGATATGTCAACCCCTTCGCACTTCTAGGTTTGCTCATGTGTCGGAATGGCTAAGTGGGTTCCTCTGGGCATGTATCCTGCAGCAGCAGAGATGCCTCAGGACAGAAGCGAGAGAGGTATGGTGCAGCTGAGGTTACGCTGTGTGCAGATGATCACCACAGAAACAGCTGGAGTTAAAAGGTGGGCAGAGGAGAATGTGAAGGATGGCACAAGACAAGAGTTGTCTGTGCCTAGAACATCATGGCCAGTATGTGTACGTGAAGGGATCTGACAGAAATACGAAACATGGCAAAAATTGTAGTAAGTGAATTTTTGTAAAATGTGTCCATCACACATTCTTATGATAAAAATGTCAAAGCAGGCAGTTAGCTAGATATGAGCAGAGAAAGGGGATATGGGCCAAATGGCAGGAACCCACACATCTTGTAAACAACGGGGGTCCTTGGGGAGGCAAAGAAGAGCAGGAATCTCCAGACTGACAGGGAACCACACATTTTGGGGTGATAAATGTCCGGGAGGCAGACAAAGGAAGGTGAGAAAAGGTGGGAAAATCTCTGGCTTCCAAATGTAATCTTTTGCTCATTATGCTCTCATTACAATGAAATCAGCCTTGCAGATAAGAAGTACCCATTGAGCACCTCCACCATGACGCTTCCGATCAAGACTAAATAAGGACAAAAATCGCTCCCCATCTCAGGAAGGTGGAGCTGAGATAAAAATCAGGGAATATGACTCCCAAAACCTTCCCTCCCTAATGAATATTTCACCTCTTCTTTTCTACACCCCACATAACCAGCTTGCCAAAGAAACTCAGGTCAGCTACTCCCCTGAGTTTGCCTGCTCTCCCCTTGAGAGCATACTATCACCTAAATAAATCCTCACTTTGCTTTCTTGACCTCCCTGTCTCATCTCTGAATTCTTTCTGCCATGAGACAAGAATGTACCCTCTGGTATTGATAATAACTAATTATCCAATTTTTATTACATGCCAAACACTACACTAAGTGTCATTATTATTATTTCATTTAACCCTTGAAACAAGCCTGAGAGGTAGCCATATCAAAGTGGTTCTTAATCTGGGGCAATTTGCCCTCCAGGAGACATTTGGCAGTATCTACAGACATTTTTGGTTCTCACAAGGAGAAGAGATACTGGTGTCTAGTGAGTAGAGGCCAAGATTACTGCTAAACATCCTATAATGTATAGGACAGACCCCCTCAAATAGCAAATTATCAGGCCCAAAATGTGAATAGTGCCAACGTTGAGAAATCCTGGCATAACTTTATCCCCATTTTACAGTTGAAGAAACTGAGGCTAAATGAAATTAAGTACATTTTCTTGAGTCAGAAAGCTAGTAGGTGATGGAGTTGGGATGTAAATTCTAGTCTGTCTGATCCTAAAGCCCATGTATGCTTGTAACCATGCCATACATTCCCTATTACAGTCAATACATAAGTGCCTTTAAAAATCATATGTGCAGGGCACAGTGTGAATGATTTTTATGTCACATATAGTAATTATAACAGGGAGTTGAAAATGCAGTTAACGATTGGAAATAACTGATATTTCTGATTTCATAATGAGTTAGTATTTGGAAAATTGAAAGGATTTGACTGTTTGAAGTTGCCTACATGTGTTCTCAGCATTTCTCATCACTCTTAGTGTTCTCACATCAGTACAAGTCAAATTTACCAGGAGGTGGTCAATTTGGAAAACATGAGGTAAAGATTATTTTTATATTCAGAAACAAAGCACAGATTTTCAAAAGTAGATTCCTTGTCCAGATTCTGTTTTCCACCTGCCCTACTTTTTAGCATGCAGTTTATGATCATTCAGAACTGTCAGACTCATTCGTTTTCAAAGAAATGTGTTATTCATTAGAGTGGCTTCACTGAGCCAAGTCCAAGACTGGCCATCTCTGTCCAAGGCCATCATACCTCTTGCACTTGACAGCCCTCAAGGATAATGATTTCCCAAGACAACTGAATAAAAGAGTATTCTGATGGGAAATGAATAGAAAGACAAGCATGGCATTTTACACAGGACTGGGGCTTTTTTCTATAGTACAGGCTGTATCTAAAGTCAGGCAGATCACTTTTTTGGAGGGAGATGAATAAGAGATGAGGGGATATGATGTGGGCTTTAAGGTAGATAGACCAGAGTTGGAATCCCAGCTCTGCCACACAAACTGTAGTACCTTGGGTGAGTCACTTAAGTGACTCAAGAATTTCAGCTATCACAGTCACTTTCAACATTGTACAGGAAAACTTGATCAACATGATAAGACAAGAAAAAGAAATAAGAATAAAAGGGATGAGATAAAATTACTATTATTTGTAGATGATATAATCATCTACATGCAAACTCAATGAAATCAAAGGACAAGCTATATGAACTAAGGAGTTCAGCAAATTTGATAAACAGTATCAACTTACAAAAATCAATATCATGTATCTATATTAATAATAAACAATTAGAAAATATAATGAAAACAAGATATACTTCAAAATACTAATAAAACCATAAATTTCTATCAATTAAACAATACACAAGACTTTTCTGAAAAAATTAAACTCTATTAAAGGACATAAAGAGAAACTTGAATAAATGAAGAACTATAACACTGTAAGAGGGGCAGTTCTTCCCAAACTAATTTATATATTCCATACAATGCCAATTAGAAATTAAGGAGTTTTAAAGAAACTTGACAAACTTATTTTAAAAATTTATATGGAAGAATACAGTTGGCAAAAAATAAATGAATTGAAAATATCAAAGAATAAAGACTTGCCCCACCAGATTTTAGGAGTAATATAAAGAAATAGCAATTACAAGTGGTAAAGTACTGGTGCAGAGCAGATATAGATAAGTAGAATAGAACTAGAAAGCACAAAATTAGATCTAGGTATATATGAGAATTTGTGATTTGCTGGTCGTGGCTGCACAAACCATTATATACATTTTAATAGATGACATTCGGGGAAAACGGCTCACTATAAGGAGATAAAGTTAGATCCCTACCTCACATTCTACATATCATATAAATATATATATATAAATATAAATAAACTCGAAGGATACAAGATAGCTAATGTGAATAGTAAACTTATAAAGTTAATAAAAGAAAATGTCATATAACATCCTTGTAAATTTAGGGCAGGGAAAATTTTCTTTCAAGAAAACCCCAAAAAGCACAAACCATAAAATTAAAAATTAGTAGATTTGACTCCATCAAAATTGACTTTTGATTAAAGAACTTCAAAGTTAAAATTAATAATTCATAAATAGGGAGTAGATATTTGCTATGTTAAGAAAAAAATTCTTCCAAATGACAAGAAAAACATGAGAAATCCAATTTAAAACAGCAACGGATATAAACAGACAATTCACAGAACAACAACAACAACAAAAACGCCACAGCTATCACATATATGTGATATGTGATTACCCTTTTGTGTTTTCTTTGGCATTCATGCACATTTTAAAATAAATGCTCCCCATCCCTCAGTAGGTGAGTCAGACATTTCCCAGAAACAACATTTACATGACATATTCAAAGACATCTAGAAGCCAGGAGTAGAAGTGAGCAGATAATACAGACAAAAGGTAACAGTGTGATGCAACCTTATATACACATAATGATGGGCAAAAACTAGAAAGCTGGATAATTCCAAATATGGCGGGGGCTGTGGATGAAAAGAGAAGTCTCGCCGCAGCCCTCACACCGCCTCCCGCCCACGTGCTCCCCCCGCCCCTACCACGGGACCTGGTGGGCTGTGCGCTTGGCTCCACCCACTCGTGCGCCTCGGCTGCCATTCCAGCCCAGGACCCAGAGAGCCACTGCTTCCACCGCTTCCGTCGCAGCCTTGTCATCTGGGTACCGGTGACAAAATACCCTTGTTGAGACTTGGCTGCCTTTGAAGTCACTCTGGGCGCATCTGGAACATGAGCGGCCGGGCCCGAGCGAGGGCGCGAGGCATGGCCCTCAGCCCCAGCGCGGCGGAGGTGGGGCGCATCCAGGCCTCGCCGTTGGTGGGTAGAAAGCTTAGCAGCTGGCATTGTCTCGCTCACTCCTACCTCTGTTTCCTTCGTGGACACCGCCTTCCTCGGCAGATACCTCTTCCTCTCTGCTACGAAGTAGTGGCTTATCTTCTCTTTCAACTTTGAGTCCTTCCAGGGTTTCTCACATTTTTTTTTTTTTCCCTGTTGGGGAGCTTATCTGAGTAAGATATTAATGTAGATATTTCGGTCAGTGAAAAGGGTTGAAAATGGGAGGCAAGTATATCATTAAGTTTTAATTCATTCGTTTGTAAGTGTCCCCGTGAAAATGGCTGTCCCTTCAAAGGTACCATTATGTGGTATATAATCTAATATGATCTGTCTCGCTAATGTATATATAAAAAGAAATAATCTCAGACACAAATGAAGTTTAGAATCAACCACTGTTTCTTGAGCAACCACTGCGCATAGGGCTCCTTATTAGACTTAGACAACTAGGTTGAATTGAGTGGCAAACCAGCAATTTTTGAGTGACGTTACATTTAGTATTTGGAGCAGTACTTAGCAAAAACTCAGTATTTGGAGCAATATCTTAGACCAGAAGTGTTCAAGTGAGTAGTCTATGCCTTTACGCTCATAGAGAGGTCTTCTCTTGGTATCATCCATTTTTTTTAGCAGGCTGATTTATACCTTCTTGAACAGAGAAGTAATTACCCTGAAGAGAAAATATTAATGGTTCCCTTCACCTGTTTTGTGAACTTTTGGAGCAGTTTATTCAGGAGGGTCATCATCTGAGCTGGTGGCCCAGATCCTCTGGGCTCAGTTTATTTTCTTGCTACAAATATGTTCACATCAGAGGCCCCATGTCTGAAGGCTACAGGAGCATGAGGTCTGCGATCACCTGTACCACCTTCCAGAGGAGCTCTGATGAGCTCCTCGGGTGCAAGGATCACACCTCTGCCTCTTTCCACCTCCAGGGGCTAAGGGCTGTATCTGGCTCACAGTTGGCACTGAAATCAAAGATTGATGAATGGGGAAGACCGTAGCTTGTCCTTATCTTTCTTCTGAAATGGGCAATCTTTTCTCCTCTCTCAAGCATCTTACCTGCCAACATTTTCTTTTCCTAGCTCACGGTAATCCAATGACATAGGACGTGATACCATTCTCATCTTGTGATAAAATTTTGGTTTATGACTTAACATCTTAAATCTGACTATTTTTTCCCTGTTTTAGCCTCTGTCTGTTGCGCTTAGTGACAGTGAAGCATCTTCTAGCAGTGACCACGTGGGAACCAGCAGGATTTCACAGAAATGTAAGTGCAGCTCTGTCTGTTCCATCCAGTTCCGTCCCATCTGAATGGAATAGGAGTGACTCTACTAAGCCTTTCAGCAGCAGACGCACTTCTTGAGCATCTTATCTTCCTTTTTTGAAGGATCCCCCAGTGTTTGTTGTGTTTCTTTGGGACTTCCAAACACAGAATCTGCCACTGAATTTCCTGATGGTGCTTAGCAGTTGGGAACCCCCAGATATTAGGAAACCAGTTTTTCTGATTCTGTCTGTTTACTGAATAATTTTGAAAACGTATTTTTAAATTCTTTGTGACACATAAATGCCAATACCATTGCCTTGCAGGGATGGTAGTAACCTCACATGCCTGTTGCCCCTTCTCTCTTCTTCCTTCCCCGCCCACGGTAGACCTCACCATTTGGTGGTGGCTCTCTTACCTGCAAATCCAGGTTTGGCCTCAAGATACTTGTCAACGTGCTAGTCCAAGTAGCCCCTACCACACAGTATAATTTGGCATGCCCGATGCACTAATTTGCTAGGGCTGCCATGACAAAGTACCACAGACTGGGTGGCTTAAACGGTAGAAATGTCCTATAATTCCAGCCCTACTGCCACCATTCAAGTGTTATTCCAACTTTTCTTTGGGAATTTCCTTCGCATCTGCTGTGCCTTCTTGTGACTAGCAAGTGATGGAAACTCTTTATCCTTTGAGGGTAGACTGATTTTTTTTTATTTTTAAAAATTGTGGTAAAATAGGTCTAATATAAAGTTGACCATTTTAACAGTGTTTAAGTGTACAGTCCAGTGGCATTGAGGACATTCACATTGCTGTGCAACCATCACCACCATCCGTCTCTAGAACAGTTTTTCATCTTACAAAATTGAAACTCTGTACCCATTAAACAAGAACTCCTCATGTGCCCCTCCCACCCCCAGATTCTGGGAACTACCGTTCTATGGTAGATTGAATTTTTAGAAACCATCAAACATCTTTTGAAACCAAGAGCAGTAAATGATATGGATAATCTAGTGAGAATAATCGAATTTTTAAAAAATTAAATAAATTTTGTGATTTTCCTGGGAGACTCCAACTCCACTGAGAAGGGTATGGACAGCAGTTTTGGGCAAGTGGGTAGCGCCATTTGGGGTAGTTGCGTACAGTGACTGTATCAAAGGACAGTGGTCAAGTCAGTGTCCTAGAGGTTTGTCATACTATTAGCCACATTACTTTGTAGTAATAATTCTGTAATATAAAATTTATATTTTCACATTTCAAAGTGCCAAAGTTGTATCCGAAAAATTAGCATCTTTTTGTACTCATTTAAAAAAGAAAATAGTCATCAGGAAACAGATTTTAATTTCCCATTTTCTAGAACCTAAGAGTAAGTGACACGTCCCAAGGTGACGTGCTGACTTTCATTCTCAGGGGAATGATCTAGCATAAACACTGACGGCAGTGTATGGGCATTTCTCTTCTTGTGATTGAGAAGGGGGAAAGGTTCAGCCCCAATCTGTACAGAAGTTGATGTGGCCAATCTTAGTCTGTAATTCTTTGGGTGTTACACAAGAGCTACAGGAGGGAGACCAGCCTTCCATAAATGGGTGTGGAGTGGGATATAGGGAGATAGAGCTTTCTCCTTAGCCAAGAGGAGAATCAGGTAAGCCCCAAATGTTATGAGGTAGGACTAACTCAGAGTCTGTTATTTCTAACAAAACACGCCATGCTTCCTTCACAGTTTTCAATTTTCAGGCTGCAGACTTCTGTATGGTCATGACTGTTTTCAGCAATGCGGGCCAGTTTTATTAAAGCTACGAAAATCTGAGCTTTGGTTCTAGATGCATCTTTTTTCCTGGCTGTGCCAAGGGGCATGCGGGATCTTAGTTCCCTGACCAGGCATTGAACCTGGTGCCCTTGACAGTGAGAGCTCGGAGTCCTAACCACTGGACTGCCAGGGAATTCCCTCTAGATGCTTTTTTTTTTTTTTTTGCGGTACGCGGGCCTCTCACTGTTGTGGCCTCTCCCGTTGCGGAGCACAGGCTCCGGATGCGCAGGCGCAGCGGCCACAGCTCACGGGCCCAGCCGCTCCGCGGCATGTGGGATCTTCCCGGACCGGGGCACGAACCCGTGTGCCCTGCATCGGCAGGCGGACTCTCAACCACTGCACCACCAGGGAAGCCCTAGATGCATTTTTGATATGATAGTTGTAAACGATATCACTAGCATGAAATGTTATTGATGTATATAATATTAATAATATATAACATTTTGGTGTTCCCTTCATATTTTAGGTGAAGGTGGTCTATCTTCTGGTGATGCTGGATGTACCTTCAAGGAAAGAGTTGGGAAAATCAGACGAGAGATGATGGATTTGAGTGTCTGTACCAGAGAGAAATTGGCCCATGTGAGAGACTGCAAAAGAGGTACCCAGTCTTCATGTTACTTATTTTTAAATTTTTATTTATTTATTTTTTTGGCCATGCCATGCTGCTTGTGGGATCTTAGTTCCCCGACCAGGGATTGAACCCAGACCCCCTGCAGTGGAAGCAGAGAGTCCTAACCACTGGACTGCCAGAGAATTTCTTACTTTTTTTTAATGTTACCAAATTTTGCTTAAGAAATTTTAATTTAAATTTAATAAAATAAACAAGTTCATATATTGACTTAAAAGATATGTATTGAACATCTGCTATATTCAAGCATTGTCTAGGCACTAGTTGTTTTAGCCTTAATTCTCTCTTTCATTAATAGGAAGAGTAACATTTTCTCCAGAACTACATTTCACTTGTTGAAAACCTTTTCTCCTTACACCTGAGGTAGGGGTCAGCAAAGATGCTTTGTCTCTTTCCCAACCTTTTTCCTATATGGGGAATAACCTTTCTGGACTTGAGGTCTAAAAAGAAAAATGTAGCCTCTTTGGGGAATTCTTTAGGCAGATTCGGGGCTCACCCCTGAAATTTAACCTAGGATTGCATGTGTATTTTCAGGAAAAGTAGGCATATTGTTTTCATAGGATTCTCAAAAGGCTTTGTAACTCCCTCTAAAAGTTAAGCCTCACTGATGCAGATCAGTCTTTTTCAAACTCTTTCAAACCATGCAGCAAAAATAAGTACATAAATTGTTCTCCAGCATACACACACTACACAAACGCAACTGAAACAAAGTTTCATGAAACAATGCTTGCCCTTCCTATGGGCAGCACACTCCGATCCATTCTATTGTATTCCAGTCTTTCTATGAAACATGACGGTTCACCTCATTTACTTTCATAACTGCAGCACTAATTAATGGGTCATGATTACAGTTGGAACACACTGTTGTAAGTGGTCTTGAAGGGTATTGCCAGCTCTGATATTCTAGATGACTTCTCTTTGTCCATTAATATGAGCATGTCCTCTGGGAGAACAACAAAAAAAAACCCTTTTCTTTAATTAAAATAGCACAAAGATTCCTTGTTCCTACTGGATATTTGCACGTCAATGAAAAAAATATTGCCTACCTTATCAGTACACAAAAGATGTTGCAGCCATGAAGCCGCTGCAGCCGCTCCCACGGTGAGCCCTGAGGGAACTCAGGATGGAGACAAACGGGGCGCCGGCTGCCAAGTCTTCAGTCACTGCAGCCAGCCTCCAATGACGCCCCCTAAGGAGACTCAGGGTGGGAAAGAACAGGATACTGGCCCCAGATAGCTGAGGTGCAGATCAAAGGAATGATTTCAGTGAGCCCTGACTTTTGCATCTTCCCAAACATAGAAAAGCGCTAAATTCATTAACTCGAGACATATGGTTTTCCTTAATTAAAAGTAATCTTATGATGTTCCGGTCTTTGTTGCGAAAGCTCCTATATATCCTGGCTCTTCCCTTACTTCTTGGGAGCAGTCCCTCAGAACTGAGCTGCTGTGTCCTGGGCTTAAGCCCTCAGTTTTGTCCGCTGAATAAAACGTAACTCTTACCTTTTAGGTTGTGCATTATTTCTCAGTAGATACACAGGTCAAAACTGAGGGAATACTACGTAAGGTATACATGATACTTTTTCTTCCTCACCACCTCAGGGCTCATGTTTCCACCTCCTCCACCAGAAAGGCAAATAGTGACTATTTGATAATTCTTTCCTATAAGACGAACACTGGATGATTCCCTCCAAGGAGAGGTGAGAAGTACTTCCTTTATGCCCTCCTAGAGTCTGTCCTGGATGGAGTTTATGCCATCCTGGGCACTGACCAGCGACATCGTGGCCATCTCTGAATTTGTCCTGTAGATTTTGAAGAGGTGAATAAAAATTCTGTAGGGGATGGAATTCCTGGAAGCCCACATGGCCTCCCTGTGCTTGCAAAAAAACAGAAGCCCAGAGCCCTGTCTGTTCTCACACAGGGAAGATGTAAAATTTCTTCTTCCATCCCCAGTCGCCCCCTTATCTCTGGGGGGCCTTCGCTGGGACCTACAGAGCCATCTAATCACTGAATGAAGTGATTTCAGAATTTTCCGAAGTATGGTGAACTTTTGATTATCTGGATTTCCAAGCGGATGGGGGTTGTATTCATGATAAAAACTGGAGAGTTTCTTTATAATCTGAGAGCACCATAATTCCAGAGCAGCATCTGAAACTGTTACTGAACTAAACTTGGGTCCCTTCCCCCATGCTCAGTAAAGCCAATCTACTGACATTGGGCTGTGGTGAAGGGAAGTGCAGCGTTTATTGTGAGGCGCTGTACGAGGAGTCTAGGACGGCTAGTGCTCAAAAAGCCCAAACTTCCCGAAGGGTTTCAGCAAAGCATGTTTAAAGGCAAAGTGAAAGAGGGGCGCCCCAGGGTCTGTGATCAGCTCCTGCACAATTCTCTGGTTGGTTGATGGTGAGGTAACGGGTTAATATTATCAATCCTTTGCTGCCAGTAGGTCTGGAGGGAGCTAATGGTCATCAAGTAGTTAATTTCTTCCATTTGGTAGGGGTTTTAGCATCTGTAAAACAATTCAGGAAATGTACACTAGATACTATTACCTACATACTTCAGCAAGGAGCTAAAGCAGAGGATATGGGGGAGGCCCCATGGGGTCCTGCTTGGTTACAAAATGCTTACTTGATGGATTTGAGAATCAGCTGGAAGGCAAGCTTTGGAAGGAGTCCTAGGGTAGTTGAATTCAGATGTTTCTTTTCTCCCCAAAACAAGAATGTCAGTGTCTGCTCTCAGGTTCTTATGAGGGCTGCCTTACACAGGATCCTTTTGCTTGCAGGGCTCCAAAGGTTATCAGGCAGCTGGTTACTAGAGCTTACCTTGTGTCACTGAACAAGAATCCTTGCTTTCTAGCAACGATTATGCATATGCAAATAAATGTTTTGAATGCTGTGATTAATATGAACACGATGGGTTTTTTTTTGTTTTTTGTTTTTTTGGTTAAAACATGTTTTTTCTTTGTTTTCTTGAGGTTCCAGTGGAATACCTGTGAAACTGGTCACAAATCTTTTTAATTTAGACCTGCCCCAGGACTGGCAGCTCTACCAGTATCATGTGACATACAGTCCAGATATAGAATCTAGAAGGCTGAGAATTGCTCTGCTTTATAGTCACACGGAACTTTCCAACAAAGCAAAAGCATTTGATGGTGTCATCCTTTTTCTCTCCCAAAAGCTAGAGGAAAAGGTATGGTATTTTTAATTTTTCAATACACACATGTGTGCATATATTTATACTCCTTCATGTAGATTTTAGAGGTTAGCTGATTTTCATGACGGTTGGAATGAGTATGTCACTCACTCCTTTTCTCTTTCCTATTCCCATGCCTGAGAGCGAAAGACTTCTTAATTAAGACCTCATCAGGATTGATTTCTTAATTAAGAAGCTGATGGTCTGGCATTTAAAAAAGAAGAGCTGTAATACAAACACTGCTTTTTCAACTACTTTTTTAAAGGCAAAGTGTCCTTGAAATAGGAATCCTTTTCAACTTTTCCCAAATAGGCAAGAGTTTAAGTAAGACTCCGAGCCCCCAACGCAGGGGGCATGGGTTTGATCCCTGGTTGGAGAATCCCACATGCTGCAGGGTGTGGCCAAAAAAAAAAAGTTTAAAAAACACCATTTAGCCTATGGCCTAAGAGCTTTAAATTTACTCTACATTTTTTTGCTCCTGCACATTGTGTCCACGTGTCCAAAGAACTTTACATCAATCCTGATTCTAAAAGTGTCATTTCTTTCATGACTTGTTCCATCATATGAAATAGGAGTTATTTATGTCAATCTTAAGGATATTTTTAATGGTTATGACCATTGGATATGGCAATTGCAAGATTCATAGCCCTTTATTTTATTTTTTTACGCCTTCCACATTTTTAGCCCTAAAATCAAGGTATTGTTATTGAGGTTTTTATCATATGCTTTGTTCTAAAGCAGTATGAAAATTATGAGAAAGAACTGGTTTCTGTATGAAAAATTAAAACAGAGTATTGGATTAAAACTTGACGCTTCTATCCCTTGGAAAGCTTAATTTTTTAAAATTTTTTTTGAGTTCAGCATTTTGAACACCAAGAGCATAAATGTAAATTTCTAGATTCCATGTGTATCTTTGTTAATTTCCTCAAGAAGTATGTTTCTGAGCACTCTTGGAACCTTTTTCCTTTTATGAGACTGTGAGATTTATAGGAGCTGCTTGAGTGTTTATTTCATCTGAATATGGAGTTTAAAAATTCTACCATATGATTAAATTTAAGGACTTGGAAAATCTGGATCTGTAAATTTAGAAACATTTTTATTCATCATGAGTCCTTAGTGATCCCTCAGTATTTTGTCCTATGACTAGATGTTGATAGCATGCTAATATGGCCTCTCATACCTAAATGATATATTTCAAGGGCATTACTATCATTAAAGATCTTGTTCTTCTAAACACATTTGCAGTAACAGTTTGGAAATTTGGATATATTAAAATCACATAGCCCCCTTGAATGGTCCAGCTTTCTTCAATTTTACGTAAGGAAAATGGAGGAATTTTACTCTACAGATGCTAGGAATAAGTTAATATTACTCATTTCTTATTCAAAGTGAGCATGTAGTATACGCCACACATCTTCTTATTGTTGGGCATGGAGTCTAATGAGGATGCAGGGAGTAAATAGATGGTGAAAACGTGGTGTGACAGATCAGACCTGTTGCTTCTGTCTTCCAGACACAGGGGATACTAGATTTAGACAGAAGAGTGTTGTCTTAATTTCTATCAACATATGACCTGCCACCTAATGACAGTAAAAATGAGATAGTAAAAAGAAACTGTCCTAACAAAGGTTGCTAGTCTCATCTTTTTCTTCTGGTCTTAACACTGACTCAGGCTTAATCCTGTGCTCCCATCCATCCCCTACACACTTTATAGGATGCTTATTTTCATGGAAAGAGCCCCTCCACTGATTCACTCATTGCACCCCCAAATGGTGCAGTTCTAGAAGTCCTGTTCTGCTGCCTCCTGGCCTTCCACTGTCTTTCAGACCCCATCTGTGCATCTGTGGCCACGACCCAGGTTGCTGTCTCCTGTCACATCTATTTGCCACTCTCATGCATTCCTTCTGCACTTATAAAGAGCCTACTGTGTAGCAGGCAGGGTGCTGGCACCTTGGAGGAAACCAGGATAAATAGAACAAGGTTCTTGTTGTCAGAAACATTTCAATTTAGTACTGAAGTTATTTACAAATAAATTCAGTGTAAGATAGAATGACATAAGCGGCATAATAATAATTAGTGGTTTTGTTATGCTAGCATTTATCGAGCATTTACAAGGTGTTAGGTGCTCTGCTTGGTTGTTCTCTGGATTAGCCCCAGCACAGCTCTCTTGAGATGAGCAGATCTGTGTTTTATGTCCCACCTACCACTGGATTACATTTGATGAGCACTTACTCTGCCAGGCTGCTGTATGCATGAACTCATTTAATCCTCTCATCACCCCTGGAGCCTTAGAGAGGTTAAGTGTCTTACCCAAGGTCTTCAGAAAGAGGTGATGAAAGGAAAGGTTATTCCCAGCAGGACACTTCAGTGGGAATGGTCATTAATTTATCTCCTGGGCAGGATTTGAATTAATGAAGGGGGAGATGGGGAGGACCGGAGGAGCAGAGGCACAAAGATGGGAAGTGAAGGGCATAGTTTAGAAACTTCTGGTTGTTCAGGCTTAGCTGGGAAGGCTTGCAAGTTGTGGCTCCAAAGGTAGGGAGAACGTTGAATGTCCTGCTGAGGAACAAGAACTGTCCTCCGTGGACCCCTGAAGCCTTTGAGAGAGAGTTTCCATAGAGCTGTGTTACATTTCAGTGACTCTGATCACATCCTATTGAATGGCTGACAGAACAAAGTGGGACGATTAATAAAGTGCAGCTGGAATAATCTGGGCAGGCTGTCGAAAGGACTCGAACAAGGTACAAAGCACTGCTACGGATAGGGATAAGATCCATGAATTATCCCATTTAATCTTCGTTTTTCTGGTCTCACTCCCACGTTAGAGATGGGAAAAGGTCTTAAAGAGTTGCAGTAACTTGCTCTGCATCATACAGGCTGCAAGAGGTAGAGAACCAGGGTCTGTGCAACTCCACGTCACGTGCTCTTGGGCTCGGTGGTAAATATTGGTATTGGAACAGCTGAAATGGAGTAGAGAAACTGGTGTAGAAGGGGGAAGACTTGCCAACCCGTTAGATAAGTGGATGGAGAGGAGGAAGTGAAAGCGCACTCTGGGAGTGAGGGTGTGGGATGCAGAACAGGCGGGAAGCGAGGAGGAGTGGTGTTTGGTGGGGGAAGTGCAGGGGGTGCTGCCGATTTTGCTCTTTGCTGGCTGTTAGGAATGGGGTTCCTGAATAACGCTCTGAGTGGGGACCGTCTGCTGCCAGCCACTCATCCCTGCATACTTTGTTGGCTTACGCCTTTGTTCTGAGATCCTGGCAGCAGTCTGAGGGCCGCTCCCCCATCTCCTGCGCCTTAGACTTCTGGACGTTGATAAGCTCTTCCTGCAACTCGCCACCTCTGACTTCTCTACAGTTTTATCTGAAGCAAGAAACGCCTCAGTGAAATATTTCATCCCCTGTGAAAGGACACATTTCTCTTTGTTTCCCTGAAGTGAACTATCCCTGCCCTACATTCTTGGTTCAACCTAAAAGCCATTAAAACGACACTTTCACCATGGAAAGTAGGGGTAAAATAACATAAATGCCTGCTAATAAACTGACCTCTTGTAATTCCTTACCCTTCTGAAAAACCCTTGATCATAGATTTTTACTGACTGATTTGTCGTTTTTTATTCCAGAAATCTATCCTGAGCCCTCCCTGATCTGAAGAGCTTTAAATTTAGTTAGGCATCTGGTATAAAGACCTATTCATGCGTTCATTCTAATTGTTAGAACGTTGTTCCAGATTATAAGAACCCTAGGGGTTTCTCTAGACCTCACAAAAGTTAATAAAATCAGATTTCATGTCTGTTTAAACTTTCACCATTTTCTCCTCTCTCTTTCCACATTTATGTTTCCCTCTCGTCTGTTCCCTATCCTTTGCTTTCTTCTTCTCTGTTCCTCTGTTTTTTTGAAGGAACTTTTGAGAGGCTTCCCTCTGAAATCCATGAACCCAGGATGGGCAGGAAAGTTCATTAGTAGGCTTCTGGGCATCCGTGAACATCTGAAAATGGGTACATTGTATACATTGCTTCTGTATGTACGTATGTGACATTTTCTTTGGAGAATGTCTGTAACTTTGATCAGACTCTCAAAGTAGGTTGTGACCTGTCTTCCCACCCCCACTTCCCAAAAAGGTCAAGAACCGCTGCTCTGGATTCTCTTTGGATTGAATGTTTGAACCCCGAGGCCGGTTTTGATTCTCTATTAAGAAGTTCGAGAGGAAAGAGATGTGTCGCTTTTCTGGTATTAGCAAAATACAGCGAAAAAAACCTTCCACACGTAACGTAATCATTAGATTATTACATTACTGACACCTGCAGTTTTGTTTTTGTTAATGCCTATTAAGTTGGGACGGCTTTAGCATATCCACATTCTGTGCCCTTGAGGATAATCCGTAGAGTGCATTTTAAGTACTTCTTTTTTCAGGTCACGGAATTGTCAAGTGAAACTCGAAGAGGCGAGACTGTAAAGATGACTATCACTCTGACGAGGGAGCTGCCGGCAAGTTCTCCCGTGTGCATGCAGGTCTTCAGTATCATCTTCAAGAAGTAAAGTGCCTTAAATGTGAATCTAATTTAGGCTCATGATGCCTGTCGTGGTAGAGCCTGGGTATTAAAAGTATTAACCATTTTGTAGGCAGTGTGCCAGCAGCAGTGTCATCTTTAGGGAAATCTTCCATATCCTTTCATGTACTTGTGCAATAATACACACCACAGTCCATCACGGCCTCAGACTGGCACCTCTGTTACTATCCAGTATCATCTGTGTGGAGACAAAGGACTCGAGGGTTGTGATGTCTCAGTGGCTGCAGGGCAGGTGCCTCTTCCCTTTTCTTCTTTTTCTGTGCCCGCTCCCAGCCTCCACCGCCAGACTTAAAAGATGCGTGTGTCTGGGTTAGTAAACGGAAGGATTGGTTTTTCTCCTGGCTGATGGATTTTAGGTGTGAAAGGCCATCAGCATCTGCTTTCTGCTGTCACTTGCCTCTCAGCCCCCTTTCCTTCCCCATGTGTCCCTGGGGGCAGAAGGGAGGTTGTCACCAAGCTTCTCAGTGTTCTTCAAACTGACCTGAGGATCACTTGCTTCCATGTCATCTTGGATGTTGGGTGGGACTCGACAAAATGCAGATTCCCTAGCGCCTCACTGGACCTAGTGAATAGAATTTCATGAGTGGGGCCTGAAAACCCACATTTTTAGCAAGCTTCCCGGATGACACGTGGGAGCACGAAAGCTTGAGAACCACCGTTTTCCCCGCTACGGGTGTGGATCACTAGCAGGATGTGTTAAGAACCTAAGATTTGAGCCCTTCACTCAACAGTGGCCTCTGGACAGGATGAGGACGGGGCGTTTGGGGGTTTGCTGAGTAGGGCACGTAAAGGAACTTTCATCACACAGATAACGTTGCTTTCTAATTCTAGTCAGACATCTTGCTGAGCATCTTTAGATCATATCTGGGCCTCAGCTCAGCACTGTAAAATGCCCTTCAGCAGCCAGTCTTGCATGTGCCCCCCTGAGAGGGGACTATTTTAAGTCAGCTGACGTTTGCAAGGTGCTTTGCAGTGACAAAGCTCTTTGTGTGGTGTTAGAGCTTCCTTGATCCTTACTCGAGAGCCCTGAGGCAGGTGTGATTAAAATCCCCGTTTTAGGACTTCCCTGGTGGCACAGTGGTTGAGAGTCCACCTGCCGATGCAGGGGACGCGGGTTCGTGCCCCGGTCGGGGAAGATCCTACATGCCGCGGAGCGGCTGGGCCGGTGAGCCATGGCCGCTGAGCCTGCGCGTCCGGAGCCTGTGCTCCGCAACGGGAGAGGCCACAACAGTGAGAGGCCCGCGTACCGCCAAAAAAAAAAAAAAAAAAATCCCCGTTTTACAGATGAGGGGACTGAGGCTCAGATGACATTGGACAGCCAAAAATCATGCAGTTGGAACCCCTGTTTTCGGACGTGAAACTCTCCTGTTTCCCCCATGCATGGGGCAGCCTCAGATCAGTGATGTGTCACGTTACAAAGGTGACCAGGATTAGTTGCTGAAGAGGCAACCTTGTCATTTGGTAGCGCTGGGAAGCCTGAGTAGCCTCATTAGCAACAGCCTCCTTGGGAATGTAAATTGGTGCAGCCGCTATGGAGAACAGTATGGAGGTTCCTTAAAACACTAAAAATAGAATTACCATGTGACCCAGCAGTTCTACTCCTGATATGTGGAGAAAACTCTAATTCGAAAAGAGACATGCACCCCAATGTTCATAGAAGCACTATTTATAATAGCCAAGACACGGAAGCAACCTAAATGTCCATCGAGAGATGAATGGATAAAGATGTGGTACATATATAAAATGGAGTACTACTCAGCCATAAAAAAGAATGAAATAATGCCATCTGCAGCAATATGGATGGACCTAGAGACGATCATACTCAGTGAAGTAAGCCAGGCAGAGAGAGACAAATATCATACGATGTTGCTTATATGTGGAATCTAAAAAAATGATACAAGTGAACTTATTTACAAGACAGAAATAGACCCACAGACATAGGAAACAAATTTATGGTTACCAAAGGGGATGCGGGGGGGAGAGATAAATGAGGAGTTTGGGATTAACATATACACACTACGATATGTAAAATAAACAACAAGGACCTACTGTATGGCACAGGGAACTATATTCAATATCTTGTAATAACCTACAATAGAAAAGAATCTGAAAAAGAATATATATAACTGAATCACTTTGTTGTACACCTGAAACTAACGCAACATTGTAAATTAACTATACAAAAAATAAGAAAGAAAAAGAAGGGAAACAGCCTCCTCATCTCAAAATAAGAAAGAGGCCAGAAGAGCCTGTGGACATGGCTTTTCTCACCTCATCCACACCAACCAGAATGTTACAGTCACAGTCATAACTGGAAAGTGACCACCTCCTTATTGCAGTTAAACCCAGAGAGATAGAACTAATTTCAATTGTGTCATTCCCAAACATGAAGTGATAGTTCTTGTATATACACTCATGTGTACATTTAGCAGCTAAACCTTCCAGTGTTATAACAATAAGAGTTCTGGACTTCTCTACTATTTTTCTTTCAGCATGCATACAAACTTGGAAGTATACTGTTATCAACGGTTGTTTAACAGATTTTAAAAATATATACTTGCAGGATCTTAAAAAAGTTGTCCATGTACCAGATTGGACGGAACTTCTATAAGCCTTCGGAGCCAGTGGAAATTCCCCAGCACAAGTAGGTTTATTTATGTGTTCTGTTACTCTGAAATTGTTATAATGTGAACAGCATAATTTATGATGCAATATTATACCATTATGCCTCCTATGAGAGATTCTGTGGTATGAAAAATAATGGATTTTTAAAATTTTCAAGTTCTTTATAGAATGGTGAATGTCAAAAGCTAGCAGCCTGTTTTCTTATATTAGTGTGCTAGGTCGTTATCATAAATCCTAGAAGGAATTCAGAAACTGAGTTTTCTGTGTATGACAAGTCGTAATGAGAGCAGAATAAGCTCTATTATGTTATACCACATAGCTGGGGCTCTGTTTTCTTGCTGATAGAAGGTTAACACAGCCAGGGTGGTTGATTGGAAATTATTGGGTAAGCAGATGTCAGACACACAAGCCGGCTAAGCTGCCCTAGTGAACTGTTAGGAACACTCGCAGAGTTTTTACCCTAAACTGGGAGGTAGATGCTGCAGGGAATGTGATCGGCTGTGTCTTGAACTGGTTGTTACTCAGCTCTCCAAAATAAGTAGCTGTGCCAAAGACAGAGGCAGCCAGTAACCCAAAGACAGACACGAAACAAATGGAGAAGTTCGGACGGTCCCTGCCTTACAATATTTCGATTTACGATATTTCGACTTTATGATGATGTGCGAGCCATGCACATTCAGTAGAAACCATACCTCAAATTGTGAACTTTGACCTTTCCCCGGGCTAGTGGATGTGGAGATGATACTCGCTGATGAGGTTGGGCGGCGGCAGCCACGGCTCCCAGGCAGCCACCCGATCACGAGGGTAAACGACCGACACACTTACAACCATGATGGACCCGCACAGTCATTCTCTTTTTCACGTTCAGTACAGTACCCAATAAATGACATGAGATATTCAACACTTTCTTATAAAATAGGCTTTGTGTTTGATAATTTTGCCCAACTGTCAGCTAATGTAAGTGTTCTGAGCACGTTTAAGTTGGCTAGGCTATGATGTTTGGTAGGTTAGGTGTATTAAATGCATTTTCTACTGAGGATATTTTCAGCTTATGGTGGGTTTATCAAGATGAAAACCCATCATAAGTTGAGGGAGATCTGTACAGAAAAGATAGAAAGTGGAGGCAGGGAGTTTGGCTTCTGCCAGGTAGAGGAAAAGGGCGGGGTTTCTGTATGTTAATTCAGTGTGTCAGAGTGGTCTGTCTAAAGCATCCTATTCATTCACCCCCGTCACTTATCTCTCCACCTGGATTAGAAATCCTCGTGGGCCCAGTGTTGTGCTGAGCTAGAGCTGGTCCTAGTGCATATGCTTGTCCTGAAAACTGGCATGAGTATCACAGCAAATGAAGTCCACAAAACATAAACTGACATGATTTTTTAAAAATATTTGTCTATTCTTTCATGCCATTTCCATAACATTTTCTTACTTAAGACTTCAGACTATGATATTCATAAATGTGGAAAGGGGATGTAGCCACTGCTCCAGTTTTCCTTGTATGTCTGTACGTGATATCACTTAGATTATTTCTTAATCTCATTATTAAGTGTAGTCATTGTCTTCACCATTGAGCCAGTGTGCTTTTCTGAACCTAGATGTTTTCATACTGGGATGGATCCCCCCATAAACATTTTAATCCTACAGGTGTACTCTCAACCAGAGGCGATTTTGCTCCCCAGGGGGACATTTGGCAATGTCTGGAGATATTTTTGGTGGTCACAGTTTGGGGGCTGATACTGGCATCTAGTGGGTGGAGGCCAGGGGTATTGCTAAACATCCTGCAATACACACGAGAGCCCCTGACAAAGAATTTTCCAGTCCAAATGTCAGTAGTATCAAGGTCAAAACAATGCAGCTCTACAGGAATGTATTTTATCCTAAATATATGTTTAAAGACACTCCAGCTGGAAATAACTGAAGTGTTAAGTCAGCCACTGAAAGAAATCAGATTAAAGAAAAATTGTTTCATGAAATCTAGAGAATTGGAATGTAAAGTCGCCATTTTAAAATGTTTATTGTTTTCCTGATATAACATTTAAAACATTTAAAAAAATTTTATTAATTACAATTTATTTATTTATTTTGAAGATTGTCCCTTTGGCCTGGGTTTGCCGTTTCTGTGTCACATTTCGAAAGCAGGCTCCTGTTTTGTGCTGACGTGAGTTATAAGATACTCAGGAATGAGACTGTTCTAGAATTCATGACGGATCTCTGCCACAAAACTGGCATGTCCTGCTTTACCCAGACGTGTGAGAAACAGCTGATTGGGCTCATTGTCATTACAAGGTAAAAGCCTGCGTTTAAATAGACTCTTCTCTAGAGAATGCATTATGTATCCCGTGTGGGAACAGGGCACTGGCCTGAGCCCAGACCTGATCAGTCTACTCACCTGTTACAGACCTGACCGTTCTCAGTTGTCTAGAGTGCAGGCTTCCTCGAGGGGCATGCTTGGTGGTCCACAGTCTGACCTGGTCCTTCCTTACCTCCTGCTGTAGCCTCTCCCTTAATCGCCAGTGGTCTGCATTTTGCTGCTCCAGCCCCTCTGCCTGGTTCCCCCACCCCCATTTCTGCCTTTTAGATTTCTGCTCCCACAAAGTCCAGCTCAAACGTTACTGCTTTTCTGAAGCTTCCACCTGTCCATTCAGTTGGAATTATTCAGTTCCTGCCCCTGTGCTGCTCCCCAAACCCAGTGCTCTTTTTTCTTTCTTTCTTTCTTTTTTTTTTTGGCCACACCATGCGACTTGTAGGATCTTGGTTCCCTGACAGGGGATTTGAACCCGCGCCCTCGGCAGTGGAGGCTCGGAGTCCTAACCACTGGACCGCCAGGCAATTCCCAAAGTCCAGTGTTTGTAAGCCACCTCTTTAGAGCCATTTTATTTCATTTTATTACATCACAGTGTAAACAAGCAGGACCCTATGGGGCCTTCCCAGGCAGACTTCTGCCCCATATCCTCTTTCTTAGCTCCTCTCTGAAGTACCCAAAGAACAGTATCTGATGCACATTTCCTTCACCACAACCCAGTGTGTCAGCAGACTGGCTTTACTGTGCGTGGGTGAGCAGACCCAAGTCTGATTCAGTAACAACAGGACAGAACATCAGGTCCGTGTCTCATCTCTGCTGTAAGATTATGAGGCCGTCAAGGCTGAGACCTTTCAAGTCTCTAGGTTTGTCTGTGTATACATCTGTCATCAATGCACATTTCAACTGAATGGGACACGGGCAGTTAGGTGACTTCGTGAGGACCAAAAAGCCCCGCCTATGCAGCTGCTGGTCCAGGGACGCACTAGTCTTCTCCTAGTCTGGCTTGGAATTTCCACTTGAAGTTGTCTTTCTGGGTTACAGAGTAGAGAGGTGGTGCGGATTGAATTCCACGCTGCCCCCTTATTCTCCTGTCATGATCTTCATGGATTAAGTTATCACACTATTTCAGAGTCACCCTGCAAGGTACCCAGAGCCCAGAAGAAACCTGACAAGGAGGTTTCTGTCCCAAGGCTGTGGTGGCATGAGAGAATGTTCCAGGCCACACGGTACCTGATGAAGGGGAGAAAGAGCTTAGAAAGATCTCAGCCGACCTGCTTTGCAGTTTTGCCCAGGCCAGCCCTAGATGGGAGAGGAAGCAGGCTTCCAGAATTGGGTGGTCCATCAGCCTGCTTGGGGTGCTTTTTATCAGAAGCGCTAGTTGGGAGTTCAGAAAATCTTAGTGGCACCAGAAGCTGATGGGAAAGTTTTGAGCCATGCTTCAGCCTTTGAACATTTAAGAATGATTTACCTAAAGTGGCAGTGTATCTCAGTGAGAAAAGCACCTGGTGGTCTAATGACTCTCCCACTGGTAGAGGTCCTCCTGTGAACGAAGAGTTAATTAATGCTCTTCTCAGATAAGAGCTGATCCTTTTTTTTTTTTTAAAGTGGCTATTCTTGAGTTATTATCTTTCATAATTTCTGAAATTCTGGAGAATAATACTTTGAATTAAAAGTATAGTGAAGGGCTTCCCTGGTGGCGCAGTGGTTGAGAGTCCGCCAGCCGATGCAGGGGACATGGGTTTGTGTCCCGGTCCAGGAAGATCCCACATGCCGCGGAGTGGCTGGGCCCGTGAGCCATGGCCGCTGGGCCTGCGTGTCCGGAGCCTGTGCTCCACAACGGGAGAGGCCCGCGTACCGCAAAAAAAAAAAAAAAAAAAAAAAAGTATAGTGAAAGAGCCACTTACCTTGTAGGATTTGGGAAAAGAACTTAAAGATTTCTTGCCTTTACCAGATACAATAACAAAACCTATCGCATCGATGACATTGACTGGTCAGTGAAGCCCACACACACCTTCCAGAAGCGGGATGGCACCGAGATCACCTATGTGGATTACTACAAGCAGGTGGGACTTGTCTTCCTTCATCCTCATCTCCCTTCTGCTTAGCTCAGAAGAGGGTCCCTGTTCCTTTCCAATCCAACAAGTCCCCCAGTCTGTCGGGCTGAGTCTGCCTCTGACATAATTTTCTGACCTGTCCCTTCCCCTCCATCTCCACCGTTCCTGTATTGGCTCAGACCCTCATCCTGTCTCCTGTGGTCCTTCCTGTAGTCTGAGTTACCTCCTTTAAAACATATCTGATAACGTCACTTCCCCGCTTAAAATATTCCCATGGCTCTCTGTTGCTTTAGAAGTCAGATCTAAGCTCCTGGGCAGAATTCCCCAGGTCCTTTATGATCTGGCCCCTCCCTGTCTCTTGAGTCTCATCACTTACCATCCCCTGTTTCCTCTTGGGTTCTGCTGTGCCCACCATTCGTGGTTCCTCGAGTCAGTTACCCCCCTATGCATTTTCACACATGTTGCTTCCTCTTCCTTGATGCCCCCTCATAGCCAGCCGGTCACTGAACACCCTTCAGTACTCAGCTCAGCAGTCAGCTCTTAAGGGAGCCCTAGGATGCTCTCCCCCGGGTCCCCTCCCTGCACTTAGCTGCAGACGACTATCACAGAAAGGACACGAGTGGTCTGACTCCCCTCCTCAGCGCTGAGCTCTTGATTTCTGGATGCCCAGGGTGGCATGTAGTAGGTACTCAAACATTTACTGATGGAATCTCCTGCTGACTCTGGGAGCTTGATTCACAGTGATGACAATTTCCTCATCCCCACCATCCAACTTCAGTTCCTTTCAGAGGTGCCTTCTCTTTAATGTGCAGTCGTATTTCAGTCTCCAAAATCTCACTGTTTTAAAAACAAAACCAGAAAGCAAAAACCCTGCCTTGACCTTTCTATACCTTCAGGAAAAACGATCTCTTTTTCCTCCTTAGCTCATTTCTTTAGAAGGTTGTCTAAACTAGCTCCAAACACCTCTTCAGTTCTTCCTTCCTGAAGCCTCAGTAGTCTGGTACCCGGTTCTGCTGCTATGGAAATAGCCCTCCAAGGTCAAATTCAGCTACTGTTCTTCTTCGGAGGGGCTTTCGGTGGCTTTGGACACTAGTAACCACTCCCACTGAGCTGAACTCTTCTTCCGTGGCCCCTCCGCACATCCCTGGTGGTTCTCTGCTAGGTTTCAGGTGGTTCTTTCTCAGCCTCTTTTGACATCTTCCTTCTTCATTTCCTCCAGACATTAAATGCTATTATTCACTGTGGTCCCCTTGCAGAGGATCTTTGCTTCATATTTTGAGATTGTTCAAATATGGTATTTTTGCCTTGCCCTTATTCCTAAATTATATCCTCATCTCCGTTTCAGACTGTATTTGCATGAATATCCTGCAGGCATCTCACACTAACATAATTCAAACTGAATTCATTGTCTTTCCCACTTCCCTCTCTCCTTGGGAATTCTGCCTCTCAGGAAGACATTTTGGTACTTCCTCATCTTTACCGTCACCTCCTCGTTCAGTTGTGTAAGCGCTGAATCGTCCACGCAGAGCTTTTAGTCCAGTTCCTGCAGGTGATGAGCACTTCCTTTCTTCAACTGTAGCATCACACAGTTTGACCTCATCTCTCACGGCACTCCCACCACGCACCCCATGCTGCCATCACCCCAGTCTACTTGCTGTCACTCAGCCTTCGCTCATGTTCAAGAGACATTGGCATAAAGCCTCACTGTACCTTTCCTCTTCAAGGTCAAATGTCATCTCGTTAGTGAAGTCCTCTCTGACTTTGCTCCCTCTCACACTCACAGAAGAGCTAGCTGTTCTCTTCCCTGAGCACTTGTAGAACATTCCACACTGCTTCCAGAACACGTCTTCCTTACAGAACACAGATGGCATTTGACATTTGGCAAAGCGTCTTGTGCAGAAAATGTGCTCCATAAGTGTTCGTTTATCAGACACAAAGTTTGTTAAACATTTTTTTTTCTGCACAGTTAAATTCATTTTTCTTTGATGTATTTTAGGACCCGTGACATTTTGAAAAGGGAATCATGATAAAATCCCACTCACTTTCCTGTGTAATGAGTTGTGGTTCACTGCATATATATTAGGGAGAAAAAGAAAATGGTGCCAATTTCTAGAATGTCGTCCTCTCTGTCCTAGGAAAGGAATGCTAATTATTATGCAGTCAACTTTCAAAGTGGAAGACATCTTGATATTGACCTTTATATTTCTCTATTTTATCTTATCATGAAAAATATTTTCAAACGCTAAGAAAATTGGGGCACGGGAGAGAGTAAAGTTCAGCTGATGACACAGCTTAGTGGGTAGAATTCCTGGCCATGTTCCAGGTAAATGGAATATCCTCTTCCTGGAACATGTCCCACTTTTGCTTGAGCTGTTCCTGGAACTTGTAATACTCCCACGTTTTCTTCAAGGCTCTCTCTTGGATTCTACTTCCTTCACGAAGCCTTCCCTGATTTACCAGCCAGAAATTGTTTTCACTACCACCCTGTTCCCTACTCCTTGCGAGGGACCCAGTCCTGAGTGGTGTAATAAGCAGAGGTTCCCAGGTCTTAAGGGATGAATCCTGGCTGTGCTAATTTACAGTTATGGGACCTTGGGAAAGTTACTTAATTTCTGATGCTGTTTCCTCATCAGTGAAGGGGATGATGATAGTATTTGACTCATCGTGGTTAAGATTAAAGGAGGAAATGAATTAATTTACCAAACAGAAATAGACTCACAAACATAGAAAACAAACTTACAGTCACCAAAGGGGAAAGGGTGGGGGATAAATGAGGAGTTTGGGATTAACAGATACACACTACTATATATAAAATAGATAAACAACAAGGACCTATTGTATAGCACAGGGAACTATACTCAATATCTTGTAGCAACCTATAATGGAAAAGAATCTGAAAGAGAATACGTACGTGTGTGTGTGTGTGTGTTTGTATAACTATCACTTTGCTGTACACCAGAAACTAACACAACGTTGTAAATCAACTACACTTCAGTTAAAAAAAAAACATAGTACACATCCATTAAAAAAAGACTAAATGAGGGAAAATATAAGTGCTTAGCATATATTATTTGTGCTACTGGTCTACTTTGCTTTGTAGATAATGTAGTTATGTGTAAACGTAGGAACTGTGCCTCTTTTATCTTTGTATCCCCCGCTGTTCCTGGAATATAGCAAGCACGAGATGTGAATTAATGAAGTCACATATAAAAACTCTCTGTGAAACCTTCTCCAGGCTTTTCAGCCATAGCATTGTTGCAGTGATCACATTTCCTGAATTGTTTTTAATGACTTAAAGTCCTAATTGAATAGAGAAGCACTCACTGCTAGCTTCCTTAATTATAATTATTGATGTCAGTGTCATATAGTCGCCAGGCAGTTGGTAAATTATAATTCCAGTTGTTCTGTCATCAGTATTGAGTAAATTATACTGGGAATGAGTGTTCATTGGAAACTTTGCCGTTGGAAGGTAAATGAACTCGTGGCAAGGTGAGAATGTTGAAATTCAAGTTTACAAAGGGAAAGGGGGTGGGGTAGGAACTAATGATTGCTGAGGACTCATTATAAACCAGACACCACGCTAGTGGTTTACATGGGACACCTCTGAGCTACCGTTCTCCTCATGTCATAGATGAGGAAAGGTAAGTAACTTCCCCAGTGTCACAGTCCACGTACGTACTGACAGAAGAGCTGGGGATCAGATTTACATTTGTTGGAGTTCAAAGCTGTTTCCCTATAACGTCATACTATCCTAGGAATGAAGGACAGTCGTGCCCTTTTGGGAAATCTGAGATTGACTCAATATAACCCTTGCCTCCAACTTGTGTATAGGTATTTTCAAAATGAGCACAGGCGCTTAGAACCAGTTAGTTATACATGGGGCAGTCTGCCTCAGTCTCCAACGGTGGAAATGCTGCAGTGGGGTCATGGCATTATGGATGGAGCTAGCTGAAGGCTATTCTGTCTCTGGATGAAACTCAGAAGAGAGCAAGGAAATGAATGAAAAAAAACCCAACAGTATTGCATTATAAAAGATAATAAAATCATGAAACTGACCCTGAGATATAAGAGATAGGTCCTAGGAAGGAAGTAGAAATGAGTACGTAACCATACGGATTAGTAGGAACTTTTTTTCCTCTATTGAATGGATTTGCTTATCTATTCATTTGGGGATTACCTTGCTGCTCATAAGCAAGGATGCTCGTTTTACAGTGTTTCCATATTAACTTTTCCCTCATTAATCTTGCATCCTACAGCAATATGATATTACCTTATCTGACCTAAACCAGCCAGTGCTCGTTAGTCTGTTGAAAAGCAAGAGAAATGATGACGCTGAGGTTCGGATGGCCCACCTGATCCCCGAGCTCTGCTTTCTAACAGGTGATGTTTACGTTTTATATGCTGTCAGGCTCTCAGTCACAGATTCCTGATACTTTGCGGTGGGTAGAGCCTCCTTAAGTTAGCTGAGTGCTGGAGCACTAATTTAACCCATGGAGGATGAACCTTAAGTTATTTGTTTCATCACAGAGGAAGTGGAAGGGTAGAGTGCTCTTTGGAAATTGCTCAGCACGGTGAAAGCTATCTATTTCCTTTATCTCGTGTATTCTGTTTGTTAATTTGATGTTAAAATGGTCCCCAGATGTTTTCCTAAAACCAAGCTGTTCTTCCGCATTTTTTGAACTTCACTAGGCTAAGAAGCCACGTGATTTAATTTTCTTCAGGTATATTCTTTGAGTGGTGCCAAAATGCTCCTTATTTTCTTTTTGCATAAGCTTCAAGGTAATCTTCGCTCCCTAGTAGAAGCTGAGTAACTGTCTCAGGTGCTTTTAATCATGCTCGTCTGATTACCAGGGTGAGACTAAGGGTGGACTTTCTACTTTTTACGCTTTGTATTGCTCGGATCAGTTATCATGTGTATGTATTTCTTTCGTGATTAGAAAAGTTAACAAGGACATCATCCCTGCAGGGAGGGATGCCCATTCTTAGTGGTACTAGGACATCCCAGGTCTGCACAGTCCCCACGGTGGCCTCTAGCCACACGTGGTCACTGAGCACTTGACACATGACTAGTGCGACTGAGGGACTGGCTGGGGAAGTGCTGTAAGTGTCAAATACAGACTGGATGCCTAAGACGTAGTATGAAAAGAAAAGGGAAACTACCTCATTGACAAATTTTTCATATTGGCTGCATGTTGAAATGATAATATTTTGGATATATTGAGTTAAGTAATATATACTATTTGAATAATTGCATCTGTTTCTTTTTGGCTTTTTTTTAATGTGGCTACTACAGAAAATTTTAAATGACACGTGGCTTGCACTGCTGTCAGATGGTGCTATCCAGACGGTGAATCTGATTCAGTTTAAGTGAAAACTTTTATTACCCTGTGCCTGAGACGGGCTGGGGTTACATCAAGGACTGTCCATTTTTCACTTTGTTTTCATTCACGTTGAATAGGGCTGCCGGGCGAGGCAACGTCTGATTTCCGGCTGATGAAGGCTGTGGCTGAAGAAACGCGCCTCAGTCCTTTGGGAAGGCAGCAGCGCCTGGCCAGGCTCGCAGATGATATCCAGAGGTACAGGGACATCTCCACATCCAGACGCTTCACAGTATCTCTTTAGTGATAAGTTTGTCATCAGCAATGATATCTCACCTTTATTGAGCACTTAACATGTACCAGGCAGTGTGGTAGCACTGTCCATGTATTGTCATGTTTAATTTTTACATCAGCCCTGTGAAGTAGTCAGTTAGTCCTACCTTTTGCCAATAAGGAAACCACAGCTTTAAAAGATTTCAGAGTTTGCTCAAGGTCACACGTTATTAAATGTCAGCACTCGGAGTTGAAGTCTGGTCTGTCTGGCTCAAAGTCCCATTTTGCTAACCAGTGAGCCACACTGGGAGCCTTTCCATCCCTGCGTGTCCCCCATGGGTGCAGTCTTCCTATAATTCTCTTGAGCAGCGAAAACAATGGTGAGTAGAAATAGAAGTCAGGAGCCCTAAAAAAATCAGTCCGAATAATTAAGTTGTAATTTTATCTCTAATGATTAAAATTCTTTAGAAAGTAAGCCCTTTAATGATTTAAAACTCAACTCTATCAACAGAAACAAGGATGCTCGTTTTGAGCTGGAGACCTGGGGTCTGCATTTTGGATGCCAGATGTCTCTGACTGGCCGGGTTGTGCCTTCAGAAAATATAATAATACAAGACCACACAGTAAGTGCAGTGATTTTATTTTCATTTAAAAGTATTTTCTTGAATGTGTGTCAGTTTGATCATATGCCAGAATGACTAGTGGGCTTAGAATATTCATTTGGTTTTTCCATGGCCATGTCCCTGTCTTTCCTTTGTTCTAAACCTCCAGGTCCCTCTGTTTTGCTTTTTAATCCGAGTGTACTTTTGAAAGGCTTCGCGGCACCCAGCGGACATAATTTAGGTCAGTCACTGTGATGTGGTGTCACATTTAAAGATGAGTTAGAAAATGGTATTTCAAGCCATTGCAATCAAAACATTCCAACCTATTATTGCGTGTTGTAGTACTCTTACATCACTTAAAAAAAAATCTATGGTACCTGAGAAAATTCTTTTAACTGCTGAAGATTAATTCCAATAGACCATATTTCCTGATACCTCAGGGTTTTTTTTCCCCCAGAGTAAAATGCTGCTCAGTTGGCATAAACGTGAAGAAGTTTGCACAGAGCCCATCCCAGCCACGGCATTTGGGCGGAGAGGCACTCTGAAACCTGGAGAGACAAATCATTGCTTCTTTGGGGCTTCCATTTAAAGATGAACCTATTTTATGCAAAAATTGCACATTCTCTTTCTACTTTTCCCCTCTGTTTTGCCCATTTTTAAAGCCAATTACATTTCATTTTTAAAGGCACTCTTCTTGCCTTTATTTGATACAATAAGTAAGCCAACATATCAAGACTAACGACTGAGCAAGCGAATGGTTTTTTGTTGGCAGAATGGAGATTTTTCTCATCATTTCTTTTTGATAATCTATCCAAGCAACCGAAACCCTTATTGGAGAAGCTGAAGAAAAACTACTTTAAAAGCAGAACAAAACAAAACTTTGTCAAGTCCTAAAATGTAGACCCCCATTAAGATCTTGTTCAGGAGTCAGTAAAGAGAAGCTCAGTTTCGGTTCCACACGTGAAGTGAGATGGGAAATATTTAAAATGGTCTGTCTCATCATCTCTAGGTCGAGTCATACTTGTCAGAGATTTGTTTGCATTTTTCGGCCTGGAAACAGGTCTCCATAGGAGAAGGGGCACTAAGGTGGAGAACCCGCCCCCTAGAGGCGATGGTGGGTGGGCTAGAGGTGGCTGTGTCCTCGACTTCTCAGCTGATCCTGCTTTCTGGAAATTGGGTTTGAGGAACTGAGTACACTAAAGGTTCACAGGCTTCAGAGTGGCCCGTGGCCATTTGTCCTGGGCCCCCTGCCGGCCCATAACGGGTAGGAGTGTAGGTGAGAGAGCTGTGGCTCTCTTCACACTGGTTGTAAAGGGAAGGAACGAATCCTAGCTCCAGACAGAAGCCTTTATGGAGGCCTAGCCCTTCCCCTTCATTCTCAGGCTAAGGTTGCTTCCTGAAGTTGAGTCCCTGCCTGGCCACCGTGAGATTGGCTGGGGCCTGGAAGTCAGAGTGCTTGCTGGAAAGGGCCCTGGTTGCAAAGACAAAAGCAGTATTCTAAACCTTCAGTGCCACCAACTGGCTCCATCACCCTTTTCAGCCATGTCTTTGGAACCTGTAAAACAAGGGAATTGGAATGCTTCTTAAACGGTAATGTGCAGATGAATCACTGGGGAACTTGTTAACATGCAGATTCTGATTCAGTGGGTCTGGGATTGGGCCCAGGACTCTGCATTTCTAACGAGCTCTCGGGAGATAACCATGCTGCTACAAGGCAACACTTTCAGTAGCAAGAGATTAGATTGCAGTGTTTTTTTAAATTCTAACAGTGACTCTTCCTGGTTTACCACACCAAGAACATTTCCATTTGATTCCAGTCCATGGATATAAACAGAAGGCTAGGGACCAGTCTGAAGTCTCCCCTCTTCAAGGCAGGGAGCTTGTTTTTCCTGGTCATCTGGGGAACCTTCCAAAGAATGAGAAAGGAGCTTGTGTCCTGGCCTCAACTTTGCTCCTAGACGTATCTACTCTTGGCATAATGTATAGTCTTTAATTGTAGGGTTTGTTAGTTTCAGTATGATGACCTGCATTGTGTCAGTCATCAGCATTTTCTATTTGAGATATCTAGGTACCTAAAGCAAAGAGACCAAACTGGACAGCCAGTAGCCTGGCTTTTACATTCATAGTAAAGGTCGTAGACTTTTAGAGCTGGAAGGGAACCTAGAGATTTGAACCAGGCGCCTTTCCTTGCCCACAGCAGAGCCCCGTGAAGTAAAGGGACTTGCCAAGGATCTGCAGGCAAGGAACGGCTAACCTGGGATGATGCCGAGCTACGTCCACTCCCAGGAAGCACATGTGTTGTGTTCAGATGTGCAGTGCTTGTATCTGTGTTTTAAGTCTGAGAATAGCAGACTGTACTAAATAGTTCTGTTATGACAAATATGAACTATTTCCACACTGTCTTTTTTATTTAATTGTTCTCTGAGTAAATTTGTTCAACCCTTTCACAATCATTATTTTTCTCAGTGTCAACCTGTGTCTGCGGCTGACTGGTCCAAGGATATGCGAACTTGCAAGATTTTAAGTGCGCAGTCTTTGAATAAATGGTTGGTTATGTGTAGCAACAGAGCTGAACGTGTGACGGAGAGCTTTTTGAACTGCTTGAGAAGAGTTGGAAGGCCCATAGGATTTAATGTGAACCACCCCAAAATGTGAGAAGATGCAGAAAATCATCCCAACTTTTTTCACATATTAATTTGGTTTGGTTAAAAGATCGGAGATGACGGCTGATATATTTACAAAAGTGTTTTTTTTTTTTTAATGTCAGTAAAGTTTCCTAACGTAGAATGCCAAGCAGTTATAAGTAGATAGATTTGGCAATGATTAAATTTTTATCCAGTTGAAATGTATTTTATGTTGGTCTTTATAAAACTTTATTTTCATAGTTCTTCCTAGGCAGTACTCTCATTATCTCAGCGTCTTTCCAGTACTAGTTGGGGTATAAATCCTTAATAAATCCATATAGTGCCTCCTCAGTTTCTTTTCTTAATTCTTCCATATCACTTACTTATAAAACTGAACAGCAAACAGGATATTAACAAATAAATGCTGCATTTCCTGACTTATTTGATAGATTTTATGTTTTAAAATTTAATGTAAGAATAGATCTGAAATAAGCTTTTCTTATTCTGTTCCTGTAGCATAAGATTAGTCATCTAGATAGTTTCTGATAGAACCAGGTCATTCATTTAACCTTTGAACATTTATTGAGTATCTGCTACTACATACTAAATACTATGCTATTTGCATGGGATGAGATGAATATGATGCTTTCAATTTAATAAGGGATCCATTCATATACAGCCACGCTCAAAGTCGAATATTGTTTTGCTTTAGAAAAGCCGTAAAATTGGTCATACCTTACTTCATTGAGCTCGCTATGCATAAAAAAGAGCAACAGATACTTCTTTTTCTTTGTTGTAGTGGAGGTGCAAATGTCCTAAACTGGCAGGGTGGGAAGTTATTCTTTAAACACATGGTTACTAATTAATTACATCAGCAGCATAAGCATTGTTGAAAACCATAGCTGTTCCCAAAGTCTCATTTTACACTGTAGTATAGGATTCTTCTCTTACCAAATCTGTTAACAAATCGCCTGGTTTGAGTTTCACCTGCTCTAATTTCTCTTAACCCGTGAGGTAATAAGGCAGGAAAAGATTCATGAAAGAAGCCACGGTCCCGGAACCTGGGCTGGCATCATAGGCTCTTTCTCACCCAAATTCCAACAAGCCCATGCCCGTGTTCGGTCCTTGGCCTGTTTTATTTGAAAGCTCATATTTTAGTCCATCCTTTTTTTTCCCTATGAAGTATCCATTTACTTACTAGATTTATATGTGTAGTTTTCTTCCATCTGAAACAACGTTGCTGGCCACTCCTGTTGGAACCCGCAAGCGGCAGACAGTGGTCCTGCCACCTGCTGGTCAACTTTCAAAAGGCCACTGGGTATTGGGAAAGTCCCATTATATTTACATATGAGAGGCTGAACCTATGTCAAGAAAACAGATCTAAAAATTCTTCTCCGTGGCAATTTTTTTCTGTAGCATCTGGCCCCTAATATAATGGAACCACAGAACTGATAATTGATAAGTATTGATACTTGTCCACTGATTGATTGATTATGGCTAAATATTCCAGGCTCCACACAGTGTGCCATTAAGGAAAAAAGGAAGGTTTTAGTATAAATCATACAGATTAACTGAACATCTTGATCTCATCAACCTAATGATTTTTATTTTAAAGTTCCCAGGGAGATTCAGAATTAGAGAATTGTTAATCCCAGTTTAACTTGAACTCTGTTTCAGTCATTTGATATTGAGACTTGTGTTTCAGAAGTTCACTTTCAACTCCATTTTGAACAACAGAATTGTTCAAATAGCATCTGTAGGGACTCTATACAATGGAGAAAATTTCATTTTTCACCAAACTATTTTTTTAAGTTAATAAAAATGGTAATGAAATGTTGCTGGTGTATCACGTGTGGGAGAAGCAAGTTTAGACTCAAAAGCTTTCACTTTAATGATTTTTTCCTCAAATTATAGTCTGTTATAAAAATCAACTAATATTATTTTTAGTTCTATATGATTATGTGCTACTAAGAAGGGAACTATGCATTTTCAAAATTAATTTTTTTTCTGTAGCATAAAAGTACAAGAAAATCCAGCTGCATTTCTTCACGCTATACAGAAATATGTTGATCCTGAGGTTCAGTTGGTAAGTATAGGATAATTCTTGAGGTATAATTTTAATTTTTTCTTCATATCTAATAGCCTTGAAAGAAGGAATTTGAACATGTTCTCCCATGATATGTTTGCAAATTGCTGTGCATTTCCCCAAGCACCCAAGAAAGTATTTATCTTGATATTTTAATCAATATTTTGTTTTCCTTTCATGTTTCTAATATTAATTTTTAAATACTTTTTGTTACTGCTGTATCAGCCTCTTGGATGTCTACATATTTTCCAACTTACTGGGAGGATCATCTTTTACTCAAGATTTAAGATAAATTGACTCCCATCTTATCCCATAAGTGTTGGGGCACCCTGTGTTCTCCCCATTGTTTCAGGAGATTCTTGGAAGGTTTAAGTGTCTCCATGTCACCTATGGCCCCATGTCCCTGCCTCCTCTGAATTCTTGCCCGCTTTCATGGGTACCTTTTCCTCCTGCATTGCATCACCCTGAGGGACACCCACAATTGCTTCATTTCCCAAAGTATTGTGTGTGTGTGTGCGTGTGGTATGTGTGTGTGTGTTGGTGTATGTGTGTGTCCTGTGTGTGTCCTGTGTGTGTGTGATGTATCTGACTTTGCTGAGGGTTTGGGGCCAAGGCATGGTTATATCACATGTCAACATTCCAGACAAGTTAAAATTGACATCCCTTTCTTAAAAAATCTCTCAATCATTCCTATTTCTTGGAAATGTTCTCTCAGTCTCCCACAGTACTGCAGTGCTTTTCTGTCCCATCTCCTGTCTGACCCCCCTAGCTCATTCATCCCAACTCCCAACTTTCCTATTCATAGTGCATGCAAAGCAGCTTAGCTATCTCTTTGTTTCCACAAAAAATGGCCCGTAAGGATGTTACAATACAGGAAGTTATCATCCTAAGAGCATTTATTTTTCACTTTAAAAAGTAAAATCAAACTAACAGAAAAGTTGCAGGAATAGTACAAAGAACTGTAATATATCATTCACCCACATTCCCCAATTTTTGACATTTTATTTATGATTTTCTATCATTTTCCACCTCCCTCCCTTCCTATCTATCCTATTTTTTTCCTGAACCATTTGAGTGTAAGTTACAGGAGTGATGCCCATTACCTTTTAAAAAATACATTTGCACCCATTTCGTACAAACAAGGCCACTCTCCTATGGAACCATAGAACAACCATCAAAATCAGGGAGCAGTACAACTAGCTAATCCACAGACTCCACTCATATTTCTCCATTTGTCCCCCAAATGTCTTCCGTTAAAAGGATCTAATATGTTGCCCTTAGTTTCCCTGTCGCTTTCATCTCTCCTTCAGTCTGTAACAGTTCCCTAGTTTTCCCTTGACTTTGATGACCTTCCAGTTTTGAAGAGCATAAACCAGTTATTTTATATAATGTCCCTCAATTTGGGTTTGTCTAATGTTTCCTTATGATTAAATTCAGGTTATGCGCTTTTGGCAGGAGTATCACAGCAATGATTCTGTGTTCTTACTGCATCTTCCCAGGGGGGACTCCATTGATTGAGATGGTTTCTGTCAATTTTCTCCATTGTAAAGTTACACTTTTTCTCTTTGTAATTAATCAGGTTTTTTTCTTTATTTTTTTGGTAGGGAGATACTTTGAGACTATGAAAATATCCTGTTCTTCATCAGATTTTTCCTACTAGTTTTAGAATCCATTGATAATTCTTGTCTGAATCCATTACTACTCTGATGGTGGCCAAATGGTGGCTTTCTAATTTTGTACTTCCTTCTATAATTATTAGTTGGCATTATAAGGAAGAGCTTTCTCTTCTTCCCATTTGTTTGTTCACTTATTTACATCAGTATGGATTCATGGATTCCTATTTTATTTACCAGCTTATAGTCTATCACTACTGTTATTTATTTCGATATCCAAATTGTCCTTGGTTTTGCCAGTGGGAGCCCCATTCAAGCTGACTTGTGTGTCTTTTTGACACCTTCCCAGCTTTCTTGGAACAATTCCTTACTGTCTGGCACAATAAGACATTCCAGGTTAATCTAAGTTTTGCTGTCTAACTCTAGAATCATATGTTTTCCCAATGAGCCCTGATTCCTTTTGGTAGAGAACAGTATTTAGAAACCAAGATCTGGGCGCTGGGTGTGTTTATTTGCTACTGGGGTGTCACTGGCCCTAGGCTTTCCCAATGGGCAAAGCTAAGAAATATGTATATGTATGTGTGTGCATATATATACATACACACTTGCATCCATTTTATTACTGTATGTTGTTATGTATATGTTAAAATATTTTATTAAAATTTTAAAGATTAAAAACGTGTTCACGCCTCCAGTTGCAACCCAGTGCCACAGGAAAGTGTTCCCCCTTTCCATATTTGTACCTCATCTCTCTAATAGTGAGAAACATGGCCCTTATTATTCTCCACATACTTGCTTCTTTATCCGTGGTGTGTAACCAGTCTCACTTGACTCCCACCTTCTTTTGGTCCTGGTCCCCATTGGGCTATTCCTTGTTCTTCCACCTACCTTGCTTAGCCCCAGACTCATGGGATGGAAGGCAGGAAACCCCCCTAAGAGAATTTTGCTGATAATTTAAAAATATTTTTCCCAACTTTATATAATTAAGTGTAAATAATTTTAGCCCTTGACATTATGATAATGAACAGTCCTATAGGTGAAAAAAATCACGTTGTTTTCTGTTAATTATGACAGTGCCTATCTTTTCTGTAATTTGGGTGTTTTGAAAGTAGAGAATAAAACATAGGAAGGAGATGGAGTTAGGCCAGGAGAGGTCCTTCTGTGAGGGAAGTACTTGATGGGAAGTAGAGGCAGTGAGAGAGAAGGGTGGAATTTAAAAATACCAGAGCACCTGAACCTTCTTTTTCCTTATTTTCCCTCCCCTCATACCTTACACTCAAGTCCAGGTTAACAAAAAATGTGTTGTTGCTTCTTCCTTTTATTTTGCCTGTCCAGCGCCTAATGGGAAAAAGACCACAATTTAAGCTAATTCTCCACTTTGCTTATCTGTGGATGAAGTTGGGGAGGAGGCAGTGGGGATGATAGCTGGAGAGCTACAGGGAAGGATCACTGCAGTAAGGGAGGCAGCTGGAGGAAGAGCTAGGTTGGAAGGGAATTTGAGGAGACTGGCAGAATCAGATTGGCAGAGAAGCAAAGAGGAAGGAAGAGCCAAGGGAAGTGGTAGGGTTGGAGGGAGGCTTTGCAGAGTGGATGGCTGATGAGAAGGCATTTCAAATCGCTTAGATTCATTGCTCTTTAAAGGCCATTTAAGAGAAGAACTGTAGGGGCAATTCCCTGGTGGTCCAGTGGTTAAGACTTGGTGCTTTCACTGCCGTGGCCCATGCTCAATCCCTGGTCAGGGAACTAAGATACTGCAAGCTGTGTGGTGTGGCCAAATAAAAAAAATAATAAAAAAGAGAAGAACTGTGGGTATGTTAATATTTGCTTCTTGGGAACTTAAGGGCAAAAGATGTTTGCATCCATATGTTCGTGTTTTTTTAAAGCTTCCTCTGAACATAAGTAAATGAACTTTCTTTTCTTCTGTTTTTTTTTTTTTTGACTTTCAGGTAATGTGTATTCTGCCTTCTAATCAGAATAGCTATTATGATTCCATTAAAAAATATTTGAGCTCCGACTGCCCCATCCCCAGCCAGTGTGTGCTTGCTCAGACGTTGAATAAACAGGGAATGTTGATGAGCATCGCCACCAAGATTGCCTTGCAGATGACCTGTAAACTCGGAGGCGAGCTGTGGGCTGTGGAGATCCCTGTGAGGAACCGTCACTCTTTTTCTTTTAGTCATCAATCTATCTATTAATGAATTTTAAAAATTAAATCAAAGTAGGAGGAGATCTTTTCACGTGATCCTAGAAATATTTGCTTTGTTTGGTGGGTTGGTGGGTTGTATGTTTGTCTGCTCTGGGCTCCGTTACACCAGCCACTGGGAGGGTATCCAGAAGGTGAGGCGTGGCCCCTGTTCTCATGGAGCTTCGGTTAAGCTAATAACAGAATCTTTCGTGAAAGAGAATCTAGTTTGGCATCGACTTGGAGGCACTTGATTTGGAGCCTCCCAGCCGTGGTTTAAAATCTGTGCTCCATGGCCTCTGCCTTTACCTGCTTTCAGCAGGGTGATACTTTGCAGAGTAGCCTTGAACCCTGGATGGGACGCCCCCACTAGAGCTTGGGGAACCGGCAGAGCCTGTGATACAAACCTCCAAGTCGTGTTGGGAACTGAGAAAATCTTCTCCTCTTTCCTGAGCTATGGCCACCATGGGAGGAAGTGAGGAGGGTGAGGAATGAGGGAATGTTGCCTATTCCCTTAACCAGGATGTACAAGGTTACCCCCAGCTGCCCCTCCTGGAGGACATAGACAAGTGAGGATTCCTTAGAGAGCTGAAGAATGGGGAATGGAATTTCCCTTCAGATTCCTTCAGCCTCGAGACAGGGGAGAAATGGACGGGCCACTTTACCAGGATCTCTTGAGCCACTGATGGCCCTTGCCCACCCCCATAAAGGATGGTGGCCATTTTCTATTACAATGAGTCTCTTAAGCAAAGTATGTACTATATTGTTCCCTCCATCTTTTTGCTTTTTGTTTTTCTTTGAAGCAGGTTCTTATTATTCCCTTCATCTTTAAGTTTCTCTGGTTTCTGGTTTAATAATCTGCCTCATCTCGACCTTGATCTCCCTGGCACATAGCTTAACTTCAATAATTCAATAACTAGGGACAGTCTTTTAAAAACTTCATAATACATCATTGCTTGGGAAAACACCTCATTCCATTAAATCATGAAAAATTTTAATTTTACAGTTAAAGTCCCTGATGGTGGTTGGTATTGATGTCTGTAAAGATGCATTCAACCAGGGAATGGTGGTGGTTGGATTTGTGGCCAGTATTAACCCCAAAATCACCAGGTACTTTTAAAATTACCCTAACATACTCTTCAGTTATTTAGACTATTACTTGTGGTTTAACTAAAGACTTTACAGAAAGGAATAGTTTGTATTCTTCACTCATTTTTAAAATATGGACACTTATGGTCATAAATTATACTTACATCTATAAATGTGATGGATAATATTGGGGTAAAGTGTAGTTCATTAAAAAACTATTTTTATACATACATTAGGACAAGCTATTGCTCGTATGCAAATCATATTCCCCAAATGATGGCCGTGTAGAAATTCTTGTGCATTTGTTTTCTGAACACCTGCACTGTGTTGGGCTCCATACTAGGAAGTTTACATACACGATGTCAAGCAGTTGAGAATCAGATTGCCTGGATTTATATCCTGATCTGTCACTTACCTATTATGGTAAATGCTCAAGACATGCTTGCTGTTATTGTTGTTTTTAATGCTCGCAGAAACTTGATGTGGTGGTTGTTTACACAGCTATTAAAAACATAGGCAAGGGGCTTCCCTGGTGGCGCAGTGGTTGAGAGTCCGCCTGCCGATGCAGGGGACACGGGTTCGTGCCCCGGTCCGCGAAGATCCCACATGCCGCGGAGTGGCTGGGCCCGTGAGCCATGGCCGCTGAGCCTGCGCGTCTGGAGCCTGTGCTCTGCAACGGGAGAGGCCATAGCAGTGAGAGGCCCGCGTACCGCAAAAAAAAACCAACAAAAAAAACATAGGCAAGGATGAGGGATAACACATTAAGCATTGACTCATAGTACATGTTAAATTGTAGTTCTTTGAAGTGTTTCAATATTCGTAACTAAACAATGTGTTTTGAGGCTGTTTTGAACCATGTTTTCTTCCTAGAATTAAGCTATGTGATTTACTCCTCTAAATTGTGATCAGGTATATATTGGGGATTGTGGGAGACAGGAAAAGCAGCAATGTAACTGCGTGCCCCTGACTTCAGCCCAGGTTGTATGAGATCCCTGTTCTGTATGTCACTTCCTTAATCAAGCACATAAGGGACTTCCGGCTTGTTAGCAGCATTTCTAATTGCATCATTATTATTGCACAGATTTAGAGAACTGGAATAATGTGGACACATATATACCACTAAGTCATGATCTTCATTTTCCAAGTGCTTTTAATGAATAATTTGAGCAAGAGAACTTGCTTCTGAAATCTAAATAAGTTAATCATGTTAAGATTTCAATTCCCAAAAGCTTACCTATAGAAATGAAGTTTATGCTTGAGAAATCTTTGAATATTTTTAAAGTAGATCTGCTAAACTAATAAATTCCCTTATAATAATAATGTAGTGGTCTCTATTTATCAATGCTTATTATGTACCAAGTGCTGTGCTAAGTACATATGTTATCTAGTTTAATTTTTACAACAACCCTATGAGGTACTAACTACCTTACTATCTTATAAATTTCCTTGGCACAAATGAGAAAACTGAGGCTTAGGTTCACATAAAAAAGTCACATAGCTGGTGAGTATACCAGCCAGGATTTGAACCCAGAGACGTCTGATGCTAGCACTGTGCTTTAGTTTCTCGTATCAATAAATTTTATTGAGGGGGGGGGGCAGTGAGGGAGAGCATTTTAATATAATTGTAATCATACAGTGTATATAAAATTATGAACATTAATTTACTTATGTCTATTTCTTAATACTAATGCATGCTTAGAATAGAAATTTTGAAACTGAACTTTACTTTTGTTCTTTGCTTACTTTAGATGGTTCTCCCGCTGTATGCTTCAGAGAACAACGGCTGATGTTGAAGATTGCTTAAAAGTTTTCATGACTGGTACTAAAAGTGTAACAATGGGGGTGGGCTCCAAGCACTGTTCTTTCAGACCCCAAATTCATAAGCCTCTAGCAGACCAGACAGGTGGAAACAGACTTCTCAAGCCTGCCTGAGTTGACTGCCACCCAGTAGGAGACCCTGAAGTTGTGGCCTGACTCAAGCTAACAGACAGGCTCTGTTACTCTGTTATTTACATTTGTGTCTGTGTGTGATAAACTAAAAGCCAGGAGGAAAAAAAGTCTGTAGCTGCTGGTGGCTCTTGCAAGCAGTTTGAAGGTCAGAATAAACCTACCCTGGAGGAGCAAGGATTATGACAGACCAGCATTAGGTCTAGAAGTAGGAGAGAAGCTTTTGGGACTGGGATGGGGATGCTGACACATCAAGTGTGGCGTGGCAGGAGAAGACGGGAAAGGCAGCAGATGGGGAGGGTGCCCTCCTTACAATGGGATGCAGTAGAAAGAGGGGGTCTGGGGTTCCCATGCCCTTTCCAACCCTGGTCTGAATCTGGCTTGGTCATTCCCTAGCATTGTGACCTGTGCAAATCACTCCCTGATTTGCATCGTCCCAGCTATCAACTTTGGGGGGTCATAAATATTTGTTTCCAAAAAAGGTGAATTTGGTGACATATTTTGGTAGTGGGCTTACATATACGGTCATCTTCTATCAAACAAATGAATTTCCTGGGCAATAAACTCTCCTAAAACAATGGTGCCGTATATGCATGAAAAGAAATATTTTATCATATTACTTTCCCCTCACTTCAAAACCTTAGTAGCAGTTATGAAAAGCCTCTGTTGGGCAGGAGTCACTGTCTGGCCTCTGCTCTTCAGGCAATTTCTTAGAGCGAGTGGAAAATTTTCAGAGTTCATATTGTCAGCGAGAGTGATGGGTGAATCCACGTGAAGAGATGCTTTTAGAGGAACAGCCAAGTCGTTTCCTTATGTTTTCATATTTATGCTCATTAGAGAAGAAATTTACATAAAATTATCCAGTCTGTCCTTATTGAGAGGATTTATAGATTTAAAGAAACTAAATTAGTATTAATATGGGTTTGGGAAATTTGTATGTCTATTGCATGAATTAAATTTTAATTTATTGCTTAAATATTAAAATTTTACTAAAGAGAGATGCTAAGTTTGAGAATACATTATGCCATAGAAACCATAATGATTCCTTAAATAGCAGAGTTGCAGGAATGTTCTGGAAAGGTATCCATTTTTATATTATTGCAAATACAACCCAAATTAGGTATTACCCTGTCTTATCATGGTCTGAACTAGCAAGCTATTTAAATGTTAAAATATATGGGAATGTTATTCTTTGTTGGCATCAAGCAAGTCATTCTTTTCTTACTAACACCAAATCCTGCAGGGGCACTGAACAGATGGTACAAGCATAACCAGGGTTTGCCAGGACGGATAATTGTGTACCGTGACGGTGTAGGGGATGGTCAGCTAAGAACACTCATTGAATATGAAGTTCCACAGCTACTGAGCAGTGTGACAGAAGCAAGTTCAAATACCAGGTATCAAATTAGTATCCTTCCCCCACTTCCAGTTCTAGCATATTCATCGCAACTATTCAAATTACTATATGCCAGCATCTCTTTTTTTTTTCCATGCAGTTAAGTTTCACTACATTTCTGCATTATGCAAGTACAACCAACCCTAGATTGGAGGGTAGTTGGGATGGTATTACGTAAATAGTCTGGGTGGTATGAGCTTTTGGGGGCCCTGGGTCGGGGCACCAGAAGAAGGCAGGAATCCTCCAGGGTGCCTGACACTGAGATTCAGCAGGAAGCCTGCAGGGCTGCTGGCAGGTGAAGATGCTTCACACCTATTAACATGCTAGGGGAAAAAACAAGCTGTGGTTTCAACTTTGAGGCCTAAATCAAGACACAGGGCAAAAGCCTCTGACCTGCAGGCACTGATGTGCAGCTCAGGTCTGCAGAAGGTGCTGAGAGTGGTGTGTGTGCTGTGAAAGCTGGGCTACATATGAAAATCAGACCATGCTGAACACCAAGTACCTTGCTCTGCTGTCACACTTCTAGATTCAGTGTCTTGGTATATTTTCCTCCATGACTGTGTCAAGTGTTAAGTGCAAGAAAAATGTTAGAACTAGAAAATGGAGGAGGATGACGATCTTAAATTGGCTTCTTAAAATCCTCAGAAAGCGTCTTATTCTGTTGTGCATAGAGCTTGGTCTGTAGGGTTACACCGTCGTCACCACCGTCAACCAAAGTGTCGCAGCCACGAGCCCCAAAGGAGCTGAGGCTTGACCTCATTAGTAACCATCAGAAAGGAGGGAGAGAATCATAGTTTGGAGGCAGAACCACCTTTAGCTGTATCCGAAATATCAAAGCCAAAATTTCTCATTCCCCGCTGACCTTGGGTTAGTTAGATTTTATTAAGAATCACCTCCATGCAATTTGGGGATCACAGGAGTAAATTTAGCAGCTGACGGTGCTAAGGAGTTAGTTCTCCTGCACTATAACATCAACTTTTAAAAAGTTTCAAGATTGAAAACATTAATAATATATTTTTAAAATAATTAAAACACTTAGGGCTTCCTTGGTGGCGCAGTGGTTGAGGGTCCGCCTGCCGACGCAGGGGACACGTGTTCGTGCCCCGGTCCGGGAAGATCCCACATGCCGCAGAGCGGCTGGGCCCCTGAGCCATGGCCGCTGAGCCTGTGCGTCCAGAGCCTGTGCTCCGCAACGGGAGAGGCCACAACAGTGAGAGGCCCGCGTACCGCAAAAAAAAAATTAAAACACTTAAAGTGAAATTTCAGTGACCCTTGCATCCTAGAGGTTTCTTCCATGATGGGAATATTTGGATTTGGATTTGGATTTTACCAAATACTGACTTAACACTTGGTCATTTAGCATTTGGCCCATATGTGTATGTGGACCGTCCATCGATCCTCCCAGGTGCGAGTTTTGCAGGATTCAGAAGCGTTGATTTGAAGAATAAGAGGAACTTCTGGTTCTTCCTTTGCTATTCAGAAATTGAGAAGACTGAAGGTGAAAATAGAGATGATTGCTAATGGGAAGAAAATCTTGTCTCCACGGATAATTCTGAAAAATCTTTCTTTAGAAGTGCTGATCGTAGTTCATTGTCCTGTGAACCATTCTCCCGTCCCGCTTCAGTGATATAAATTGGTCAAATGACTGAGCATACCACGCTTTTGCAACAAATGAAGACAATCCTTGATTTAAAAAATTGTTTGTGTCTCTGGGGGAGGGGAGATTGGGGGTAATTTTTCTTTGTTTTGCAATGTTTCGCTGATCAATTTATTTCATTTTAAGATTACCAAAAAATATATATAAATAAATAGAAAGTTGCATGGCTTGGTTTAGTTCTCTCCATATTTATTTATTTATTTATTTATTATTTTGCCTCTCTTGTTCCAAGCCCCAAACTGTCAGTGATCGTGGTCAGGAAGAAGTGCATGCCACGATTCTTGATGGAAACAGGCCGAACTCTGCAGAACCCACCTCTTGGCACCATCGTGGATTCAGGAGCAACGCGGCCTGAATGGCAAGTCTGTTAGAAAATCCGTTTTTAACAAAGCTTGACTGTGTGTGGTCAGGTTCAGTCCTGTTCTGCGAGCTTTCTTTCTCACAGTCCTTCTTTTCCCCTCAGGTATGACTTTTACTTGATCAGCCGGGTTGCCTGTCGGGGAACCCTTAATCCCACCTACTATAATGTCATTTATGATGACAACGGCCTGAAGCCTGACCACATGCAGAGACTCACATTCAAACTGTGCCACCTCTACTACAACTGGCCAGTAAGTGACAGCTGTTTATTTAGGTACAGAGTGGTACTCAAGGTGCCTACCAGGGAATTGTCACCCAATTCACCTTGGTGTCCCAACCCCTGGCACAATGCCTGATTTTCCACAAAGGAAGGATGAATGAATGAATGAATGACTTCTTAAGTCCACAGTGGATGAAACCCAGTCTATCATAGGCATAAAATAGCAGTAACTCTATAATGCATTAGCGTTGATAATTTTTCTAGAAGACTTTATTATATACATTTTCTTATGCCAGCCTGGGAGGAAATCAGGGTATTGTTATTTCCAAGTTACAGATGAGGCAATTGAAGACAACTCAGATGTTGTGTCTGGTGGGAAAGTAACAGACTTGGCTCTGTTCTGTATTCCTATACATTAGGCCCAGAGCTGCTCACCAAGTCCAAAGTCAAGATTTGCTCTGAGCCCCTTGGAACATCAAGTTGTAGGAAACTTAGATCAGCCCTAAGCATGTGGCTCGCAGGTCCCAGCACCGGGAAGCCAGACTGGCCCTCTCTGCTCTCCCATCTTGCTAAGTGAATTTAAGTTCCCAGGAGAAAGGGTGCCCTTTGTTGATTGAGTTTGGTTCCAATTGACTTACATTCTATCGTGTATAAAACTAGTGGATGAAAAAACTCAGGAAAAAAATATCACTTTGAAGAGGAAGTTATCCTCTTAATCATTACCAATACTTTTTCCTCCTTAGGGCCTAATCAGTGTTCCAGCCCCGTGTCAGTATGCACACAAGCTGACCTTTCTGGTGGCACAAAGCACTCATAAAGAACCAAGTTTGGAATTAGCCAATTCTCTCTTCTACCTGTGATGACACGAACCACGGGCATCCCTAGCGGAGGTTTCTGAGGAGTCGTTGGTGTACTTCGTACAAATCTGCCGTGAGCTCGAGGCTGTGACTGGGGGAAGGAGATTCAGTTTAGTTTTAACTTACGGAAAAGAAAAAAACCCCAAATAACTGAATCTGAAATGGTTCAAAAGAAATGTATGTTGTTTTATTTTAAAGGTTACTTGCTTGAAGTGAATGCTTATTGTGGTGTACGGAATTAAAATGTACTATCATCTGAAAGTAATACTACAAAGCTAAATAGCTTCTAAGAAAATAAATGTTTGCATGATGTTTTGATGGTAGGCAAACGGGGTCTACTTTCTACACTAAAATTTGCAGAAGTTTTCTTAAATTATGTTACAGAGCGTTTTGTTGAGTGGTTTAAATAGTTGTTAGAAAATAAAGAACATTCAGAGCATCACATGTGTGTTTACTATTATTCAGATTTCAGTTGGCATTTCATGTGAATTTCATTATTTAAGGGTTTTCAGCAAAGACTCTTACCCAGTAGACCACTTCACCATCACTCTTTGAGTTATATTTCTAAAAATGAATATTTCACTTATTCTCTCTTTTTGAAAATTGAAGTGTAGTTAATTTACAATGTTGTGTTTCAAGTGTACAGCAAAATGATTCAGTGATATATATATATATGTGTGTGTGTGTGTGTGTATATATATATATATTCTTTTTCAGATTTCACTTGTTCTCTTAGGGAATTTTATTTCTCTTAGGGAATTTTATTTCACTTAGTAGCAACTGCTCTCATTGATGACCTTGCTTCCTACTGCACAGAAAAGACAGACGCCATGAGGAGAGAACTTGCACAGACTACCATCCCATCTACCCACCTAAGGGCATCTCTGTGCATAGACCCTGCCCCTCGCCTCATTATCATAAATAAACTGTGTCTGCGCTCCTGTGGAAGGCCCTCCACTGGTGTACTAAATCCCGTTCCCTCTGCTCTATCGAGAACACTGCTTTAGCAATCCTTCCCTCTCCCTTCTGCATCATCAATTTCCCTCTCGCACTGGATTATTCCCATCAGCATTGTAAATCTACTCTTATTTCTTCCATATTAAAACAGAAACATTTGCCCTCCAGCTCCCACCCCATTTCTTTGCTCCTCTTTACAGAAAAATGAACCCAGTTCCATACTCCACTCAGAATTTCACCACAACCACGAGAGCAAAATTGCTTTTGTCAAGGTGGCCAGTGACCTCCGTTTTATTAAATCCGATGGTCAATTCTCAGTCCTCACCTTCCCTGACCTGTCACAGCATTTGACCCAGTTGGTCATTTCCTCCATCTTGAGACACTCCACGTGGCCTCTAGGATAACACTCTCCTGGTTTCTCTCCTGTTGCATCCATCACTCATTCTCAGTTTCCGTTGCTGGTTTCTCCTCATCTTCTCTCCCTTTCACAAGACTGCCCCAGGGATGAGAATATTTCGATGCAGGAAAGTTCGGAGTTCCAGATTCTTCTCCCAGGGGAGAGAGTGTGTGAAAGGCTGCGGTGAAGTGGGAAGCAGAGAGCAGAAGGTTCTCTCTGAGGGATGAGGGGAAGCAGACACCAATGCAGAGATCGTTTAAGAGAGCACAGTCTTCTCCTGTTTGAGAGTTTTGTCCGGGCCGGGCAAAAATGCACCCACCATGGGTCCACTCCAGTAATAGTAACAATAACCTTTTGTGGGGTATAAGGGTGGAGGGGGGGTTAATACATTGCAGGCACAGTGCTAAGCACTTTACATACACATTAACTCTTCACAACAACTATATGAATTAGGCATTATAATGACCATTTTACAGGTGGTGAAACTGAGCCGTGTGGCTAACCAAAGTTTATAAAATTAATAATTGTGGAGCTAGAACTTGTCCTCAGGTGTGTTTGACTCCAAAGCCTCAGAGGTGAACCACAAGACTCTACTGCCTTAATAAAAGATTAAAAAAAAACTTCTCCCAGAGTTCTTAGATGAGGGAGTGCCTTATATGCCTTAAAATTGGCCTTGAATAGCAAGTCTTAGAGGCAAGGCACTGTATAAATCCAGAGTGGTTGTGTTTTTGTGTTGACGATGTGGTTTTCTTCCTTCCAAGTACAAGGATGATGTAAAGCGCCACCAGCTAACAGCCGGCTTGTATAAACCTACATGCAGCACGTTGATGAGACAAGCCACAGGCCTGTAGAGTTCTTCATCCTTTTACCTATTAAGCACTGTCCAAGGTAGCGGCTCTTTACCATTTTAACCCACCAGGGGGCACACAAGGACTGTCGTATAGGCCGAGCCCCCGGCCTTTGCCTGGTCCATGCGGTACAACAGATTGTGGAAGAATAGCCAACCCCAAGTGAGCTGCCAGAGGGCAGCATAGATTAGGAAACTCTTCATTTGAGCTCTGGTTCCAACTCTTTTAGCTTTGGGATGTGATTGGGATGTGATAACTTCTCCTCTATGAGACTGTTACCCAATTTGCAATGTGAGAAGGGGTTGGAGTAGACCAGTAGCGCTCAACCATGGAAACATTAGAACTTCCTATATTTAAAAGCTTTGTAAAAAAACATTGGCACCTGGGCCCACTTCCAGAAATAATGATTTTATTGGTCTGAGGTGAAGTCTGATCATCAGGTGATGCTGACGGTTAGCCAGGGTTGAGGACTACTGGTCTAGGGCAGTAGTCCTGGGTTTGAATCCCAGAACCACCACTTACCAGCTGTATGACCTTGGGCAAGTGTCTTAACGTCTCTGAGCCTCAATGTATCTACCTGTAAAGACACCTAACAATGTTCACATTGTACAAATGTGTAGAAATGTCCAGTCTAGGGTATCTGGGTTTAAACAAGAGCGCCATGTTATTATACTTCATGAGACATGAAGTGACATAATTTATTAGTCAGCAAATACAGGTCCATGTAATGTGCCAGGTGCTATGCTAGGTTCTGAATTCTACAATCTTGCTTAAAGGAAAGCTTAATGTTTTCTCTAGATATAAGCAGTCTACCAGTTGCTGTTTTAGGGAGTGAGTTTTTTGGTTTTGCTTTTATTTGGGGGTTGGAAAGCAGGCTCTGGAAGAGATCATACTTTGAATACATTTCCATGGCAGCCATGAAGGGCACTAATCACACCTCCTGCAACTGGCTGACAGCCTCCAGATGCTACGCTCAGGGTCCACTGCAGTGGTGATGTTGAGAGCAGGCTCACCCCAGGCTGCTCCTTGCCACTGACTGGGCCCAGCAGAGGTGCTAGATTTGGGCCATTTCTGCCCAACATGGGACTCCACTATTGGGCAGTCCTCTTTGACTTGACCAAGGCTTTCTTAGAACTGCCCTGTAGTCTGGGGCTCTTCCTACCAACCCACTTCCCTTCCCCCTCTCCTTTCATGGATGTCAGACTGGCATCTTGGTCTGTATGCTCTCCCTGCTTAACTACCCCCTCTCACTTTCATCCTTCACAGGCTTTTCTCTCAATAAATCTCTGAAAAGTCTAATTCTGCCTTGGTGTCTGTTTCTTGAGGGACTCAAACTGACACAACTTCCTTAACCACTAAGTCATTTTTAAGTTTTTAATAAAAATGAGCTGATTCGTAGTCTTAGGAATCCCCATTGACCACAACCTGAAATTTAAAAGAAAACTATTTATCTTGAGATATCATATGTTTAAAATATTGGATTTCAAGTTAGCCACTTCCCATAGGACAGTTTACTCTTAACTCTTCCTAACACACTTCAACATCTCAGACATGAAATGCCTGCTTCTGAGAAGTGCTGTCAAATGCCTGAGTTTTGTTGCTCAGGTAAATTTGTACTTTTCACTTTCAACTTGACCCATTACCCCCTGGCCAAGATAATCCAACAGTCCTGATGGGAAAGATGAGCAAAGGATTTGTTTTGAAGGGGGAGAGAGTGAGGATGACTGAAGAATTTAAGACGGAATCCAGTTCCTTCCAATTTACTGAGAAAGTTTTAAAAAATCCTCAATTAATTTTAAATTTATAAAAATAATAGACTTTTGGGCTTCCCTGGTGGCGCAGTGGTTGAGAGTCCGCCTGCCGATGCAGGGGACATGGGTTCGTGCCCCGGTCTGGGAAGATCCCACATGCCGCGGAGTGGCTGGGCCCGTGAGCCATGGCCGCTGAGCCTGCGCGTCCGGAGCCTGTGCTCTGCAACGGGAGAGGCCACAACAGTGAGAGGCCCGCATACCACAAAAAAAAAAAAAAAAGACTTTCATTATGGAATATTTGGAATGTACAAAAACATATAATGAGGTGGAAAAAGAGTCACCAATACACCTACTACCCAGAAGTACATACTGTCAACATTCTGATATATACTTTTCATCTAGTCCTTTAGCTATACCCTACATATAGTTTTATATACTTTATTTTTCACATATGATTATAACATGTTTTTTGTATTTTGTTAAAAATTTGGTAAGCGTAAATTTTAATGATTGAATAATATTTTATTGTACAGATGTAACAATTTCCCCTCTCTTTTTAAAAATTTATTTTCTTGAAATATAGCTGAGTTACAATGTTGTGTTAATTTCTGCTGTACAGCAAAGTGATATATATATATATATACATATTCTTTTTCAGGATATTGAATATAGTTCCCTGTGCTGTACACTAAGACCTTGTCGTTTATCCATTCTACACATAATAGTTTGCATCTGCTAACCCCAAACTCCCAGCCCATCCTTCCTCCATTCCACTGCATATTTCGCTCTCTATTGTAGCTCTAGGTTGTTTCGAATTTTCCCTTACTATAAAAAGATGGCATAATTTTTCTTCACAGTATTTTGGGTTTGTTCCTTGGGTTAGATTCTTAAAAGTGAAATTAATAAATCAAAAAGAATACTTTTTAGGTGCTTGGTATATATTGCAAATTTTTTCCTCAAAATGTCATATCTTAGGCTCTCACAGCTAACAAGTTTTGTATATTCTCATTAGAAGCAAAATATGTTGTTAATATGGTAGATGTCAGATAGTTTGTTTTTATTTATATATATTTGATTACTGGCAAAGGAAAACAATTTGAAAATGTGTATTAGCCATTTATATATATATATATATATATTTTGAATTTTATTTTTTTATAGAGCAGGTTCTTATTAGTCATCCATTTTATGCACATCAGTGTATACATGTCAATCCCAATCTCCCAATTCATCACATCACCCCCACCCCCACCCCCACGGCTTTTGCCCCTTTGTGTCCATACATTTGTTCTCCACATCAGTGTCTCAATTTCTGTCCTGCAAACCGATTCATTTGTACCATTTTTCTAGGTTCTACATATATGCGTTAATATATGATATTTGTTTTTCTCTTTCTGACTTACTTCACTCTGTATGAGTGTCTCTAGATCCATCCACGTCTCTACAAATGACCCAATTTCGTTTCTTTTTATGACTGAGTAATATTCCATTGTATATATATACCACATCTTCTTTATCCATTCATCTGTCGAAGGGCATTTAGGTTGTTTCCATGACCTGACTATTGTAAATGGTGCTGTAGTGAACATTGGGGTCATGTGTCTTTTTGAACTATGGTTTTCTCTAGGTATATGCCCAGTAGTGGGATTGTGGGTCATATGGTAATTCTATTTTTTAGTTTTTTAAGGAACCTCCATATTGTTCTCCATAGTGGCTGTATCAATTTACACTCCCACCAACAGTGCCCTAGGGTTCCCTTTTCTCCACACCCTCTCCAGCATTTGTTGTTTGTAGAGTTTCTGATGATGCCCATTCTAAATGGTGTGAGGTGATACCTTCTTGTAGTTTTGATTTGCATTTCTCTAACCATTGGTAATGTTGAGCAGCTTTTCATGTGCTTCTTGGCCATCTGTATGTCTTCTTGGGAGAAATGTCTATTTAGGTCTTCTGCCATTTTTGGATTGGGTTGTTTGTTTTTTTAATATTGATCTGCATGAACTGTTTATATATTTTGGAGATTAATCCTTTGTTGATTCATTTGCAAATATTTTCTCCCATTCTGAGGATTGTCTTTTTGTCTTGTTTATGGTTTCCTTTGCTGTGCAAAAGGTTTGAAGTTTCATTAGGTCCCATTTGTTTATTTTTGTTTTTATTTCCATTACTCTAGGAGGTGGATCAAAAAAGATCTTGCTGTGATTTATGTCAAAGAGTGTTCTTCCAATGTTTTCCTCTAAGAGTTTTATAGTGTCCTGTCTTACATTTAGGTCTCTAATCCATTTTGAGTTTATTTTTGTGTATGGTGTTAGGGAGTGTTCTAATTTCATTCTTTTACATGTAGCTGTCCAGTTTTCCCAGCACCACTTATTGAAGACACTGTCTTCTCTCCATTGTATATCCTTGCCTCCTTTGTCATAGATTAGTTGACCATAGGTGTGTGGGTTTATCTCTGGGCTTTCTATCTTCTTCCATTCATCTGTGTTTCTGTTTTTGTGCCAGTACCATATTGTCTTGATTACTGTAGCTTTGTACTATAGTCTGAAGTCAGGGAGTCTGATTCCTCCAGCTCTGTTTTTTTTCCCACAAGACTGCTTTGACGATTCAGGGTCTTTTGTGTCTCCATAAAAATTTTCAGATTATTTTGTTCTAGTTCTGTAAAAAACACCATTGGTAATTTGATAGGGATTGCATTCAATCTGTAGATTGCTTTGGGTAGTATAGTCATTTTCACAATATTGATTCCTCCAATCCAAGAACATGGTATATCTCTCAATCTGTTGGTATCATCTTTAATTTCTTTCATCAGTGTCTTACAGTTTTCTGCATATGGATCTTTTGTCTCCCTAGGTAGGTTTATTCCTGGTTATTTTATTCTTTTTGTTGCAATGGTAAATTGGAGTGTTTCGTTAATTTCTCTTTCAGATTTTTCATCATTAGTATATAGGAATGCAAGAGATTTCTGTGCATTAATTTTGTATCCTGCAACTTTACCAAATTCATTGATAGCTCTAGTACTTTTCTGGTGGCATCTTTAGGATTCTTTATGTATTGTATCATGTCATCTGCAAACAGTGACAGTTTTACTTCTTTTCCAATTTGTATTCCTTTTATTTCTTTTTCTTCTCTGATTGCCATGGCTAGGACTTCCAAAACTATCTTGAATAATAGTGGTGAGAGTGGACATCCTTGTCTTGTTCCTGATCTTTGAGGAAATGCTTTCAGTTTTTCACCATTGTGAATGATGTTTGCTGTGGGTTTGTTGTATATGGCCTTTATTATGTTGAGGTAGGTTCCCTGTATGCCCACTTTCTGGAGAGTTTCTATCATAAATGGGTGTTGAATTTTGTCAAAAGCTTTTTCTGCATCTATTCAGATGATCATATGGTGTTTCTTCTTTAATTTGTTAATATGGTGTATCACATTGATTGATTTGCGTATACTGAAGAATCCTTGCATTCCTGGGATAAATCCCACTTGATCATGGTGTATGAACCTTTTAATGTGTTGTTGGATTCTGTTTGCTAGTATTTTGTTGAGGATTTTTGCATCTATATTTATCAGTGATATTGGTCTGTAACTTTCTTTTTTTGTAGTATATTTGTCTTTTTTTGGTATCAGGGTGATGGTGGCCTCATAGAATGAGTTTGGGAGTGTTCCTTCCTCCTTAAATTTTTGGAAGAGTTTGAGAAGGGTAGGTGTTAGTGCTTCTCTAAATGTTCAATAGAATTCACCTTTGAAGCCATCTGGTCCTGGACTTTTGTTTGTTGGAAGATTTTTAATCACAGTTTCAATTTCATTACTTGTGATTGGTCTGTTCATATTATCTATTTCTTCCTGGTTCAGTCTTGGAAGGTTATACCTTTCTAAGAATTTGTCCATTTCTTCCAAGTTTTCCATTTTATTGGCATAGAATTGCTTGTAGTAGTCTCTTTGGATGTTTTGTATTTCTGTGGTGTCTGTTGTAACTTCTCCTTTTCCACTTCTAATTTTATTGATTTGAGTCCTCGCCCTCTTTTTCTTGATGAGTCTAGCTAATGGTTTATCAGTTTTGTTTATCTTCTCAAAGAACAAGCTTTCAGTTTTATTGATCTTTGCTATTGTTTTCTTTCTTTCTATTTTATTTATGTCTGCTCTGATCTTTATGATTTCTTTCCTTCTGCTAAATTTGGGTTTTGTTTGTTCTTCTTTCTCTAGTTCCTTTAGATTTAAGGTTATATTGTTTATTTGAGATTTTTCTTGTTTCTTGAGGTAGGCTTGTATAGCTATAAACTTCCCTCTTAGAACTGCTTTTGCTGCATCCCATAGGTTTTGGATTGTCGTTTTTTCATTGTCATTTGTCTCTAGGTATTTTTTGATTTCTTCAGTGATCTATTGGTTATTTAGTAACGTATTGTTTAGCCTCCGTGTGTTTGTGATTTTTACGTTTTGTTCCCTGTAATTGATTTCTAATCTCCTAGCATTGTGGTCAGAAAAGATGCTTGATATGATTTCAGTTTTCTTAAATTTACTGAGGCTTGATTTGTGACCCAAGATGTGATCTATCCTGGAGGATGTTCTGTGCACACTTGAGAAGAAAGTGTAGTCTGCTGTTTTTGGATGGAATGTCCTATAAATATCGATTAAATCTATCTGGTCTATTGTGTCATTTTAAGCTTGAGTTTCCTTATAAATTTTCAGTTTGGTAGATCTGTCCATTGGTGTAAGTGAGGTGTTAAAGTCCTGTACTATTATTGTGTTACTGTCGATTTCCTCTTTTATAACTGTTGGCAGTTGCCTTATATATTGAGGTGCTCCTATGTTGGGTGCATATATATTTATAATTGTTATATCTTCTTCTTGGACTTATCCCTTGATCATTATGTAGTGTCCTTCCTTGTCTCTTGTAACATTCTTTATTTTAAAATCTATATTATCTGATATGAGTATTGCTACTTCAGCTTTCTTTTGATTTCCATTTGCATGGAATATCTTTTTCCATCCCCTCACTTTCAGTCTGTATGTGTCCCTAGGTCTGAAGTGGGTCTTTTGTAGATAGCATATATATTGGTCTTATTTTTGTATCCATTCAGCAAGCCTGTGTCTTTTGGTTGGAGCATTCAATCCATTCACATTTAAGGTAATTATTGATATGTATGTTCCTATGACCATTTTCTTAATTGTTTTGGGTTTGTGTTTGTAGGTCCTTTTCTTCTCTTGTGTTTCCTACTTAGAGAAGTTCCTTTAGCATTTGTTTTAGAGCTGGTTTGGTGGTGCTGAATTCCCTAGCTTTTGCTTGTCTGTAAAGCTTTTGATTTCTCCATCGAATCTGAATGAGATCCTTGCTGGGTAGAGTAATCTTGGTTGTAGTTCTTCCCTTTCATCACTTTAAGTATATCATGCCACTCCCTTCTGGCTTGTAGAGTTTCTGCTGAGAAATCAGCTGTTAACCTTACGGGTGTTCCTTTATATATTATTTGTCATTTTTTCCTTGCTGCTTTCAATAATTTTTCTTTGTCTTTTATTTTTTCCAATTTGATCACTATGTGTCTCAGCATGTTTCTCCTTGGGTTTATCCTATATGTGACTCTGCACTTCCTGGACTTGGGTGGCTATTTCCTTTCCCATGTTAGGGACATTTTTGACTATAATCTCTTCAGATATTTTCTTGGGTCTTTCTCTCTCTCATCTCCTTCTGGGACCCCTACAATGTGAATGTTGTGGCCTTTCATGTTGTCCCAGAGGTCTCTTAGGCTGTCTTCATTTCTTTTCATTCTTTTTTCTTTATTCTGTTCCATGGCAGTGAATTCCAGCATTCTGTCTTCCAGGTCACTTATCCATTCTTCTGCACAGTTATTCTGCTATTGATTCCTTCTAGTGTAGTTTTCATTTCAGTTATTGTATTGTTCATCTCTGTTTGTTTGTTTTTTAATTCTTCTAGGTTTTTGTTAAACATTTCTTGCATCTTCTCGATCTTTGCCTCCATTCTTTTTCCGAGGTCCTGGATCATCTTCACTATCATTATTCTGAATTCTTTTTCTGGAAAGTTGCCTATCTCCACTTCATTTAGCTGTTTTTCTGGGGTTTTATCTTGTTCCTTCATCTGGTACATAGCCCTCTGCCTTTTCATCTTGTCTATCTTTCTGTAAATGTGGTTTTTGTTCCACAGGGTTGGAAACTTCAGGATTGTAGTTCTTCTTGCTTCTTCTGTCTGCCCTCTGGTGGATGAGGCTGTCTAAGAGGCTTCTGCAAATTTTCTGATGGAAGGGACTGGTGGTGGGTGGAGCTGGCTGTTTCTCTGGTGGACAGAGGGCAGTAAAACTTTAATCCACTTGACTGCTGATGAATGGGGCTTGTACCCTCCCAGTTGGTTGTTTGGCCTGAGGTGACCCAACACTGGAGCCTTTCTGAGCTCCTTGGTAAGGCTAATGGTGGACTCTGGGAGTGCTGAGACAAAGGAGTACTTCCCAGAACTTCCACCGCCAGTGTCCCTGTCCTCATGATGAGACAGAGCCATCCCCCGCCTCTGCAGGAGACCCTCCAACACCAGCAGGTAGGTCTGGTTCAATCTCCTTTGGGGTCACTGCTCCTTCCCCTGTGTCCCAATGCGCACCCTACTTTGTGTGTGCCCTCCAAGAGTGGAGTCTGTTTCCCCTAGTCCTGTCGAAGTCTTGCAGTCAAATCCCACTAGATTTCAAAGTCTGATTCTCTAGGAATTCCTCCTCCCACTGCTGGACCCCCAGGTTGGGAAGCCGGACATGGGGCTCAGAATCTTCACTGCAGTGGGTGGAATTCTGTTGTATAAGTGTTTTCTGTTTGTGGGTCACCCACCCCGCAGTTATGGGATTTGATTTTATTGGGATTGTGCCCCTCCTACCATCACATTGTGGCTTCTCCTTTGTCTTTGGATGTGGGGTATCTTTTTTGGTAAGTTCCAGTGTCTTCCTGTCGATGACTGTTCAGCAGTTAGTTGTGATTCTGGTGTTCTCACAAGAGAGAGTGAGAGCATGTCCTTCTTGCCATTTGTATTTTTTGTTTGTGTTTTTCTTGACTTCTGTAAGGCTTTTTTCTTTTTTTTTTTGTGGTACGCGGGCCTCTCGCTGTCGTGGCCTCTCCCGTTGCGGAGCACAGCCTCCGGACGCGCAGGCTCAGCGGCCATGGCTCAGGGGCCCAGCCACTCCGCGGCATGTGGGATCCTCCCGGACCGAGGCATGAACCCGTGTCCCCTGCATCAGCAGGCGGACTCTCAACCACTGCGCCACCAGGGAAGCCCAAAGGCTTTTGTATTTTAAAGATATTAATAATTTGTCATACTTTGGTACCTATGTCTCTAATTTACCATGTGCTTTTAAATTTTGTTTATGTTGTCTTTTCAGCTTCAGAAATTTTAAGTTTATATATTCAAATTATCACTGTTTTCTTTTAATGTTACTAAAGCAGAGTGTGATTTGAAACCTAGAAAATCTATCCCTGTCTAGATATTTGACAAATATGACCTTTTCTTGGTTTTTATTTCCTTTCCTATAGTCCTGTGAATCCATCTATATTATATTTTAGTGTAACGTGAGTACTGTATCTAAGCTATTTTCCCCAAATCTGGAAGAGAATTGATGAGTTAAAAGAGAACCAAATATAAATCCTGAAAATTAAAAATAGAATCATTGAAATAAATACCTCAATCGATTTGTTAACCAGACAAAGAGAGGATTAATAAATCAGAAAGCAGACTTTAGGAAATCAGTAGATTTAGAATGCAGTACAAAGAGCTACACGTGGAGTGTAAAATGAGACACCTCACCACACATTTGGTAGAAGTTCCAGAAATAGGAAATACAACGAACAGGTAGAAGATGGAGGCAATTTTCAAGAGATAATGCCTTCAAATGTTCCAAAATTGGAACATACATTCTTAGAGTGAAAAAAAAATCACAAGGAGAATAAATAAGAAAGTTTCATACTTAATACAGTTTGATGAAATTATAGAACATCAAGTATAAGGGAAAATCTTAAAAGATTTCCAGAAAGAAGTGTAGACTTGCAGACCACCTGCAAAGAAGCAATAACACTGCCTGTAGAATAAGTGAGAAAAAAATTGAATAATATCTTTAAAGTCTTGAGAGAAAAGAATAATGAAGAATAATCTATGTGCAGCTAAATGAACTTTGAAGAATGAGTGATACATTTAAAAATTCAAATATAATGAGGGTTTACTGCCCACAGACCCTTGCTGAAAGAGCTACTAAAGAATGTACTTCAGTATAACAGAAAACAAACCCACTGAACAAAGCAAAGATGAGTAAAGAAATTAGTAAAATATGTTGTAAATCTAAACTAATATTGGTTGTTTAAGCTCATACAACTTAATAACAACAACAACAAACAAAATTGAAAAATGGGTGAAGACCTAAATAGACACTTCTCCAAAGAAGACATATAGATGGCCAATAGACACATGAAAAGATGTTTATCATCGTTAATTATTAGAGAAATGCAAATCAAAACTGCAATGAGGTACCACCTCACACGGGTCAGAATGACCATGGTTAAAAAGTCTACAAATAGCAAATGCTGGAAAAAAAAGGTGTGGAAAAAAAAAGGAACCCTCCTATAATGTTGATGGGAATGTAAGTTGGGGCAGCCACTATGGAAAACAGTATGGAGTTCCTTAAAAAACTAAAAACAGAGTTGTCATGTGATTCAGCAATCTCACTTCTACACACACATCCAGACAAAACTATAAATCAAAAAAGATAAAGGCACCCCTATGTTCAGAGCAGCACTATTCACAATAGCCAAGACATAGAAACAACCTAAGTGTCTATCAACCGATGAATGGATAAAGAAGATGTGGTATATATACACAATGCAATATTATTCAGCCATAAAAAAGAATGAAATAATGCCATTTGCAGCAACATGGTTGGGCCTAGAGATTATCATACTAAGCGAAGTAAATCAGACAGAGAAAGACAAATATCATGATATCCCTTATATGTGGACACTAAAGGAATGATACAAAAAAATTTTATTTACAAAACAGAAACAGACTCACAGACATAGAAAACAACTTACAGTTACCAAAGGGAAAAGGTTGGAGGGGAGGGGTAAATTAGGAATTTGGGAGTAACATATACACAGTACTATATATTAAATAGATAAACAACAAGGACCTAGTGTATAGCAGAGGGAACTATACTCAATAACCTATATGGGAAAAGAATATATACATTCTTTTTCAGATTATATATATATATATATATATATTCTTTTTCAGATTATATATATATATATATATATATATATATATATATATATTCCTTGCTGTATTATTTTTAAAGCAAATCTATACATCCTACAATTAAAATCTGGCTCTTTGTGGGGAGAGACCGGTAGAAAATAGTTTTAGCAAGACTCATGAAGAAAAAGAGAAGGCAGAAATAAAACAATGTTAGGGGTAAAAAATGCACAGTAGAGATCTTAAAATATCATGTTAATAACACCATTATGCCAATAATTTTGAACATTTGAAAGAAAGGTATAATTTTCTAGAACTATGTAAATTAAGACCATTTATCCCAAAATGAATAGAAAAATTTACTATATTATAGTGGTTAAGAGCATAGCTCCTACAGCCAGACTGCCTGTGTTTGATTTTGGCTCTGCTGTTAACTGTGTGAACTTCAGCAAGCTACCTAACTTTTCTTTGCCTGAGTTTCCTCATATGTAAAATGGGAATAATAACTACACCTAGATCATAAGACTGTTGTGTTGATTAAATAAATATTTGTTGTTGAAATGCTTAGATTAGAACAAGGGCCTCGTACTGTGTAAGTGTTACCTACTGCTAATATGGTAGTGACAAAATAACAAGAGATTGCATCGGTAGTCAAAAATGTCCTCCCTAAAAAGGAAACAGAGCCAGAAAGATTTACAGCTGAGTTTTACTATAGTCAAGGAACAGATAATTCCTATCTTATACAAACTGTTCCAGAGAGTAGACAAGTAGACAAAGCCATTCTGTTTATTTTATGAGACAATATAATTTGCTTCCCAAACCAAAGACACTATAAAAAAGAAAACCACATGCCAAACTCACTTATAAACATAGATGTAAAAAATCCAAGTAAAATGTTAACAGATCCAGTTTAGCTGAATAGAAGAATACATTTAAAAAATATAACCTAGCATGATTTATCCCAGAGATGTACAGAAGTTTTAACTTAAGAAAATCTGTCAGTGTAATTCACCATGTTAGCAGGGTAAAAGAGACAAAAAAAAAAAAAAAAATCCACATGATCACTGAAAAGGTGCAGACTAAGCTTTCAAGAAAATTTAGAACTAATTTGTGACTTAAAAAGACAATTCTTAACAAAGTGTAGATAGAAGAAAACTTGAACATCCTTGAGTTGAAAAAAAGGCATCTGACAAAAACGTACATCATATCATAATCAATTTTATCATATTACATAAAACAAGTGCTTAGAAGCTTTCCATTAAAGTCAAAAACAAGACAAAGATATCCACTACCACATCATCAATACTGTGTTATAATTACATCTAATATAAATTATCATTATTCATTCATGGTGTGATTGTCTATTTAGAAAACCTAAGAAATTCTTCAGAACTAATAAAATCACTCAACAGGATAGATCATATAAAACTACCTTCAAAAACAAATAGCAGGGCTCCCCTGGTGGCGCAGTGGTTGAGAGTCCACCTGTCGATGCAGGGGATGCAGGTTCATGCCCCGGTCCGGGAGGATCCCACGTGCTGCGGAGCGGCTCGGCCCGTGAGCCATGGCTGCTGGGCCTGAGCGTCTGGAGCCTGTGCTCAGCGACGGGAGAGGCCACAACAGTGAGAGGCCCCGTACCACAAAAAAACAAAAACAAAAACATAGCATTTCCACAGGCTAGCATTATACAAAGAAATTGAAAAAAATCTAATTTAGCAATAAAAGTAATTTGATGCCTAAGAGTAAATAAAACAAAAACTTTGTAAAATTTTTTGCTGAGAAAATTTCAAAAATGGTATTGAAAAACATATAAAAACCTTTAAAAAAGTAAACAGATATGCAGTACTCATGAATAGGAAGATTCAATATGGTAAGGATGGTAACGCGCCTTCAAATAAATCTAAATTTTTAATGCAATTCCAATAAAAATCCTAACATGGTTTTTCATAAAACTTGTAAAGTTATCTCAAAATTAATGTGATAGAATAAAAGCCCCAAAATATCCAATGTAATTCTGAAAAAGAATAACAAGAAAGGAATGCTTATTCCACCCATTATCAGAATTTATTTTAAAGCTAAATAAGTAAAACAGTGTGGCTTTGGTTGAGTCATAGATAAAAGATCAGTTGTGCAGATTAGAAATTCCAAAGCAAGTACATGTATGGAAACTTATTTAATGGAGCTGGCATTACAGATCTGAAAGGAAAGGATGAATGACTTAATCAAAGGGACCAGGTAGCTGTGCTTCCTACACAAAGAAAGTTAGATTTTCATCTTACATGAAAAAAAGAAATTTCATGTAGATTAAAGACCTAACCATTAAAAACAAAAATTGTAACAATTAGAAGAAAACAGAGGGAATATTTTTAAGATATTAGGGTAGAGAAATGTATTTTATATATTTTAAACAATACATTAAAAAGCATAAATTTTAAAAATTGTTAACTTTCACCATGTCAAAATGTAAGCTTCCAAATGACAAATGAGATAGTAGTAATGTTAAAAGACAAACAACAGACTGAAACAATATATTTGTAACATGTACAATAAGAAAAGGATTATTACTCCAAAAATGTGAAAAAAAATGCTATTAAGTTAATTTAAAAAAAAAAACAACAACACCCAATAGAAAAGTGGGCAAAAAGATGAACAAGCAATTCACGGTAAAAGAAACCACATGACTAATGAATACTTGAGATGATGCTCAAGTTCACTAGTAATCAGGAAAATTCAAAATAAAATACTAATGAGATTTAATTTCACTTTCCTAACATTGGAAAAAATTAAAAAGTCTTCTGATACTAATTGTTGTTGAGAATGCAAGGAAACAAACTTAAACATCGTTTCTGGAGTGTGAAGTTGTACAACCATACTGGAAGGCCTATACCCTACAAACCAGCAATTCTACTTTGAGGTATGTACTTTCGAGAGTCTCCTGTACGTGTGTAAAGGAAGAGAATGAATTAAATATCCTACAGTCATACTATAGAATACTATATAGAAGTTAAAAGAAAGGAGCTAGCTAGTTCTATGTAGACCTACATGAATGGTTCTCAAAAATAATGTTGGGGGCTACCCTGGTGGTGAAGTGGTTGAGAGTCTGCCTGCTGATGCAGGGGACACGGGTTCGTGCCCCGGTCCGGGAAGATCCCACATTCCGCGGAGCGTCTGGGTCCGTGAGCCATGGCCTCTGAGCCTGCGCATCCGGAGCCTGTGCTCCACAACGGGAGAGGCCACAACAGTGAGAGGGCTGCGTACCGCAAAAAAAAAAAAAAAGAAAAAAAGAATTATGGTTTTCTATGGGTATATGCCCAGTAGTGGGATTGCTGGATCATATGATAATTCTATTTTTAGTTTTTTAAGGAACCACCATACTGTTATCCATAGTGGATGTATCCATTTACATTCCCACCAACAGTGCAAGAGGGTTCCCTTTTCTCCACACCCTCTCCAGCATTTGTTGTTGTAGAGTTTCTGATGCCCATTCTAACTGGTGTGAGGTGATACCTCATTGTAGTTTTGATTTGCATTTCTCTAATAATTAGCGATGTTGAGCAGCTTTCAATTTGCTTCTTAGCCGTCTGTATGTCTTCCTTGGAGAAATGTCTATTTAGGTCTTCTGCCTATTTTTGGATTGGGTTGTTTGTTTTCTTAATATTGAGCTGCATGAGCTGTTTGTATATTTTGGAGATTAATCCTTTGTCTGTTGATTCGTCTGCAAATATTTTCTCTCATTCTGAGGGTTGTCTTTTCGTATTGTTTATGGTTTCCTTTGCTGTGCAAAAGCTTTGAAGTTTCCTTAGGTCTGATTTGTGTATTTTTGTTTTTGTTTCCATTACTCTAGGAGGTGGATCAAAAAAGATCTTGCTGTGATTTATGTCAAAGAATGTTTTTCCTATGTTTTCCTCTAAGAGTTTTATAGTGTCTGGTCTTACATTTAGGTCTCTAATCCATTTTGAGTTTATTTTTTTGTATGGTGTTAGGGAGTGTTCTAATTTCATTCTTTTACATGTAGCTGTCCAGTTTTCCCAGCACCACTTATTAAAGAGACTGTCTTTTCTCATTGTATATCCTTGCCTCCTTTGTCATAGATTAGTTGACCATAGGCGCGTGGGTTTATCTCTGGGCTTTCTATCCTCTTCCATTAATCTATGTTTCTGTTTTTGTGCGAGTACCATATTGTCTTGATTACTGTAGCTTTGTAGTATAGTCTGAAGTCAGGGAGTCTGATACCACCAGCTCCGTTTTTTTCCCTCAAGACTGCTTTGGCTATTTGGGGTCTTTTGTGTCTCCATACAAATTTTAAGATTTTTTGTTCTAGTTCCGTAAAAAAATGCCATTGGTAATTTGATAGGGATTGCAGTGAATCTGTAGATTGTTTTGGGTAGTATAGTCATTTTCACAGTATTGATTCTTCCAATCAAAGAACATGGTATATCTCTCCATCTGTTGGTATCCTCTTTAATTTCTTTCATCAGTGTCTTATAGTTTTCTGCATACAGGTCTTTTGTCTCCCTAGGTAGGTTTATTCCTAAGTATTTTATTCTTTTTGTTGCAGTGGTAAATGGGAGTGTTTCCATAATTTTTCTGTCAGATTTTTCATCAGTAGTGTATAGGAATGCAAGAGATTTCTGTGCATTAATCTTGTATCTTGCAACTTTACCAAATTCATTGATTAGCTCTAATAGTAATCTGGTGGCATCTTTAGGATTCTATGTGTATAGTATCATGTCATCTGCAAACAGTGACAGTTTTACTTCTTTTCCAATTTAATTTCCTTTTATTCCTTTTTCTTCTCTGATTGCTGTGGCTAGAATTTCCAAAACTATATTGAATATTAGAGGTGAGAGTGGACATCCTTGTCTTGTTCCTGATCTTAGAGGAAATGCTTTCAGTTTTTCACCACTGAGAATGAGGTTTGCTGTGGGTTTGTCGTATATGGCCTTTATTACGTTGAGGTAGGTTCCCTGTATGCCCACTTTCTGGAGAGTTTTTATCATAAATGGATGTTGAATTTTGTCAAAAGCTTTTTCTGCATCTATTGACATGATCATATGGATATTCTCCTTCTATTTATTAATATGGTGTATCACATTGATTTGCATATATTGAAGAATCCTTGCATCCATGGGATAAATCCCACTTGATCATGGTGTATGAACCTATTAATGTGTTGTTGGATTCTGTTTGTTAGTATTTTCTTGAGGAATTTTGCGTCTATATTCATCAGTGATATTGGTTTGTAACTTTCTTTTTTTATAGAGTCCTTGCTGGTTTTGGTATCAGGGTGATGATGGCCTCATAGAATGAGTTTGGGAGTGTTCCTTCCTCCTTAATTTTTGGAAGAGTTTGAGAAGGATGCACGTTACCTCTTCTCTAAATATTCGATAGAATTCACCTTAGAAGCCATCTGGTCCTGGACTTTTGTTTGTTGGAAGATTTTTAATCACAGTTTCAATTTCATTACTTGTGATTGGTCTGTTCATATTTTCTATTTCTTCCTAGTTCAGCCTGGCAAGGTTATACCTTTCTAAGAATTTGTCCATTTCTTGCAGGTTTTCCATTTTATTGACATAGAGTTGCTTGTACTAGTCTCTTAGGATGCTTTGTATTTCTGCGGTGTCTGTTGGAACTTCTTTTTCATTTTTAATTTTACTGATTTGAGTCTTCTCCCTCTTTTTCTTGATGAGTCTGGCTAATGGTTTATCAATTTTGTTTATCTTCTCAAAGAACGAGCTTTCAGTTGTATTGATCTTTGCTATTGTTTTCTTTGTTTCTATTTCATTTATTTCTGCTTTGATCTTTATGATTTCTTTCCTTCTGCTAACTTTGGGTTTTGTTTGTTCTTCTTTCTCTGGTTCCATTAGGTTTAAGATTATATTGTTTATTTGAGATTTTTATTGTTTCTTGAGGTAAGCTTGTATAGCTACAAACTTCCCTATTAGAACTGCTTTTGCTGCATCCCATAGGTTGTGGATCGTCGTGTTTTCATTGTCATTTGTCTCTAGGTAGTTTTTGATTTCCTCTTTGATTTCTTCAGTGATCTCTTGGTTATTTAGTAACGTATTGTTTAGCCTCCATATGTTTGTGTTTTTTATGTTTTACTCCCTGTAATTGATTTCTAATCTCATAGCATTGTGATCAGAAAAGATGCTTGATATGATTTCAATTTTCTTAAATTTACTGAGGCTTGATTTGTGACCCAAGCTGTGATCTATCCTGGAGGATGTTCTGTGCGCACATGAGAAGAAAGTGTAGTCTGCTGTTTTTGGATGGAATGTCCTATATATATCAATTAAAGCTATCTGGTCTATTGTGTCATTTTAAGCTTCTGTTTCCTTATTTATTTTCATTTTGGATGATCTGTCCATTGGTGTAATTGAGGTGTTAAAGTCCCGCACTATTATTGTGTTACTGTCAATTTCCTCTTTTATAACTGTTAACAGTTGCTTTATGTATTGAGGTGCTCCTATGTTGGGTGCATATATATTCATAATTGTTATATCTTCTTCTTGGACTTATCCCTTGATCATTATGTAGTGTCCTTCCTTGTCTCTTGTAACATTCTTTATTTTAAAATCTATATTATCTGATATGAGTATTGCTACTTCAGCTTTCTTTTGATTTCCATTTGCATGGAATATCTTTTTCCATCCCCTCACTTTCAGTCTGAATGTGTCTTTAGGTCTGAAGTGGGTCTTTTGTGGACAGCATATATATTGGTCTTATTTTTGTATCCATTCAGCAAGCCTGTGTCTTTTGGTTGGAGCATTCAATCCATTCACGTTTAAGGTAATTATTGATATGTATGTTCCTATGACCATTTTCTTAATTGTTTTGGGTTGTGTTTGTAGGTCCTTTTCTTCTCTTGTGTTTCCTACTTAGAGAAGTTCCTTTAGCATTTGTTTTAGAGCTGGTTTGGTGGTGCTGAATTCCCTAGTTTTTGCTTGTCTGTAAAGCTTTTGATTTCTCCATCGAATCTGAATGAGATCCTTGCTGGGTAGAGTAATCTTGGTTGTAGGTCTTCCCTTGGTTGTAGGTCTTCCCTTCTGGCTTGTAGAGTTTCTGCTGAGAAATCAGCTGTTAACCTTATGGGAGTTCCCTTGTATGTTATTTGTCATTTTTCCCTTGCTGATTTCAATAATTTTTCTGTCTTTAATATTTGCCAATTTGATTATTATGTGTCTCGGTGTGTTTCTCCTTGAGTTTATCCTGTATGTGACTCTCTGCACTTCCTGGACTTGGGTGGCTATTTCCTTTCCCATGTTAAGGAAGTTTTCGACTATTATCTCTTCAAATATTTTCTCAGGTCCTTTCTCTCTGTCTTCTCCTTCTGGGACCCCTATAATGCGAATGTTGTTGCATTTAATGTTGTCCCAGAGGTCTCTTAGGCTGTCTTCATTTCTTTTCATTCTTTTTTCTTTATTCTGTTCCACAGCAGTGACTTCCACCATTCTGTCTTCCAGGTCAGTTATCTGTTCTTCTGCCTCAGTTATTCTGCTATTGATTCCTTCTAGTGTAGTTTTCATTTCAGTTATTGTATTGTTCATCTCTGTTTGTTTGTTTTTTAATTCTTCTAGGTTTTTGTTAAACATTTCTTGCATCTTCTCGATCTTTGCCTCCATTCTTTTTCCGAGGTCCTGGATCATCCTCACTATCATTATTCTGAATTCTTTTTCTGGAAGGTTGCTTATCTCCACTTCATTTAGCTGTTTTTCTGGGGTTTTATCTTGTTCCTTCATCTGGTACATAGCCCTCTGCCTTTTCGTCTTGTCTGCCTTTCTGTGAATGTGTTTTTTGTGCCATGGGCTGTAGGATTGTAGTTCTTCTTGCTTCTGCTGTCTGCCCTCTGGTGGATGAGGCTATCTCCACCTTCTCAACTTTAAATCTAAAGTTATTCTAAAATAGAAAAGTTTATTTAAAAGCAGAATAGGTACAGTATTTTTCCAGTTTTGTGTGTGTGTATGTGTATACAAAGAAAAAGACCAGCAAAATATTTATCAAAAATATCAGACAATGATCAGGTCTGGATGGTGGGCCTATGTATAGGCTTTTCTTTTCTCTTTAATTCTTTTACTTTTCTTAATCTCCCACGTTTCCAATTGCTTTTGATATCTGAGAAAAAAATGCCTATTTTTAAACTCCCACTATTTATTATATGGCAGGTATGATATATTGGTACATATCAGGTATCAGGACCATCACTAAGACCTGACATTGTTCCTATCTACACATGGCAATTATTGGTCCCATCCTCCTAACACCTCTTTCCTAGATTTTCCAGGGGTGCTTGCTAAATGTGTGAAACTCTAAGCTCTATGCCAGGAATTTCTAGAGAAGAAGCCAGAGAATTTATTTTAAAAAAAAGCCTCTAGGTGATTTTTTTTTTTTATAGTTCAGATACATTTAGAAAAGTGACTCACCTAGTTGTCTCCCTAACTCTAAGGCTCAGCTTAGCATCAGCTTCGCTGTCGAGCTTTCTCTATCCATGTCAGGCACTTAAGGTCTCACGCACAGGACTCCATCACTGCTCTCCTTGTAATGTGTTCTAGTTAGTTGTTTACACATTTGTCTCTCTGACTGTTCTGCATATTTTTTTGTGATGTCAGTGAGAGCTCATGGCAGTTTCTCAATATGTGCTCCTTGGATAAAAGTGTGAAAGGATAGATAAATGGATGGGCTGCTTTTAAATAAATGGGGTGATTCTGAGAATTCCACCAGCATCCATCTTCAAGCCCCTCAAGAATGTTGTCCCTGGTTGCTTTGAGATTGGTGGGGTGAGGCTCCTTTATCACCTCTGTAGAATAAAGCATGATAATATTCATTTTATTCCATAACATATTGCTTTAGTCTTGGATAATGGTTAGAGAAACTGGTAGTGTAAATATGTTTCTGAATATCTGGGAAATTATCCAAACCCAAACTCACATTTGGTGAGTAGTGCCTACAGTGGGGCGGGCTACTCAATGCTTAGAGCTGTGCTATCCAATATGGCAGCTTCTAGCCACATGTAGCCTTGGAAATTTAAAGAAATTAAAACTGAATGAAATTAAAAGTTCAGTTTTTTAAAAAAATAATTTTATGTTTATTTATTTGTCTGTGTCAAGTCTTAGTTGTGGCATGTGGGATCTTTTTGTTGCAGTGCATGGGCTCTTTCATTGTAGTGTGGGGCTTCCCTAGATGTGGTGCGGGCTTTTCTCTAGTTGTGGCTCATGGGCTCCTGAGCACACAGGCTCAGCAGTTGCAATGCACAGGCTTAGTTGCCCTGCGGCATGTGAGATCTTAATTCCCCGCCCACGGATCGAACCCACGTCCCTTGCATTGAAAGGCAGACTCTTAACCAGTGGACCACCAGGGAAGTCCCTAAAAATTCAGTTTCTTGTTCAGATGTTTCAGGTGCTCAAAGGCTGCATATGGTAGTGCCTACTGTATTAGAAAGTATATAGAATATTTCCATGATCACAGAAAGTTCTGCAGGAGAGTGCTGACATAGATTATTCCTCTCTATCCTTCAAAATCCAAATCTGATACTTCTTTAACACAAGGCTTTTCCTTATCCCTCCAAGCAAAGTTCTGTTTGGTTCACAGTGCCAGGCTTGTCCAAGGCACCAGGAATCAGCGAGGAAAAAAATGTAGTTACTGCCTTGCTAGAGTTTATAGGAGGTTCTCAGCTGGGGACATTGGCAATGTCTAGAGACGTTTTTGGTTATTATAATGTATGTGAGTGTGTGCTGTGTGTGTATATACATGTGTGTGACACTGGCATGTAGTGGGTAGGGGGTCAGGGATGCTGTTGAACATTCTGCAAAGTTCCAGGACAGCCCCTCCCTTAGTCAAACATTCATCTGGCCCGAAATGTCAATAGTACTGAAGTTGAGACACCCTGGCTTAAAGCCTTGTTGGGGAGAGGAACCCACGAGCAGACAATGCCAACGTAATGTGGGAAGTGAAGAGAGAGGAGTGGTGTACAGAAATGGGGTAGGAAGATTCTCGAGCTGAGTCTGGAAGGAGCTGGGGGATTAGTCCCTCCATCTGTGGTCCCATAACCCTTTGCACATTCCTCTCTATGGCACCTACCACTGTATGTTAACCACAGGTTCACACATCCTTCTCCCTGTTACTCTGTGAATTCTTCAAGGGCAGGTCCTGTGTCTAATTCACTGACATGTGTGCAGTGTGTTCAGCAATGGGCCCACACAGTAGAAACACATTTGCACAGGTGAACAAATGATGGGTGGACCTAATCTCCCTCACCTCTCCCCCACCTCTCCCCAAACAGAGGTGTCCCTTGATGTGTCCTGATGTGAATTATTTTGCTGGCTGAAGAAGCATTTTCTAAAACAAGGTGCCAGTGTTGAGTTAAATCTGTCACCAGAGTCTTCAGAGAGAGCCCTGTCCTCGGGCAGTTGTTCCTGAGAGATGAATTGGGGGATTTAGCTCACATACTTTAGTGGCTTGAAATGCAGCGCATATATGCCTCCTTGGCAGCATCAATTCATCATGGAGTGCATCATCAAGGCCAAACAGCCGATGCTGAAAACAGAGCAACAATTTCCCCTCAGGATGCCATGCAGCTGGAGCCAGGGAACAAGGCACCTCTGTGGAGAAGAGATAATCAAGCCCCAATTTAATGCAGTGATTCCCTTGGAATTTTAGAGACTTTCCTGTTATTCTCCAGTATGCTGGAAAAAATTCCTGAAGCAATGTGAGTAAATACCACCTTGCCTTTTCCTTTCCTTGAAGATGTTTTTATCTGTTAAGCCCTTGATTCAGATTTTTATAAAACCTCATCCTGAGGTAATTAGAAGTGTCTTGGGTTGCAATTCACATTTTACACAAAGATTTAACATCCAGAACAGACATACAGGCTTACAAATCACAAAGGAAAAGAGAAACAATTCAGTAGAATGTAGGCAAAGGATAGAGGCAGGCAATTCACAGAAGAGGAAAGCCAGGTGGTCAATAAATGTCTGAAAAAGTTGCTCACCTTCACTAGTGATTAGGAAAATGGCAATTAAACGGGATACCATTTCATCCCCGGTATGTAGGCAAAAATTAAAATCTGAAGCACAGAAAGTTGGTGAGGATGTGGGGGAAGAGGAACCCTCATGTGTTGCTGGTGAGAATATAAATTAGCACAACCATTCTGGAGAGTAATTTGACAATTTCTGGCAAAGCTGAGAATGTTCAGACCCTCTGAGCCTGGATGCAGCACTGTTTGAATAGTGAATATTGGAAACAAGGTAAGTATCCATCAGTAGGAGAATAGATAAATAGAGTAGAATACTATTCAACAGTTAAGATGAATGAAACATATTGATATATACTAATGTGCAAACCTCTCCAAAACACATACACCATTGAATGAAAAAAGCAATTCACAGAATTATATGCACGACATGAAAACATTTATATAAAAATCTTAAAATGTCAAAATAATGCTATCCAGTGCTTATTTATATATATGTAATAAAAGTTAAAAAAAAACATATGCACAAATGGCATACACCAAATTCATGCAATTGGTTATCTCTGATGAAGGGGGAGAATGGAACAGTGAGGTGAACAAATAAGACTTCTAACTCTACCTTGTGAAGTTCTATTTATTTATTTTTTAAATGAGGAGCAAAAGTAGCAAAATGTTCCCAGTAGTTAATTCCAGGTGGAGGGTTATGGGGGTTATTCCCTGTTGCTCTCCAGATCCACACTTAGCCATTCCCCACCCTGCGATGCCCCAGGAGGCTGGTCCCTCTGCTCAGATTCTCGGCCTTCTGGCTCCCACTGGGTTCATCCAGCTGGGACAGGGGCAGAGATGGGAGGGAGGGAAGGGAGGGAGTCATGGTATTTATTCCTCCACTCCTTCCCTCTCTGCAGAAATACAAGCTCCTATTAGGAAGCCCTCTCTGTCAGGTTCTGGTAACAGGTCCCCACCTTGTGTCTTTAAGATGCTAAGGTTTCCCGAATCCTTGGGGTACAGCACTATCTCTTGTGGCTTTCCTATACCTTGCTCACTCCTTTGCCGTATATTTCCTGTCAGGACGCTTCTTGATACAAAGGTATGAGATGTTTGCTATTTCTCTGCAAGTTTTGTATTTTAAAAACTATACCAAAAAAAAAAAAAAAAGAAGTATCAGAGATGTAAGGAGTTGAGTGGGCAGAAGCCAAAAAGCAAGAAAACTTTCTACAGAACCTGGGATGCCTTGAGGAACTAGACATTAGGTAAATGAGGACCTTCATGCTGGTGTTTTATGTGAATCGTGTCCCCCTGCTTCCCCTCTCCCATGGGTCACACAGGAGTCCTGCCCTCCTGCAGAGATGCAGCCTGGGAGCACTCGCCCCTGCCCTGCCATCAGCTTGACATGTAACAGAGGCATTGCTCTAAGCCAGCAATTTACACTCCCTAATTGGTTTTGTTTGAGAAACTTGACTGCACATCTCCTCTCTGTCAACCACTGAGCCAGATGACGGGAGGTGCAGAGTCATCAGAGCCATCCCTGCTGCCAAGGGCTTTACTGCCTAGAGGCAACATCACTCCACAAGGTGCGGCATTTTTATAGGAAGCACAAACTTTTTATTTTATTTTATTTATTTGTGATAAGAGCACTTAATATGAGATGTGCCCTCAACAAATAGTTAAGTGTATGATACGTAATTTTTGACTATGGGTATAACGTTGTACAGCAGATCTCTAGAGCTTATTCATCTTGCTTAACTGAAACTTGAAGCCCATTGATTATTAACTCTCCATTTCCCTCTGTCCCCAGCCCGGTGACCACCATTCCACTCTTTGATTCTATAAATGTGACTGTTTTAGATACCGCATGTAAGTAGAATCATGCAGTATTTGTCTTTCTGTGACAGGCTTATTTCAATTAGCATAGTGCCCTCAAGGTTCCTCTATGTTGTTGCATATTGTAGAATTTTCTTTTTTTAAAAGACTTAATACTATTCTGTTGTATGTATATATCATATTTATTCACTTGTTGATGGACATTTAGGTTGATTTCACATCTTGGCTGTTGTAAACAGGGCTGCAATGAACATAGGAGACTGTACTATACTTTTCCTCAATGCACTACCTAATTAAGGAAACAGTACTTTCTTTATGTTGCTTCCAGTTTCTGAACAAAACATAAAGGACGAAAATGGGTGGTTTGGAACGAGGATGAAAAGGAGTATTTTTTATTTTGAGTTTTCAAAATGTTCAACTATATTCTAATAAAATAAATTAAAATTAGAAAAAAAAAGAATATAGGAGGCTAATATCTCTTCAAGACCTTGACCTCAATTATTTTGGATAATACCCACAAGTAGGATTACTGGATCATATGGTAGCGCTATTTTTAATTTTTTGGAGGGACTTCCATAATGTTTTTCACAGCAGTACACCATTTTGCATTCCCATAAATAGTGTGTATTGTTCCAATTCTTCACATCCTTGTTATCTTTTGTTTTCTCAATAATAGCATCCTGACACATGTGCAGTAAAACCTCATTTTGGTTTTGATTTGCATTTCCCAGAGGACTGGTGACTTTGAGCATTTTTTCATGAACCTTTTGGGCATTTGTATGCCTTCTTTGGAGAAATGTCTATTGAAGTCCTTAGCCTGTTTTCAACTTGGGTTATTAGGGGTTTTTTGCTATTGAGTGGTAAGAGTTCCTGGTATATTTTGGAGATTAACCCCTTATCAGATTATATATAGTTGCAAACCAGGTATACGATTTGCAAATATTTTCTCCCGTTCCATAGGTTGCCTTTTCACTGTCAATTGTTCCTTTGCTGTGCAGAAGCTTTAGTTTGATGTAGTCCCAGTTGTTTCTTTTTGTTTTTGTTGCCTGTGCTTTTGGTGTCATACCCATGAAATCGTTGCCAATATCAATGGCACGAAGATTTTCCCCAATGTTTTCTTTTAGAAGCTTTACAGTTGTAGGTCTTGCACTTAAGTCCTTAATCCATTTTGAATTGATTTTTGTGTACAGTGTAAGAGTCAGAATCTGACAAGACAGGAATTCGCCTCAGTCTCAGGGAGAGCACAGAACAGAACTCAGTGAGGTCTTCCGTGCAGAAATGAAGACTAGGCTGAGATTTACCAGGAGAGTCTAACTCTCATTAGTTCAAGAAACGGTGGTTGAACACCATCTGTGAGAGGGATACTGATGAAGTCTCTACCTTGAAGAGCACTGCTGGCCGATAAAACTTTGTGCTGATGGGAAAGTTCTATTTGATACCACTTGCCACGTGTGCTTATTAAGTACTTGAAATGTGGCTATCACAATGAAGAAACTGAATTTTAAAATTTTACTTAATTTAAATTAAAATTCAAAAGCTATGTGTGGGCCATGGTGATCATATTGGACAGTGCAGTTCTAAAAAGTCACATCTACCGGGACAAACAGCAGGTTATAATTACAATGATTATATGATATCATATATAATCTTTTTTTCATTCAATAAACATTGCTTGCCAAGGGGGAGAGTGGGTGGGAGAGGGAAGGATTGGGAGTTTGGGATTAGCAGATGCAAACTATTATATATAGGATGGATAAACAACAAGGTCCTGCTGTATAGCTCAGAGAAGTATATTCAATACCCTGTGATAAACCATAGTGGAAAAGAATATGAAAAAGAATATATATATATATATATGTATAAGTATAACTGAGTCACTTTGCTCTACAGGAGAAATTAATACAACATAGTAAATCAACTATACTTCAATAATTTTTTTTTTAAAAAACCCAACATTCCTTGAGGATGAGGTATGGGTTGGCACAACAACACAGAGATGATCGGCCTTGGCCTCTGTCACCAAGAGGTCCACAGCCTAATAGAACTTTAACACTAGCCAGGTCAAATCCCCCCTTTTGAGAATGTTTTTGTAACATGTAGAACACCTGGATATAAATAAACCTCACTGAAACTAAGGTCTTTAACAGCATGGGACTGGGGAGTATTTACTTAGTCTAGCCCACTCTGAGCCTGGGAATCTTGACTGTGATCATCAGTTGTGATCATCCAATGCACATTTACACAAATACGACAATATTGGTAATGATCCTTTAACTGCAACTGTAGTAAGATCACTGAGGATTTGATGGTAATGCACCCACGACCAAGGGTAAGAACCACACTCAGTTTACACATCACTGTGTACGTTTATGCAAGCCAACTATAAGACACACAAGGGATTCTGATGCTGATTCCTCATAAGTAAGAGTTGATAAAAGCTCTTAAGCAGCACGGCTGGGTTTAAACTGCTGGCCCTGTCTGGATTATCCTCTCTGTGTCCCACTTTGTTCTTATCAGAACTTGAGCCATACAATCTGTGCTGGAACATTCCCTTCCTCCTTCACGGCTTTTGTCACTCACATCTTTTTTGCTTTCTGCACTTACTCAAAGCATGTGCTTTCTCAACCATTTCTAGGAAAGGTTCTGTTAGATGCAGCTGTGACTCTGTCTCTAAATTGGACCCTCTGCGCCTGGACCTGCGTTCTCTGCCTCCGCTGCGTTCTTTCAGTGGGATGACCTTTCTTCTAAGTGCTGTGGTCACGGGAGCATCATTTTAAACTCATTAACCATTAAACATAGCCCGTTCTGCTCTCTCAACTGCTACATGAAGGGCCTTGTTGCTAAGTCATGTACAAGATGATGTGGAATATGTACAAACTGGTCACTGACAATTCCTTACACCATGCAGTGGGCGTCTTTTGGGAACATCAGCCTCTTTCTCTGACCAACTCCCATCTCCCCCCCCCCCGTACATGGTCACCATGGGTGGCAACTATGATCGTAGTGTGTGTCCCCACCCACTGTGGCCAGAGATGACTGCTCTAGAGGTGAGCACCTGGTCCAAGATGCCTTCTCTGAGAATTTAGAACTAGAGGGCAGGGGAGAGAGAGAGAGAGAGACTGATTCTACCCAAGACAGCATGGGGTTGGAACTGTAGAGCACAAATGGAGATCAGATAAAGTCAGTCCACAGAGAGTGACAATGATGAAGCAAATGCACACAGAGACACAACTTTCCCTACAGGATTCTACAGTCTAATCTCTGTTCTTCCACTGGACAAGCTGCATTATTACCTTCTGTCTACAAGACATCCTTATTTCCTTAAAACCAATTTCCCTGAGTTTGTTGAAGTAAGTTGGAGCAAGGTGATTTCTGCTTACACACACACACACACACACACACACACACCCCATAGAAGCTCAGCAAATGGAAGGTGTGGTTGGGAGAGTTTTAATATGACTTCTGTTGATTTCTATCCCTGGTATCCATGCTTCTGTGTGTTCTCCTCACCCTGAGTTGTGGGAGGGAACTGTAACTTGCTTCTAGGCCATAAACTATAGCAAGAGGAGGGAAATTTGCAGTCCCTAATCAGTTGATTTTAAGTTAATCAAATAAGAGTTTATTCTCGGTGGGTCTGACCTAGTCAGGTGAACCCTTGAAAGAGGGTATAAAAATCAGAGACTCATTTGTTTCCTCTACCCTTAAAGAAACAAATGAATGAGTTCTACAGCTACAAAAAACTGATTTCTATTGTACGGGAACAAAATTTGCCACCGCAAAATGTCTCTTTGGCATGTGGATTATTTTGAGCTGAAAACAATCGAGGCCTAAAAGACTCAGGAAGAAACTTTGACCTTCCTCCTTAGCTGCCTAAAGAATTTAGATAGCAGACCTGTTCCCAGAATAGAGCATCACCAGAGATATCTGCAAAGAATACGGCCTAGGGTGGTGGGGAAACCCTAGGCAGGGCCTGGGAATCAGAGTCCACTCTGTGTCCCATTTTCTCTGCATGGCCCAGCAAACATTTATTTACCAAACATTTGCTTTTCTATCTTCGTGTGAATTGCCTTCCTCCCCTTGAAGTCCCAACCACTACTCTCAACATCCTCTTTGGTCTTTAGCTGAAAATAGTATTTAAGGTGAGGGTTTCAGCCATTTTGGTTAGTGACTCAGTTTTCCTGGGGCTGTCTCATGTACACATGTTATTAAACTCTCGTGTGATTTTCTTTTGTTAGTTCTCATGTCAATTTAATTCTTAGACCAGCCAAAAAAGCCTAGAAGGGTAGATGAAAACATCTTCCTCCCTGACCCTACCAACAACCACATGAGCTTGGAAGAGGACCCCAAACCCCAGACAAGACCACAGGCCTGGCTGAGACCCAAGACTTGTGAGACCCTGAGCAGAGGATCCAGTTACACCATGCCTGGACTTCTGCTCTAGGGAAACTGTTTTAAGTTTTAAGCTGTTAGGTTTGTGAAGATTTGTTACACAGACAGAGAAAACTAAGAAGGCAAATGAATGGCTGTGTTATTTCTTATTTGAGCCTCCTTCTTCCCTCCTTTCTCCTTAAAAAAAACCTAGCACTGTCTTGCACATCTGATCTGTAATTGTCTCGATGGACCCTAAGAGGTCAGATTAGCTATAATCCTAGTTCTTTTTTTAAGTTTTGAATTTTATTTTATTTTTTTATACAGCAGGTTCTTATTAGTCATCAATTTTATACACATTAGTGTATACATGTCAATACCAATCACCCAATTCATCACACCACCAGCCACCAACCCCTGCTGCTTTCCCCGCTTGGTGCCCATACATTTGTTCTCTACATCTGTGTCTCTATTTCTGCCCTGAAAACCGGTTCATTGATATGATTTTTCTAGGTTCCACATATATGCGTTAATATACGATATTTGTTTTTCTCTTTCTGACTTACTTCACTCTGTATGACAGTCTCTAGATCCATCCACGTCTCTACAAAGGACCCAATTTCGTTCCTTTTTATGGCTGAATAATAATCCATTGTATATATGTACCACATCTTTATCCATTCATCTGTCAATGGGCATTTAGGATGCTTCCATGACCTGGCTAATCTAAATAGTGCTGCAATGAACATTGGGGTGCATGTGTCTTTTAGAATTATGGTTTTCTCTGGGTATATGCCCAGTAGTGGGATTGCTGGGTCATATGGTAATTCTATTTTTAGTTTTTTAAGGAACCTCCATACTGTTCTCCATAGTGGCTCTATCAACTTACATTCCCACCAACAGTGCAAGAGGGTTCCCTTTCCTCCACGCCCTCTCCAGCATTTGTTCTTTGTAGATTTTCTGATGATGCCCATTCTGACTGGTATGAGGTGATACCTCATGGTAGTTTTGATTTGGATTTCTCTAATAATTAGTGATGTTGAGCAGCTTTTCATGTGCTTCTTGACCATCTGTGTGTCTTCTTTGGAGAAATGTCTATTTGGGTCTTCTGCCCATTTTTGGATTGGGTTGTTTATTTTTTAAATATTGAGCTGCATGAGCTGTTTATATATTTTGGAGATTAATCCTTTTTCCGTTGATTTGTTTGCAAATATTTCCCCCCATTCTGAGGGTGGTTTTTTCGTCTTGTTTATGGTTTCCTTTGCTGTGCAAAAGCTTTGAAGTTTCCTTAGGTCCGATGTGTGTATTTTTGTTTTTATTTCCATTACTCTAGGAGGTGGATCAGAAAAGATCTTGCTGTGATTTATGTCAAAGAGTGTTCCTCCTATGTTTTCCTCTAAGAGGTTTATAGCGTCAGGCCTTACATTTAGGTCTCTAATCCATTTTGAGTTTATGTTTGTGTACGGTGTTAGGGAGTGTTCTAACTTCATTCTTTTACATGTAGCTGTCCAGTTTTCCCAGCACCACTTATTGAAGAGACTATCTTTTCTCCATTGTATACTCTTGCCCCCTTTGTCATAGATTAGCTGACCATAGGTGCGTGGTTTTATCTCTGGGCTTCTATCTTGTTCCATTGATCTATATTTCTGTTTTTGTGACAGTACCATATTGTCTTGATTAGTGTAGCTTTGTTTCCTCCAGCTCTGCTTTTTTCCCTCAAGACTGCTTTGGCTATTCAGGGTCTTTTGTGTCTCCATACAAATTTTAAGATTTTTTGTTCTAGTTTTTGTAAAAAATGCCATTGGTAATTTGATAGGGATTGCAGTGAATCTGTAGATTGCTTTGGGTAGAGTCATTTTAACAATACTGATTCTTCGAATCCAAGAACATGGTATATTTCTCCATCTGTTGATATCATCTTTAATTTCTTTCATCAGTGTCTTACAGTTTTATGCATACAGATAGTTTGTTTCCCTAGGTAAGTTTATTCCTAAGTATTTTATTCTTTTTGTTGCAGTGGTAAATGGGAGTGTTTCCATAATTTGTCTTTCAGATTTTTCATCATTAGTATATAGGAATGCAAGAGATTTCTGTGCATTACTTTTTGTTTTTTACTTTTTTTTTTTTTTTGTGGTATGCGGCCCTCTCACTGCCGTGGCCTCCCCCGCCGTGGAGCACAGGCTCCGGACGTGCAGGCCCAGCGGCCACGGCCCACGGGACCAGCCGCCCTGCGGCACGTGTGATCCTCCCGGACCAGGGCACAAACCCGCGTCCCCTGCATCGGCAGGTGGACTCCCAACCACTGCGCCACCAGGGAAGCCCTGTGCATTACTTTTGTATCCTGCAACTTTACCAAATTCATTGATTAGCTCTAGTAGTTTTCTGGTGGCATCTTTAGGATTCTTTATATATTGTATCATGTCATCTGCAAACAGCGACAGTTTTACTTCTTCTTTTCCAATTTGTATTCCTTTTATTTCTTTTTCTTCTCTGATTGCCGTGGCTAAGACTTCCACAACCATGTTGAATAATAGTGGCAAGAGTGGACATCCTTGTCTTGTTCCTGATCTTAGAGGAAATGCTTTCAGTTTTTCACCATTGAGAATGATGTTTGCCGTGGGTTTGTCGTATATGGCCTTTATTATGTTGAGGTAGGTTCCCTCTATGCCCACTTTCTGGAGAGTTTTTATCATAAATTCGTGTTTAGTCAAAAGCTTTTTCTGCATCTATTGAGATGATCATACGGTTTTTCTCCTTCAATTTGTTAATATGTTGTATCACATTGATTGATTTGCGTATATTGAAGAATCCTTGCATCCCTGGGATAAATCCCACTTGATCATGGTGTATGATACTTTTAATGTGTTTTTGGATTCTGTTTGCTAGTATTTTGTCGAGGATTTTTGCATCTTTATTCATCAGTGATATTGGTCTGTAATTTTCTTTTTTTTTCTTTCTTTCTTTTTTTTTTTCTGTACGTGGGCCTCTCACTGTTGTGGTCTCTCCTGCTGCGGAGAACAGGCTCCGGACGCGCAGGCTCAGTGGCCATGGCTCACGGACCCAGCTCCCCCGCGGCATGTGGGATCCTCCCAGACTGGGGCACAAACCCGTGTCCCCTGCATCGGCAGGCAGACTCTCAACCACTGCGCCACCAGACAAGCCCTGTAATTTTCTTTTTTTGTAGTATCTGTGTCTGGTTTTGGTATCAGGGTGATGATGGCCTTGTAGAATGAGTTTGGGAGTGTTCCTTCCTCCTTAATTTTTTGGAAGGGTTTCAGAAGGATGGGTGTTAGCTCTTCCCTAAGTGTTTGATAGAATTCACCTGTGAAACCACCTGGTCCTGGACTTTTGTTAGTTGGAAAAGTTTTAATCACAGTTTTAATTTCATTACTTGTGATTGCTCTGTTCATATTTTCTATTTCTTCCTCTTTCAGTCTTGGAAGTTTATACATTTCTAAGAATTTGTCCATTTCTTCCAGATTGTCCTTTTTATTGACATAGAGTTGCTTATAGTAGTCTCTTAGGATGCTTTGTATTTCTGTGGTGTCTGTTGTAACTTCTCCTTTCTCATTTTTTTTTTTTTTTTTTTTTTGCGGTACGCGGGCCTCTCACTGTTGTGGCCTCTCCCGATGCAGAGCACAGAGTCCAGACGCACAGGCTCAGAGGCCATGGCTCATGGGCCCAGCCGCTCTGCAGCATGTGGGATCTTCCCAGACCGGGGCACGAACCCGTGTCCCCTGCATCGGCAGGCGGACTCTCAACCACTGCGCCACCAGGGAAGCCCTCATTTCTCATTTTTAATTTTATTGATTTGAGTCCTCTCCCTCTTTTTCTTGATGAGTCTGGCTAATGGTTTATCAATTTTGTTTATCTTCTCAAAGAACCAGATTTTAGTTTTATTGATCTTTGCTACTGTTTTCTTTCTTTCTATTTCATTTATTTCTGCTCTGATCTTTATGATTTCTTTCCTTTGTTAACTTCGGGTTTTGTTTGTTCTTCTTTCTCTAGTTCCTTTAGGTTTAAGGTTAGATTGTTTATTTGAGATTTTTCTTGTTTCTTGAGGTAGGCTTGTATAGCTATAAAATTCCCTCTTAGAAGTGCTTTTGCTGCAACCCATAGGTTTTGGATCGTCATGTTTTCATTGTCATTTGTCTCTAGGTATTTTTTGATTTCCTCTTTGATTTCTTCAGTGATCTCTTGGTTATTTAGTAACGTATTGTTTAGCCTCCGTGTGTTTGTGCTTTTTTACTTTTTGTTCCCTGTAATTGATTTCTAATCTCATAGCATTCTGCTCAGAAAAGATGCTTGATATGATTTCAGTTTTCTTAAATTTACTGAGGCTTGATTTGTGACCCAAGATGTGATCTATCCTGGAGGATGTTCCATGTACACTTGAGAAGAAAGTGCAATCTGCTGTTTTTGGATGGAATGTGCTATAAATATCAATTAAAGCTATCTGGTCTATTGTGTCATTTAAAGCTTCTGTTTCCTTATTTATTTTCATTTTGGATGATCTGTCCATTGGTGTAAGTGAGGTGTTAAACTCCCCCACTGTTATTGTGTTACTGTCGATTTCCTCTTTTATAGCTGTTAGTGATTGCCTTATGTATTGAGGTGCTCCTATGTTGGGTGCATATATATTTATAATTGTTATATCTTCTTCTTGGATTGATCCCTTGATCATTATGTAGTGTTCCTCCTTGTCTCTTTTAACATTCTTTATTTTAAAGTCTATTTTATCTGATATGAGTATTGCTATTCCAGCTTTCTTTTGATTTCCATTTGCATGGAATATCTTTTTCCATCCCCTCACTTTCAGTCTGTATGTGTCCCTAGGTCTGAAGTGGGTCTTTTGTAGACAGCATAAATATGGGTATTGTTTTTTTATCCATTCAGCAAGTCTGTTTCTTTTGGTTGAAACATTTAATCCATTGAAGTTTAAGGTAATTATCGATATGTTTGTTTTTATCATCATTTTCTTATTTGTTTTGGGGTTGTTTTTGTTGGTCCTTTTCTTCTCTTGTGTTTCCCACTTAGATAAGGTCCTTTAGCATTTGTTTTAGAGCTGGTTTGGTGGTGCTGAATTCTCTTAGCTTTTGCTTGTCTGGAAAGCTTTTGACTTCTCCATCTAATCTGAATGAGATCCTTGCCGGGTAGAGTAATTTGGTTGTAGGTCTTCCCTTTCATCACTTTAAGTATATCATGCCACTGTCTTCTGGCTTGTAGAGTTTCTGCTGAGAAATCAGCTGTTAACCTTATGGGAGTTCCCTTGTATATTATTTGTCATTTTTCCCTTGCTTCTTTCAATAATTTTTCTTTGTCTTTATTTTGGGCCAATTTGATTATTATGTGTCTCGGTGTGTTTCTCCTTGGGTTTATCCTGCCTGGGACTCTCTGCACTTCCTGGACTTGGGTGGCTATTTCCTTTCTCATGTTAGGGAAATTTTCTACTATAATCTCTTCAAATACTTTCTGAGGTCCTTTCTCTCTGTCTTCTACTTCTTGGACCCCTATAATGCGAATGTTGCTGTGTTTAATGTTGTCCCAGAGGTCTCTTAGGCTGTCTTCATTTCTCTTCATTCTTTTTTCTTTATTCTGTTCTGCAGCAGTGAATTCCACCCTTCTGTCTTCCAGGTCATTTATCCGTTCTTCTGCCTCAGTTATTCTGCTATTGATTCCTTCTAGTGTAGTTTTCATTTCAGTTATTGTATAGTTCATCTCTGTTTGTTTGTTCTTTAATTATTCTAGGTCTTCGTTAAACATTTCTTGCATCTTCTCTTTCTTTGCCTCCATTCTTTTTCTGAGGTCCTGGATCATCTTCACTATCATTATTCTGAATTCTTTTTCTGGAAGGTTGCCTATCTCCACTTCATTTAGTTGTTTTTCTGGGGTTTTATCTTGTTCCTTCATCTGGTCATAGCCCTCTGCCTTTTCATCTTGTCTAACTTTCTGTGTTTGTGGTTTTTGTTCCACAGGCTACAGGATTGTAGTTCTTCTTGCATCTGCTGTCTGCCCTCTGATGGATGAGGCTATCTAAGAGGCTTGTGCAAGTTTCCTGATGGGAGGGACTGGTGGTGGGTACAGCTGCTTCTTTCTCTGGTGGGCAGAGCTCAGTAAAACTTTAATCTGCTTGTCTGCTGATGGGTGGGGCTTTGTTCTCTCCCTGTTGGTTGTTTGGCCTGAGGCAATCCAACACTGGAGCTTACAGGCTATTTGGTGGGTCCCATGGCAGATTCTGGGAGGGCTCACGCCAAGGATTACCTCCCAGAACTTCTGAGGCCAGTGTCCCTGTCCCCACAGCGAACCACAGCCATCCACCACCTCTGCAGGAAATCGCCCAACACCAGCAGGTAGGCCTGGTTCAGTCTCCCCTGGGGTCACTGCTCCTTCCCCTGTGTCCCAATGCACACACTACTTTGTGTGTGCCCTCCTAGAGTGGAGACTATGTTTCCCCCAGTCCTGTCAGAGTTCTGCAATCAAATCCTGCTAGCCTTCAAAGTCTGATTCTCTGGGAATTCCTCCTTCCATTGCCAGACCCCCAGTTTCAGAAGCCTGAAGTGGGGCTCAGAATCTTCACTCCAGTGGGTGGACTTCTGTGGTATGAGTGTTCTCCAGTTTGTCAGTCACCCACCCAGCAGTTACGGGATTTGATTTTATTGTGATTGCACCCCTCCTATCGTTTCACTGTGGCTTCCCCTTTGTCTTTGTATGTGGGGTATACTTTTTGTTGAGTTCCAGTGTCTTCCTGTCGGTGATTGTTCAGCAGTTTGTTGTGATTCTGGTGTTCTTGCAAGAGGGAGTGAGAGCACGTCCTTCTACTCTGTCATCTTGGTTCAAGCTCACTCTATTCCTAGTTCTTACTTTTTCATCCTTTAGCCTTTTACTTCAACAAAATCTTATGAAGATCATTACTCAGCTCTGATTGTCATGGAATTGGTGGCTTGTCATAAAGAATAGCTCCACCACTGGCAGCAGTGAGGAGAGAGTGGGAGAAGGAGATTTTTAGGAATGCCTGATCCCCAGGACAAAAGCCCACAAGAAATTGTGCTGGCCCTGACCCAAAACATGGGCACGAGGCTTACTGATGGGACTTTCCTCACTTCTTCATAGAGATAGGGTTCTCTGGCGAAATTAGGCAGAAATTCTGCTTTGGCAGGAAGAACCCCGGCTTACTGCCCACCTCTTAATCCAGCTCACTGCCCCATTGACCAGCGTCCAGAATTTATGGGCACCAGCAGGCCCCTGCCTATTCAGAACTTTTCTGGAAACCATGAAGCCTAAGAGGCTTGAGATTTGGGTGTTGAAGCTGTTGAATCCTCCAGTAACCAACCCAATTGTAAAAGAGTAATAATATATGACATCCACATAATATTTTACAGCTTCTAAAGTACTTTAAGCTGCATTTGTCATTTGGTTCTTTCTATAGCCCTGGAAGCAAATCAGATATCATCATCCCTGTTTTACGGATGAGGACATTGAGGCCCAGAGAAGTTAAATGATCTTCCTAAGATCACACAGCTCAGTGAGTGGTAGAACTAAGACTGGAAGCCAAGTCTTTCCTCACAGTGAGTCCTGGCTCATGTACTCCTTCCACAAAGAGGTGCCACAGGTCTTCCAGATGTCAGGCACTGTACTGTGCCCAGGGGATGTAGCCATGAACAGAGCAGGTGTAGTCCTGAGCCATCAAATAAACAGCCCCAGGAATCTTTAGTTAAAATGTGATCATGAAGGAGATGTACAACGTTCTATGAGAGTTTATTAGAGGGCTCCCTAGCCTAGTGTGCAGGGGTGGGAAAGTTTCTTCAGAGGTAATCACATTTAAGCTGAGAGCCAAAAATTGTTGAGAGAAGACTGGCAGTGGGGACAAAATTCCAGACAGAGAAAAGAGTCTGGCATCTTCATGGAAGAATAAATTATGTTAATATGGTTGCAAGCAAGCAACTGGGAAGAGTGGGGCAAGAGGAGGCTGGGGAGGTGGGCAGGGATAGACCACAAGTGCCTAAAAGTTCTAGTTAAAGGTTTCAAAAGCAATGATTCTAAAAGCAATGGGAAGCATATATAAAAGATAACTAATAAGAACCTACTGTAGATGTTATAGAGAGAGGACCTTCAAGATGGTGGAGTAGTAAGACATGGAGATCACCTTCCTCCCCACAAATACATCAGAAATACATCTACATGTGGAACAATTCCTACAGAACACCTACTGAACGCTGACAGAAGACCTCAGACTTCCCAAAAGGCAAGAAACTCCCCACGTTCCTGGGTAGGGCAAAAGAAAAAAGAAAAAACAGAGACAAAATAATAAGGTTGGGACCTGTCCCTTTGGGAGGGAGCTGTGAAGGAGGAAAAGTTTCCACACACTAGGAAGCCCCTTCACTGGCAGAGACGGGGGGGGGGGTGGGCAGGGGGAAACTTCGGAGCCACGGAGGAGATCGCAGCAACAGGGGTGCAGAGGGCAAAACAGAGAGATTCCAGCCCAGAGGATTGGTGCTGACCAACACTCATCAGCCTGAGAGGCTTGTCTGCTCACCCACCGGGACGGGTGGGGGCTGGGAACTGAAGCTGGGGCTTCAGAGGTCAGATCCCAGGGAGATGACTGGGATTGGCTGCATGAACACAGCCTGAAGGGGGCTAGTGTGCCACAGCTAGGTGGGAGGGAGTCTGGGAAAAAGCCTGGAACTGCCTAAGAGGCAAGAAACCATTGTTTTGGGGTGCACAAGGAGCGGAGATTAAGAGCGCCACCTAAACGAGCTTCAGAGACAGGCGCGAGCTGCGGCTATCAGCGCAGACACCAGAGATGGGCATGAAATGCTAACTCTGCTGCTGCAGCCACCAAGAAGCCTGTGTGCGAGCACAGGTCACTATCCACACCTCCCCTCCTGGGAGCCTGTGCAGCCTGCCACTGCCAGGGTCCCATGATCTGGGGACAACTTCCCCGGGAGAACACACAGCATGCCTCAGGCTGTTGCAACATCATGCTGGCCTCTGCCGCTGCAGGCTTGCCTCGCGTTCTGTACCCTTCAGTCCCCCCGAACTGAGTGAGCTAGAGCCCCCTAATCAGCTGCTCCTTTAACCCCCTCCTGTCTGGGCAGAGAACTGATGCCAGAGGGCAACTTACATGCAGAGGCAGGGCCAAATGCAAAGCTGAACCCCAGGAGCTGTGTGAACAAAGAAGAGAAAGGGAAATTTCTCCGTGCAGCCTCAGGAGCAGTGGATAAAATCTCCACAATCAACCTGATGTACCTGCATCTGTGGTATACCTGAATAGACAACAAATCATCCCAAAATTGAGGCAGTGGACTTTGGGAGCAACTATAGACTTGGGGTTTGCTGTATGCGACTGACTAGTATCTGATTTATATGTTTACCTTGGTTTAGCTTTTAGTGCTTGTCATCATTGGTGGATTTGTTTATTTGTTTGGTTGCTCTCTTCTTTTTTTTTAATACATTTTTTATTTTTTATTTTAATAACATATTTTTAAATTTTTTACTTTAACCACTTTATTGATTATATTTCTTTCTTTCTTTCATTCTTTCTTCCTTCCTTTCTTCCTTTCTTTCTTTCATTCTTTCTTTATTTCTTTCTTTCCTTTCTTTCTTTCTTTTTCTCCCTTTTCTTCTGAGCCGTGTGGCTGACAGGGTCTTACTGCTATGGCTGGGTGTCAGGCCTGAGCCTCAGAGGTGGGAGAGCTGAGTTCAGGACATTGGACCACCAGAGAGCTCCCGGCTCCACATAATATCAATCAGTGAGAGCTCTCCGAGATCTCTATCTCAACGCTAAGACCCAGCTCCACTCAACTACCAGCAAGCTTCGATGCTGAACACCCCATGCCAAACAACTAGCAAGACAGGAGCACAACCCCCCCCCCATTAGCAGAGAGGCTGCCTAAAGTCATAATAAGGTCACAGACACCCCAAAACACATCACAGGATGCAGTCCTGCCCACCAGAAAGACAAGATCCAGCCTCATCCACCAAACGCAGGCACCAGTACCCTCCACCAGGAAGCCTACACAACCCACTGACCCAAACTTACCCACTGGGGGCAGACACCAAAAACAATGGGAATTACAAACCTGCAGCCTGAGAAAAGGAGAACCCAAACACAGTAAGTTAAGCAAAATGAGAAGACAGAGAAACACACAGCAGATGAAGGAGCAAGATAAAAACCCACCAGACCTAACAAATGAAGAGGAAATAGGCAGTCTACCTGAAAAAGAATTCAGAGTAATGAGAGTAAAGATGATCCAAAATCTTGGAAATAGAACAGAGAAAATACAAGAAATGTTTAACAAGGACCTAGAAGAACTAAAGAGCAAACAAGCAATGATGATGAACAACACAATAAATGAAATTAAAACTCTCGAGAAGGAATCAATAGCAGAATAACTGAGGCAGAAGAATGGATAAGTAACCTGGAACATAAAATAGTGGAAATATCTAATGCAGAGCAGAATAAAGAAAAAAGAATGAAAGAATTGAGGACAGTGTCAGAGACCTCTGGAACAACATTAAACACAACAACATTCAAATTATAGGGGTCCTAGAAGAAGAAGAGAAAAGAAAGGGACTGAGAAAATATTTGAAGAGACTATAGTTGAAAAATTCCCTAATATGGGAAAGGAAATAGTCAAGTCCAAGAAGGGCAGAGAGTCCCAAAGAAGACAAATCCAAGGAGAAACACGCCAAGACACATATTAATCAAACTATTAAAAATTAAATATAAAGAAAAAATATTAAAAGCAGCAAGGAAAAAGCAAGAAATAACATGCAAGGGAATCCCCATAAGATTAATAGATGATCTTTCAGCAGAAACTCTGCAAGCCAGAAGGGAGTGGCAGGACATCTTTAAAGTGATGAAAGGGAAAAAAAGCCTACAACCAAGATTACTCTACCCAGCAAGGATCTCATACAGACTTGACAGAGAAATTAAAACCTTTACAACAAGCAAAAGCTAAGAGAATTCGGCACAACCAAACCAGCTTTAAAACAAATGCTAATGGAACTTCTCTAGGCAGGAAACACAAGAGAAGGAAAAGACCTACAATAACAAACCCAAAACAATTAAGAAAATGGTAATAGGAACATACATATTGATAATTACCTTAAATGTAAATGGATTAAATGCTCCAACCAAAGACATAGAGTGGCTGAATGGATACAAGAACAAGACCCATATATATGCTGTCTACAAGAGACCCATTTCAGACCTAGGGACACATACAGACTGAAAGTGAGGGGATGGAGAAAGATATTCCATGCAAATGGAAATCAAAAGAAAGCTGGAGTAGCAATTCTGATATAAGATAAACTAGATTTTAAAATAAAGACTATTACAAGAGACAAAGAAGGACAATATATAATGATCAAGGGATCAATCCAAGAAGAAGATATAACAATTATAAATATATATGCACCCAACATAGGAGCACCTCAATACACAAGGCAAATGCTAAAAGCCATAAAAGGGGAAATCAACAGTAACACAATAATAGTGGGGGACTTTAACACCTCACTTTCACCAATGGACAGATCAACCAAAATGAAATAAATAAGGAAACACAAGCTTTAAATGACACATTAAACAAGATGGACTTAATTTATATTTATAGGACAGTCCATCCAATAACAACAGAATGCACTTTCTTCTCAAGTGCTCATGGAACATTCTCCAGGGTAGATCATATCTTGGATAACAAATCAAGCCTTGGTAAATTTAAGAAAATTGAAATTGTATCAAGTATCTTTTCTGACCACAACACTATGAGACTAGACATCAATTACAGGAAAAAAAACTGTAAAAAATACAAACACATGGAGGCTAAACAATACACTACTTAATAACCAAGAGATCACTGAAGAAATCAAAGGGGAAATCAAAAAATACCTAGAAAAAAATGACAATGAAAACACGATGGCCCAAAACCTATGGGATGCAGCAAAAGCAGTTCTGAGAGGGCAGTTTATAGCAATACAATCCTACCTCAAAAAACAAGAAATACCTCAAATCAACAACCTAACCTTACACCTAAAGCAATTAGAGAAAGAAGAACAAAAAAACCCCAAAGTTAGCAGAGGAAGGAAATCATAAAGATAGATCAGAAATAAATGAAAAAGAAATGAAGGAAACAATAGCAAAGATCAATAAAACTAAAAGCTGGTTCTTTGAGAAGATAAACAAAATTGATAAACCATTAGCCAGACTCATCAAGAAAAAAAGGGAGAACTCAAATCAATAGAATTAAAAATGGAAAAGGAGAAGTAACAACCGACACTGCAGAAATACAAAGGATCATGAGAGATTACTACAAGCAACTATATGCCAATAAAATGGACAACCTGGAAGAAATGTACAAATTCTTAGAAATGCACAACTTTCCAAGACTGAACCAGGAAGAAATAGAAAATATGAATAGACCAATTACAAGCACTGAAATTGAAACTGTGACTAAAAATCTTACAACAAACAAAGGCCCAGGACCAGATGGCTTCACAGGCGAATTCTATCAAACATTTGGAGAAGAGATAACACCTATCCTTCTCAAATTCTTCCAAAATAGAGCAGAGGGAGGAACACTTCCAAACTCATTCTACGAGGCCACCATCACCCTGACACCAAAACCAGACAAAGATGTCACAAAGAAAGAAAACTGCAGGTCAATATCACTGATGAACATAGATGCAAATATGCTCAACAAAATACTAGCAAACAGAATTAAACAGCACATTAAAGGGATCATACACCATGATCAAGTGGGGTTTATCCCAGGAATGCAAGGATTCTTCAATATATGCAAATCAACCAATGTGATACAACATATTAACAAATTGAAGGAGAAAAACCATATGATCATCTCAATAGATGCAGAGAAAGCTTTTGACAAAATTCAACACCCACGATGTTAAAAACCCTCCAGAAAGTAGGCATAGAGGGAACTTTCCTCAACATAATAAAGGCCATATATGACAAACCCACAGCCAACATCGTCCTCAATGGTGAAAAACTGAAAGCATTTCCACTAAGATCAGGAAAAAGACAAGGTTGCCCACTCTCACCACTATTATTCAACATAGTTGTGGAAGTCTTAGCCACGGCAATCAGAGAAGAAAAAGAAATAAAAGGAATACAAATTGGAAAAGAAGAAGTAAAACTGTCACTGTTTGCAGATGACATGATACAATATATAAAGAATCCTAAAGATGCCACCAGAAAACTACTAGAGCTAATCAATGAATTTGGTAGAGTAGCAGGATACAAAATTAATGCACAGAAATCTCTAGCATTCCTATACACTAATGATGAAAACCTGAAAGTTGAAGTAAGAAAACACTCCCATTTACCATTGCAACTAAAAGAATATAATATCTAGGAATAAACCTACCTAAGGAGACAAAAGACCTTTATGCAGAAAATTGTAAGACACTGATGAAAGAAATTAAAGATGAAACAAATAGATGGAGAGATATACCATGTTCTGGGATTGGAAGAATCAACATTGTGAAAATGACTCTACTACCCAAAGCAGTCTACAGATTCAATGCAATCCCTATCAAACTACCACTGATATTTTTCACAGAACTAGAATTTAAAAATTCACAATTTGTATGGAAGCACAAAAGATCCCGAATAGCCAAAGCATATTGAGAAAGAAAAACAGAGCTGGAGGAATCAGGCTCCCTGACTTCAGACTATACTACAAAGCTACAGTAATCAAGACAGTATGGTACTGGCACAAAACCAGAAGTATAGATCAATGGAACAGGATAGAAAGCCCAGAGATAAACCCATGCACCTATGGTCACCTTATCTTTGATAAAGGAGGCAAAAATATACAGTGGAGAAAAGACAGTCTCTTCAATAAGTGGTGCCAGGAAAACTGGACAGCTACACATAAAAGAATGAAATTAGAACACTTCCTAACACCATACACAAAAATAAACTCAGAATGGATTAAAGACCTAAATGTAATGCCAAACACTATCAAACTCTTAGAGAAAAACATAGGCAGAACACTCTATGACATAAATTACAACAAGATCCTTTTTGACCCACCTCCTAGAGAAAAGGAAATAAAAACAAAAATAAACAAATGGGACCTAATTAAACTTCAAAGCTTTTGCACAGCAAAGGAAACCATAAACAAGCCCCAATGACAACCCTCAGAATGGGGGAATATATTTGCAAATGAAGCAACTATCAAAGGATTCATCTCCAAAATATACAAGCGGCTCATGCAGCTCAATATCAAAAAAACGATCAACCCAATCCTAAAATGGGCAGAAGACCTAAATAGACATTTCTCCAAAGAAGATATACAGATTGCCAACATACACATGAAAGGATACTCAACATCACTAATAGTTAGAGAAATGCAAATCAAAACTATAATGAGGTATCACCTCACACTTGCCAGAATGGCCATCATCAAAATATCTACCAACAATAAATTCTGGAGAGGGTATGGAGAAAAGGAAACCCTCTTGCAGTGTTGATGGGAACGGAAATTGATACAGCAACTATGGATAACAGTATGGTGGTTCCTTAAAAAACTGAAAATAGAATTACCATATGACCCAGCAATCCCACTACTGGGCATATGCCCTAAGAAAACCATAATTCTAAAAGAGTCATGTACCACAATATTTACTGCAGCACACTTTACAATAGCTAGGACATGGAAGCAACCTAAGTGTCCATCGGCAGATGAATGGATAAAGAAAATGTGGCACATATATACAGTAGAATATTAGCCATAAAAGGAAACAAAATTGAGTTATTTGTAGTGAGGTGGATGGACCTAGAGTCTGTCATACAAAGTGAAGTAAGTCAGAAAGAGAAAAACAAGTACCGTATGCTAACACATACATACGGAATCTAAAAAAAAAAAAAAAAAGATGGTCATGAAGAACCTAGGGGCAGGACAGGAATAAAGACACAGACTTGGAGAATGGACTTGAGGTCACGGGGATGGGGAAGGGTAAGCTGGGAAGAAGAAGTGAGAGTGGCATGGACATATATACACTGCCAAATGTAAAATAGATAGCTAGTGGGAAGCAGCCATATAGCACAGGGAGATCAGCTCGGTGCTTTGTGACTGCCTGGAGGGGTGGGATAGGGAGGGTGGGAGGGAGATGCAAGCGGGAGGTAATATGGGGGTATATGTATACGTATAGCTGATTCACTTTGTTATACAGCAGAAACTAACACAACAATGTAAAGCAATTATACTCCCATAAAGATGTTAAAAAAAATAAAATAAAATACATGTAATGTTATTTTATTGTTTATCCCTTAAACCCATAGTTTTTGTTATATCTTGATTTCACTAGCAACAATCTTTACCAACAATAACATTTTCCAAGAATGTAATCCTTATGGTTGGCAAGAGTGATTATTTCCAAAATATGGAATAACATGTACAGATGGGCTGTTTCTACAATAAGCTACATTTAAGATCATGTTGTAAAAAGAGGTTTTATGCATGCATAATGGGAACTGAATTGCTATTTCTTAGGAAAAAATCCAAGAATGTCCTACAAGGACAGACAAATTTATGATAACTACCGTTCATTCAGTGTCTTCTGGCTCCCAGGGACATGCTTGATACTTGACCTATATTATCATAGTTAATCTCATATTGGACCCTCAAGATAGCTATTATTATACCCATTTTTAAAAAATGAGAAAATTTCACCAATGGGGGAAAGCGGTGGTGGTGTTGGTGGGATGAACTGGGAGATTAGGATTGACATATATACACCAATATGTATAAAATAGGTAACTAATAAGAACCTGCTGTATAAAAAAAAAAAAAATTAAAAAAAAAGAACCTACTGTATAGTACAGGGAGCTCTATTCGGTGCTCTGTAATGACCTATATAGGAATGGAGTCTAGAAGAGAGTGGATATATGTATATGTGTGGCTGATTTACTTTGCTGTACAGCAGAAACTAACACAACATTGTAAATCAACTATACTCCAATTAAAAAAATAATTAAAAGAAAAGCAATGTGAAACTTTGATGGTGTTTAACCAGAAGAGTTACACATACAGATTTGTGTTTATAAATATTGCTCTGCCTGCTATGTAAGAAACTGGCTGAAGGTAGAGGATGGCAAGAGCGGAAATGAGGAGACAAATGAAGAGCTACTGCCATAGTCCAGGGTAAGGGTGTGGTGAGAATGATGGCAACGGGGATGCAGGGAAGCAGAAGGGCTCCATGACTGGATATGGCGGTGGTGAGGGAGAAACACCCTCAAAGATTTTCCTCTCTCTATGGTGCTATCTCCCAGGGTAGGTTTCTTGTGTTTGCTTTCCTTCTTACAAACAAAGACAAAACCAGGCCCTTCCACGCAGCAGCTGGAACACAAAGGCAACACAGCCAGACTTCAGCTTTGTCTCAGAAAAGCTCTCCAAATATCCCATCATTAGGGATTCCCACAGTATTGGGAAAGGAGGCAAAATGTTCCCATTTGATTCTTACCTGTTTGATCCAGCTCTTTCAAGAAGACATTGAACTTCTCCCCAGGCAGGGGGAAAAAAAATAACTTGTTATATAACACAAATGGGAAAATGTCATGTTATGTAAAATGTTCAAAATACTATATTGATGATAACCCATTGGTCTTAGCACAGTTTCTGAATACCAAGGCTGCTGGTGTTAGCAATGATAATATAATTATTTAGAATTAGAAAAAAAATTATCCTTACCTTTTCTACTCAAAATTCTAGGTTGGAGGGGGCAATTTGTACGTAAGAAGAGTCAGGGCACCTCTGAGAGTGACAAATTGGAAAGAAAGGAATTGGGGGGCATTCAATTCATGTATATTAAAGGGTGGTGTAGTAGAAAATACATGGGCTTTGGAATCTGAGCTTGGTTCACATTCTGCTTCTTCCATTTCTTAGCTGCATGATGTTGAATAAATGTCACCCTTTCTGTATCACGAACGGCGATAAAAACTGATAAAACCTCTAGGCCCCGGTTATTATGAAAAGTAAGACAATGCATTCACAGCCAATACAGGTATAATATAAGCTACAATGATGTATTGTACAACATGGGGAATATAGCCAATATCTTATAATAACTATAAATGGAGTATAATCTTTAAAAATTGTAAATCACTATATTGTACACCTGTAACTTATATCACATTGAACAGGAGCTGTATTTCAATAAAAAAATAGTACCTGGCACAGAGTAAACATTCAATAAATGTTAGTGGCAATGTTGTCATGCTTATGTTTAAAGGAAAAAAGATTTTGACTGTTGGTAGTGAATGGAAAATTCTTCACTCTCACTAGCAATGATAGAAAAGATCATTTCAATTTCAAAGTGAATGGTTTGATTTTCAAAACAATCAACGAATATTTATTGAACATCTACTATGTGCTAATCATTTTGCAAGGTGATGTGAGAGGACCAAAGAGGCATTAAGACAAACATACAGATGAGTGGGTGAGACATAAAGTAAGACCTAGAAAGGGAGCTCGGTTAGGTCCAGGTGGGCTAAGTTGCAGGTGAGGACAGAGAGGGTGGGTGTTCTCATAAGTAAGAATTGCTATCTGGCGGAGGTGGCAGGGCTGGGACAATGGCTGGTGATAAGATCCACTTTCCTCATGTCTGAATGCAACCCCTAACTGCTAGTTCGGAAAAAATAAGGAAGAACAGTTTCCCCAAGCAATTACGAGTTGTTTTGGAATGGGTTGGAATAAAATATGTCAGCTTCAGGATGTGTGAGATTACTGCTCTGACATTTACCCGTAAAGCCAGTGTCATTTGACCTTTATCTAAAAGGTATAACTTCGTGAGTTTTCAACAGTAAAAAAAAATCTGCTGCAAAATAGCTGCCAGAGAAAATAAGCCTGAACAGACCCCATCGTGAAAGATCTGAGGGCTCCAACCAATTTTCAATTCAATTCAAAGTCATGAGTATGTTCCGAACATCTCTGTGGCAGTCCCGTGGGTATAATGCTCTGTTGAGGATCTCATGGGCTAGTGGAGGGGACAGGCATGTCAACGGATAAATTATGAAACAGCGTGCAGAGTACAGCAGCAGAGATGTGTTCTAGGTTCAGAGGTCACACAAAGGAGAGGGTGATGTTGAGGGCAGGTGGGGATGTCCAAGCTGGGTTTGAGGAGAGAACAGTAGGATTCAACAGAAGGATGAGGGAACGGGGAGGTAAGAAATGGTGTTCAGGAAATATACGCAGTTGGGAACTCCAAACAAGCCTCACCTCTCCCAGCTCCCAGGAGGACAAAGCCACGGCCAACCTCTCATGCTTTCTGATTCACACAACTTTGAACCAGCTCTGCCCCAAATACCTTCTCACCATTATTCAGGATGTCTACTTTTAGCTACAAGTTTTGATCCTTGTTTACAAACAGACACATTTTAAGCTGTAGCTGATCATTTATACTTGAGTGCAGATGAGCTCCGTGTGCTGTATCAGGAGAAGGTTTAAGGTATTTAAAGAACAGGAATGTCTGAACCCCGGCTAGAAAGCTTGATTATGTTCAGCCCCTCCTCCCAACTCCCATTGGCTTCAAAACCTTCGCTCAATTACTTATATATTTAAAAATTTACAAATCTGCTGGCTTTTAATTATGTTGACTTTGCTATGTTTGTTGTTGATTACATTTCCTTTTTCTTGGGTACATTAGTAAGACCCTCTAGCAAATATCAAGATGAGTCATTTAATCTTAACATTAGCCAGAATTTGGTCTTTACTTATAGTCTGTTTCTTCTTTTCAGATACAGCACTCTGAGAAAGTCAAAGAAAAGTCAAAGAAAAAGACTCCTTTCTTCCTTTTTTTTTTTTAAATTAAGCTTACCTGGAAATGCACAAACTGTGTTCCATTCCTCCTGTGGCTCAGACCCAGATCCTCAGAGGAGAGCGTGTGTCTGTCTCTGTAATTGCTTAGGTTGCTATGTGCATTCCCAAGCCATTCTCCTAGCCATGAAAATACACATTTTGTGACTTGCCAGGTATTGTGTGCTATTGTTCTTGGCAAAATACTTTGTTCCATTACTCTCCTGCCCAGAGGCAGAGAGGACAGAGGACGTCTAGAAGTCAACCTGGCAATTCTATTCCTCCATATAATTTAGAAGGTTCTGGGAACAGGACAATGTGTCATCAAAGTAGTACTTCCATGAGATATTCAGAACAAAATATTGACGTTCTTGGGTGATAAGAACCTTGGGAAGCCCCAAATCTCAGCAAGATTGACCATGTCTGCAAAGCGGCTGTTGGCAATGTTGCCAGCTTCAGAGAGAGTCTCAGAGAAGGGACTGTAGGCTGGCTTCAGGTGTCTCTGGAGATGGCCATGCATTTTTCTAATTATGAAAGAGTCATAATATACCTGAGGTTTTGTGGGAAGTGGGTGGGGGCAAGAATGAAGGGAATAGACCTTCAGTAGAAGGTCCAGAGGATCTAAAGCTATTTATGAGGCCAAGGACAGTGCATCCTTGCTTTCAGCAGTGGCATGCTGAGGGAAAAGCAGCAGGAGTAGGTGGGGAGAAGTAGCTTTGTCTCTCTCTGGACTAAGAGAAGTTACCAGCATGCACATATAGATGGGCAGGGCTTCTGAGCAGACACACACTTGACTTCAATCTGCTGTTCTTTGTATCCCATAAAACCTCATTCTGGGAGGAATTATCTCAAGATGACTATACTCTTAGAACCCCAAGGAGAGTCCTTTGGGGGACCTTGGTCCTCACCCACAGGTCCCTAGTGACAGGCACATCATGTTTAGGAGATGTGGGGTTGCTAGGGAGAAGGCATCCATTACTCCAGATGGCGTCACTGACCTTGGAGAAACTACCACCATTATTCAGGACTTTGGGGGAAATCCTTGGAATACTAATGAATGAGGTCAAGGAAGTCCTTCAGGATAATATCAGTGGTCTCAGGGGTGTCCTGGAAGAACAAGAACAACATAGTTGGAAGAGAATAGAGTGATGACATTTGAAACTGGGATAGTTTTTCAGGTAAGAGATGAAAGTTTGCATGATGTCTATGCAGATTGAAGAGGAATGGAATATGTCATACAGAGGGAACTGGAAATGATGTCAGCTGGCTTTGGTCCCACTCTCCTCTCCTCTCTAGACTGTCTTACACTCAGCCATCCAAGTTGATAGACCTAAAATACAAATCTGGCCATGCCACTTCCTATAAAAAGCAATTCGATAGCTCTAGTCATCTCCATTCGGGAAAGTTCACACACTTAGCATAACCCAGGGATCTCACTGATGTGGCACTGGCTTCTTCTCCAGCCTCAACTCTTTGCTTATTACCCATTGCCCCACCCCCACCCCGATCTTTTACCCTTTGCTCTGTTCTTGTTGAACAATTTACCTGCAAAAACCATGCTCTTTAAAGACTGTACACATGCACATGCTATTCCCTTGGTGTGGCATACCTTTCTTTTAAGTCATCAAGACTAAATGCAAGGGACTTCCCCAGTGGCGCAGTGGTTAAGAATCCACCTTCCAATGCAGGGGACACGGGTTCGATCCCCGGTGAGGGAACTAGATCCTACATGCATGCCACAACTAAGAGTTCACATGCCACAAATAAGGAGCCTGCTGGCAGCAACTAAGGAACACACGTGCCGCAACTAATGGAGCCAGTGAGCCGCAACTAAGGAGTCTACCTACCACAACTAAGACCCGGTGCAACCAAAAAAAAAAGACTAAATGTAAGAGACTTCTAGGAAGACCCACTCAAGGAGAATTAATTACTAACCACCTCTCCCTACTTGTTGCTTCATGCACCCACTGAACCTAGTGTAGTTGACCCTTATTAGTTAATTTCAGATTTAAATTCCATGAGTTTGAATGCTATCAAGCAATTGAAACATCCATGACATATAAGAATTTGCTAATTTTGTCAAGGCTGTAGTTTGTGTTATACATGCTGGGAGGCAGGTTTCTAGAAGGTGGTTCGTAACTAGTGAGAGAATCTAGTCAACCACCCAGCATTTGCCTTTCAAAGTGACATGTCCTCCTTGCTTGTGGTCACGTAGGCAGTAATCTCATGGAGGGATGAAAACTTGTTGACCCCTACCTACAATATTACCTATTCAGCCCTATACAAACATACTTTCATGTAACCCTTAATGAAACTCCCATGAGTTCTTATGAAAATTCCCATTTTACAGGTAAGGAAATTGAGACAAATACTTTTCCCACATTTAAACAGCCAGTGGGACTTCTCTGGTGGAGGAGTGGTTAAGAATCCGCCTACCATTGCAGGGGACATGGGTTCGATCCCTAGTCTGGGAAGATCCCACATGCTGCGGAGCAACTAAGCCCACACGCCACAACTACTGAGCCCACACGCCACAACTACTGGGCCCACACACCACAACTACTTGAAGCCCGCGCACCTAGAGCCTGTGCTCCGCAACGGAGGGTAGACCCCACTCGCCACAACTAGAGAAAACCCTCGCACAGCAATGAAGACCCAACACAGCCAAAAAAAAAAAAAAGAAAGTATATAAATAACCAGCAAGTGAAGTCAGGAATCAAACCTAGGTTCAAAACCAACAGAATGGAACAGAGAACATACAACTAGAACTAGTGATTTCTGAAGTTGGTGAAAAGGGACAAAGACTGAAGAAATTTAAGAATGGGATTCTTCTTTAGAAAAGGTTTTGAGTAAATAAAACAGTGGGGAAAATTATGTTAAAGAAAATTTGCCAGTTTGAGGATTCTTGAGGCTATCCTCACAAAGTTTCTGGACACAGATCTTTAGGAATAGCACTTAATGTTAAGGATCTGCACTTCCATGGCCTCCATGTTGCTAAATCCGAGTCAACCCACAGACTTCTAGAGCACTGGGCAGAGTCGATCACATTTCTTCCTGGACCTGCTTTCTTTGCCTGGCTTCTGGGACACCAAGCTCACCTGGTTCTCTTCCCCCCTCACTGGTTACTCCTTCTCAGTTTCCTTTGCTGGTTCCTCCTCATCTCTCCAGCCTCTGAATGGCAGAGCATCCAGGGGCCCCTTGGGTTTATTCTCCTTTGTACCTACACCCTCCTTGATCGTCCTTTCTAGTCTCCTGGTTTTACATCTCCCCTATGTGCTGACAACTTCCCTTGAACTCCAGACAACCATATTTCAATGGCTGCCAGACATCTCCGTGTGGATACCTGGCAGACATCTCAAACATGAAATGTCTCTGAATGTTTATCTTCTCCTTCAAACCTGTTCTATTTTCATTCTTTCACAACGTAGTTGATGACAATATCCTTCTAGTTGCTTCGGACAAAAACCTTGAGTCATTATTAATTCCTTTCTTTCTTACACCTCACGTGCAATCTACCAGGAGATTTCTGTCAGCTCGAACTTCAACATAGACCCAGAACTTGGCCACTTCTCACCATCACTATTGCTACCACCTGGCCCAGATCATCGCGCTTCTCTCGTGGATTATACGGGAGCTTCCTAACCATTTCCTTTCTTTTACTCTTGCCACCCACTCCCAACCTCCACTGTCTGTTCTCAAAACAGCAGCCAGAGGATGCTATTAAAACATAAATCAGGGCTTCACTCATGGCGCAGTGGTTAAGAATCTGCCTGCCAATGCAGGGAACACGGGTTCGAGCCCTGGTCTGGGAAGATCCCACATGCCGCGGAGCAGCTAAGCCCATGTGCCATGACTACTGAGCCTGCACTCTAGAGCTCGTGTGCCACAACCACTGAGCCCGTGTGCCACAACTACTGAAGCCTGAGTGCCTAGAGCCCATGCTCCACAACAAGAGAAGCTACTGCAATGAGAAGCCCACACACCGCAATGAAGAGTAGCCCCTGCTCGCCGCAACCAGAGAAAGCCCATGCACAGCAACAAAGACCCAACTTAGTCAAAAATAAATATTAAAAAAATAATAAATTTATTAAAATAAAACACATAAATCAGATGATGTCACTTTGTTAAAAATATCTCTAAGACCTCCTTTGTTCAAAAACCTTTATATTTCTCAGAGTGGAAGCCAAAGTCCTTACATTGACTTATCATTCTCTCCTGACACCATCGCCTACTGACATACCGTATACCACTTCTTTACTTAGTAGGCTTATCGTTTCTTTTCCCTTCCATCAGACAGCAGAGATTTTGCTCCGTTTTATTTATTACTACTTATTATGTATGTCCTACCTAGGCAACACTAGGAGATCTTGGGTGTTCAAAAAGTATTTGCCTAATGTTGCAATGGGATCTTATTGAAGGCCAGTACTTAGAGAGTGATGTGATTCTCGGTGTCTATCACGTGGGTGGTGGATACCCTCATGGCAGGGAGTAAGGCGCAAGTTAATATGGGAAATAAATTAAGAGCAGTGTAACTGTGACAGGTGCTTATTTGTGCTACTGGTTTCCCAAATGGAAACCTCATTCTTAATGAAATCCTTTTTTCAAATGAGACCTGTTTCTAAATTAACCAGAGCAAACAAACTAGGCCAATGCCAATTTTACCGTCAAATGTCAGTAGAAAATCACCTGTCTGCTGCTTTACCAGGAGTCGGTAATTGCCTGGGCACCCAAGGGAGGTGGGTGGTGGTGAGGACAGATATGGCCTATCTCTCACCAAGACTGTTGATGGAGAATGGGCTAAATTCACCAAGCTCTGAGTGAAATTTTTTAGGTTCTTTTTTCTCCCCTCTGAAGAATCTAGAGAATAGACTTGAGGATATGGGGAGGGGGAAGGGTAAGCTGTGACAAAGCAAGAGAGTGGCATGGACATGTATACACTACCAAACGTAAAATAGCTAGCTAGTGCGAAGCAGCCGCATGGCACAGAGAGATCAGCTCGGTGCTTTGTGACCACCTAGAGGGGTGGGATAGGGAGGGTGGGAGGGAGGGAGACGCAAGAGGGAAGAGATATGGGAACATGTGTATATGTATAACTGGTTCACTTTGTTATAAAGCACCATTGTAAAGCAATTATACTTCAATAAAGATGTAAAAAAAAAAAAAAAGAATCTGATTCTTTTTTACAGAGCTTTAGTGTAACCACAGCAGAGATAAGTTTTATTTTACACGGTAGACATGTTCCCAAAAAGCTGCAAATCAACATTCCATGAATTCAATTATGTGAAAGGAGGGGTGCTTACTCTTAACAGGACCCTGAGTAGGGGTTTAGGGGGTACAGGGGGACGTGGGTCTCCCACTTCCAGGGGAGCTTCCTCCATCTCTCAGTAAAATGGGTTAATAGTATCTAAGTCACAGGGTTGTTGAGATTATCTGAGATCATCAGTATATATGAAGGTAATTCGTAGAGTACAAAGTGATGTCTAAGTGTTGGTCTGTGACTAAGTAGTAAAACGTTTTCATAAATCAAAATGCTCCTCCCATAATCCTCCCATCATTTATCTACCTTGTAAGTTTTGATCTTTACATACCAACCTGGGTCAGATTTTTATTGTTGTTTTTGTATTTTTATGTTTTAATCTCCGTTTCTGTTGTGAAAACTGAAATTGTGTCTAGTCAATTCCATTATTTTGCTAGATTAGTTTATGCAAAGGACCAGGTGTTTCAGGTCAGCATCTGCTCACACTGACGATTTTCTGAACTTCCCCAGGCCTTCCCCAAATTGCTCAGGTTGGCCACTTTTATGGGTTGAATTGGGTCCCCCTCCCCCACAAAAATATGTGTTGAAGTCCTAACTCTCAGTACGTGTAAGTGTGACTTTATTTGGAAATAAGGTCTTTGTAGATGTAATCAAGGTTGTTGGGTGAACCTTAATCCAATAACTTGTGTCCTTATATGAGAAAGAGAGACACAAACTGACACACAGAGGGAAAACAACATGATGACACATGGGGAGATCTCTAAGTGATGACAAAGATCAGGGTGACGTGTGCAAAAGCCAGGGATTGCCAGCAACGACAGAAGCCAAGAGAAAGGCATGGAACAGATTGTCTTTTAGAGCCTTCAGAGAGAGCACAGGCCTTTGATCTGGGACTTCTAACCTCCAGAGCTATGAGAGAGTAAATTTTTGTTAAGTCACTCAGTTTGTGGTATTTACATGGCAGCCCTAGCAAACTAAACACAGCTGTTTCTCCCATTGGCCCATTTGAGGTGGGCCTGGTCACTGTGACGGGCACCACAGCTTATTGCTCTGGGTTTGATAAATGACCTTCCAAGTCAAGTAAGAGACCAATGTAAACTTGAAATAAGTGGTCTGGAGTGAAAGTCCCATCCATTTATGTTCCTGAATGAGCAGGCTTACATCCTCTGTCATATAACTGACTGTACCAATGAACTACTAGGGTGAAAACAACACCCTTCTTGCTGGTTTTTCTCTCCCACCACTCTCTTTCCACTTTAATTGTGAATGGTTAAAAAAAAAAAAAAAAAGCAATTTGATGTTTTTTTGTTTTATACCATTAAAATTTTTTTTTTGAACTTAGGAAAAGCTGCATTATTTATTTCGACACTTTAGGGTAAGGTAGATGCATAATTTTTTTTTCAAATGTCTCTGGGGAGCATATAAATGTGCTGTTAGAAAGTCTCTATTTTGACTTGTCTTCAAGCTTTGATGCCATTCCAAGATTGATTTACCTCTTTGAAATGCATGTATATTCCCTTTTACAATATCTTATAATGTTAAATTTTTATTAGTGAAAAAAAATGAAAGGGAAAGCTGTATCAGGCTTATCTCAACCTGAAAGAGAAAAACTCAGAAAACAATTTAGTGACCTTCTGCTCCGGTGGCCCACAGTCCTGGCTGCACTTCATAATTACATGGGGTCCTTTCAAAATATTGTCACTTGATTTCTACCCCTATTGACTTTGATTTAATTGATTTGAGGTGGGGCTTGGGCTTTGGCACTGTTTTAAGTGCCCCAGACAATTCTCATGTGTAGCCAGGATTCAGACCCAGAGAGCTGGTCCGACCATCTCATTTCACAGAAAGGCTGAGATCAAGCAAGGTTAGTGACTTGCCCAGGATCAGAAAGCCAAGTGTCCTGCCACTGCATTCCCAGAGCATTTTGCTCCTCCTTCCCCGTCTGGATAATTCCTGGTCACTCATCAAGGCTTAGCTCAAGTGTTGATTGCTCTTGGGGCCTTTTCTGACTCAACAACTCTCAGCTTCTCAGGCCAGGTCAGGACCTCTCCTCTGTCCCCTTACCTTTCACAGTCACTGCCCTTGTCATATACTTTGTTTCTATTCTTTTTAAAAATTTTTGAATATAGTTGATTTATAATATTTCATTAGTTTCAGGTTTACTACATAAAGATTCAAAATTTTTATAGATTATACTCCATCTAAAGTTATTATAAAATATTGGCTATATTCCCTGTGTTGTACAATATATCCTTGTAGTTTATTTATTTTATACACAATAGTTTGTATCTCTTAGTCCTTTACTCTTACCTTGACCCTCCCCCTTCCCTCTTCCCACTGGTAACCACAGTTGTTCTCTATATCTGTGAGCCAGTTTCTATTTTTTGTTTGTTTGTTTGTTTGTGGTATGCAGGCCTCTCACTGTTGTGGCCTCTTCCATTGCGGAGCACAGGCTCCGGACGCACAGGCTCAGCGGCCATGGCTCACAGGTCCAGCCGCTCCATGGCATGTGGGATCTTCCTGGACTGGGGCACTAACCCGCGTCCCCTGCATCGGCAGGCGGACTCTCAACCACTGTGCCACCAGGGAAACCCTCAGTTTCTGTTTTGTTATATTTTTGTTTGTTTCATTTTTAGATTCCACATTTAAGTAATAACATACAGTGTTTGTCTTTGTCTGACTTATTTCACTTAGCATAGTACCCTCCAAGTCCATCCATGTTGTTGCAAATTCCTTTCTGTGGCTGAGTAATATTCCATTGTGTATATACACCACATCTTCTTTATCCATTTGTCTGTTTATGAACACTTAGGTTGCTTCCATATCATGGGAATTGTAAATAATGCTACTACAAACACTGGGATGCATGTATCTTTTCAAATTAATGTTTTTGGTTTTTTTGGATACATACCCAGGAGTGGAATTGCTGGGTCATATAGTAGTTCTATTTTTAGCTTTTGAGAAAGCTCCACACTGTTTTCCATAGTGGCTGCACCAATTTACATGTCCACCAACAGTGTACGAGGGTTCCTTTATCTCCACATACTTATCAACATTTTTTATTTGTGGTCTTTTTGATAATAGCCATTCTGACAGGTGTGAGGTAATATCTCACTGTGGTTTTGACTTGCACTTCTCTGATGGTTAGTGATGTTGAGCATCTTGTCATGTGCGTGTTGGCACCTGTCTTCTTCGGAAAAATGTCTATTCAGGCCTTCAGCCCACTTTTAAAATCAGGGTTTTTTTTGACATTGAGTTGTAAGAGCTATTTATATATATTGGATATGAACCCCTTATCGGTCATATAATTTGCAAATATTTTCTCCCACTCAGGTTTTTCTTTCATTTTGGCAATGGTTTCCTTTGCTGTGCAAAAGCTTTTAAGTTGAATTAAGTCCCATTTGTTTATTTTTGCTTTTGTTTCCTTTGCCCTAGGAGACAGAGCCAAAAGAATATTGCTGTGATTCATGTCAAAGAGTGTTCTTGCCTATGTTTTCTTCTAGGAGTGTTATGGTTTCTGGTCTTACATTTAAGTCTTTAATCCATCTTGAGTTTATTTTTGTATACAGTGTTAAAGAATATTCTAATTTCAGGAATCCCCTGGCAGTCCAGTTGTTAGGACTCCACCCTTTCACTGCCAAATGCCTGGGTTCAATCCCTGGTTGGGGAACTAAGATCCCACAAGCCATGCAGTGCAGCCAAGAAAAAAAAGAATCCTCTAATTTCATTCTTTTACATGTAGCTGTCTAGTTTTCCCAGCACTACTTATTGAAGAGATTGTCTTTTCTCCTTTGCATACTCTTGTTAATTGACCATAAGTGCATGGGTTTATTTCTGGGCTCTTTATTCTGTTCCATGACCCATGTGTCTGTTTTTGTGTCAGTACCATACAGTTTGGATGACTATAGTTTTGTAGCATAGTCTGAAGTCAGGGAGCATGATACTTCCAGCTCTGTTCTTTCTCAAGGTTGTTTTGATTATTCAGGGTCTTTGTATTTCCACACAAATTTTAGAATTATTTGTTCTAGTTCTGTGAAAAATGCCATTGGTATTTTGATAGGGATTTCATTGAATCTGTAGATTACTTTGGGCAGTATGGTCATTTTAATAATATTAATTTTTCCAATCCATGAACATGGTATATCTTTCTGTTTGTGTCATCTTCAGTTTCTTTCATTAGTGTCTTACAGTTTTCTGAGTATAGGTCTTTTACCTCCTTAGTTAGATTTATTCCTAGTTATTTTATCCTTATCACACATTTTGATTTATAGGACTTTCTTTCCACTAAAGAGTAAGCTCCTCTGGGGAGATAGGAAATAGCCAGTGGAAAATCATAAGAACTTGCTCCAAAGTTCAACAAAGGAGAACCCCACAGTACTTGCAGTTTCCTAATTTGCATATAATTCTTATGGTCAAATTCATCTCTGATCATTGTTAAGTTCTCTTGCCCTTTTGCTTGTACTTATTTGTTAATGTTTATTGGATTTTTTAATTAAAAAACTAATTCATACTCATGGTCAGAAATTTGGAAAACATTAAAAATTACAGAAATAAAATAAAATTCCCACTGAATCACCACACGAAAGCTTGTTGTTAGTGTGATTCCTCAATTAATCAAGCATTTATTGGGTGCCTATCATATGCCACTTGATGTCAACAGCTGGGTTCAAGCCAATGCTCCATCTCTGTGTCCTTTCATTTATAAAATGTGCTTTGTTTGTAAAATGCTCATTCTCACAATGATTCCTTTAAGTATTATTATTGCACATGAGCAAACTGAAGTTCGAAGAGGTTGTCTATGTTTCTTAGCTTCTAAGCACAAGTTCTGGGATTAGCACCCAGGTCAGGCTGACTCCAAAGCCCATGCCTTCTCCTCCACTGGAAGCATTCAATTGCCAAACTCTGAAGGCCTGGTCAGTTCAAAAGAGCAGTGAGATTCTGAGCTCTGCTGGTTACCATAGAGCCCATTGTTAAGAATGAGGAAGTAGGGCCATCACGGACAGCTGCCTAGGTTGTCCACTGTCAATCCCAGGAGGAGTCATTCACATTACAGTCCACATGAACTGCTATCCCAGACACTGTGCAGTGACACAGACTTGAAGACTGGAGCCTGCACTGAACTCAGGACTGTAGCCCTGAGCTGAGCTGGAACATCTGCAGGTTGTGGAGTGACACTGAGGGCTAGATTGCCTCAGGTGGATGGTCAAGCCCCATGGCTCACTGAGCCACGAGACTGAAATACTGCACTCATGCTGGCCTTCTGAAATGTTCTCTGAAATGTTGCCAGTAAAAAGGAACAAGAGGAGGAGGCCTGGAGAGCTCTGCAGAGCAAGTCAAAGGCCATGTTTACTCATCTCGGGGAAAAGCACTTTCTCTGAGCCCAGAGCAGGAGGACATATTGATAGGCTGGCTGCAGGAGAAGCAAGGCTCCAAGGGGCACCGAGAAGGCACAGTGGGGACTGCTTCTTGGGCCAGGGAGCTTGCAGCATGTGCCTCCAAGGCTGCTTGAGAAATATCCAAGCTGGTTCCCGGGCATCTTGGGGAAGTGAACAAAGCTGACAGGGCTTTCTTCTCAGCAGGAAAGTGGTGGCCATACCCCCATAGAACTTCGGAGCAAGAAACAAAGAGGTCTCCCCCAAACTCAGAAAAACCATTAGGAGGAAGGGTTGCGAGGGTGGTGGGAAGAAAAAAACAACAAAAGAAACCTGTAAGACAGGCAGATTGCTGAGTTTTAATAATCAACATTGTCATTCTAACAAACCCTGGCATTTCTGTGGCATTTGCAAAGCATTTCCATACTCTTTTCCCATTTGGTCTTCATAACTGCTCTACAAGGTCATCGTCATCGTCATTTTACTAATGAGGAAATTGAAGATCAGAGGGACCTGCGATCTGGCCGTTACATGCCACGTGCCACAAACAGAACCTGGCCTCCATGTACAGCCGAAGCTCCTGATGACAAATCTGAGCTCCCATCATAGGGGAGAGCTTCAAAACTCACCGTGGGAAGTGTGAGCCTTGGGAAGTGTGGCCTTGGGAACCATTGGAAGGAATGGTTAGGAAGAAGCCCTAGGAAAGCACAGGTGAGTCTCAGCAGGCTGGTTCATCTTTGATCTTGCAGGGGATGGCCCCCTGATCTCTCGAGATCTAGCCCCTGCCCACTCTCTAGAGTCTTTACCTCCTATTATCTCTTATTTCTGAAGCTCCCAACTCCCTGAAGCTTAGCCATCATGAACTGCTATTCTGCTCTGTTCATGTGGAAGATAATTCTTCCCCTGACTAGTTTCTAATCAGTAGTTGCCTCTTCCGGGAAGCCCACCCTCATCCTCAGAGTGGGTGCTCATGTTCTGAGTTCCCATAGCTTCCTTTTGCCTACTCCTCTCAAAGCAATGATCAATTGGCTATTAGCTATCTTGGTAGTTCTCAGTGCCACCTCCAACAGAGATCCCCCGTTACTACTAGTGAAGCCTTCATCCTCTCTCACCTGGTGATAGCCTCACTTCTCTTTTGTTCCTTTACAGTCCATCCTGCATGTGGCAGTCGGAAGCAGTTTTCTAGGTATAAATGAGAACATATCACTCTGCTGCTTAAAACCCTCTATTGTCAAAGCTGACAATTTACAACTCGTTGGCTGAGTGGTGCTGCACGTGTTTTTGTAAATAAAGTTTTATTGAAACACAGCTGTGCTCATTTATTTATGTATTGTCAATGACTGCTTTTGCACTGCAACAGCAGAGCTGAGTAGTTGCCACAGAGACCCTTTGAACTGCTAGGCCCCCAATATTTACCATCTAACCTTTTACAGAAGAACTTTGCTGAAAAACTCCTGCTCTATTGGTTTCCCATCTGTTTGGGTTATCTATTGTTACATAACAAACCACCCCAAAACTTAGTGGATTGGACAGCAGCAATCATTAATTTTGCTCATGAGTGGTCAATTAGCACATGGCTCATAGGAACAATGCTTCTCTTCTCCATGTGGGGTCAGCTGGGCGCCTGACTGGGGTGGAGGGTCCACTTCTTCTTTTTTTTAATTTATTTTATTCAAGTATCGTTGATTTACAATGTTGTGTTCATTTCTGCTGTACAGCAAAGTGATTCAGTTATACATATATATATATACATTCTTTTTCATATTCTTTTCCATCATGGTTTATCCCAGGATATTCAATATAGTTCCCTGGGCTATACAGTAAGACCTTGTTGTTTATCCATTCTACATATAATAGTTTGCATCTGCTAAACCCAAACTCCCAATCTATCCTTCCCCCACTGCCCCTCCCCACTTGGCAACCACAAGTCTCTTCTCTATGTCTGTGAGTCTGTTTCTGTTTTATAGGTAGGCTCATTTGTGTCATATTTTAGGTTCCACATATAAGTGATATCATATGATATTTGTTTTTCTCTGTCTGACTTACTTCACTTAGTATGACAATCTTTAAGTCCATCCATGTTGCTGCAAATATCATTATTTCATTCTTTTTCATGGTTGAGTAGTAGTCCATTGTATATATGTACCACATCTTCTTTATCCATTCATCTGCCGATGGACGTTTAGGTTGCTTCCATGTCTTGGCTATTGTAAAGTGTGCTGCTATAAACAGAAGGGTTCATGTTTGTTTTTGAATTATAGTTTTCTCAGGGTATATGCCCAGGAGTGGGATTGCTGGGTCATGTGGCAACTCTACTTTTAGCTTTTTAAGGAACCTCCATATTGTTCTCCACCAACAGTGTAGGAGGGTTCCGTTTTTCTCCATACCCTCTCCAACATTTGTTATTTGTAGATTTTTGATGATGGCCATTCTGACTGGTGTGAGGTGATACCTCATTGCAGTTTTGATTTACATTTCTCTAATAATTAGCAATGATGAGCATATTCTCATGTGCCTGTTGGCCACCTGTATGTCATCTTTGGTGAAATGTATTTAGGTCTGCCCATTTCTCAATTGGGCTGTTCATTTCCTTGTTATTGAGTTAGATGAGCTGTTTGTATATTTTGGAGATTAAGCCCTTTTCAGTCGCATCATTGGCAAATATTTTCTCCCAGACTGTAGGTTGTCTTTTCACTTTGTTTATGGTTTCCTTTGGTGCGCAAAAGCTTGTAAGTTTGGTTAGGTCCCATTTATTTATTTTTGCTTTTATTTCTATTGCCTTGGGAGACTGAGCAGGGTCTGCTTCTTGAATGGCCCACTCCCATGGCTCACATGTTGATACTGCCTGTTGTTCTGAGAGCTCAGTTGGAGCTCTTGTTCCTCTATGCGTGGGCCTCTCCAAGGAGCTGTTAGGATTTCCTTGCAGCTTGGGTTCCAAGGGTAAGTTTCTAAGGGACGGGAAGTAGAAGCTCCCAGTCTCTTAAGCATCACATCTCCTGAATTCTATTGGTCAGGCAGCCAGATTCAAGGGGGAGAGACATAGACCACAGACTTCTTGATGGGATCATACAAGGAATAAAATCCAGGCTCTCCATAAGCCGACCACTGTCTCCCACTTTGCTGTCATCTCTGCATGCTTCCCCTTATTCACTTTGCTCCAGCCACATTCACCGTCTTGCTGCCCCTCTAACATGGTTGCTTTTTGGCCTTTGTCCTGGCTCTTCCACGTGCCTAATCCCACCGGTACCCTCCTGGCTGCACCGTCCCATCTCTCAGCTTTATTGTCACCTGCCTGGAGAGGCCCTCCTCCACCTTCTTGTCTAATGCAGAGCCCACCCCAGTCACTCTCTCTCTAACACATACTTTTTCTTCTTAGCACTTATCTACCTGAAATTCTCTTGTTTCTTGTTACGTGCTATTTATTCATTTACATGTTTACTGTCAGCGTCCCCCTCCCACAACAGAATGTAGAGACCTTCAGGGGGGAGGGATGATTTAGGAGTTTGGGATTAACATATACACACTACTATAGATAAAATAGGTAACCAACAAGGACCTACTGTATGGCACAGGGAACTACACTCAATATTTTGTAATAATCTATAAGGGAAAAGAATCTGAAAAAGAGTATATATATATATATATATATATATATATATATATATATATATATGAATCACCTTACTGTACATCTGAAACTAACACAACATTGTAAATCAAATATACTTCAATGTAAAAAAAAAAAACAAAAAAGAATATAGAGACCTTCAATTCAAGGCAGAAAGCCTGTTTATGTGTTGATATATGCCCATCACCCAGCACAGGCCTGGATCAAAGGCAGCACTCGATAAAAATGTGTTGGCACAAGGACTAACTGTTCTACTGACTACACTATAAGCCCCTTAAGGACAGGTCCCACCAAGTCTGGTGCAGTCCCAGACACACCATGGGTGCTTATTAAGTAACTATTGAATGAATCAGGCTTGAGTATACTTAAATCAGAAATGAGAAATCCAGAGATAGGTAGCCATTCCCCCCTTCCCCACCGCTTTCAGATTAAGCTGCAGGAACAGGCCTGAAAGGGTCTCTCGGAGAGTTGGTTGGACTCTGTAGCTAACAGCATGTGCTCTCTCCATCCCACATCTCTCCCTTCTCCCTTCTTACCTCTCCCTACCACTGTCTCTCAATCTCAAATGGCTCTGAGGCTGCCCTCAGGATGTGAGTGGTCCACAGGGTGCTCCATGGCTGGGTGTTCATGAGCTCCAGGTACCACTGTTGGACCTGAGACCTTCCCAAATGTTTGCATCGGCTCCAGGGTGGTCCCAAGATGAACTTAGGACCTAGACCTCTGACTAAGGCCAGAAATGGAGCCCTTAACGTGATAAGGTGAGACTTCCAGTGCTTACCCATGAGTAGCTCTGTCCAACCAACATTTGTCGAGTGAATGAATGAATGTAGGGGTAGCCCTGGTCCCCCATCTGGTTAGAGATTCTCTATCCTGGGTTAAAGGGGGAAGGCACAGGCCTGGCTGTGAGTCCCAGGGTCTGAGTCCCAGGCCAATGGCTGTTCCACTCCTGCCTAGCCCCTGCAGTGACAAGACCTGGCCCTTCCTGTTCACCCTGAGCGTCAGGCACCTCTCTGTCACATCTCTACACTACCCCTTGGGCCAGGAACAGTGAACTCTGCTGCTGGGAACCTTGGAAAGGAAGGACACCCCCACACACATATATTCTGAGAAAAAGAGAAGAAAGTGGGCCAGAAGATCACTCTGGGCTGTTGTTTCAAGAGAAGAAGAGTTTCTCTCTCCTTAGAAAAATCTACTCACAAAGGCATAAAGCAGAAGGAGCCTGGCAATTTCATTTTAAATAAAGTCCTTCTCCTAAATGATCATATTTCAAATTGGAATCACATCTCCCCCTCTTGGCCCCCGCCCCAGTGCTCTTTCTTCATGTGCAGATGCACTGATTAAAAGCCACCCGTGATGGGCCTGCCACCAGCTAGTTCTGAAGAGACACGTCCAATTAAAACAGACAACATTTTCAAAGACCCCAGTCAGGCATTTCATCTCAGCACTTTCTCCAGCGTGTCAACGTCACCTGCAGCAGTTCTTCCTCTTTTTTAAAACATTCTTCCCCCAATATGAAATTTAGGTCAGTAACTGCATCATCCACAAAAACAGCCCTGGCTGCCTGTCTCCCTCCTCCCACTTCTGGAGTTGGATGTTTGGAAATACATAATTGAGCCCAAATGCTGCCCCTGGCTGACTTCGGCGTTTTGGTGAGAACCCGGCCTGGGAATGCTGAGTGGCTGGTGAGCTCTGCTGCCCACAGGACCTGTGATGAGAAAAAGGCCCAGAAGTTGGTTGTGTGATTCAATCACGAAGTTGAGCCATGCTCCCAGCCCAGGGGGCCAGCTGAGCTGTCTCACTGTGATATTAAATTCTCTGCCCCACCCTGCAAATCAACGGTGTGGCCCTGGGAGAGCCACCAGCCCTCTCTGGGTCCAGTCTTTTATCCACAAAAGGAGGTGACCTGGATGGATCTCTACACCATCCCTTGCTGCTTTTGCTCCAGTACTTCTGTGCTTCGCCAGAGCCTTTTGGGGGCAGGTGCCCTCTCAGGGGGTACAGATCTCTCCCACTAATCAGCTGAGGGTGAATCTGTGTCCACTTGTTTCTCTGGATGCCTTGATGCATCCAGAGAATGTCCAGATCCCAGGGAGATGGAGAGATGGGTGTCTGGAAAGAGAGGCCTCCCTCAGCCATACGAGGCAGGGGAATTGGCTTCCTTCCTATACGTAAGCCAGGGCGAGCACTGTGCCTGCCATAGAGACAGAATATTTTCTCAAACAGAAAAGTAAACTCTGTGCTTGGACAGTAGGCTGACTGGAGCCAGGGCCAGGGGAAGAGGACCTAGAAAATGTTCTCCTGCACTACTCCTGTCTCCGACTGGCTTCTCGTAGGCAAGACTTCCGACATTTGCCAGGTGAACTCGGGAAAAACTTTTCACTCGACGTTTTTCCATGGGAGAAAGCTGGGGAGACTGACTTAGGAACAGTCACCTGGTTTTGTCTGACAGACCGTCTGGCCCAGTATTGAGGCCCAACAGGGCACATGGGGACCCAATGGGGTGGGCTGTGGTCATTCATCCTCTCTGGGTCACACTCAGCTACAGGGACCTATTGCTAGAAGAGACCTTATGATGCTATACCGTCTAACCTCTCCAATCTGCAGTTGAGGAAACAGGCCCAGACAGGGGAAGTGACTTCCATGTTCACACAGAGTTACTCACCTAGTTGGTAGACCAGAGATTCCTGACTGCCAGGCTAAGATAATCTCCATTATCTTATGGCCTTTATACTATCTTCTTTTCTTCTTCCCTGTTTGAGAATTAATTTAATTCAATTCAAGGGATGTTAATGGAGCACCGGCCTTGTCCCAGGCACTGTGTGGGGCATTGGGGTTGAGCAGTGAAAGGGTCACAGACTCTGATCATAAGAAGTTCACTGTATTCTAGGCAGGAAATTTCTGTAGCGAAGGAAGTGCAGGTCAGCATGATAAACCCTTGCCTGAGCTCCAGGAGCACGTGTACCTTCATCAGTAATTGCACCAGCTACATTGAATTATAAGTGATGTCCATTGGACACTGAGATCTTGGAACACAAGGACTTGGCTCAGTAATTTTGTGTCCTCAGTGCCCAAGGCAGTGTCTAATACATGGTGGGTACTTAGTAAATATATATATATATATATATATATATATATATATATATATATTTTTTTTTTTTTTTTTTTTTTTTTTTTTTTGCCGTACGCGTGCCTCTCACTGTTGTGGCCTCTCCCATTGTGCACAGGCTCCGGACGCACAGGCTCAGAGGCCATGGCTCACGGGCCCAGCTGCTCCGCGGCATGTGGGATCTTCCCGGACCAGGGCACGAACCCGTGTCCCCTGCATCGGCAGGCTGACTCTCAACCACTGCGCCACCAGGGGAGCCCAGTAAATATATTTTTTAAAATAAATGAGTAAATGTTTCACTCAAACATAGTAATCTGGCAAGTTATTGAACATTCCTATGCTTCCGTTTCCTCGTGTATAAAATAAGGATAAGTATTTCTTTTTCCAACTCTGGTGGACTAGTTTGTATCAGAATAGCTCTCTTGCTGAGAAAAATTATAAAAGAAGAACTATATATATTTAAGTTATATTAAATATATCTATTTAAGAGCATATGTGTATATATACATATACCCTTACATAAATATATATTTTTAAAATTATATTGTATATAAATAAAATATAATTTTTAAAAGGTATTGGCAGGAACAAGGAAGTTAGGACTCAAATGGTCAAAATCCCAAAGAGAAGGAAAAAGGGAAATTTGCCCAACATTTGGAACCAGTTTTTTCCCTAAGGTATTTGCTGGTTTCCAACAGCAGTCAAGAGGCCAAGAGCAGGAAATGACAGCTAAGGAGCTGAGAAGCTGAGCAGGGTTTCAGTAGTCACTCCGGTTTTGAAGTTAAAAATTAGCATTATCTGTCCCCAGGGTGGAGAGACCCTAATAAACACACTGAAAGGTAACACCCTAGGAACAAAGATGAATTGGAAACACCAGTCATCACAGACTGAGGCACAGCTTAGCATCAGCTTAATCTCAGAATCTATGAACCTGATCTGCTTCTATCCTGACTGCCTACAGAAGCTGAAGTAAACCCTCTCTGGAGAAAGATAACATCTCCAGAGCCTTGAACTATTTCTACCATTTTCCACGCACTATTACTAGCATTCAATTCCAAATCATCAGACATACCAGGAATCAAGAACAGAAAGGATCAAAGCCAAGAGAAAAACTGACAAGAGAAATAGACCAATGAGAGATCCAGCTTTTGGAATTAACAAACATACATAAAATAAGTATAACAATAATGCTTACTAAATGAGCTAATGCATGTTTAATGCTCAGAATAATGCCTGGTACAGTGAGCCTAAGATAAGTGCATGTTAAATATAAAGTCAATACTTTGTTAAACATAAAATCAACACATGGGTGTTCTGTCGGAAGAAAATTTCATTCACCCGGCAGACACTTATAGGATCAGGTAGACACTGTGCTAGGCCCTGTGATTACAAACAAGGTGAGGACCCTGACTTCAAGATGGTCACAGCTGGATGAAGAGAGAAATTGTAACCGAGCAGAACCCTTTGGTGCCTTCCCGGGACAGATCCCTCCCCCCAGGTCCTCTGCTTTAGCTCCTCTCTGAAGTACCTAGATAATAGTAACATATGCACATTTCCTGAGTTGTTTTACAGATGCTAAAACTACCACCAAATGGAAGAAATTAACTACTTGATGACCATGAGCATGTAGTCCCCAGACCTACTGGCACCTAAGGATTGATAATGTTAACCCCTGTGACATCACCCTGTTACCTCACCATCAACCAATCAGAGAATTGTGCACAAGTTGATCACTACCCTGGGACTCCGCTCCCTCACTTTCCCTTTAAAAATGCTTCCCTAAAGCCCAACGGGGAGTTCCAGTGTTTTGAGCACTAGCTGCCTTGGACTCCTTGCTTGGTACCCTGCAATAAACACTGCACTCTCCTTCACCACAATCTGGTGTCAGTAGATTGACTTTACTGTGCATGAGCGAGCAAACCTAAGTTTGGTTCAGTAACAAAATTTATCAGTATGGGAGGATCTTATAAGGTTGTTCTAAAGAAAAGAGGGAAAGGAAGAATCACAGTACATGGGACCAATGGATCTAAGTAAACAGAATAGAGAGGTAAATAATATGGTGGGCACTGTGGTCAGGGGAATGGCCAGCTGGAGTCTGATGCCTTCCCATAGTCCTTGGCATTGGTTGGGATCATCTCCCATTCCTGAGGCAGCTGTAATTGTTAACAGCATCCCCATTTTATACAGCAGAAAGCAGAGGCTCAGAGTGGTTAAGGGATTTGCCCTGGTTGGTCAGAGCAGAGTTGGTGTTCAGATTTCCTAAGTGCCATCCAGTATTCTTCTTCCTTCTCTATTATACTATTTCAGAATATGGGACTCCAGGCCAAGGTGAAGGTATATAGCATACAGTAAGACTCACTCTAATATTTTAAATGCTATTATTTTTAAATGCTATTACTGTTTAAAATTTTTTTAATTAAATGCTATTATTTAAAAAAATTTTTATTGGAGTATAGTTCATTTACAGTGTTGTGTTAGTTGCAGGTATACAGCAAAGTGAATCAGGTTTATGTATATATATGTATATATACAAGAAAGAATAGATATATATCCATTCTTTTTCAGATTCTTTTCCCATAAATTTATTACAGAATATTGAGTATAGTTCCCTGTGCTATAAGGTAGGTCCTTGTTAGTTATCTATTTTATATATAGTAGTGTGTATATGTTAATACCAATATCTTAATTTATCACTTTCTCCCACGTTTCCCCTTGGGTAAACATAAGTTTGATTTCAAGATCTGTGAGTCTGTTTCTGTTTTGGAAATAAGTTCATTTGCGTCATTTTTTAAATTAGATTCCACATATAAGCAATATCATATGATATTTGTCTTTCTCTGTCTGACTTACTTCACTTAGTATGATAATCTCTAGGTCCATCCATGTTGCTGCAAATGGCATTATTTTGTTCTTTTTTATTGTTGAGTAATATTCCATTGTACATATGTACCACATCTTTTTTCTTTCTTTTTTTTAACCTATCCCTGCCCCCTATGCCTGGCAAACACCAACATGCTCTCTTTTTCTATGACCTCAGTTTTAGATTCCACATGAAAATGAGATTATACAGTATTTGTCTTTCTCTGACTTGTTTCACTTAGCATAATGCCCTCAAGTTTCATTCATGTTGTAAAAGGAAGGATTTTCTTCTTCTTTTTTTAAATTTAATTTTATTTATATATTTTTTATACATCAGATTCTTATTAGTTATCTATTTTATACATATTAGTGTATACATGTCAATCCTAATCTCCCAATTCATCACACCACCCCTCCCCCCACTATCCCCCCTTGGTGTCCATATGTTTGTCTCTAAATCTGTGTCTCTATTTCTGCCTTGCGAACTGGTTCATCTGTACCAGTTTTCTAGATTCCACATATATGCATTAACATATGAAATTTGTTTTTCTTCTTCTGATTTATTTCACTCTGTATGCCAGTCTCTAGGTCCATCCACGTCTCTACAAGTGACCCAATTTCATTCCTTTATATAGCTGAGATAATATTCCATTGTATATATGTACCACATCTTCTATATCCATTTGTCTGTCGATGGGCATTTAGGTTGCTTCCATGACCTGGCTATTGTAAATAGTGCTGCAATGAACATTGGAGTGCATGTGTCTTTTTGGATTATGGTTTTCTCTGGGAATATGCCCGGTAGTGGGATTTCTGGGTCATATGGTAATTCTATTTTTAGTATTTTAAGGAACCTCCATACCTTCTCCATAGTGGCTGTATCAATTTATATTCCCACCAACAGCATTGGTTGTTTGTAGATTTGCTGATGATGCCCATTCTAACTGGTGTGAGGTGACACCTCATTGTAGTTTTTTTTTTTTTTTTTGAATGTAGATGTATTATTTCCTGAATCCAGGGAAATGTATTTTATTTTTTTATTTTTTTTTAATTTTTATTTATTTATTTTTAAATAAATTTATTTATTTATTTTTGGCTGTGTTGGGTCTTCGTTTCTGGGCGAGGGCTTTCTCCAGTTGCAGCGAGCAGGGGCCACTCTTCATTGCAGTGCGTGGGCCTCTCACTGTCACAGCCTCTCCTGTTGTGGAGCACAGGCTCCAGACACGCAGGCTCAGTAGTTGTGACTCACGGGCTTAGTTGCTCTGCAGCATGTGGGATCTTCCCAGACCAGGGCTCGAACCCGTGTCCCCTGCATTGGCAGGCAGATTCTTAACGACTGCACCACCAGGGAAGACCCTCATTGTAGTTTTGATTTGCATTTCTCTAATAATTAGTGATGTTGAGCAGCTTTTCATGTGCTTCTTGGCCATCTGTATGTCTTCCTTGGAGAAATGTCTATTTAGGTCTTCTGCCCATTATTGGATTGGGTTGTGTGTTTTTTTTAATATTGAGCTGCATGAGCTGTTTATATATTTTAGAGATTAATCCTTTGTTTGTTGAGTCATTTGCAAATATTTTCTCCCATTTTGAGGGTTGTCTTTTCGTCTTGTTTATGGTTTTCTTTGCTTTGCAAAAGCTTTGAAGTTTCATCAGGTCCCATTTGTTTATTTTTATTTTTATTTCCATTACTCCAGGAGGTGGATCAAAAAAGATATTGCTGTGATTTGTGTCAAAGAGTGTTCTTCCTGTGTTTTCCTCTAAGAGTTTTATAGTGTCCGGTCTTACATTTAGGTCTCTAATCCATTTTGAGTTTATGTTTGTGTATGGTGTTAGAGAGTGTCCTAATTTCATTCTTTTACATGTAGCTGTCCAGTTTTCCCAGCACCACTTATTGAAGAGATTGTCTTTTCTCCATTGTATATCCTTGCCTCATTTGTCATAGATTACTTGACCATAGGTGTGTGGGTTTATCTCTGGGCTTTCTATCTTGTTCCATTGATCTATACTTCTGTTTTTTGTGCCAGTACCATATTGTCTTGATTACTGTAGCTTTGTAATATAGTCTGAAGTCAGGGAGTCTGATTCCTCCAGCTCCGTTTTTTTCCCTCAAGATTGCTTTGGCTATTTGGGTTCTTTTGTGTCTCCATACAAATTTTAAGATTTTTTGTTCTAGTCCTGTAAAAAATGTCATTGGTAATTTGATAGGGATGGCATTGAATCTGTAGATTGTTTTAGGTAGTATAGTCATTTTCACAATATTGATTCTTCCAATCCAATAACATGGTATATCTCCCCATCTGTTTGTGTCATCTTTGATTTCTTTCATCAGTGTCTTATAGTTCTCTGCATACAGGTCTTTTACCTCCTTAGGTAGGTTTATTCCTAGGTATTTTATTCATTTTGTTGCAATGGTGAATGGGATTGTTTCCTTAATTTCTCTTTCTGATCTTTTGCTGTTAGTGTATAGGAATGCAAGAGATTTCTGTGCATTAATTTTGTATCCTGCAACATTACCAAATTCATTGATTAGCCCTAGTAGTTTTCTGGTGGCATCTCTAGGATTATCTATGTATAGTGTCATGTCATCTGCAAACAGTGACAGTTTTTCTTTTCCAATTTGGATTCCTTTTATTTCTTTTTCTTCTCTGATTGCCATTGCTAGGACTTCCAAAACTATGTTGGATAATAGTGGTGATAGTGGACATCCTTGTTTTGTTCCTTATCTTAGAGGAAATGCTTTCAGGTTTTCACCATTGAGAATGATGTTTCCTGAGGGTTTGTCGTATATGGCCTTTATTATGCCCACTTTCTGGAGAGTTCTTATCTTAAATAGGTGCTGAATTTTGTCAAAAGCTTTTTCTGCATCTACTGAGATGATCATATGGTTTTTATTCTTCATTTTGTTAATATGGTGTATCACATTGATTGATTTGCATATATTGAAGAATCCTTGCATCTCTGGGATAAGTTCCACTTGATCATGGTGTATGATCCTTTTAATCTGTTGCTGGATTCTCTTTGCTAGTGTTTTGCTGAGGATTTTTGCATCTATATTCATCAGTGATATTGGTCTGTAATTTTCTCTTTTGTAGTATCTTTGTCTGGTTTTGGTATCAGAGTGATGGTGGCCTTGTAGACGGAGTTTGGCAGCGTTCCTTCCTTTGTAATTTTTTGGAAAAATTTGAGAAGGATGGGTGTTAGCTCTTCTCTAAATGTTTGATAGAATTCACCCGTGAAGCCATCTGGCCCTGGTCTTTTGTTTGTTGGAAGATTTTTAATCACAGTTTCAATTTCACTACCTGTGATTGGTCTGATATTTTCTATATCTTCCTGGTTCAGTGTTGGAAAGTTATAACTTTCTAAGAATTTGTCCATTTCTTCCAGGTTGTCCATTTTATTGGCATAGAGTTGCTTGTAGTAGTCTCTTAGGATGCTTTGTATTTCTGTGGTGTCCATTGTAACTTTTCTTTTTTCATTTCTAACTTTATTGATTTGGGTCCCTTCCCTCTTTTTCTTGATGAGTCTGACTAAACGTTTATCAATTTTGTTTAACTTTTCAAAGAACCAGCTTTTAGTTTTATTGATCTTTGTTATTGTTTTCTTTGTTTCTATTTCATTTATTTCTGCTCTGCTCTTCATGATTTCTTTCCTTCTACTAACTTTGTGTTTTGTTTTTTCTTCTTTCTCTAGTTCCTTTAGGTGTAAGGTTAGATTGTTTATTTGAGATTTTTCTTGTTTCTTGAGGTAGGTATTGCTATAAACTTCCTTCTTAGAACTGCTTTTGCTGTATCCCATAGGTTTTGGATTGTCTTGTTTTTGTAGTCATTTGTCTCTAGGTATTTTTTGAATTCCTCTTTGAATTCTTCAGTGATCTCTTGCTTATTTAGTAATGTATTGTTTAGCCTCTATGTGTTTGTGTTTAGGTTTTTTCCCCTGTAATTGATTTCTAATCTCATAGCATTGTCGTAGGACAAGATGCTTGATATGATTTCAATTTTCTTAAGTTTACCGAGACTTGATTTGTTACCCAAGATGTGATCTATCCTGGGGAATGTTCTGTGTGTACTTGGGAAGAGAGGGTAATGTGTTGTTTTTGGATGGAATGTCCTATAAATATCAATTACATATATCTGTTCTATTGTGTCTTTTAAAGGTTGTGTTTCCTTAATAATTTTCTGCCTGGGTGATATGTCCCTTGGTATAAGTGAGGTGTTAAAGTCCCCCACCATTACTGTGTTACAGTCAATTTCCTCTTTTTTAGCTGTTAGCATTTGCCTTGTGTATTGAAGTGCTCCTATGTTGGGTGCATAAATATTTATAATTGTTATACTTCTTCTTGGATTGATCCCTTGATCATTATGTAGTGTCCTTCTTTGTCTCTTGTAACATTTTTTATTTTAAAGTCTATTTTGTCTGATATGAGAATTGCTACCCCAGCTTTCTTTGGATTTCCACTTGCATAGAATGTCTTTTTCCATCCCCTCACTTTCAGTCTATATGTGTCCCTCAGTCTGAAGTGGGTCTCTTGTAGACAGCATATATATGGGTCTTGTTTTTGTATCCATTCAGCGAGCCTGTGTCTTTTGGCTGGAGCATTTAATCCATTCACATTTAAGGTAATTATCAATATGTATGTTCCTGTGACCATTTTCTTAATTGTTTTGTGTTTGTAGGTCCTTTTCTTCTTTTGTATTTCCCACTTAGAGAAGTTGCTTTAGCATTTGTTGTAAAGCTGGTTTGGTGGTGCTGAATTCTCTTAGCTTTTGCTTGTCTGTAAAACTTTTGATTTCTCTGTCGAATCTGAATTAGATCCTTGCCAGGTAGAGTGATCTTGGTTGTAGGTTCTTCCCTTTCATCACTTTAAATATATCATGACACTCCCTTCTGGCTTGTAGAGTTTCTGCTGAGAAATCAGCTGTTAACCTTATGGGAGTTCTCTTGTATGTTGTCATTTTTCCCTTGTTGCTTTTAATAATTTTTCTTTGTCTTTAATTTTTTCGGTTTGATTACTATGTGTCTCAGCATGTTTCTCCCTGAGTTTGTCCTGCTTGGGACTCTCTGCGCTTCCTGGACTTGGGTGGTTATTTCCTTTCCCACATTAGGGAAGTTTTCACAATATTTTCTCACCTCCTTTCTCTCTCTCTTCTCCTTCTGGGACCCCTATAATGCACATGTTGTTGCTTTTAATGTTGTCCCAGATGTCTCTTAAGCTGTCTTCATTTCTTTTCATCCTTTTTTCTTTATTCTGTTCTGCAGCAGTGAATTACACCGTTCTGTCTTCCAGGTCACTTATCCATTCTTCTGCCTCAGTTATTCTGTTATTGATTCCTTCTAGTGTAGTTTTCATTTCAGTTATTGTATTGGTCATCTCTGTTTGTTTGTTCTTTAATTCTTCTAGGTGTTTGTTCTTTAATTCTTCTAGGTCCTTGTTAAACATTTCTTGCATCTTTCTGATTTTTGCCTCCAATCTTTTTATGAGGTCCTGAGTCATCTTCACTATCATTATTCTAAATTATTTTTCTGGAAGATATTTTTCATTATTTTTCTATCTCCACTTCATTTAGGTGCTTTTATGGGGTTTCTAATTGTTCCGTCATCTGGTACATAGTCCTCTGCTTTTTCATTTTATCTATCTTTCTGTGAATGTGGTTTTCTTTCCACAGGCTGCAGAACTGTAGTTCTTCTTGCTTCTGCTGTCTGCCCTCTGGTGGATGAGGCTATCTAAGAGGCTTGTGCAAGCTTCCTGTTGAGACGGACTGGTGGAGAGTAGAGCTGGCTGTTGCTCTGGTGAGCAGAGCTCAGTAAAACTTTAATCTGCTTGTCTGCTGATGGGTGGGGCTTTGTTCTCTCCCTGTTGGTTGTTTGGCCTGAGGCAACCCAGCACTGGAGCATACCCAGCTACTTGGTGGGGCTAATTGTGGATTCCGGGAGGGCTCATGCCAAGTAATACTTCCCAGAATTTCTGCTGCCAGTGTCCTTGTCCCCACAGTGAGCCAAAGCCAACCCCCGCCTCTGCAGGAGACTCTCCAACCCTAGCAGGTCGGTCTGGTTCAGTCTCCTAAGGTGTCAGTGTCCCCTGGGTCCTGATGCGCACACTACTTAGTGTGTGTTCTGAGAGTCTCTGTTTCCCCCAGTCTTGTCGTAGTCCTGCAATCAAATCCTGCTAGTCTTCAAAGTCTAATTCTCTGGGAATTCCTCCTTCCATTGCTGGACCCCCAGGTTGGGAAGTCTGACATGGGGCTCAGTACCTTCACTCCAGTAGGTGGACTTCTGTGGTATAAGTGTTCTCCAGTTCGTGAGTCACCCACCCAGCGGTTATGGGATTTGATTTTATTTTGATTATGCCCCTTCTACCATCTCAATGTGACTTTTCCTTTGTCTTTGGATGTGGGGTATCTTTTTTGTGAGTTCCAGTGTCTTCCTATCAATGACTGTTCAGGAGTTAGTTGTGATTCTGGTGCTCTTGCAAGAGGAAGTGAGTACACGTCCTTCTGCTCTGCCGTCTTGACCCACATCTTCTTTATCCATTCTTCTCTCAATAGATAAAATTTAAGTTGCTTCCCTGTCTTGGTTACTGTAAATAATGCTGTGATGAACTTTGGGTTGCATGTATCTTTTCGAATTATGGTTTTCTCCATATATATACCCAGGAGTGGGATTGCTGGATCATACGGTAGTTCTATATTTAGCTTTTGAAGTAACCTCCATACTGTTCTGCATAATGATTGAACCAATTTACATTCCCACAAACAGTGTAGGAGGATTCCCTTTTACCCACACGTATTCCAGCATTTATTGTTTTTAGATATTTTGATGATGGCCATTCTGACCAGTGTGAGGTGATACCTCATTGTAGTTTTGATTTGCATTCCTCTAATAATTAGTGATGTTGAGCATCTTTTCATGTGCTTTTTGGCCATCTGTCTGTCTTCTTTGGAGAAATAAACGTCTAATAGTTTACTTCTTTATCCTCCTGATGTTCCAGACTCAGCTTCTAAAAGTCTGGAGACCCAGACTTCTTCCCAGCTGAGGGTCTGCAGCTGGGAGAAGCCATGTTTGAGGTCCTTTCCAGGCAGGAACCCCTCCAGGACAGGATGCATGGCTGTGTTCTGGGAAGCTGGGCTTTAGAGCCCTTGACCCTCTGCAGCTCACTCCAGTTTCATGGAATGTCCCACAGTCAGATGGCTGTGGAAACCACAGAGCTGGACCCTAGAGCTTTCCCAATAGCTTGCTGCTTGGAGGAATGGCCAGACCATAACTGCAGACTTATACTTCCTGAGAGCTTGAAGGTCCCTTCTCTCCTGGCCTATGTAACTTCTTCCATAGCTGTCTCCAATTGCTCTTGGCTTCTTCACCTGTGGGGGGGTGAGGGTGGGGCTTGGGGAGGCCCTGCCTAGGGAGCTGTGTTCTAAGGGAATAGACAGGATAGCTTACCTATCCTAGCACAGTACCATGGCCCACCTGGCCAGGGTAAGAACAACATGCCCAGAATGGCATCTGCTGAAAGTGAAGCCTATTTTGAGGAGATACTTGCTGTATCTATGAGATAATCTCTCCCACGGGGCAGATGCCCAGCCCTTCCAGGTAGTGAAATGTCAAGTGTTCAAACAGAGGGCTGAGTTGGAGGAGGCTCTCCTGGGATGGCACGTGGGGGTGGCTCCAGGGTGGATGGATGGAAAGGAAGAGTCATCCTGCCTCTATTTATGGTACGGCAAGAATATGAGACAGAGGAACATGAGAAAGGCCATTTGAGGTCACACATGTGACCACCTATACCAGATTCTCTTTCTGACATTTGTTTCTAGGGATGCGCTGGACATGAAGCCTTCTTACCAGTCAGTGGTGCTTTCCCACGCAGCCTAGAAAAGAGGAGGGCTAGGAGGGGCCTCCCAGCTCCGAATCCTGGCCTCACTGCTGACCTGCAATGTGACTTGAACCTTAACCTCTCTGAGATTTAACTTCCATCCTGTAAAATGAATATATGGATACTTACCCTGCCAACCTCATAAGATTTTTCTGGGGGCAAAACCCCTATCTACAAATAATTCGTTAATGATTCCATAGAGAAGCCTGTGCCAGAATGTAAATCAGTGGTCACTAAACACACAGTTTAGTTCAGAGGATAGTTGGTGTATGGTCAGGCCACTCAGGATGGCTGTTCTCTCACTCCCTGTACACCCCCTGCCTGACCAGTGCCTGTTTCACCTACACCCTACTCACAACGCTGACCTTCCTGCATAATCACCCCAGGCCCCAGTTAGTGACTGTTCTTATCAAAGGGGCAGTGCATGCCCCTCTGCTGGTTTCCCTGGTAACCGATGAACCAACCTGACGTCAACTCCCCTTATAACTGGCAATCTCCCCCACCCCAGGAGTGAAGACTTCTGCCATGCCATGCCCTGCCCACCATCTACCACACAAGGTGGGGTGTCACTCCAGGACCTTGCCTAAGTCATATACGCTCCCCCATCCATTAAACCACTGATGTCTCTGTTACTGATTCCAGGCTCTTTCTTCAGTCTTGAAGCTAGGCAAGTACAGCCTTGCAGGCCTACAGGATGCAGCCCAACAGTTTGTTTATCATAAGACTTCCTTGTTGAAGGAAGCAGTGCTGGGAGAGTTCCTTAGCCCTTTGAGTAGCACTGCTGTAAACATTATACCTATGGGTAGCTCTCGTCTTAAATGCCGTTATCCTAGCTACCATATTCTCTCCCCTGGCCCCACCAGCCTAGCCACCTGTTGAACACCTATCATTTTTCAAGATGTAGCTCAAGCATCTCCCACCTAGATCGCCAGTCCCCTCCTCCTTGGGCCTTTACTGTATGGCAATTATGAATGCAATATCTGTCCCCCAACTAGGCGGTGACATTCTTGAGGTCACATTCATCTCTGTGTCCAGAGACTGGCACAGAGGAGGTGCCCAATGTGCACTCATCAAATAAAATAAAATTTAGAAATATGAGATATGATAAAATGGAATATTACTAAGCCATGAAAATGAATGAAATAATGCCATTTGCAGCAACATGGATGGGCCAAGAGATTATATTAAGTGACCTAAGTCAGACAGAAAGACAAATAGCATATGATGTCACTTATATGTGGAATCTAAAAGAAATGATACAAATGAACTTATTTACAAAACAGAAATAGACTCACAGACATAGAAAACAAACTTATGGTTACTAGAGGGGCTAGGGGTGGGGGGAGATAAATTAGGAATTTGGAATTAACATATGCACACTACTGTATATAAAATAGATAAGCAACAAGGACCTACTGTAGAGCACAGAGAACTATACATAATATCTTGTTATAACCTATAATGGAAAAGAATCTGAAAAAGAATACATCTATATAAATATATATGTATAACTTAAAATGTATGTAATCACTTTGCTGTACACTTGAAACTGACAAAACATTGTAAATTAACTATACTTCAATAAAAAAATAATCTGAAATAAAAAGTGAGATGTGCTCCATCCCTGTCTATTTCTTAGGCGGGTGCCGTTAAATCTGTTAAAGAGCCTGAACGGTCGAGGTGTGGTGGTTGAGAGGCAGCTCTGCTTGGAGGCTGGGAAATAAATGAGGCACTGACCCTTTGAAGTTGAAAGATTCTGTGGAGCTCTATTTATTCAACACACAAGTATTGGTCACCTACCACGTCCCAGGCATGGTGTGAGGCATTGGGAATACAACTATGAACGAAATGCAGCATCAGTTCTCCAGAACCTGCACGACCTAGTCTCCATATGTCAGTATCACCTTATGGAAGGAAGTGGAGTCTCGGATGCCTGGACTTCCACCATTGGTGTGTCCACCTCATGATGCTGGGTGTTAATAATATGGACTTGATCCAAGTCTTGCTTTCTGAGAAATCCCTCAGAGCCTCACCTGCAGGTAAGGAAGAGGTTTGCTATTTAGATGGCAGAAAGGAGAGGTAAGGGTCAAGGAAGGGCAACAAAGGGTTGGGGGAGGGGATGCAAGGCTCAGTCTGATTCTTTCAAGGCAGAGCTTGCTCTCCCGGCATCTACCTGGCTACCCTCGTCCTATCTCTAGATGCCGCTCCTGCACTCGCTTGTCCCTGCCTTCTTTGGGCCACCTCCCTCCGTCTACATGTTACATCATCATGGCACTCACTAAGCTCCTTTGTATTATAATAATTTGTTTATATGTCTGCTTCTCTTCCTGGGCTGTGAGTTCCCTGAGGCACAAACCAAGTTTCAGTCTTTTCATCTCTTGCCGAGTGTGTCTATTTCTTGAATAAATGGATAATTATCTCCACTTATACAAATGCAGACCCAGGTTCAGAAATACTGTGTCCTGCCTAATGTCACAGCACGTGAGCCAGATCTTCTGAATCCAGCCACACCCAGCAGGTTGGCCCTGGGGACTGTAATTAGAAAATCCCTACTCCAGATCAACTTTCCTGTTCTGAGAAGTAGAAAGCGAGGCCAACAAGGGGATCTGTGTTGTGAAAGTTTGAAAATAATGGCCAACTGGGGGTTCTGAATCAAGTTCTCTGGTCTTCAGGTCAGTAAGTCTGGAAGTCATTCTGGACATTGCCCTCTGTTTCACCCGTCATCCTATACTCAAAGTATTCCTAAGTCGGGTGGATTCTGCCTCTTCACACCTCTCATTTCTCTCTCACCATCGTCACTGAATCAACTAAGACCCTCAGCAGCCTTCTAATTACTGGTCCTCCTCCAGTGACTCCTGCTGCAGCCAGAGTGGTCTTTCTAGAATGCAACCCCAATCATGCCCCTCCCCTTGTGGAAACCTTCCTATGGTACCCAGTGTCCCAGGAATCAATCTAAAGCCGCACCTTGGCATCCTTTCCATCTGACTTCGCACCTCTCCAACGCTCTCTCACCCTTCAACCCCTGTACTCAGGGAGCTGCCCCAGGCTATCTTCTCCCTGCCCAGCTCCAGCCTTTAAGACTTTCTCCCTCTGCTCTGAGCTTTGTGTTTCAGTCCTGAGCCCTGGGAACTAGATCTTTCTCTGACCCAGTCCCTTTACGTTGGTGAACTGGTTACACATCTGCCTGGCTTTGCTTATTGTTTCAGACTCACGCTGATGCTCTGTCAACCCCTGTTGGCAGATCTAAGAGCATCCCCATCCCTCCCTTCATGCCCCCCCACACACACTCTGTGAGCTTCTCCCGTCCCCAAGTTGCCAGTCTGGGTCTCTCCATTCCAGTTCTCACTTGTCTGGAAGACCCTATCAGAATGAATGAATGGGTGAACCAGGAATGAATGAGTACATTTCTGTACTTTCTCCCTTACTTCCTGTTCAGATTCCCAGGGCCCTCATCCTGTGCCATGGTTCTTAGACGAGTCTCGCTACAGTTCCTCTTAGCCCAGGCCTAATCTCCCTGAAGTGGCCCATTCTCCAAAATAATCTCAACTTTCCTTGCTCTAACCCCAAGTCAAAATGTCCCTCCCTATCAGGCTGACTGATATGGAGAAAGGGTACAGGCATAAGCCTCAGGAGGCATAGAGTTTAGTCCCAGCCCTGTCCCTTAACCCCCGTGGAGCTGTCACTTAGAGGTTTCCCCTTCCAGAATCACTTGAGGTTCAGTAAGATCATAATCGTGGCAGATAGCCATTTGTGCAAAATTTAAGGCCCAGAGAAAAGCTGAAATTGTGGGCATGGCTTTCCTCTATCCTGATGCCCCAGGCCTGCCTGTCTTCCTGAATTGAAGCCCACCAACCCACTGCTTCTTTTTTGCTTTCCCCAGTCTCCATGCCCAAACTGGGCTTGGTAACGTAGAGCTCCCCATCAGAACTGCCGGTAGGGCAAGTCCTAGCAATGAGGCTGTCCCAGGCTGACACTCAAGCACTTTGCCTTGCTTTATGGTACGCAGTCCTCACAACATCTTTCTGAGTCAGGCTGAGCCGGTGTTAATATCCCCATTTTATAGCTAAGGAATCCAAACTCCAAAATGTGGAAAAACCTGTTCACGAACACAGAACTGAGTGGCAGAACCAGGATTCAACACCAGGTTTCTTGAACCTAAAGTTGTATTGCTGCCCCTATAGACCAAAGTAATGGAATTGACCATGGCCCCTGATCCCTTTATTCCTTCCCTTCCTTCTTGCCTTCCTTCCATTTCCTGGAATGTTGGGAATATGAAAAGACTGGCTCAGGGGCAGGGGACTTAATCCAAGGTGATGAGAAGCGTCTTTGACAGACACAGACCTCACAAAGAGCGTTGGGGGCCCAGGGCGGGGAGCTGGCATGCCGCTTTGCTTGCAGACAGAAATGTACATCTTTCAAATGGACTTGTAAGCCTCATCCAAATAACCATGCATGAGGAGGGGAGCAATCATCACCTCTACAGGAGAACGTGCTTCAGTTTGCCCATCCTGTATTAGATTCCATTCAAACTTGATATGAAAAGCTCCCAGGGGTGAGAAAGACGACAGGTACCACTTCCAGGCCCCTCTCTCAAGGCTGTTTTGAAGGGCAGCCTGTCATCCGGCATAGGGGATGGCTGACATTCCTCTCTGGGGCAAACTAGGAGTGGTCTAGACCTGTCCCAACAGCTGTGGGTGAAGATTCTTGGCCCTGCAGAAGAGACTGGGGTCGCCTTGTGCAGACAGATTTGGGCTGGGTCCAGGCAGCTCCACAAATGAGCCCTGGGCACCAAAGGGGAATAGCTCAGAAGTTCTCCTTTCCAAGGAATCACTCACAGCAGCAGCCCTAGAAAATCCACCACACCCCCACTCCTGGCTGGTACCCGAGGCTAGGGTGCCCTACCTTCACTGACCCTGGGTTCTAAGGCGATCCCGTTAGCGTAGCACTCGCCCTGAAGTGGTCACTGACCAGTGTCATTTCACCGCTCTGTCTTGGTTTCCTCCGCTGCAAGGGCAATGATAATACCCACCCTGCCCTGCGGTGAAGATGACAGGAGCTCTGAAGATGACAGGAGCTCATCCAAGTGAAAGTGTTTTGCAGATTCTAAGCTGTGATTATGGGAATGATTATTATCAAGATCATTAGGGTCACTGCCTGGTTTGGGTCCGGAGACCCAGTCAGTGAATCCAGGAGGAGTCTGAAGGCAATCTGGGAGTCATAGGGCCGCCGTACTGATTAAAATGTGCCTGTCTGCCATTGGAGGGCTAGAGAGAGAAGGGGGCTGCGGTCCTTTCAGAGAGGGATGCAATAGAGCGTTTCCAGGTCCCCTTTCTGGAGGAAGAGGGATGGGATGGAGACGCCAGTGTAATGAGTTCCCTGCACATGCTGCTCAGTGCTGTTCGTGGTCACAGTCCTGGGAACAGCACCTGGACCCAGCTGACACTAATTGGTCTTCATGGCACGTGTGGCTCCTCAGCAGAAGTGCTAAATGGCTGGCAGAGCTCCTGTTTCTGAGCCTCCCCAGATGGGACCCACCGAGAGGAGGGGGCTAGGAACCAGCCCCAGGCCCCTGGATTTCCATTCTCAGGTCTCAGCCCACTTAACCACTGGCACAGTTTCCGTCTACACAGCATCCAAGGCTCCCAGCGTAGGAGGACCTACAAACACTGATTCTATCACTTGTGGGGTCAGCTCTATGAGTCACACCAAATTGGGTGGATTCAAGAACCAACTCAAAGCAGCTTAATGTTCAAATCCAAGTACGATCGCCTAAAAGAGCTTAATATTAAGAGTTCGGGTTCTAGGGTAAGATACACTTGGACTCAAATTCTAAGTCATCCATTTACAATTTGGGGGATCTAGAACAGGTTTTCTTATCTTTCAAGTGGTAAAATATAATAGTACTAACCTCTTTGGGTTGTGAAGAATGAATGGGATAATAGAGGTGCCTGACAAGTAGCCAGTATTCAATATATTTTTGTGGTTTTGGATTTCTTCATCTAAGATGCTTTCACTCTAGAAGGCAGATAAATAAGGCACTGACTAAAATTATTTTTCATAAGAAAATGAGTCTAATTGCCCAAGCTAGAAACCTAAGTGTCATCCTTAACTCCTCCCTCGCGCTCACTCACGAAGGCCAATCAGCCAGGTACAGCTCTCAAATATCTTTCATATCTGTTCCCTTTTCAAGGCCACTCACCAATTCAAGCCACGATAACATGCCACCTGTACTGCAGTATTAGACTCTTTATTGATCAGTTTATTCATCAAAGACATGTGCACTTGGCAATTAGAGTTCATCATATGAGATAACCACTGCTTCTAGAAGGAACAAAATGATGTGGTCCTGTGCTGTGCTGCTCTAGGTAAGTGTACCATTTCAAGTAGACTGTTAAAATTGCTGAGCATGGCTTGAGGTTCTCCTTAACTTCCGGTTCATGATCTGGTTCCTGCCTCTCTCTCCAGCTTTCCTTCTTGATTCTCCCCTCATGGTACTGGGTAAGTTCATCAGACGGAATTACTTGCTGTTTGCTGGACAAGTCATGCTCTCTTTTTCTTTGCACATGTTATCCCCCCTGCTTTTAACACCCTTCACCTTCTTCATCTGGGAAAATCCTACTGGTCCTTTGGACTCAGCTGAGGTGTTACTTTCTTTGGGAAGCCTCTCCCCTCCTGCCCCCAACACACATACTTCAAGAGTAGATTAGGCGCCCCATCCCCTAAGCTCCCAGGACATCTTTTTAATTCATTCTTTCATAGCACTTGTCACACTCTTTGGTTGGTCTCCTCCCCTCCCCACCCCGACTCCTCCACCCCATAGATGGCAAATGCCTTGAGGACAAAGATACATCTTAAAGCCTCTTTTCATATCACACTCCGAGTGGTACCTAAACAGGGACAGGTGCTGCTGAACTTGGGGACGAGCACAACCATTCTATCAGAATTCCTGCAGAGGGCTGCCTTCTAGGGCTGCCTTAGAGCCTCTGCTTATTTTTGTAACCACAGGTCAGTGGGCAACAGTCACCTACTGTAAATTTACAGCCCAAATGACTCCTCCAAGGCAGTCCAAAGGGGGATTGGACTGATTTCAAGCTGCATTTCAATTTTTGTAACACTGAGTCTCTTTCATATTTGCCCTTGTTTCTGGGGCACAGCTCTCAAAACAACAAACGGAAGCCTAAGATTCCCAGGTTCCCTCTCCTTACCATGCTGAGATGGCCGAAGCCTGCCTAAGTTCTCAGCCTCTTACCTGACGCTTTCTGCTTGGCTAATCAGCATGACACCATGCAACTTACGAATAGACAAATGCTTTGAGGAGAAAAGCATCTCCAATTGTCAAAATCACTTCACTGTGCTCCTTTCTCTCTTGGTCCTTCCATCCTGGCTCCCTTGGTGGTCCTGAACTTCAATTTGTGCTCAAAGCTCTGCTTAACCACCGCATTGCTTTCTGCTTGGCTTCTCAGTCTCTCAACCTAAACTAATTATGAGCTGGCAAATCCCTTGACGAGAGGGTAGAATATCAGGCTCACCTCAACCAGAGTTTCCTCTTCACTCAGAGACCTTGTCCCCTCAAGTCCTGGTTTCCACAGTAACACTCTAATTCCTTTAGCTGTTTTTAAAGTATAGCCCATCTGTTGTTTGTTTGTTTGTTTGTCAGTGGGAGGTTTGGTCTCCTGCAAATCGGTCTGATGCAGCTGACACCACTGAAAGTAAAGTCGGTTATTCCTCCTTTTTAAACAAAATTCCACTTAAAGGTGATTTTCACCTTAAGACAAATTCTGAATGGGTTTTTAAGATGATAAAAATTTATCTGAATTATTATATGGTGAAGGGTCATGAAGCAAATCAAACCCTATGAACTTGGGGTTCAAGAGAGAGAACAGCCATTTAAATACTGTGGGCAATTCTGTTTAATAAACCAGTCTATGTAATAAACGTGCTCCAGAAGGAATGTGAGATGGGAGCCATGAATCTCAGGCTCCCTCGGTCAGCTTCAGTTTGAGATACTTGCCATTCTACATGTGATGCTAGATAGAATGACACAGTACAATGCTTGTCTGTCTAAAAGGCAGCTCCTTCATCTGAAGGAATGGCAGGACGGCATCTGTATAGGATGCAATGGTTGTGTTGGACTTACTGAAAAATGGCATTTCAGTCTCCAAAATGATAGTTTATAAGAGACTGTCTATGCTACTTTGAATTCTATGCAATTTTCTCCTTGTATGCTAACTCTCAGGGTCTAGCTCTGTATCAAATTTAACTCAACACATGCGGCACCCATTTTTCTGCTCTAATTACCTCACAGAACCGGTGCTGAGGAAAAGAACCTTTACAGAGAAGGGTCATCATTCCCTCCTAGAAGTTTGGGCGGTGGGAGCCACTCTCAGGAATAAGAAGAGAGGACAGAAATCCAGAGTCACTTTCTGCTCTCATGTCAACATGAAGTCAGGAGCTGAAAAAAAGCAATGGAAAGATACCTTGATCTTTGTTAATTCCCCACATTTAAAAAAATATCCTCAGCATGTTTTCCTTGGGTGATTGAAATGAAAAGGGCCTCTCTGGATGAATGGAGAACCTCGAGGATTGGGAAGTGGCAGCACTGAAGGACATGGGCCAGTGTACTGAGTGTCTAGGATCCACCGTTGGGGGATAGGGGGAAGGAGGGAAACCTCAGCAGGAAAGCTGGGCTTCATCAAGCTTTACCTTAAGGATTGTGGGCATTTATTATAATTGTATACAAAATTTACTTTAAAATTTGATAAGTTATTTCAGGTGGGCACAAGACCCTTATGCATGATATAAGAAAAGAAATTTTGTTTTTTTCTGAGGAGACGAGAGAAGAAAGAGGGAGAAAGGGTGGAGTTGGGAGGAGATGGGGTATAAGGGAGATGGAGAAAGAGCCGGAAAGAAAGAGAGAGGCTAGGACAAGGTAGGTCGAAGATAATGTGCTACTCCGTGCTGGGGATGCTGAAGGAGGCTTTGAGAATCATGTTTTATAAATGTTCCCTTTAAAGTCCTCCTATTAGTTTGCTAGTGCTGCCACAACAAAGTACCACATACTGGGTGGCTTAAAGAGAAGTGTGTTGTCTCACAGCTCTGGAGGCTGGAAGTTCGAAACCCAAGGTGTCGGCAGGGTTGGTTCCTTCAGGGGGCCGTGAGCTGTTCCATGCTTTTCCCCTAGCTTCTGGTGATTTGCTGGAAATCTTTGGTGTACCCTAGCTTTTAGAAGCATCCCCCTGATCTCTACTTCATCTTCACATGGTTCTTCTTGGGTATAGGTCTGCCTCCAAATTTCCCCTTTTTATAAGGAAGCTAGTCATATTAGATTAGGACCCACCTTAATGACTTCATTTTAACTTGATGATCTCTGTAAAGAACTTGCCTCCAGATGAGATGGCATTATGGGGTACTGGGGTTAGGACTCCAGTACCTCATAATGGGGGGGACACAATTCGATGCATAATAGCCTTTCTCTCACTCCTCACCAAATCACAAGGGCTCATAGGACCTGGATTTTAGCAGAAGTCCCACAGCTAAGGCCATGTACAGCCAGAGACAGCACAGGAGCTACAAGAAGGAGCTCAGGGGGCGAAGGGGCCACGGGCTCACAGAAAACTTGAAGAAGTCTTCACATGTCTACTGGCTGCCACACCAGGGTGTTACAGACAACTTTACAGAAAATTTCATTGAAAGCACAGGTCAATGTTTTATTACAATCTTGTGGCAGGTGAAAAGGCCTCCAGTCGACGAATTCAAAGATTCACTTTTGGTAGGGTTTTTTTTTTTTTTTTTTTTTAAGTGAGGAGAATAGTTACATCATTATTGTAACATAAAATAATTACATTTTATGTTACAAAAAGAAAAGAAAGATTATTTGGTTAAACATTTGGCTAAACATTAAGACCATTGGGGCTTCCCTGGTGGCGCAGTGGTTGGGAGTCCGCCTGCCAATGCAGGGGACACGGATTCGTGCCCCAGTCCGGGAAGATCCCACGTGCGGCGGAGCGGCTGCGCCCATGAGCCGTGGCCGCTCAGTCTGCGCTCCGCGACAGGAGGGGCCACAGCAGTGAGAGGCCCGCGTACCGCAAAAAAAACAAAAAAAAAACAACAACAAAAAAAAACCCCATTAAGACCATTGGCAAGTAGGAGGTTAGGTGATTAGATTCCCAGAACAAAGTTTAATCTAGTTAAATTTGATCAGAAAATTGATTAGTTAAGCATTTTATCAGGAGCACTCATTTCTTCCCAGAAGTAGATTTTGAATTATATTAATCAAAAAGATTCTGGGGATTCCCTGGTGGTCCAGTGGTTAGGAATCAGTGTTTTCACTGCCTAGGGCCCAGGGAACTAAGATCTCACAAGGCATACTGCGAGGCCAAAAACAAGAAAAAAAGGTTCTGCCCTAGACCAGATTTCAAATGTTTTTTTTCTCTGGCAGGGGTTCCTACCTATTCAGCTCCAGCTGACATCCAGGAGGCATTCTAAGGATCTCAAGTCCCACCAGCACCTCTTTAACAAACACTTCTTCACCGCCTCTGCCCTCAGAGTCTGCCCTGCACTGTGTTCTCCACTGGAGCAGCTCCAGCCCTACCTGTCCTCATGCTCCCGGAAATGGGAGTTATTCTCCTCTTACAAAATTCAGACTTCTTCTCAAGGCCCCGTGCCTTCCTGCCTCTCTCTCACCTGACCTCAGTCCACCTCCTCTGGGCTCACTGTTCCCCATCCACAGGTCTAGAACATCCTTACTGTTCTGTAGACCTGTCCAGCTCACTGCTGTTTGGGGTCTTTGCACCGGCTCTTCCCTCCGCCTAGAGCGTTCTTCTGCAGGGTCGGCTCCTCCCACCATTCGGAGCTCAGTTCCAAGACCCCTCCTCAAGGATGCTTTCCTTATCCCTCTCCCAATGACCCTCCATCCTTTACCCTGTTTACTTTCTTCACGGCACTTAGCACCATTTGCCTTTGTCTTGTCCTGTTCTCTTGTCTGCCTTCCCTACCAGATTGTTAGATGCATCTGGACAAGAAACGGGTCTGTTCGCCACAGTATCCAACTGTCTGGCTCATGTAATAGATGCTCAGTAAATTGTTGGTGAATGTTCAATAAGTATCTGTTGGTGAATGTTTAATAAATATATGGAGAAACTGTGGCTCAGAGTAGTTAAGTAATTTGCATAACATCACACAGCATTAAGTGATGGAGTGGGGAAACTATCAGTAGTTTGACTCACTGGTAAGGCCCTACTCTTTTCACTAATCTTCTCTGTCTTCTTTATCTCTTAACCCTGGGGGACCTCAACACTTCTTTGTTGTTAGTCTATGGGCCAGACCCTGTAAGAGTTAATTTCCTCTCTCATTTCCTCTTGACCCAGAGGCCACAAATCCCTTCTGATGCTGTGGGTCCCCTGGACAGTCCTTTGATACCCAATTTGCTCGGAACTGGTTGCCCTTCCTTCCAAAGCACGAGACACTCACTGGGCATCCCCGAAGCCTCTCTTTTTCTCCACCTCAGAAGCCTTTCACTCCACACTCACGCAGCAAATGGTCATTAAAAGCCTTCTCTGGGCCAGGCCTGTTCTAGGAGCGGCCAAGTCATCCCTGCTTCTCTCAATCAGGGCTTTCTGTCACCGTGCTGCTTCATCCTATTTCCTTCTCAGTGTCTCTAAAACACAAATAAATGAGTAACCGTTTGATCTTTTCTCTTCTTAAGCCTCTTTCCTGCAGGCTCTCAGGCCCAGGGCCCTGTTCACACCTGCCTGGTCTTGTCCCCCCCCCCCCCCCCCACCCCCCACACACCCCCCCCCCCCCCCTCCGGGGAGGCAGAAAACAATCGGTCCCAGCTCAGAACAAGCATTAGCATATCAAACACTCTGGGTTACATTGTGGTTACTCCCACTCAGCACAACCCCTGAGGCTCAAATCCAAATGGATTTTGAGGTAAATGGTTTCATGTATTATATTTCCATAAAAGGTGCCTGGTAGGATGCAGACACACAAACCCTGTGGCAACATCTCAGACTTTCTCTGTCAACTCCAACCCAGATACTGAGTGCTGGGCGGTGGAGGGGGTAAGTTGGATTGGCCTGGCCTTGCTTCTTCTCAGGCATTAGTCCAGGACAAGTCTAAAATTAGCCCCACCCCCTCCCAATGCTAAAAGTCAGCTGGAGCAACGTGGGGCCAGTTACTTTTAGAAACCATCACTTTGGGGCTTAGGGCTGAGCAACAGAAACAGGTGTTGGAAACTGGGCCTGGAACCTGCAAGGCAGGAAAGAAGAGCCGGATCAAGTTCAGGAGTCTGGATCAGAATGCCAGATCCAGGGACAAGGGCTGCAAATCCAGACTGATGCAGTGGCCGCGGTCAGATCAAGGAGAAATAGCAGAAAACCAAGCCAGAGCTGCCTGTAGCTCTTATTGCAATGCTAAGGCAGGGTGGGGCTGGTAGGTACAGGAAAGGAAGGAAGCAGACGTTTATTAGGTACAGTGGGTACCAAATGCTTTATATGTGGTGTCTTGTGGAATCTCATTGGTAGGAACTATTACTTTGCCTCTTTTACCGTTGACTAATGGAATGTCAGAGCTGTTCAGTAAGTTAGCCAACATCACACAACCAATACATGGCAAAGCAGGGATTCAAACCCTAGCTTATTTAACATAAGGCCTGGCTGCCTCTAGGAGCAGCAGGAAGGGAGATTTCAGATCCACCCACAACCCATGAGAATGTACCACGAAGTTGCCTGACCAATATTTCTCACATCCTAATTTCCTGGGGAGCCTTGACAAAAGTACCAATGCCTGGGTACCATCGCCCAGAGGTTCTATGTAATTGCTCTGGGGCAGGGCTTAAGAATAGGTATTTTACAGCAGATTCTCTTACGCCACCTGGGTCGAGAACAAGGCTCTACGCTTGGTTGCTGACCAGTTCCCCTAGGGCAAGCTGGAGAAATAAGGTGGGGATAGATGTTTATGCCCGACTTATCTGGGTTCCACTCCAGAGGGGCAGGGTACCTAGTCAGCCATGGCATTTTCCACAGAAGATTCTCTGGTTGAGGGTTGGTCTTCTCAAATTCTGAAGTCAGTTAAAGAATTGAAACGCATTCCCACACTGTGCAGTAGAAGCTAACACAACATCGTAAAGCAACTATATTCCAATAAAAATTAATTTTAAAAAAGTTTAAAAAAATACAAAGACAGATGAAACTAAAAAAATAAAATTAAATTAAAACGCTTTCCCACAAAGAGAGGGTGGAAGCCAGGAACCTGGGGACTTAGGATTCTGTAAAGCAGAAATTTTCAAAGAAGAGAGGAGTAGAATCAGCATCATCTATCATTCTAACATGTCACTGTGCCCATTTCATCAAACCTTTATAGAGGGAGGAGACTCCCTCAATGTAACTGGCAGGGCTCCCTGCCCAGGAGTGAGAAGTACAGGTGAGTCCACTTCTGATCTCACTCAGGAATGTCTACTCTGGCACAGTTAACTCACAGCTTCTATGCAGTTTAGCACTTGATTATGTATCTTTGGTGTCCTTTTGATTTCTAATTGCTTCATATTTAATTACTTCAAGTCTTGCTTTCTTTGAAGTCTCCTGGAGAGCATGGACTGTATCATGTAGGATACAGAAAATAACATCTGAAAAACTTCTCATAGTCTTAGCTGGGACATCTTCGGGTCCTCATGATTGCATACTGGCATCATCTTGGAAATTAAAAACAATACTAATGCCTGGGTCCCAATCCTTGAGAATGTGATTTAATTGGTCTGGGATGTGGCATGAACATCATGACTTTTCAAATATGCACGGATAATTAGAATATGCACCCAAGGCTGAGAAACAAAATTGAAGGATAATAAAAAGCTATGTGAAAAAAAGTTACAAAAATGGTTATGTCTCTGAGGAGAAAAATGGGGTTATTTGATTTATTTTTTTATTTTTAATTTATTTTTGCGGTACGCGGGCCTCTCACTGTTGTGGCCTCTCCCATGCGGAACACAGGCTCCGGACGCGCAGGCTCAGCGGCCATGGCTCACGGGCTTAGCCACTCCGCGGCATGTGGGATCCTCGTGGACCAGGGCACGAACCCGTGTCCCCTGTATCGGCAGGCGGACTCTCAACCACTGCGCCACTAGGGAAGCCCGATTTATTTTATTTTTGCTAATCTGTGTTCTCTATTTCCTTCTCCACATTGGTTATATAATTTTAAAAATAAGACCAAAACAAAAATGAAACTGGATTAGGTATTCCTAAAATTGTTTAATTTTTTCAGAGATAGATCACTGATGATAACTTGTACCAAGTTGGAATGGGTCCTGATCAGACACTATTCTCACTCACTCAGCAAATATTTATTGAGAGCCTGCTGTATTCCACATGATAGACACTGAACGTATAAGAGTGAATTTTACAAGCACAATCCCTGCTCTCATGAAGTCTACATCTAACGGGGAAGATTAACCATCAAACAAGCAAATACAGACTTCAAGAAGATGTTCTAGTAGGTACAAACAGCTGAGTATTATATTGTTTTGTAAGTAACCATAACAGAAATTACAAATATCCAGCTTACATTTTCTCTCCTTTGTCCAAGGCAGACATTGCTTATTGATTATCTCACCCTTTTCTGCTGAAGCTCAGTATCCACTTCAACATAACCGATCAATCTGAGGTGGTGCTTGAAATAAAACATAAATAGTATCCTGGGAAAGAGCTATGAATTATCTTGTTGAAAGTAAACTAGATGACTCAAAAGGTAATTGAAACCTTCTGGTATGGCCAAGTAGCTCCTCTTGGACCATACGTCTTATAGATAACAAATATAATCTCTGGGCAAAATATAAGAACACCTAACTGAAGGTACTGGAGAGAAAAAAAACAGGCAAAAACCAGAGGAGACTGAACCACTGGAAGAAGAGAATGGCATGGGGTAAGTTTCCTGATTTACAACTTTTAGCCTAAGAATGGGGCCCTGTCTGTGATATGCAGGGCAGAAGGGAAGCCTTACATTCTATGAATGAACTCTGCCCAGATCTATGGCTGACCCCAAACCACATATGTAAGAGGCAGACTTTAAGAGTCCCAGCTACAGCTAAAAGAGCTGAACTGAAATTCCAGCTGCTACTGGGGAGATAGGGTTTTGTAGCTTGAGTTCAGCCACTCTAAAGACCTGAATAAAGAAAAGTCATTACTCACTAAAACAGCATAACAGAATCAGACTTTTTACAATATATCATTCATAATGACCAAGATACACTCCAAAATTATTCAACATACAACAAAACAGATTTTAAAAAGAAAACACAATCAACAGAGTCCAACTCTAAGATGACTTAGATGATGGAATTAGCAGACAAGAATTTTAAAGATGTTATTGTAACTATGTTCAAGTATGTAAAGGAAAATATATCCATAGTGAAAGAAAATATAGAAAATCTTAGCAGATAAATAGAAATTATTTTAAAAGAATCAAATGAAAACATAAGAACTGAAAAATAAATATCTGAAATAAAAATGCAATGTGTGCTTAAAAGCACAAGGGAAATGAAAGAAGAAAAAGTCAATGAACTAGAAGATAGATCATCAGAAATGATTCAAACTGAACAGAGATATAATAAATGTACAGAGACTCATAGATCTTTGAAACAATGTCAGAATGTCTTATATGCATATAATTGGAGTCCCAGAAGGAGAGGAGAGAAAGAACAACACAGAAAAGTATTTGAATAAATAATGGATAAAAAGTTTATAAATTTGGAAAAAGACAAATAGTTATGGACTCTAAAACCTCAATAAATGCCAAGAAAGATTAATATCAAAACCAAACAAAACAAAGATAAAAACATTCAGGCATATCATAATCAAACTGCTGAAAATCAACGACAAAGAGAAAATCAAGAAAACAATGCTGAGAGAAATTGAAGGTGTAAATAAATGGAGAGATACACTAAGTTAACGGATTGAATGATTCAGTATTAAGACAGCAATTACCAAATTGACCTATGGATTCATTACAATCCTAATCATAATCCTAACATGCTTTTTAGTGAAAATTGACAAGCTGATTCTAAAATTTCTGTAGAAATGTAAGGAATTTAGAATATTCAAAGAAGTTTTGAAAAAAGAAGTCAACGGTGTAGACTTAACACCACTTGACTTCAAGACCTACCCTAAAACTACAGTAATCAAGACAGCGCAGTGCTGGCACAAGGATCAACAAACAGATGGATAGAACAGAATAAAGAGCCCAGAGATAGACCCATACTTAGACATTTATTTTATTTTTTGACAAAGGTGTTAAAGCAACCCTACTGAGAAAGGAACAAATGGTGCTGAAATAATTACATATTCATATGGAAGCAAATTAATCTTGCCCTAAATCTTAGTATCCACAAAAATCAATTTGTGAAGGACCATAGACCTAAACATACAAGCCAGAGCTACAAAACTTCTAGAAGAAAACATAGGAGATTATCTTCATGACTTGGGGGAAGGCAAAAGCCAAACAAACAAACAAAAAATTACACTTAATCAAAATTAAGTCTCTGTTCATCAGAAGAAATGTCATTAATAAAATGTATAGGCAAACCACAGGGCTGGAGAAGATATCTGCAAAACATGTCTGACAAAGAATTTGTGTTCTGTATATACTAAGTACTCCTAAAACTCAATAATAAAATGACAAACAACTCAATTTAAAAATGGTCAAAAGATTTGAACAGACACCTCACAAAAGATGGTAAATTAATGGCCAGTAAGCACGTGAAAAAACGTTCAACATCTTTAGTCATCAAGGACATGCAAATTGAACCACTATGAGGTACCATTCCACACTTACCAGCATGGCTAAAATTAGACTGAGAGCACCAAATATTGTCAGAAAAATGTAAACGTACATGGTTGGTAGGAGGGGAAAATGGTCAAAAACATTGAAAAAGATCTTCCAGTTTCATATAAATTAAATACAGCCACTTTCTAAGACCCAGCAATTCTACTCCTAGGTATTTACTAAAGGGATACAAAAACACATGTCCACAAAAAGTGTGTCCAAAAGTGTTCATATTAGCTTTATTCATAATAGCCCCAAACTGGAGGACCAGCTGTCCATTAATAGGAGCCTGGATAAACCGTGGCATATTCATACAGTAAAATACTATTCATCAATGAAAAGAAACCAACAACATGGATGGATGAATCCCCAAAACATGCTGAGTGAACAGAAATTCCACAAAAGTATACAAATTGTACAATTGTATTTATATGAAGTACTAGAATAGGCAAAATTTATCAATGGTGAAAACATGAGAATATTGGATCTCTCTAGGAGTGTTAAGGCAGGAGTTTTCTGGGAAAGGACATGGGAAACTTTCTAGGGTGATGGTCAATGTTCTGTCCCTTGATAGGGTCTGGGTTGCACAGGTGTGTGCATTTATAGGAACTCATCAAATGATATACTGACAATTTTTGCATTGCACTGTACACGATTTTCATCTGAAAAGAAATAAAGGAATTGTAAACAAATTTTGAACTCTGGTTAGTAACATTGAAGTACTTTGGGGAATGTATTAATGTCTGCAACTTACTTGGGAATGTAATAGCCAAAATAATTAAATGAGCGGCTGAATGGATAGAGGAATGGATAGAGAATTAATATATGATAAAGCAAATACAGTAAGGCGTCAGTTGAAGAAACTATGTGGTATGTATATGGGTGTTCACTATAAAATTCTTTCAACACATTTCTAAGTTGAACATTCTATAATGGAATGCTGAGAACAAAGATAACTGAAGAGAATTGGCAGATTGCCCATGAGATGAAGTCCTGGCCCTGGAGAAAGACACCAGAGTCTAGCTGATGTACAGGGGAACAGAGTAGGCAAAAGGGACTTGTGGGTCCAGAAACTGACTTTCTTTGCTCTATTCTAACTGTGGTGATGAACCTGGGGGCTGAGGCAAAGCAAAGGACAAAGTGCCTCTTGTATTGCATAAGACCCAGGGGCTCATGCTCTCTGCAATTGCCTTGTTTACCAGATGGTGACTTTAAGAATTCTCAATGTATATAAATATCAAATCACTATGATGTACACTATGATGAACACATACAAAACTACAACGATGTTGTATGTCAATTATGCTTCAATTTAACAAAAAGTCCTGAACAGATCTGTTCTAGAAATCTGGAACAGAAGGGGCTGTCGGACACCATTTATTCTCTATCTACTGAGCACCTGCTGTGTGCTACTCTCTGTGCAAGGCTCTGAGGAGTCTATGATCAACCAAATAAAAATGCCCCCTGCCCTTTTTTGATCTCAACATTGATGAAACTCTGCTCCTCTTCTATGTTTCTCACTACTTACACCCTGACTAGAAGACTTGCAAATCCTTCTACAAGCCATGTTGACATTTCTTAAATCTCTGAATTCAAAAACCCCTTTCTAATGTTGGAACTGAATATCTCCATCTCAACAGAAAGATAATTTTTTTCTTGTTTTATCCTCTCTGGAGTGAAGCTTGACACAGGAAGATCCCCAAAGCCTCACAATAGTTCGGGAAGAAATTGGACACATGCCTAGGGACCCCAAGTCGCTGTACACTCTCCTGAAGTAGAGATGTGATAGAAAGGGCAGTCAGATGCTAAGCTCAACCCTCTGCCCTACTTCCAACGGAGGTCACAGCCATTACCATGCCTTGTCCTGGCACCACAGCCAGAAGGTCTGCCCAAAGTTTAGCCCAAGGGCATGACATCAAGCAGAGGTGCCTGGCTTCCTGGGTAGCTTCACATGACCTTGAATCCCATGTTACAAATCTAATTGCTCCAGCCTCACCTTTAGCTTACAAAAGAGAAAATTCCTGACTTAAACAAATGTCTCTTTCCCCAAATTTGGTGAAATGTGGGCACGTTATGAGCTAATATATTAATGTTACAAATGACCCCAAATGAGTTGAGTGATACCACAGGCAATAAAAAGAAAATAAAAATAGGTCGCCTTCATTAAAGAGACTGTCAACTTTCCTTTCATACAGTGACTCATTCCCTTTGCAGAACTGAATACTTTCCCCTCTGCAAACTCCAGACCATCACCTATTTGTCATCTTTGTAGGCTTACAAATCACCAGGTCTGCAAATCTCTCAGCACAGTGATCCTTTCCAGCTTCTTACTGCTCCTCGTCCTGCCCGAAAGATCTTTGCTTCTTCTCTCTCCCCTCCTTCCCCAAGAATGTTTACCCCTCAGACGCTTAAATACCTGTTTTCCTTCCTTAGAATGTTGGATTCTTGGGAGATAATGATATGACTTAGGGAAATAAGTGTGTGGTTTCCCCACCCCTGGTGCTGGTGAAGGCGGTTAGTGCTTCCGGACTTTCTGAAGCTCTTTGAAAACAACAGGGCAAATCAGATTCCAAAGCTTCACCTTCTGAAGGCTGAGCGTGTCTGGGCAGCGGCTGCATGATTTGGATGGAGTCATCACTGGCGAGGTCGAGCTGACTCAGCCAGGAAGCACTTGTTGCTCTTCTAAACTCCACGGCACCAGAGATGAAGTCACCTTTCTTCTTTTAAAAGCAACAGATCTGCCCTGTGAGTCCCTGTCACGTCTGCGGGAACTCAGTGTTTTTTCCACAGCTGGGCACCAGGACCTTCTCTCAGGTAAGAAAGCTTCTCTTTAGTGGGTTTCCATTCAGGAAAGCTTGATTGTGTGTGGGGGGGGCACTTTTTAGGGCACCTCAGGGTAAAGTTGGAGTTGGGTCAAGGGATGTTCTGGGTGAGAACAGCTGGTTCCCAGGCAGCTGGTACCCACCTGGTGGACTGGCAGGCCCTGGGCTGAGTGACCACTCAGCTCGGGCTGCAGTGGCATGGAAATCTAACCCGGGCTTGGTTGCAGGTGTCTGTTCTAACAGTGGGACAATGAACCCTTTGGTGAAGCAGCTAAAAGTGGTCTCCTTAGGCTGGGGCTGTCCTACCTGTTTTGCCTTCCTACAACGGGCTTTGTGTTTTGGGTAGAACCCTTAGAGGGTCTCATGATAAAGGCTGATGTATAGGAAAGCAGCAGCTCTCTGGAGAGCCTTCATTTGCTCATTCACCGGCTTGAATTCTTCCCTTCTTCCTCAGAGTGTAGCAGGGACAAAGGCCCAGCTTCTTTGTCCTGACACGCAGGGACCTTGTGTAAACCATGGCTGTGCTCTCCTGTGGGGCAGAAGCGTGCAAACACATCTTAGAGCCTGTCCATGCGAGTTCTAAGTTTTGGCGTGTGTGCGTGCGTGTGTATGGTCGACCTGTGGTCCTAGGGGCCCCTGAAATCTCCCTGCCGCACTTTCTATGAGCTATATGAATCACTGCCACTAATTGAATCATACAGCTCTTACGAGCTCTGGAAGTCTCAGTAAAGACATCTTGGTGATGATGGAGGCGCCTACAGGGTGATAAATGGCTTTTGAGAGAGTCGAACCACAGTAAAGTGAAAACACTGAGAATTGCAGGGTCCCTTTATAACCTGACACAGAACCCTATCCCACACAGGATTCAGTGCTTTCATCTATAACCTCTGAAGGGAACAAAGAATTTCATTGAGATAAGAGATGCTTGTTTTGTTTTAAATGCAACTGCACACTGGCTGCGAGCGCCTGCTTACTCATTCACCTCAAACTTGGCACATCCAGAATTTATCCTTACCTGAACTCTGCGGAACCTCCCCCCACCCCCGTGTCCCCCAGCTACGTGAAAACACCTGGTTGTCCACGACAGATTTCTGGACTTCAACCTTGACCCTCCTTCACCCTCACATTCCCACATCTAGTGTGGCAACACATCCCACAGATTCTGCCTCCATGAGATCTCTCAGATCCATCCACTCTCCCACTTCCATGGCTACTTTAAGCCCTTATCACCTTTTCCAGGAATACAGAAACCTCTTATCCCAGCTTCCTCTCTCCAGCCTCATCTTCCCGGGGCAGCCAGAGTGATGATTCTACAATGACTGATTGGCACCTGCACGATCTGATCCATCACTAGTCTGTTGATCTGTCTTCTTAATAGGCCTCAAAATTTTTCTTGCCTACCCATCCCACCACCCTACCTTGGTCCGTCCCACCAGCACTCTTTGCCTGAGTTATTGCAATAGCCGCTTAGCTGACCTGCTACCAGGCTCACTCCCTTCCTAGTATAAGACACTTCAAGCTTCTTATCTTCCCAAGAATTTTTTTAAAATTTTATTTATTTATTTTTGGCTGCGTTGGGTCTTCGTTGCTGTGCGCCGGCTTTCTCTAGTTGCAGAGACTGGGGGCTACTCTTCGTTGCGGTGTATGGGTATCTCATTGTGGTGGCTTCTCTTGTTGCAGAACACAGGCTCTAGAAAAGAGGGTTTCAGTAGTTGTGGCTCGCGGGCTCTAGAGCACAGGCTCAGCAGTTGTCACGCACGGGCTTAGTTGCTCCGTGGCATGTGGGATCTTCCCGGGCCAGGGCTCAAACCCATGTCCCCTGCATTGGCAGGCAGATTCTTAACCATCGCGCCACCAGGGAAGTCCCTTCCCAAGCTTTTTAAGGACGTTTCTCATAAGAGCAGAACTTGAAACACTGATTACCCTATCTGGGGTTTAGAAGCATTAGCATTTCTAGGACTCGTGTGGATACTTCAAGGAGGGAGGCAGAGAGAATGGGGGGAGATGGGAGATGTATATTGCAGTGGGAAGATGGCTTGAAGAACACATAACGCTCAGGCCCTGGAACCATGCAGGTCTGCATTGGAATCCTATCTCCCAACTTCCTAGTGTGGCTTTGACCAAATTGGTAAATTTTCTTAAGACTCATTTTCCTCAACTATGAAATAGAAATAATAATGCCTATTTCTCTGGGTGAATATGAATTAAATGAGAACATTTATGAAACACAGCCATTACGAGTTTTTAGTTCCTTTCCTTCTTTCCTTCTCTTTTACAACTTATAATCTCTATCATATATCTTGTAAGTATCCGTGTGTGTATGTATGTATCGAGCTTTGGCAAGGTGGGGAGGAGTGGCAAAGAAATAGGTGAGAACTCTCTCAAGGAATTTGCGATTTACTTAGAGAGGTAAAGCAAACTTACCTAGTATGAAAACATCGATAAAAAAAGCATTCTGCCATTGTCATGTGGACAGTCCCAGTTGAGTACGTAAGTGGGAAGAGCTTGAGAAAACAGGTCTGTGAATACCTGCAGACAGAGTGTAAGTAGATTTATATCAAGCAATTTTAGATTTAGGCTCTTTGGGGACTTAAAAATCATTGGCCTCTCTTATGTTGAAGTAAAACTTTCCAGAAGGCTTTCCACTTTTAGAGTGATTTAAGGACATATACATTAGAGTTTAAGTGACTTTACTCATTCATTCATTCATTCATCAAACACTTATTGAACACCTACTCTGTGCCAATAGGTCCTCTATTATACTCTTCCATGGGACATGGATAATTCTCCTCTTCTTGAATCAGGGATAGCCTTAGAGACTTGATGATCAATAGGATAAGAAGAAAGTGACCTTCGGGGACATCCATGGCTAGGTTCTCAGGAGCTTTGCAGCTTCCGCCTGGTTTTCCTGGCCCACTCACTCTGGGGGAAGCCAACCACCATATAAAGTCATGTGGTGGTAACCTGGCTCTCTGGGGCGGGGGGATCCCCCTGATTTGCAGTGTTTACCAGTTTTTATTCTATAAATACTCCCTCCCACCATGGTTGATTTCAAGCTACCAAAGTGACAGCACTGAATGCAGGGTTGGAAAGAAATACACAGAATCAGTTCTTACAAATTTGTACAAACCAGTTCCAGTGCATGATGGCCAGTTACCCTTGAGGCCATCATCCTGTGAGAACACCCAACCTAACTAGACGGAGAGGCTCCATGGAGAGAAGCCCAACCAGCCGCAGATTTTCCAGCCATTCAGATTTAGGCTACAGGAAAAAAGCCTACAGACGACTCCAGACTCAGCCACTATCTGACTGCAGCTGTATAGAAGATCCTGAGGGAGAACATGTCAGCTCAGTCCAGTCACCCCACAGCATTCTCAGAGATGTGACAAGTCATATTCTCTAGGTTTAGAGGTGGTTTGTTACACAGCAAAAATAACTGGAACAAGGTGGTATTCTTGTTTATCCAGAAGGCAACCCAGATTAAGCCTCCAAGGGTGTGGAGGGGTAGAGGGATCTATCCAGAGAATTCTTTGTCCACGCATATTCTCAGGCCTCAGACCACTGAGGAAGAAAGCGTTTCATTTAAAAAGGCCTGGGACTTCCCTGGTGGCACAGTGGTTAAGAATCCACCTGCCAATGCAGGGGACATGGGTTCATGCTCTGGTCTGGGAAGATGCCACATTCTGTGGAGCAAGTAAGCCCATGCGCCACAACTACTGAGACTGCGCTCTAGAGCCCATGAGCCACAACTACTGAGTCTGCGTGCCACAACTACTGACGCCCGCTTGCCTAGAGTCTGTGCTCTGCAACAAGAGAAGCCACCGCAATGAGAAGCCTGTGCACTGCAACAAAGAGTAGCCCCTGCTTGTCGCAACTAGAGAAAGCCCGCTGGCAGCAACGAAGACCCAGTGCAGCCAAAAGTAAATAAATAAATTTAGAAAAATAAATAAATAAAAAGGCCTGAGAAAGAGACTCAATGACTTTACTAACTAGTTTTACCCTTATAATTAAATCAGTGAAAGAAATCTCTCTCTCTCTCTTTCTCTCACCTCCCCCCACCCCTCATCATCTCCCCCATCACTTCCCCATCTAACTCAACTCACATAAAACTCTGCTGGGATATCTCCCTTACCTGCTCTTTGGGCTCTGCTCCGTCCTCCACATGGAATTTGCTGGGAGAAGCAGGCAGACAGAAAAAACATGAAGTCAAGGAAATGCCCAGAGTCCAGAGCCCTGGAGGAAAGCAACTGAGACCCCTAGAAAAGAGCAGCCAAGAGGAGAACTTAAAAACAGGCTCTAGGGCTTCCCTGGTGGCGCGGTGGTTGAGAGTCTGCCTGCCAATGCAGGGGACACGGGTTCGTGCCCTGGTCCGGGAGGATCCCACGTGCCGGGGAGCGACTGGGCTTGTGAGCTGTGGCCGCTGGGCCTGCGCATCAGGAGCCTGTGCTCCGCGACCGGAGGGGCCACAACAGTGAGAGGCCCGCGTACCGCAAAAAAAAAAAAAGAAAAACAGGCTTTAGTGGAGACACAGGGATTAGTGGTCAAAGCATGAGGCATTTTTTTTAAGCAACTTTATTATTATTATTGTTTAATTTTATTTATTTTTTGGCTGCTTGGGTCTTCATTGCTGCGTGCGGGCTTTCTCTAGTTGTGGCGAATGGGGGCTACTCTTCATTGCGGTGCGCGCAATGAGAACATTGTGGTGGCTTCTCTTGTTGCGAAACACAGACTTTAGGTGCGCAGGCTTCAGTAATTGCAGCGCACGGGCTTCAGTAGTTGCAGCGCGTGGGCTCAGTAGCTGAAGCACGCGGGCTCTAGGTCACAAGCTCAGTAGTTGTGGTACACGGGCTTAGTTGCTCCAGGGCATGTGGGATCTTCCCAGACCAGGGCTGTAACTCGTGTCCTCTGCATTGGCAGGCAGATTCTTAACCACTGCTCCACTAGGGAAGTCCCAAAGCATGAGTTTTGAAATCAGATGACCTGGGTTCCAATCTGGATCCTGACATTTTCTATTTGGTTGACCCTGGAAAGTATCTAGACATCTCTCTTCTCGGTTTTCTTTATCTTTTTAATATTCTTTTTTTTTTTTTTTTTAATTTATGGCTGTGTTGGGTCTTCGTTTCTGTGCGAGGGCTTTCTCTAGTTGTGGCAAGCGGGGGCCACTCTTCATCGCGGTGCGTGGACCTTTCACTATCGCGGCTTCTCTTGTTGCAGAGCACAGGCTCCAGATGCGCAGGCTCAGTAGTTGTGGCTCACGGGGCCCAGTTTCTCCGCGGCATGTGGGATCTTCCCAGACCAGGGCTCGAACCCGTGTTCCTTGCATTGGCAGGCAGATTCTCAACCACTGTGCCACCAGGGAAGCCCTTCTTTACCTTTTTAAATTGAAGTATAGTAGGTGATTAACAATGTTGTGTTAATTTCAGGCGTACAGCAAAGTGATTCAGTTATACATATGTATATCTATTCTTTTTCAGATTCTTTTCCATTATAGGTTATTACAAGATATTGAGTATAGTTCCCTGTGCTATACAGTAGGTCCTTGTTTATTTTATGTAGTAGTGTGTATCTGTTAATCCCAAACTCCTAATTTATCCCTCCCCCACCCCCTTGCTCCTTTGGTAAACATAAGTTTGTTTTCTATGTCTGTGCATCTGTTTCTGTTTTGTAAATAAGTTTATTTGTGTCACATTTTAGATTCCACATATAAGTGATATCACATGATATTTGTCTTTCTCTGTCTGACTTACTTCACTTAGTATGATAATCTCTAGGTCCATCCATGTTGCTGCAAATGGCATTATTTCATCCTTTGCTATGGCTGTCTTCTCAGTTTCTTCATCTTTAAAATTTGGATAATAATGCCATCTCACAAAGTTCTTGTGAAGATTAACTGAGATGATGCCTAATACCTGGGGCTGAATAAGTAGCAGTCAACCTTAGTAGTAGTGATAGTATTGGAGTCATACTAGTTTACTGTTGTCACAAGTCCCATAGTCACAGGCTCTTCACAGGCCCAGAGATTCAGTCAGTCAGTCACACTACAGGTGACCAAGATTCAATAAGTACTTAAGTCAGACCAAATATCTATATTCTGAATGTTTATTCTACTGCCAATTTTCTTCTCTTATTGTCCGCCAAATATATTTCCAAAGGCTTTAAAAGCATGCCTGTGCATTATTTCTCCTGTATCTTAAGCAATATGAATTAAAACCATATTTTCTTATTTCTTGTGAGTCCTCTTCTTACCTTCTACTGTGTAGCAGGTAGTGGAGTAGTTCAGTGATCAATACATTTTAACTATTATTATTTTTTAAATGCTGTTTAAGAAGAAATTGAAGTTGGGTGACTTTTGCAGGAATCCTGTGCCCAGGGTGCTCCAGAAACGTCAAGTTTACCATTTTGCAGATGGCATCACTGTGGTAGGACAATCAGGTTGAAGGATAACGTGATTCTTGGGAGCGAAGTGTGAGTGTTAAGTTCTCCTGCTTTATTTATATTTTGTGAATACGAGTTACTAAAACTTTAATCTATGAATTGACGTTAGGCAGACTTGTCTCATTAAATTTATGATTGGTCTAGTCATGTGGATTTTTTGAACAAAGAATAATGCAAACATTCAGACTGTTAAAGAAAAGCTGATTTGCATACTTCTAAAAAGCTTTTCTAATAAAATATTTATTGATTCACAAGTGTGTGCCCACTTCACCCAGCGTCCCCAGTGTCAACATTTTGTGTAACTGTAGTACAATATCAAAACTAGGTAATTGACATTGGTACAATCCATAAACCGTATTCAGATTTTATCAGTTATATGTGTACTCATTTGTGTATATGTGTATAATTGTATGTAATTTTGTCATGTTTATTTCAGGTAACTATCACCACAATCAAGATACAAAACTGTATCATCACCACGTGGCTCTCTTGCACTATCCCTTTGCATCCATCCCCCTCATCCCTAACCCTTTGAAACCATTAATCTGTTGTCCATCTGTATAATTTTATTTCAGGAGCATTATATAAATGGAATCATGAGTATTTACGTGCATGAGATTGACTTTTTCCACTCGGCATAATTTTCTTAAGATCTATCCAAGTTGTTGCATGTATCAATAGTTGGTTCTTTTTTTACTGTTGAGTAGTAATCCACAGCATGGTTGTAGCAAAGTTTGTTTAATCTTTTGCCCATTTACCCATTGGAGGATATCTGGGTACTTTCCAGTTTGGGACTACTACAAATAAAGCTGCCATAAGCATTTGTATGCAAGTTTCTGCATGAACATGAGTTGTCATTTCTCTGGGATAAATGCCTGAGAGTACAATATCTGGGTCTCATGGTAAGTCCATTTCTAGTTTTAGGGTGAACGGAAAACTCTTTTCCAGAGTGGCCATAACTTTTTCATTACCACCAGCAGTGTGTAAGTAATGGAGTTTCTCTGCATCCTTGTCAACATTTGGTGTTATTACTATTTTTTATTTTAGCCATTCTGATAGTTGGGTAGTGATAACATATTGTGATTTTAATTTGCATTTCCATAATGTCTAATGGTGTTGAACATTTTTTTTTCATGTGCTTCTTTGCCTTCTATATATCTTCTTCAGTGAAATGTCAAATTAATGACTTCTGCCCATTTTCTAACTGGATGATTTGTTTTTTTTATTGTTGAGTTCTGTGAGTTCTTTATATATTCTAGATAAGCATCTATTTTTCAGATGTTTACAAACATTTTCTCCTGCATTGTAAATTTGTACATCATCCTCTAAATAAGGTCTTTCAAAGGGCAAAATTTTAAATTTTGATGAAGTCCAATCTGTCAATATTTCCTTTTATAGGTTGTTCTTTTAGAGCAAAGAATAAAAACTTTTTGCCTAGTCCTAGTTCTCAAAGATTTTCTCCCATTTTTTCCTAAAAACCTATAGTTTTACATTTAGATCTGTAATCCATTTTGAGATAGATTTGTGTAAGTCGAAGTTTAGGTCAAAGTTAATTTTTTTGCTTAAGTATGTTCAGTTGCTCTAGCACCATTTATTTAAAAGGCTATCTCTCCTTCATTCTGTTGGTTTTGAACCTTTGTCAAAAATCAAGTGAGTGGGGACTTCCCTGGTGGTCCAGTAGCTAAGACTCCGCACTCCCAAAGCAGGGGGCCTGGGTTCGATTCCTGATCAGGGAACTAGATCTCACATGCCACAACTAAGAGTTCTCACACCACAACTAAAGATCCCACAGGCCGCAACTAAAGACTCTGCAGGCCGCAACTAAAGATCCCACATGCTGCAACTAATACCCGGCACAGCCAAAAAAAAAAAAAAAAAAAAATATATATATATATATATATATATATATATATATATATATATAAAAATTATATGGTGATCTATCATCAAAAATTATTTAAAAAAATCAAATGGATGTATTTGTATGATTCCGTATGTGGGTTTTCCATTGTTATCTTCAGGTCTTTCACATTCCATATAAGTTTTACAAAATGCTTGCCTATGTCTACAAAAACCATGCTGGGATTTTGATAGGAATCTTGTTAAAGATGTAGTTTAATTTGGAGAGAAGACATTTTTACTAAGCTGAGTCTTCCAGTTCTTGAATGTGGAAAATTTCTGTGCTATTTAGGTCTCCTACGGTTTCTTTCATCAGTACTTTGTAATTTTCAGCATGCAGATTCTGTACATGTTTTGTTAGGTTTATAACTAAGTATTTCATTTTCTTTGGAACAATTGAAAATGGTATTGCATTGTTAAATTACCTTTTTCATGTATACATTTAGTATATAGAAATACAATGACTATTTTTCTTCTCTTTTTCCCCCAGCTTTATTGAGGTATGATTGACAAATAAGAATATATATTTAAGGTAAACTATGTGCTATTTTGATATACACACACATTGTGAAATGATTATGATAATCAAGCTAATTAACATGTCAGTCAGCTCACATAGTTACCATTTGTGTGTGTGTGTGTGTGTGTGTGTGTGTATTGTGAGAACATCTGAGGAGATTACTCAAGATCTTACTCTCTTAGCAAATTTCAAGTGTACATTATTAAACTATTGTCACAATGCTGTACATTATGTCTCCAGAATGTATTCATCTTATAATTGAATGTTTGTATCCTTTGATCAATATCTTCCCAAAACACAATTAAATGTTCTGTGTTGATATTGAATCCTATAATCATGCTGAACTTGCTTACTAGTTCTGGGTTTTTTTGTTTTGTTTTTTGTAGATTCCTTGGGATTTTCTACAGAGATCATCTGCAAATAGAGATTGTTTTAATTTCCCCTTTCCAATCTGTATGACTTTTATTTCTTTGTCTTGCTTTATTGCACTGGCTAGAACTTTCAGTTCTATGTTGAGTAAGAGTAGTGAGACAGACATCTTTACCTTGTTCCCAATCTTAGAGGAAAAGCCTTCAGTCTTTCTGTCACCATTAAGGATAATGTTAAGGGGGGTGGTGGTGGTGGGATGAACTGGGAGATTGGAATTGACATATATACACTAATATGTATAAAATAGATAAGTAATAAGAACCTGCTGTATAAAATAAATAAATAAAATTTTAAAAAAAGAATAATGTTAACTGTAGATTTTTTTTCAGGTACTCTTGATCAAGTTGGGAAAATTTTCCTCTATTCCTAGTTTGTTGAAAGTTTGCATCATGAATGAGTGTTGAATGTTTTTAAATGTTTTTCTGCATCAATTGATATGATCATATGTTTTTTCTTCTTTAGCCTGTTGATAACGGGGATTACATTTGAATGATTTTTAAATTTGAGCAAGCTTTGCATATCTGAAATAAATCCCACTTGGTCATGTATATAGTTCTTTTCTATAAAGAGCTGCTGGATTCAACTTACTGATATTTTTTGGAGAAGTTTTGCATCTCAGTTCCTGAGAGTTATTGATTTGTAGTTTTCCTTTTCTGTACTGTCTTTGTCTAGATTTGGTATCAAGGTAATACCGGCCTCATAAAAAGAGTTGCAAAGTGATTCCTTCTCTGTATTTTTTGGATATGGTTATGTAAAATTGGTGTTAATTCTTTAAATGCTTGATAAAATTCTCCAGTGAAATAGTTTGGATATAGAGATTTCTTTTGCAGGAGCTCTTTAAGTATAAATTCAATTTTTATAATAATTGTAGAACTATTCACATTACTTATTTCAGCTTGACTGAGTTTTCATTGTTTATGGTTTTCAAGGTATTAGTCCATTCCTTTGATGTTGTTGAACTTAAAAGTGTAAAATTGTCCATATATTTCCTTATTATCTTTTTAATGGCTACAGGATCTGTAGCAATATCTCCTCTTTCATTCCTGATGTTGGTAATTTGTGTCTTTTTTTCTTTTTATCTTTATCAGTCTAGCTAGAGGTTTACTGATCTTAGTGATTTTTTTTTCTCATAACAACCAGCTATTTGTTTTACTGATTTTCTCTATTGTGTTTCTGTTTTCAGTTTAATGTATTTCTGATGTTATCTTTATTATTTCCTTCCTATCTCGTTTCTTATTTCTGTTATTTTTAAACTCTATATTTTGCATTTGTTTTTTTTAAATAACTTCTATTTCTTTGCTTGGATTTTATATTTTTTCATTTGTTTCAAGAGAATTTGTAATTATTTATTGAAGCATTTTTATAACAGCTGCTTTAAAAATCCTTGTCAGAAATTTCCAACAGCTGATTCACCTCAATGTTGGCAATGGTTGATTGTCTTTTCTCATTCAAGTTGTGTTTTTCTTGGTTCTTGGTATGATGAATGATTTCCAATTATATTTTGGACATTTTGGATAACATGTTAGGAGACTCTTGATCACACTTAAATATTTCATTTTGGTAGCAGTCACCCTACTTAGACTTTTTTTTTTTTAATCTTTATTGGAGTATAATTGCTTTACAATGGTGTGTTAGTTTCTGCTTTATAACAAAGTGAATCAGCTATACATATATCCCCATATCTCTCCCCTCTTGCATCTCCCTCCCTCCCACCCTCTGTATCCCACCCCTCTAGATGGTCACAAAGCACCGAGCTGATCTCCCTGTGCTATGTGGCTGCTTCCCACTAGCTATCGGTTTTACTTTTGGTAGTGTATATATGTCCATTCCACTCTCTCACTTTGTTCACCTTCCCCCTCCCCGTGTCCTCAAGTCCATTCTCTAGTAGGTCTGCATCTTTATTCCCATCCTGGCCCTAGGATTTTCATGACCATTTTTTTTTTAAATTCCATATATATGTGTTAGCATATGGTATTTGTTTTTCTCTTTCTGACTTACTTCACTCTGTATGACAGACTCTAGGTCCATCCACCTCACAACAAATAACTCAATTTCATTTCTTTTTATGGCTGAGTAATATTCCATTGTATATATGTACCACATCTTCTTTATCCATTTATCTGTCGATGGACACTTAGGTTGTTTCCATGTCCTGGCTATTGTAAATACAGCTGCAATGGACATTTTGGTACATGACTGTTTTTGAATTATGGTTTTCTAAGGGTATGTTCCCAGTAGTGGGATTGCTGGGTCATATAGTAGTTCTATTTTTAGTTTTTTAAGGAACCTCCATACTGTTCTCCATAGTGAATGTATCAATTTACATTCCCACCAACAGTGCAAGAGGGTTTCCTTTTCTCCACACCCTCTCCAGCATTTACTGTTTGTAGATTTTTTGATGATGGCCATTCTGACTGGTGTGAGATAATATCTCATTGTAGTTTTGATTTGCATTTCTCTAATGATTAATGATGTTGAGCATTCTTTCATGTGTTTGTTGGCAATCTGTATATCTTCTTTGGAGAAATGTCTGTTTAGGTCTTCTGCCCGTTTTTGGATTGGGTTCTTTGTTTTTTTAATATTGAGCTGCATGAGTTGTTTATATATTTTGGAGATTAATCTTTTGTTGGTTAATTCATTGGCAAATATTTCCTCTCATTCTGAGGGTTGTCTTTTTGTCTTGTTTTTAGTTTCCTTTGATTTGCAAAAGTTTTTAAGTTTCATTAGGTCCCATTTGTTTATTTTTGTTTTTATTTCCATTTCTCTAGGAGGTGGGTCAGAAAGGATCTTGCTGTGATTTATGTCATAGAGTGTTCTGCCTATGTTTTCCTCTAAGACTTTTATAGTGTCTGGCCTTACATTTAGGTCTTTAATCCATTTTGAGTTTATTTTTGTGTATGGTGTTAGGGAGTGTTCTAATTTCATTCTTATAGATGTAGCTGTCCAGTTTTCCCAGCACCACTTATTAAAAAGGCTGTCTTTTCTCCACTGTATATTCTTGCCTCCTTTATGAAATATAAGGAGACCATATGTGCGTGGGTTTATCTCTGGGCTTTCTCTCCTGTTCCATTGATCTACATTTCTGCTTTTGTGACAGTACCATACTGTCTTGATTACTGTAGCTTTGTAGTGTAGTCTGAAGTCAGGGAGACTGATTCCTCCAGCTCTGGTTTTCTTTCTCAGGATTGCTTTGGCTATTTGGGGTCTTTTGTGTTTCCATACAAATTGTGAAATTTTTTGTTCTAGTTCTGTGAAAAATGCCATTGGTAGTTTGATAGGGATTGCACTGAATCTGTAGATTGCTTTGGGAAGTAGAGTCATTTTCACAACGTTGATTTTTCCAATCCAAGAACACGATATATCTCTCCATCTATTTGTATCATCTTTAATTTCTTTCATCAGTGTCTTATAATTTTCTGCATACAGATCTTTTGTGTCCTTAGGTAGGTTTATTCCTACGTATTTTATTCATTTTGTTGCAATGTTAAATGGGAGTGTTTCCTCAATTTCTCTTTCAGATTTTTCATCAGTAGTTTATAGGAATGCAAGATATTTCTGTGCATTAATTTTGTATCCTGCTACTCTACCAAATTCATTGATTAGCTCTAGTAGTTTTCTGGTAGCATCTTTAGGATTCTCTGTGTATAATATCATGTCATCTGCAAACAGTGAGAGCTTTACTTCTTCTTTTCTGATTTGGTTACCTTTTATTTCTTTTTCTTCTCTGATTGCTTTGGCTAAAACTTCCAAAACAATGTTGAATAATAGTGGTGAGAGTGGACATCCTTGACTTGGTCCTGATCTTAGTGGAAATGCTTTCAGTTTTTCACCATTGAGGACGATGTTGGCTGTGGGTTTGTCATATATGGCCTTTGTTATGTTGAGGTAAGTTCATTCTATGCCTACTTTCTGGAGGGTTTTTAACATAGTGGGTGTTGAATTTTGTCGAAAGCTTTCTCTGCATCTATTGAGATGATCATATGGTTTTTCTCCTTCAATTTGTTAATATGGTGTATCACATTGGTTGATTTGCATATAAGGAACAATCCTTGCATTCCTGGGATAAACCCTATTTGATCATGGTGTCTGATCCTTTTAATGTGCTGTTAGATTCTGTTTGCTAGTATTTTGTAGAGGATTTTGCATCTATGTTCATCAGTGATATTGGCCTATAGTTTCCTTTCTTTGTGACATCTTCATCTGGTTTTGATATCAGGGTCATGATGGCCTCATAGAATGAGTTTAGGAGTGTCCCTTCCTCTGCTATATCTTGGAACAGTTTGAGAAGGATAGGTTTTAGCTATTCTATAAATGTTTGAAAGAATTCGCCTGTGAAGCCATCTGGTCCTGGGCTTTTGTTTGTTGGAAGATTTTTAATCACAGTCTCAATTTCAGTGCTTATGATTGGTCTGTTTATAGTTTCTATTTCTTCCTGGTTCAGTCTTGGCATGTTGTGCATTTCTAAGAATTTGTCCATTTCTTCCAGGTTGTCCATTTTATTGGCATAGAGTTGCTTGTAGTAATCTCTCATGATCCTTTGTATTTCTGCAGTGTCAGTTGTTACTTCTCCTTTTTCATTTCTAATTCTATTTATTTGAGTCTTTTCCCTTTTTTTCTTGATGAGTCTGGCTAATGGTTTATCAATTTTGTTTACCTTCTCAAAGAACCAGCATTTAGTCTTATTGATCTTTGCTATTATTTCCTTCATTTATTTCTGCTCTGATCTTTATGATTTCTTTCCTTCTGCTAACTTTGGGGATTTTATCCTTCTTTCTCTAATTGCTTTAGGTGTAAGGTTAGGTTGTTTATTTGAAGGGTTTTTTGTTTCTTAAGGTAGGATTGTATTGTTATAAACTTCTCTTTTAGAACTGCTTTTGCTGAATACCATAGGTTTTGGGTCATCATGTTTTCACTGTCTTTTTTTTTTTTAGGTATTTTTTGATTTCCTCTTTGATTTCTTCAGTGATCTCTTGGTTATTAAATAGTGTATTGTTTAGCCTCCATGTGTTTGTATGTTTTACAGATTTTTTTCCTGTAATTGATATCTAGTCTCATAGCGTTGTGCTCGGAAAAGATACTTGATATGATTTCAATTTTCTTAAATTTACCAAGGCTTTATTTGTGACCCAAGATATGATCTATCCTGGAGAATGTTCCATGTGTCCTTGAGAAGAAAGTGTATTCTGTTTTTTTTTTGGATGGAATGTTCTATAAATATCAATTAAGTCCATCTTGTTTAATGTATCATTTAAAGCTTGTGTTTCCTTACTTATTTTCATTTTGGTTGATCTGTCCATTCGTGAAAGTGGGTGTTAAAGTCCCCTACTATTGTGCTACTGTCAATTTCCCCTTTTATGGCTGTTAGTATTTGCCTTATATATCAAGGTGCTCCTATGTTGGGTGCATAAATATTTACAATTGTTATATCTTCTTGTTGGATTGATCCCTTGATTATTATGTAGTGTCCTTCTTTGTCCCTTGTAGTAGTCTTTGTTTTAAAGTCTATTTTGTCTGATATGAGAATTGCTACTCCAGCTTTCTTTTGATTTCCATTTGCATGGAATATATTTTTCCATCCCCTCACTTTCAGTCTGTGTGTGTCCCTAGGTCTGAAGTGGGTCTCTTGTAGACAGCATATATATGGGTCTTGTTTTTGTAGCCATTCAGCCAATCTGTGTCTTTTGGTGGGAGCATTTAATCCTTTTACATTTAAGGTGATTATCGATATGTATGTTCTTATTACCATTTTCTTAATTGTTTTGGGTTTGTTATTTTAGGTCTTTTCCTTCTCTTGTGTTTGCTGCCTAGAGAAGTTGCTTTAGCATTTGTTGTAAAGCTGGTTTGGTGGTGCTGAATTCTCTTACCTTTTGCTCGTCTGTAAAGGTTTTAATTTCTCAGTCGAATCTGAATGAGATCCTTGCTGGGTAGAGTAATCTTGGTTGTAGGCTTTTTTCCCCTTTCATCACTTTCAGTATGTCCTGCCACTCCCTTCTGGCTTGCAGAGTTTCTGCTGAAAGATCGGCTGTTAGCCTTATGGGATTCCCTTGTATGTTATTTGTTGTTTTTCCCTTGCTGCTTTTAATATTTTTTCTTTGTACTTAATTTTTGATAGTTTGATTAATATGTGTATTGGCATGTTTCTCCTTTGATATATCCTGTATGGGACTCTCTGCACTTCCTGGACTTAATTAACTATTTCCTTTCCCATATTAGGGAAGTTTTCAACTATAATCTCTTCAAATATTTTCTCAGTCCCTTTCTTTTTCTCTTCTTCTTCTGGGATCCCCATAATTCAAATGTTGGTGCGTTTAATGTTCTCCTGGAGGTCTCTGAGACTTTCCTCACTTCTTTTCATTCTTTTTTCTTTATTCTGCTCTGCAGTAGTTATTTCCACTATTTTATCTTCCAGGTTACTTATCCGTTCTTCTGCCTCAGCTATTCTTTTATTGATTCCTTCTAGAGAATTTTTAATTTCATGTATTGTGTTGTTGTTCATCATTGTTTTGTTTGCTCTTTAGTTCTTCTAGGTCCTTGTTAAACGTTTCTTTTATTTTCTCCATTCTATTTCCAAGGTTTTGGATCATATTTATTATCATTATTCTGAATTCTTTTTCAGGTAGACTGCCTTTTTCCCCTTCATTTGTTTGGTAGGGTGGGTTTTTACCTTGTTCCTTCATCTGCTGTGTGTTTCTCTGTCTTCAGTTTGTTTAACTTACTGTGTGGGGTCTCCTTTTTGCAGGCTGCAGGTTTGTAATTCCCATTGTTTTTTGTGTCTGCCCCCAGTAGCTAAGATTAGTTCATTGGGCTGTGTAGGCTTCCTGGTGGAGGGTACTGGTGCCTGTGTTCTGGTGGATAAGGCTGGATCTTATCTTTCTGGTGGGCAGGTCTGCATCTGGTGGTGTTTTTTGGGGTCTCTGTGACCTTATTACAATTTTAGGCAACCTCTCTGCTAATGGGTAGGGTTGTGTTCCTGTCTTGCTAGTTGTTTGGCATTGGGTGTCCAGCACTGTAACTTGCTGGTCATTGAGTGGAGCTGGGTCTTGGCGTTGAGATGGAAATCTCTGGTAGATTTTCACCATTTGATATTATGTGGAGCTGGGAGGTCTCTGGTGGACCAATGTCCTGAACTCGGCTCTCCCACCTCAGAGGCACAGGTCTGACTCTTGGCCGGAGCACCAAGACCCTGTCATCCACATGGCTCAGAATAAAAGGGAGAAAAAAAGAAAGAAAGAAAAATAAATAAAATAAATTTATTAAAATAAAAAATAATTATTAAAAATAAAAAAGAATTTAAAAAGTAATAAAAAAAGAAAGAAAGGAGAGCAACCAAACCAGAAAACAAATCCACCAATGATAACAAGTGCTAAAATCTATACTAAAACAAACAAACAAAAAAACAGAAAAAAAAATGGACAGAACCATAGGACAAATGGTAAAAGCAAAGCTATACAGACAAAATCACACACAGAAGCATACACATACACACTGATAAAAAGAGAAAAAGGGAAAAGAAAAATATATATCTTTGCTCCCAAAGTCCACTGCCTCAATTTTGGGATGATTTGTTGTGTATTCAGGTCTTCCACACATGCAGGTACATCAGGTTGATTGTGGAGATTTAATCCGCTGCTCCTGAGGCTGCTGGGAGAGATTTCCCTTTCTCTTCTTTGTTCTCACAGCTCCCGGGGCTCAGCTTTGGATTTGGCCCTGCCTCTGTGTGTAGGTCACCTGAGGGCATCTGTTTTTTCCTCAGACAGGACGTGGTTAAAGGAACAGCTGATTCGGAGGCTCTGGCTCACTCAGGCCGGGAGGAGGGAGGGGTACGGATGCGGGGCGAGCCTGCGGCGGCAGAGGCCGGCGTGACATTGCACCAGCCTGAGGCGTGCCGTGCATTCTCCCGGGTAAGTTGTCCCTGGATCACAGGACTCTGGCAATGGCGGGCTGCACAGGCTCCCGGGAGGGGAGGTGTGGATAGTGACCTGTGCTTGCACACAGGCTTCTTGGTGGCTGTAGCAGCAGCTTTAGCGTCTCATGCCCATCTCTGGAGCTCCTTTAAGCGGCGCTCTTAATCCCCTCTCCTCGCGCACCACGAAACAAAGAGAGAAGAAAAATTCTCTTGCCTCTTCGGCAGCTCCAGACTTTTTCCCGGACTCCCTCCCGGCTAGCCGTGGTGCACTAACCCCTTAAGGTTGTGTTCACGCCGCCAACCCCAGTCCTCTCCCTGGGATCCGACCTCCAAAGCCCGAGCCTCAGCTCCCAGCCCCCGCCCGTCCCGGTGGGTGAGCAGACAAGCCTATCGGGCTGATGAGTGCTGGTTGGCACTGATCCTCTGTACGGGAATCTCTCCGCTTTGCCCTCCGCACCCCTGTTACTGTGCTCTCCTCCATGGCTCCGAAGCTTCCCCCCTCCGCCACCCGCCATCTCTGCCCGTGAAGGGCCTTCCTAGTGTGTGGAAACCTTTCCTCCTTCACAGCTCCCTCCCACAGGTGCAGGTCCCGTCCCTATTCTTTTGTCTCTGTTTTTTCTTTTGCCCTACCCAGGTACGTGGGGAGTTTCTTGCCTTTTGGGAGGTCTGAGGTCTTCTGCCAGCGTTCAGTAGGGGTTCTGTAGGAGTTGTTCCACGTGTAGATGTATTTCACATGTGTTTGTGGGGAGCAAGGTGATCTCCACTTCTTGCTCTTCTGCCATCTTGAAGCTCCTCCCCTATTTAGACTTAAAGTACAGGTTCTGGCCAACTTTTGTGAGCTGTAGTTGCAATGACAATTTGTTTTCAGCGCTCTTGCAATACTAATATGGGCTTCCTTTTTCCTCTGGGATTATTTGGGCTCTTGCTTTATTACTGCAAGAGCCTCCTGGGCTGCTTGGTGGATGTGGAGTGGGTGATGTGTCCCTAGCCAGGCAATTTCTGGGGGGAAAAGTAATGTCAGGAAGGGATTCTAGCCATACTAGATATTAAAGCCTGTCATGACATTTACAATAATTAAAATACTGGTGCAACACTAGAGAGACCATGGAAAAGCATGAAGAGTCCAGAAATAGATCCAATAAAGATAGCAATGTGGTATTTCAATCTAGTAGCACTGGGATAATTGACCACCACTTGGAAAGTGTCCACTTTTTAAAAAGTAGCCAATTATCCCAATACAGTTTATTGAGTAATCCATCTTTTCCCCACTGACTTGAAATGTCAATTTTTTCATATACCAAATCAATTTCATTGATTATTTTTTAAACTTTTTATTCTAGTCAAAACAGTTTATTCCAGGAATAAGATTACCCTCTTTGAATTACTTTAGCTTTATAATTTGTTGTGTTATCCGAGAAAGTAAATATCCTCTCAAACTCTGCCATTATTTTTCAAATCAAAAATTTCTAGGTGAATAACCAAAATATATTAGTGTGAAAAAAAAGCCGGTCACAGCAAAAAAAAGTATGTGTGTGTGTGTTTGTATACTATTCATGTGTGTGTCTCTCTCTATATATACATATATTTGTATGTATAAATACATGTGCATATATATACATATATGTACATATATATTTGCATAGGCATAGACAATTTTTGGAAGGGCATGCATGAATCTAAAATAGTTACTTCCAGGGAGGGAGACTGTTGGGGATTCTATTGATGAGTGAGACTTACTTTTTTCCACTTTGGCCAATTCTCCACTTTTTATGTATTCTTTAAAAAACAAATACGTATTTCTTTTATAATTAAAAACAGTACATGATTTTCTCTGTCAGAAATCCAAGCCTGTACAAGGGCATATCATGTATATTAGTGTTTCTCAATTGTGACTACACATTAGAATTACTTGGGAAGCTTTTAAGAAATACGGATGCCCAGGGACCTGCCCCCAGAGATTCTGATTTCACAGGTCTGGGAGAGGCCGTGGGCATCAGGGTATTTTGAAAGTACCCCAGGTAGTTATGATGTGCAGTCACGGTTGAGAACCGTGATGTGAGGTTTTAAAGGGTCCCCAGAAGGCCACCACAATGAGGTCTTTTCAGAATATAATTATTTGGGAATGCAACCCAAAGTAATCCATCACATCTCTATCAGGCTAAATGTCGGCATGAGATGGAGTGCAAACAAGTCCAGAGGGAGGTGATGGAAAGAGCTTTGCCTGAATGTGTGTGAAAGCATCCATCTCTGTAGTAGGCCTTTTTGTTGAAAGGTATAGATTCATTCAGTCTTCCTCCATACATAAGGGATTCATATAAACTAATCATGACCATAAAAGATACAGAAATCTCATAGAAAACCAGAAATAGCAAAACAACTGTGCCTCAGGAGCCCAGATTGTGTTTGATACTGGAAGGTTCCAACAGAGAATCAAGGTTACTTGGAGACCCTCCCATAGGAGGCTTTCAAAATTCTTTCATCTGGAGAACTGCTTTGTGAAAATGAAATGCCCTTTGGAAGCCTGATCTGGAAAACAGATCAAAGAGGAGCCTGAAGAAACCTGAGAATTGACTGGAAACCCCACATTATTGTAACGCTTTCTGCTTCTTGTGTGTGTGTCTTCTTCTGATACTTCTCCCTATCGACTGCCTGATTCTGCTTGTATAATACTGATAGAGGAGCTGATTGGCCCAACTAGTCCACAGTGGTCTGTCTCTGGTTGGACAAGTTTTTCCACACCAGGTGACTACAGAGATGGAGCTAACAGTTCATGAGTCATACGCCTATTCATCCCTGGTCACCCAGGCCAGAGAGGGCCTGGGGAGAACAAGTGGGTACATAAAACTGCCTTGGGATTGCAGGGAGAAGGTGTGGGTAAGGCAGTTCCCCTTAGAATGGGAAAGTGGACGGAACATCCACCACGATTAACCTGCCCAGGCCAAGCACTAAGTTGGTCATCGGTGAGTGCTGAATTGGAGGAAGTTTTCAATGGGGTGTGAAACTGTTTAAATTCAAGCAAAGATGTTAAAGAAAAACTGTCAGGAATGAATAGATGGCCCTTGCATGCTGTACATCTCCAAAGGTCTTTTCTTGCTCTATGAATCTGGGTTTTTTAAAAGTCTTAACAGCAGCCTAGGAGGTCTAGGAGAATGGAATTCATGTTCCCTTGTGATTAGCTCTGGGCCACATGTGGCTTTTGGGCACTTGAGGTGTGGCTGGTACAAATTGACTGTGCTGTAATTGACTGGGTTTTGAAGGCTGGGTAGGAATAAAAGAAATCTGACATTCTCATTAGTAATTTTTTGTACTGAATACATGTTGAAATACTATTTTGGATATAGTGGGTTAAAGAAAATATATTATTAAAATTAATTTCACCTGTATTACTTTTTTAAAAATGTGGCTATTAGAAACTTTAAAATGATACATGTGACTCACATTATCTTTCTCATGGACAGCTGGGTTAGATGGTGACTCAGCTATCTCCCCCTGCACAGGTCTGGCTGTAAAGATCTGTGTATGAACGACAGTTCTTTGCTGTGGGGCCCACATCAGTATATTATTCTTGGTTCATAATCAGAGCTGTGGCAGTTCATCTTGCTCTGGCTCCTCTCTCTTTGCCCCGTAGACTGCAGCCTGATTCCTTTTCTCAAACAGAACCACCTAATCCTCTCCTGTGGTTTTCCAACATCCCATACTCAGGCAGCATTGTTCACGACTCTGCATCAGCAAGTCCTTACAGAACTTTGCTGTGCCTCTTGGCCTCTGTTAGTCTTTCCTGCCTCATTTTCACCCTTCCTTTCCAGGACCGGCACACAGCAAATGTTCCACATTTGTATTCTTGCCCACTTTTTACAAATGTCCTTTTCCGGGAAGGCTGTCCTTTTCCAGCAGCCTTCCTTTGGGGACAAATGACTGCTTCCTAATGCTTTGTCACAGTTTATCCTGGTTCCCCATGGAATGAAGTTTGTGGATGGGGCTAAGTCACTTCCAGAAGTGTACCTACTTAAAGAGTTAATAATGATTTTAATGAAAACAACTACTATTGCCATTTATTGAGTTTTATTACTGGCCAGGATCTATACGAGGTATATTATAGATATTTCTTATTTAACCCTGACAGCAACTTCACAAAGTATGATCCCCTATGACAGATGGGAAAAATTAGGTTCAATGACATTATATCCCTTGCTTACAGTTCTTGCTAGGAAATGGTGGACCTGTGATTTAAATCTAGATCTGTTCCCAAAGTCCTTGCTCTTACCCATTACATTTAACACTGCCTCCTGGATGCTCTGTCACCTCCCAAGTTGGGCAACTCCAAGTTGGAATTCAATGCTGCATATCAAGTGATATCTATAAGCAAATTTGCTGTGCATTTGCATATTGTTTTGACGATTCTGCAGCTGACATACAATTCTCATGAAACTCTGATAAAGATGGAATAATGGACTTTATGAGCCCTATTTCATACACTGGAAAAACTGAGCTCCAACAAGATGAAGTGATTCATCTGGGGTTACAATTTGAGTAGCAATCACAAGCCAGGCAAGAACCCAGTTTTCTCAAAATATTTATTCTTTTTCTTTGCTCATCAGGGTGTCCTTGGGCATTATGCTGCCTGGATGGCAGCATATGGTGGCAAATCATGTGTTATGCTTGTTGATTTAACATGAGTTATGTGAAGAGTTTGCAGGCACAGACTCATTTGAGTTTCTCAGCTGTAGGTGTGTCAGTTTCATTCATTTAGCAAGCATTGCCTGAGCCCAAGTCTGGCCAGCCATTGTGCTAACAGTGGGCATGAAAGGGTGGATAAGATATGATTTTGTCCTAAGAAGACTACCTTCTAAAGAGGACGACAATCGTCTTGTAAAGAGAGTATTATCATCCAGTGGAAAAGTGTGGTCTTAATGGACTATAAAAAGTTCTGAGAAGTGCAAAGGGAGAAGGAAATAACTCTGCTTGGGAAAGTTTCATGGTGGAGGGAAGTTCTGAACTTGGTCTCAATGGACTGACTTTAGAGATGAAAAGCCTGAGTCACTGAGAGTTCTGCAAAGGATCTCATCATCTTATAACTTCATTAAGTTTCCTAAAAATATGCTTGTTGCCACAGCTCCTTAGAGAGTAGTAGCATAGATTATTTATTGGGGTACTTAAAATATTAACATCAATAAATTCCACAGGAACTTCACAAATACTCTGCCCAGTTGGATAAGCCAATCTGAAAGACTGGTTTTTAAGTTACTCACACTTTCCAATTCTACAAAGTTGATAAGAATATGTGGAAACAACTACAAAGCCCAGGGGAATCATGTCAACTCTCTAAACAGCCATTTCAGACAGAGGAAGACTCTGTGCCTCTAGCATTTCATGTCTTTTTATCCACGTAAAGAGATGTAATCTTTCACAGTGGATATTTACAGTGTTCTACTCTCTCTTTTCTTCCATACAAGCTTAAAAGTCTTGTATTTTAAGTGCCGTTGAATTTTATCATTTGAAATATTAAGAGCCCAGATGTATACTCTAATATATGTGGTTTATTTGGAGCTGAAAGGAAAATATCCTTCTAAGTTTAGAAGTTGAAACTCATCAGAGCCAAACCCTTGGGGCAGCCCAAGAGGAGAGTGCTCTCTATCATACTGTGGTCCACAAGGTTTCCGATGATTGCTTTTTTCTGGTAGCTGATACCAGGCTAGACTTAGTGCAAAGGACTGAAAGTTTGTGTTCCCTTAAAATCCGTATGTTGAAGTCCTAACCCCCAATGCGATTGTCTTAGGAAGTGGAGCCTTTGACAAGAACTTAGATCATAAGGGTGGAGCTCTCATGCATGGGATTAGCGCCCTTTTAAGAGGGACCCCCACAGAGAGCTCTCTAGCTCTCCTTCTGCCATGTGAGGATACAATAAGTCAGTAGTCTGAAATGGAAGAGAGTCCCTCCAGAACCTGACCATGCTGGTACCTTAATCCCAGACTTCCAGCCTCAAGAACTGTGAGAAATACATTTCTGTTGTTTATAAGCCACACAGTCTGTGGTACTTTGTCATAGCACCCCATCTTGACTCAGACACCTAGATCCTAGATAATAGAGATCTTAGATAGAAATTCCTAGTTGAGAAGGAAGATCCCATCTTGTGACCTCTTCCTTCTTGTGCTTCAATTTAGTCATTTAGTTTGTTTCTGTGACCAGATAGATTTATACCCCCTACTCATAACCAAGATGGAAAGTTCCTTCTGATTCCTGACTCACTGAAGAATAAGGTCCAGATCTGCTTGGAGAGTATTAAAATGGGGTAAAATCTTGATATTCCTGGAAGAGTATCTCACCTTCAAGCAGCCTTTGAAGAACAGAACAAGGGGCAGGAGCCTCTAGAATGGCTCAGCAGCACTGAGGGCTGTTGGTGAATATCAATATTTTGTCGAAAATTTTAAAATGAATTGCTTGACTGAAGAGTTCACAAATACAGTGGGCTGCCTGGGGAGAAAGTGAGGTCCTTCTCACTGGGTATTGAAGTACAGACTGCATAGACATATACTGGAGAGTCATGCATAAGGCAAGGGTTAGACTAAAGGTCCTAAGATCCCATCTAATTTCCAGATTCTATTATTTACAGATCTTTGCTTTACTTTGTGCATGCCTCTAAGCTTGCACTTAGTACATTGTTCTGTAATAATATGTCCATATATTTGTCTCCCCTACAAGGTTGAAAATTCTTTGAAGGAAGGGCTGTATTTATCCTTTTCTATCCCAAGCACTTAGCACAGTGACTTGTACATAGGAGACACCAAGTAAATATTTATCAAATGAATGAATGAATTCATTTAATATATTTATATCTATACATACTTTCATGCATATCTTGATTTATACTATAAGGTATCAGCAAGTGGACCTGCTTGCTATGAGGGTGTTCCTATTCTTTAGAACCCATGGCTGCTTGAATGCCTGGATGATGGAATATGCCATCCGATTCCCTAAGCATGGCACTTCTAGTTAATTCATCTCTTCTCTACTAATGGAGCTGTATTATGGCAGTTAAGGCAGAATCAAAGTATGGATAGGGTTTTTCTGAATTGTATTTCCAGATTAAGCCCCCCCACTCCCACTCCAGAAATGACCATGGAGGTTATTGTTTAGAGGTCTAGGTATGACTTGGCTGCATTAGGTGGGCAGGTATCTCCTGTGGGTAATCAGAAGTGTAGTTGCATCCCAGTCTTGGGGAGGGAGGCAGGTATATGATGGGCAGGGGCTTCAGGGGCATGCTGGGCAGAGGAGCCAGTATGCACACTGAAGTGGGAGCATAAATGGGATAATCTCAGCCAGTTAGACCGGATGAGAAGGTCAGAATAAGGCCAGGAAACAGAGGCAGATAGGGTACGGGTTTTAGGTGGAGAAATTGCCAAAGGAGCAGAGGAGGGGGGTGAGGTTGCAAAGAGAATACTTTCCAAAGTGACATGTTAAACTGAGGGATGCTTGTGCCAAACAACACCATTCAGTACTATATTCATTCATTCGACAAACACATATTGGGTGCTTGCTTACCTTGAGAAGCCCCTATACCAATGCTAGGGATACGAATAAATAGAATCTCTGCTCTTACATACGTATACTACGAACTATACTCTACAGGCATATTAACAGATAATTACAGTGCAGGGTGATACATGCTGTAATGAAGCAAGAACAGGACAGTCTAGGGGGACACGTAACCAGATCTGAGATGTGAAGGATAAGTTGTATTTTGCAAGGTGAGGCAGGAAGAACACTCCTGCTCCAGCTCCGGGAATGGCTGAATATCCAAAAGACCAAGAGGGGAGCTAATTCAGGGACTGCAAATACTTTGCAATAGTTGGGCCTTCTATGCCATGTTAAGTGGTCCAGACTTTCTCCTGGGAATAATGAACCATTGGAGTATTTTGATCAAGGAGTGACATGATCAAATTTGTGTTTTAAAAATATTACAACAAAGTGTGGAGAAAGGGTTGGAAGTAAGAAAGACCAGGACCCACTGAAGTCATTGCCGTGTCTCAGTGTGAAGGGATGGTGGCTGAGCTAAGGATGAGACAATGAAAGCAGAGGGGAGTTGCATCCTTGAGACATTTGAAAGTTAAACTGGACAAAGCTTGGTGATTGATTTGATGTGAGATGTAATCAGTTAATCAAGGATGACCAGGGAATTCCCTGGCAGTCCAGTGGCTGGAACTCAGTGATTTCACTGCTAGGGCCCGAATTCAATCCCTGGTTGGGGAACTAAGATCCCACAAACTGCGTGGCATGCCCAGAAAAAAGAAAAAAAAAGATAAACAGTTTCTGGCTTAGGCAGCTCTAGAGGTGGATCCCAAAAGAGTTCTGGTGGTCAGGGAGACCAAAGGCTAAACTCCTTAAGTCCAAAGGTCCATCTGGCCTCATAGTCTCTCTTAGGGTAGACAGGTCTCCTTTGGGAGCTTAATGGGATGTAATAGCTGACTAGGGTCCTTACCCACACTGGCCATTATCATTTATTCATTCATTCAATCAACCAGTACTTGTTAAATATCAATTATGTGTTCATATTATGCCAGTATTCCATAGATCCCAGTGTCCCACTCTGCAGGTGGCTTAGTTCTTCTCTTTCTCTCTCTCCCCACTCCACTTTTTTTTTTTTTTGCTATTTATTTTTTTTTCAGTTTTATTGAGGTGTAATTGACAAATAACATTGTCAGGTATTTAAAGTGTACATCATGATGATTTGATATACATATACATTGTGAAATGATTCTCCCATCTAGTTAATACATCCATCATCTCACATATTTATCTTTTTTTTCTTTTGGTGAGAACATTTAAATTACACTCTTTTAAAAAGTTTCTATTATACAGCACAGTGATATCAACTCTGGTCACTGTGTTATACATTAGATCTTCAGACCTTGTTCATCTTAGAGTTGAATGTTTCTACCCTTATACTAACTAACCCTTATATCTTAGAGTTGAATGTTTCTACCCTTATACTAACTAACCCTATACAAGTGGTTCCCTTGGCAACCACTTTTCTACTCTCTATTTCTATTAGCTCCACTTTTCTTTTCTTTTTAGATTTCACATGTACATGATACCATGCAGTATTTGTCTTTTCCTGTCTGGCTTATTTCACTTAGCATAATGCCCTCCAGGTTCATCCATGTTGTTGTAAATGGCAGGATATCTTTCTTTCTCATGGCTGAATAATATTCCATTGTATATATATATTCCACATCTTTATCTATTCATCCAGTGACAAGACACTTAGGTTGTTTCCATATCTTGGCTATCGTGAATAATACATCAATAAACATGGACTATAAATATCTCTTTGAAAAAATGCTTCTCAAAGTCAGAGTTACAACTATTAAGTTTTCAGTAGACTTTCCCACTCATTCCATCAACCCCACCTTATTGTATATATTATTGTTTGAGCTGCCATGTGTTATTTTAGACAAAACTATTTCCTCACTTCTTATTCCTATGGCTGCATAATTTTCTTTTTGCCTTTTATTTTCTTTTTCATGGACTTAGTCTTTGATAGAATTTTGACTTGGATAGAGGTTAAAATTTTATAGAAAACTCTGAATAAGTTGTTTTATATGGCCAGAAGTCTGGAAAATATTTTCTAGCCTCCAGAGTTTCATGAGCCACTCTGGGGCTTCTTGTGACTGACGTGATGGTGTTAGAGTTTCAGTAACAGATGTGATTGATCAGTCTTCCTTGAAATACTTGTGTTTGATGCAATTCATTTCACATTTTGTGCTTGACTTTCCCAAGCCGAGGTGTGAAATTCAAGCATCAGAGAAACCAGCAGGGTTTTTGAGTAGAAGTCAATAAAACACTCAACATGAACCTATGTAGCTCAGCTTAATAAAATAAAATGTATGGGTGTGAGGGCCTAACCTCACACATCTAGAAGATATCACGTTGTGAATCTGTTTCCTGGGGGCCAGTGAGTGTCAAGACCACTGGGCCAAGTGGGATGGAGAATCTACTTTGAAAACCACTCTCTTCTCCAATGATTAAGTAAAGCTCTATTTTTTAAAAAAATTAATTTAATTTACTTATTTTTTATACAGCAGATTTTTATTAGTTATCTATTTTATACACATTAGCATATTTATGTCAACCTCAATCTCCCAGTTCATCCCACCCCACCCCCTTTCCCCTCTTGGTGTTCATACACTTGTTCTCTACATCTGTGTCTCTATTTCTGCCTTGCAAACTGGTTCATCTGTACCATTTTTCTAGATTCCACATATATGCGTTAATATACGATTTGTTTTTCTCTTTCTTACTTCACTCTTGTATGACAGTCTCTAGGTCCATCCACGTCTCTACAAAAGACCCAATTTCGTTGCTTCTTATGGCTGAGTAATACTCCATTGTATATATGTACCACATCTTCTTTATCCATTCGTCTGTCAATGGGCATTTAGGTTGCTTCCATGACCTGGCTATTGTAAATAGTGCTGCAATGAACACTGGGGTGCATGTGTGGTTTTGAACTATGGTTTTCTCTGGGTATATGCCCAGTAGTGGGATTTCTGGGTCATATGGTAGTTCTATTTTTAGTTTTTTAAGGAACCTCCATACTGTTCTCCGTAGTGGCTGAATTACATTCCCACCAACAGTGCAAGAGGGTTCCCTTTTCTCCACACCCTCTCCAGCATTTGTTGTTTATAGATTTTCTGATGATGGCCATTCTGACTGGTGTGAGGTGATACCTCATTGTAGTTTTGATTTGCATTTCTCTAATAATTAGTGATGTGGAGCAGCTTTTCATGTGTCTCTTGGCCATCTGAATGTCTTCTTTGGAGAAATGTCTATTTAGGTCTTCTGTCCATTTTTGGATTGGGTTGTTTGTTTTTTTAATATTGAGCTGCATGAACTGTTTATATATTTTGGAGATTAATCTTTTGTCCATTGATTCATTTGCAAATAATTTCTCCCATTCTGAGGGTTGGCTTTTCATCTTGTTTATGGTTTCCTTTGTTTGCAAAAGCTTTGAAGTTTCATTAGGTCCCATTTGTTTATTTTTGTTTTTATTTCCATTACTCTAGGAGGTGGATCAAAAAAGATCTTGCTGTGATTTATGTCAAAGAGTGTTCTTCCTATGTTTTCCTCTAAGAGTTTTATAGTGTCCAGTCTTACATTTAGGTCTCTAATCCATTTTGAGTTTATTTCTGTGTATAGTGTTAGGGAGTGTTCTAATTTCATTCTTTTACATGTAGCTGTCCAGTTTTTCCAGCACCACTTATTGAAGAGACTGTCTTTTCCTCCATTGTATATCCTTGCCTCCTTTGTCATAGATCAGGTGACCATAGGTACATGGGTTTATCTCTGGGCTTTCTATCCTGTTCCATTGATCTATATTTCTGTTTTTGTGCCAGTACCATATTGTCTTGATTACTGTAGCAGTAAAGCTCTATTTTTGTCAAACAAAGTTACTAGAATCTCCAACTCACTTCTCAAGGGTACTGCAAGGATTAATAAAATGGTTTGAGTGACCAGTGTATGGTAAATAAATGTTGCTTTTTAAGGATGTAGTATTATTGTTATTATTTCATAATTGGTAAAGATATAAGATGTTGACTATTTAGTTCATTTGATTACATGATGATAGCAGTAAGATCATGGCCCAGGTTTGGATTTCTGTTCCAGACATGTTTTTAGTTCTGCACAGAGAACATGTCTTATTCCAATTGCAGACTACCTCTAGCCTCAATCAGCCACCTCTCCCATGCTGAGGCTGATGTCTCAATTTGCTAATGGACAAATAACACAGCTTTCTTGGCCTACTAATGTGGTTGGATAGGTCATCTTTGTATGTAGAAACATATTATTATAGACTGTAAGTCCTGGAAGACTGTACAGATCTTTGACATCATCTAGTCCTAATTCCTTCATTTGAAGTTGAGGAAATTAAGTCCTGAGAGCATAAATGTGTTTGCCCTAAGTCACCCAGTTAGTGCAAGAGTCAGGGCTGAAATCTGGATTTATTGTTAAGTCCAGTGTTTTCCCTATGGCATTGTGCTATACCCATTCTGGTCCAGAATTCCCCTCTAAAAGTTTTGGGTGCTTGCCTTGAACACAAATCCCTAGTGAGCCGGGACCCAATAAAGTGCAGTACACTGCCTTGTCTACAGTTGGACGGGCAGTGCAGGAACATGCAGAGCGAACAGCATTCTTGAGACTAAATCAAGCCAGCTGCTCTGATTACAACCATTGATAACTGGATGCCCATCATAATTAGGCTGATAGGATTTCTCCCCTGCTGGATGTCCCTCTGGCTGCACTCACAGATTAGGTCAATCAATCATGTTCAGTTATTCAGCCACGTCCTTTGGAGGACCTGTTATGCATTATGAAGGGTTATGAAGTCTCTTTGTAATGTAGGCAGAAGTTTGGCCATGAGTTGTAATCTTCCCAGATACAGTTTACAGGTAGAGATTCCCAGGCTGGACTTCTTGGAGGCAGCCAGTGAGGCGTCCTTTTTATGGAAAAACGAGAACCCTGCTGACATGGACTTTCTATCATGGTTTTCAAGAGGAAGTGGAAAATTGGTCTTCATGGTCCTTCTCAGCCCTGGGATTTTCCTTAAAATGTATTATATACTTTTTTCAGATTATAAAAGTAATGCATATTTATTATGGAAAATGCAGAAAGTTGTAAAGAAAATAAAAATAATTCATATTTCCAATACAATGGGAACTACCTCAAAATTTTAGTTCAATTTTTCCAGTCTGTTTTTTAGGCCTATATAGAAATATATAGCTATTTATTTTTTTATGAAATTGATACCCTACCCTGAAATTCTAGGATTCTATAAAGCATGCAGAACTATACACAGTAAGTTCCTTGCTCAAAGCCTGGCCTGCAATAGTTGCTCCATAAACATTTGTTAACTGAATGAAGAGGGGGGTCACGGTGTGTAGACCTGAATAGCCAGCCTTGTCGGAAGATCTCACACTCAGACCATGCCTGAATCTTTCATTTTTTATTGAAGTATAGTTGATTTACAATGTTGTGTTAATTTCTGCTATACAGCAAAGTGACTCAGTTACACATATATATACATTTTAAAATACTCTTTTCTATTATGGTTTATCCCAGGAGATTGAATATAGTTCCCTGTGCTATACTGTAGGACCTTGTTGTTTATCTATTTTATATTCTATATGTAATAGTTTGCATCGACTAACCCCAAATTCCCAGTCCATCCCCACACCCCGGGCAACCACAGCTCTGTTCTCTATGTCTGTGAGTCTGTTTCTGCTTTGAAGATACGTTCATTTGTGTCATTTTTTAGATTCCACATATATGTGATATCATATGGTATTTGTCTTTCTCTTTCTGACTTACTTCACTTAGTATGATAATCTCTAATTGCATCCATGTTGCTATAAATGGCATTATTTCATCCTTTTTTTATGGCTGAGTAGTCTTCCATTGTATATACGTGTACCACATCTTCTTTATCCGTTCACCCATCAATGGACATTTCGGTTGTTTCCATGTCTTGGAATGCCCGAATATTGACAACAGTCTTTGCATGCTAAAGAAACATAATAAACTAGAAACTAACCACTTTCCTTCAAGAAAGTGTCCCCTTTCCAGGAGAGCATCAGTAGTCATTTATCTCCATTTTTTCATGCTCATTATTTATTTCAGGAGATTCCCTTTGATCAGAGAGCTGCACATACAAGAGACTTGCTGCAAGCATGGACCTCAGTGAAACATGGCCTTTGGAGGAAGGAACCTGGCTGTCTCATGCTGGAATTCATCATTTTGCCAACACCAGAGGGGGTATGGCTGCTTTTGCTGTCCCTGATACATGCGGTCCTCTTCAACTCCTGCACCCATTGTGTCAACCCAGCTGTGCTCTGTACGTGCCCAGTGCTGTTTGCCTTTTCACAGAAGCAGTCGGGTGGAGGGGAGAGGGCATGGACTTTGGTGTCAGACAGACCTGGGTTCAGATGTGGAATTTCCTTCTTATAAGCTATGTGGCCTTAAGAAAATCGATCGTTTCCTCAGCTCTAACATGAGAGTAAGAATGCCTACTTGTAGGGTCGTGATAAGCAACACTGAGTAATGTAAGCTGTCATTGACTGAGACCTTACCCTAGCTAGGTGGGAAGTTAGTCACATATCTTTGAACCCCTAACATGTGTCAGGCACTATTTTCTTGCCCATCTCCCCCCTCCTCCCCTCTTCTCTCCTCTCCACAGCCCTGCAAAGATTAAAGTTGAAGATAATGCAACTGGTATAAACAGTCTAGGTCAGTTCACCTTCCTTCTGGTTCTGTGTCCTAGCATCTGATTAATGCAACTCAGCATTAATTGATGGGGATGTTGTTTACTGTCCTGGCGTGGGGCATCCAAGTGTAAGAGTCACAACCCTGACACAGAGCAGTGGTCCTCTTTCAGGTCTAAGAGTCTGCCCCATCCCCCATCCCCCAGATCTAATGGAGATCCACTTGGGCAGTAGGAGTCATTGTATGGATGGGAGAGCAAAGGCCACTAAAGTTAACGCATTCACATGATGCTTTTAGAGAGGGTATGCCTCCCATTTGTTGTTGTTTATTCATTCACTCAATAACTATTGAGCACCTACTATGTGTCAAGCACTGGGAATACAAAAAAAAGAGTAAGATAGACACGGAGATCACCAGACTACACTCTCTACTGTGTCCCATCTCTAAAATGGGGTAACTTATACAGCAATAAACATTTACCGAACTTCTGCACTGCATCAGGGTACATCTTCCAACCAAGACAACTGCACACAATGGGAGATTCCCCGAAGGGAAGCTTGATACTCTAAGAGAGGACACTTGGATGCGGCCCAGACAAAAACCAATAGCTGTTCACTCCTGTGCCCTGTCGCATTGCCACCCTAGTCACTTTTAGAGGTCCTTAAGCCAGTGTCTCCTCACAGCCCAGCCCATGGAATAAAGTTGAACTTCCTCAGCTCAACATGCAGCCTTCCTTTCCTGATCTGACCCCTGCCTGCCTCTCTAGACTCATCTCCTGCTGCCCCTCACTAAAAGCAAACCCCTTTCTCATCACTATATCGACCTCCCCCTGGATCCTTGAATACATCATGCTCTCACACACCTGTGCGCCTCTGTGGAGGCTGTCATTACTATGTGCCTTCTACTTGGCCAGCTCCTGCTCATCTTTGAAGTTCCAGCTTAAGTCATCTATTCTGGGATCTCTTCCTGCTGCTGCCACCTACCCACCCCCACCCTGATCTGAATGAGTGGTCCATCCTCAGTGCTGCCACGGAACTTGCAGATTCCTGTGTCACAGAGTTGCCACACTGTACTGTCATTATCCTAGACAATGTGTGAGCTTCTTGGGGGCAGACATCTTGTTTTATTCACCTTTGCATCCCTTTCACAAGTAGTCTGGCAAATACTTGATGCATATTTGGTGGCTGGCCGGCTGGCTGGCTTGATGAATGAATGGATGGATGAATGAATGATGGCTAGGAACATATCCTCTACATATTTCTGCTTTCCTTGAGAATCTTTTTTGACTGTGGCAACCCAACTGGTTGCATAACTTCTTCCGGCACCACTACATCACTTCACCTTACCTTCAGCATACCTAGAGCATTTCATTCAGTTACCCCTCTCCCCCCAGAGCTTGTTAACCAAAGCTGGATGAGAGAGGAGAGAATTAAGTAGGTGTGGTTTGTCCGCTGGTGCTTTTGTAACCTAGGCAATAGAGTCATCCATCATACAATTTTAGAGCAGAAGGAAGCCCTAGGGATCACTGTGACAAAGGGGTGGGGCTAGAAATTCTACTGTGACCAGCTCCAAGCATTATCACACACCTCCTTGAGGTCACCACATCATGTATCTACAATCTTTGGAGGTATGGCTGGCTCATAGGAAGGGGAACCAGACCTGTGTCTGGATCTACCTAATAGGGAAGCACTACTCTTGGGTAAGTGATGAGCTTCTGGGGCGGATGGGCAACAGATACCATGATACCTGGCCCCAGTTCAGACAATCAGTATGTGATGATGGACGTGTCCAAGACAGAGTATGGTTGTATTGCCATATGTGGGTGAAGCGCTGTCACAGTGAATCAATGTGGCTAAAATGTGAAAGTCCTTGTGAGCAGCTGGATTAGGGTGGTTCTCAGAGGCCTAGGCTGCGGTTCAGGGAAAGGATGTAGGTCCTAAGAGGACTAGGCAGGGTGGCAAAATGGAAACATGGTGAAATGTTGAAATGAGATGAGAAAACTCGCACTAGAAACAAAGTGAGAGCTCTGCTGTGCCAGACCTAAGTCAGAATTGGACGAATTACAAAAGCATATTTGTAATCATTTATTAGGTAGATACGTTACACCAGACATGATGCTATGCCCTTTTCCCCCTAGTTTTTAAAATTTATCTTTTGTTAAAATGTCTATTTAATTTTTACTTTTTGTTTTTAAAAAAATAATGGTAAAACTCTGAATTCTACCTAAGTATGTATGGTAACATTTTTCACCTTTATTTTTGAAAGATAGTCTTTTTTAAAAAATTTTTTATTTTATATTGGATATATATTTTATATATAAATATATATAATATATTTATATTTTTATATATAATATAAATATATATTATTTATTAAATTATTATTATTTATTAAATTATATTAAATATAAATATATTTATTATATATTTTATATTTATATTTATTTTATATAGTTGATTTACAGTGTTGTGTTAGTTTCAGGGGTACAGCAAAGTGATTCAGTTATACATGAACATATATCCCTTCTTTCTGAAATTCTTTTCCCATTTAGGTTATTACAGAATATTAAGCAGAGCTCCCTGTGCTATACGTTAGGACCTTGCTGGTTATCTCTTGTAAATACAGTAGTGGGTATATGTCAATCCCAAAGGGCCTTTTTTGTATAGATATAGACTGTCGCCATTTATTCTCACAACAGCCATATTCTCCTTTTATGAATGAAAACACCTGAGCCTGAAGAGACCGAGAAACTTTCTCAAGGTCACTGGCAGAGTGGGGATTTGAACCGAGGGCTGCCTAATGCCAAGCTGCGCCAAGCTATTGCTCCACAACTCATCCTCCAACCCTTGCTACTCTGCCTTCTCAGTTAAAGGCTCTGGTGGCCCAGTTACAGATTCTTTATTGCTTACTTAATTGTCACGGTAGAAAAGAGCACTAGCTCTGAGCTGGGCCAAAAAATCAGCAGTTCTGTCACAAAGTGTGGATTATCATCCAAGACCCTCTGACGGCCGCCTCAGCTAACGCATTGCCAAGGCCTTGACCCACCTGCCTCAGAGCATCTTTCCTCCATCCCCTACCCCACACCCCCTGTTTCCCAGCACTGGCCGGTCCCATCTGCTCCATCTCTGAGGCCCACCGTGGGCTAATGGGGTTTACATTTCTAGTGAGGTACCAGGGAAAGTCCTGGAAGTGTCCAGGCCTTGAGGTGTTTTTCTTGGCTTTCTGGAGTCCTCTGAGAACTGCATTATCTACTAGGGAGGCTCAGTCATCCTGGTGAGTCATGGGCCTTGAGACAGGGCCAGATCCACGCAACATCTGCCTTTGCGGTATCCTCAGAGCATCTCAGGCTGCCATGAGGGTGGGTCAGCCTCCAGGAAGCTGGCTGGGGAGAACCCAGGATGTCTGAGGGTGATACAGAATTTCTGCAGGAAAGTCCCTCTGCCACTCCCGCTTCCTACACTCTTAAAATACCCTCAAGGACGTGGGCCGGTGGTTATGCAAACTTATTTTAAAGGCTTGGAACACATTTTCCAAATGAAATCATATGCAGTGCCTGACACACAAAGCAAAAGGGGGCCAGAGCCCTGGTTCTGATTGGCGCAGTGTAAGCTCCTTTGGCCGCTCCTTTGATTTGCCAGCTGCCACATCAGACGTGTGGGGATTTGTGCAGGAGGGGAGGCCTCCATAGCCCTTCTCAGTGAATCTATAAAACACTTCTTCATGTTATAGATGTGCTCGCTCAGCTGTTTGGGTATCCTGCTGCCATTCACTCTTCCCAGGGCACCCAGCCTGCTTAAGCTCCTCATTAGGGAAGAGTAAGGAAGTGTGGGAAACATTAACCTGGCAGTAGGGGCCAGGTGTGTCTAGAAATTCAGCGCTGCTGTTCCCATCCTGGTTATAAAAACAGGAAGGAGCGGATTTCCCTCCTGGTCCCTCTCAAGGTCAGGGAGAGTTTTAACATGTCAGGAAGGAAGGAAGGAAATTTTTCTGAGTGTGGTCTGGGTGCCAAGCACTGCTGTGGGCATTATTTCATTTTATTCAAATCCTCATTGAAATCTCTTCAAGTAGGTATTATTATCCCCATTTTTCAGATGAGGAAACTGAGCTTGGGAAGGCATGATAACTAAGGCACCATAAGACTCATATAGCAAACACCAGCAGAGCTCACATTCACACTCAGGCCTTCATTCCCCAGAGCTCTGCTCTGTCCATTTCACTTCTCCATCAGCTTCAAAGGGCATCTCCACCTTTCCATGAAGCTTGATCCTTTGTGTCTATTTCTTTTTTTCTTTAAATTTTATATTGGGGTAAATTTGAGCTTTGTGTCTATTTCTCTTGCATACAGGGTGGTAAAAAGATTAATACAACAGAATCTGGTATCCACGGTCTCCTATTAGCATTCGTTTTAACAAGTTTCATAAAGGTCATTTCTTTTCACAGAGGAGATACAGGCTAGGCAGGTTTGGAGACTTGTCAAAGATTAGTGGCAAAACTAAGGCCAGAACTCAGGCCTCTGATTCTCCTGCCGGCACCGACGGTAGGCTGACTGCTAAGGCCATAGCTTCTTGGAAAAACCATTTTAATGTGGAAAAAGAGAGACTCTTGTGCACCAGGTAGACTCTCTTTGCAGCGTCTGAAAGAAGCGATTCCCTCTCAGGCCTCTGTCCAGGATACTGGGGTGGAAAATGGGAGATCAGGATGGTCTCTGCATCTCAGCAGAAACTCAGATCCGTCCTATGGATGTCCCTTGTGATGATGTAGTCATAGATTTCAATGGCAGCAAATGTTTTTACCCTTAATCTTAACACAGGGTATTTTGTCTGATTTCACTCAGTAGATCCAACTGAGTGTGAGCTGGAAATGTATGATTTTCCTCTGCAGGGACCTTTTTCTTTGTGTATTTTTGGAATGGTTTATTCTGATTCATGGCCACATACACCTTCTAGTTGCTTCTTGGCTCAGCCAGAGTTTATTTCCTTTGATATGATGTTGAGTGGGGCATCTTTTAAATCTTCATCTCTATTCCATAGTTGGTAAAAGGAATCCTGGTCGCAGGGGTCTGGAGAGATCCAAGTTGTTTATATATTTCATAAAATGTCTTGCTTTTATTAGTAGCATCTACTTCATGGTATTTGAATTTTTCAGAGACTATATTTAGCATTTTTACCAAAATGAATCCTTGGCTTCCTGTCAGACTTAATATCATATCATCTCTGGGCTTGTATTGTTTCTGCTAAAAGTAATGATTTTTTTTTTCAGGTGAGATATAGTGAACTATTCTTCCTATAGAGCCCATTTCTTTTTTCTGGATGTTATCAAACGCTTAGAGCAGTTATCTGAGACTTGATTTTCATTTAAGGGAAACAAAGCAACTATATTTTCTTTCTCCCTTTCATCAAGGATTATATAAAAAGTGGGGTTGTACTAAAATAAAAGAATATTAAACCCTAGGAGAAGATGAGATGTCCTTTGGGCCAATTCAGCCCTGGAGCTAATGCTGAGACCAGTAAATGCAAAATTCTCTTTGATGAAACTGTATGGGTGGGTGCATATATTTTCCTGCTGTCCTCTGTTGGCTCGTCCTGAGAGGATGCAGATAAGGGACAGGATAACAGGAGAGAGTCATGCCTTTCTCAGAGCAGACACAGACCCACTCTTCCCTCCTAAATCTGTCCTGCCCATGCTCCCCAGGGTGAGGAGGGGGGGGGGGCAAGCATTGCTTCTCCACTCTGTTCTGCTGGTAACTAGCAGAGGGCCTCCAGGAGACGGAAGACTACCTGCAGAGCAGGTGAGCAAAGGGCGATGCCAGGGTAGAGAGGGAGGCAGAGGTAAGGCTTAGCTCGCTTCCTCCTGTCTTTCATGCTTGAGATTGGTGACCTCCCGGGGTAGGTGTTGGGAAGGCTGTGCACAGATCCGAGTGGCCTCTGGCTACCATTCTAACTTGTTGTTATGACATCCGTGCAGCTTCTTCTTGTAAAGGAATTGATAACGTCCCTTGGCTGAAAAAAAAAACTTCTCCTCATGTGGCATTTAGCCCTCACCCATCTCTTGGGGGAAGAAGCCACATCTGTTTGAGACCCCATCTCCTCCTTTTCTCCACTGACCAAGGGGCTGTAGCCCCTGGGGGCCTCCAGAGTCAAAGCAGCCCATATAAGCCTGCCCTCTCCGTGGCCTTTCCTCCAAGCAGAACCTGCAGTCGAGGTAGGCCCTGCCACCGTTGCAGCAGAGGCCAGCCAGGGGCTGATGGCACGCCCAGACTCCTGTGGGGCATGGTCCTGGTCCATAGCTGCCATCCTGCACACTAAGCAGGATATTAGCGATGGCTGTTTTGCTAGAAACCCCTCTGCTAGCCACTTGAAAAGCATTTGGAGTGTGCTTTTAGCTCTAGAAATGGATCTAAGAATTCCTTTGACCCTAGAGTTACGTTCAACGTGGCTATGTGAGCATACTTCATTTACAGAGGAATGAGGGTTATGATTAAGTGAGTTTTCCAGATAGCTGAAGTATAACTCTTTAAATGCCTAAATTTTGTTCAGGATTTTACTGTTTTGTAATAGTTGATAAAACTTTTTTCCCATGATTTTTTTATAAACTTTCTTGCCCTACTAACCAGAAAACAGTCACACCTTAGTTTATGGCTGGGGTTGGACCAAAATCTCATTTAGAAATATATTGTCTTTCATTTAGAAGCCATAATATGATATCCAACTTGTTTCAACGGTTCATAAACATGTTTGAATATGCCTAAAAAATAATCTTTACCAGGGAACACAGGAAGGTGTGATAGTGCTTCAGTTTGGGGGTGGAGACTGTGATAGGACAGGAGAGAGGACTTCCATTTTTCAGTTTATACCCATGGGTATTAAATGTTTTTTCCTTCACCTTGAATATATATTATTTGCTTATATAATAAAAATTAATTTAAAACATTTAGAATTATATATAATATAATATATATTATATAAGATTATTACTATTGATGAATAATATATTATTAACTTTATATATATAAAGAAATATTAAAGCTAGGGGCTGGGTTCCCAGTCTAGCTCCCCAAAGTCTGTTCAACTCATGATGTAGTGGGTAACAGCTAGAGTGGATATCGGACATCAGCCCCCTGCGTACTCTGTTTCTATGGAAAACCTGAGCCCCAGAAACACTCCCTTCTTGCTGCTTTCTCCCCACCTGTCCCACCTTCTAATAAATGCTGCCCTAGAAGTAGGATCAGACTCCTTCCCTGTCTTCAGTGGTCACGGCAGCAGGAAGCCCATTCTCCTCCAAGGACGGTCAAAAGAGGGGACTCCAGGGACTTCCCTGGTGGCGCAGTGGTTAAGAATCTGCCTACCCATGCAGGGGACACGGGTCCGAGCCCTGGTCTGGGAAGATCCCACATGCCGCGGAGCAACTAAGCCTGTGCGCCACAACTACTGAGCCTGTGCTCTAGAGCCCACAAACCACAACTACTGAGCCCACGTGTTGCAACTACTGAAGCCCACGTGCCTAGAGGCCACGCTCCGCAACTAGAGAAGCCACCGCAATGAGAAGCCTGTGCACTGCAATGAAGAGTAGCCCCCACTCGCCGCAACTAGAGAAGGCCCATGCACAGCAACAAAGACCCAATGCAGCCAAAAATAAATAAATAAAATAAATGAATTTATTTAAAAAAAAAAATGAGGGGACTCCGCATGCCTAAGCCTTCTATGTGGGAGAGAAAGGCACCGTGCTTGGTCTGTCTCACACTTTTCCTGTTTGGCTTCTCCTGACAATACAATGAGATAAGTATTATTATCAGGAAACTGAGGCTTTGAGAGATCTAGTAACATCCCTGTGATTTCTCCCCTAATAATTTGACAGCACTATTTCAACCTATAAGACTGTGCACTGTCCTTTATAACTCGGTGACCCTCCAGCAGAATCATTTCTTTATAAGAGGGCTATAAAAGTCAAGTGTGGGTAAGCACTTTGGACATTGCCTGAGGTTTAGTCAGGTCCTCTGAACCTATTAGAAGGTGAACAACATGAGGGCAGGAACCTGTTCCGAGCACTTTTGTATCTGCATTGCCTGGCACCATCCTGGAAGCATGGTCTATTCCCCATAAATATTGTTTGCTTAATAAGAAACATTATTGTTTGCTCTGCTCTGCTTCCTAAGACAGAAAATTGGAATCATATAGTTTAGAAAAATTGTCAACAACAGATATTGAAACAAGAAAAATATTTTCTCGTGAACCTTCAGTTGATCAGGAAATTTAAATAACTAAAGCGCTGTAAGAAAAGATCTTGGCTTACGAGCCATCCATTTATAGGAACAAATTGAAGGGGAGTCCATGGTGAGTTAGAACAGTTTGGTAGACTCCAGAACCTAATGACCTGGTGGTATATGAGTAATGCTCTTCCTACGTGGGAATGCCTGGTCCCAACTCCACATAACCAACTTTCAAGGCACCTCTTAGAAAGCAAACTAAAAGATGGGACAATGTACACAGCCTTTAATTTGAAGCATGATCTGTGGTTAGTGATTCCTTTCGGTAACTCAAATTGCTAAAGGAGAGAAAAGAGCCCATTTTTTCTCAGCTGTAAAGGAGCATGCCATCTAATAATAACTAACATTTACTTGATTTTCACAATGTGATAGTCTCTCTAAATGCTGTAGTTTATTGCATTCTCACCACAACCTTATGAGTTAGATATGATTATTACCTCCATTTTTACAGAAAACTAAGGTTAGCAGATATTAAACTATTAGTTAATAGTGGAGCTGGTATTAGAACCAAGGTCTGGCTGACCCCAAAGCCCTCTGTAGACTGTCTCTCTTGGAATACAAAGACTAGTTGCCTCCCGGTATGATGGGGAAATAGAGGAGACTGGTCCTGCAGACAGTCCATCTGAGCTCACCCACTTATGGATTCAGGGGTCAAAAGCTCCTATTCGGACCAAGAACTGACCGTTGGAATTTGGCAATGTCAAGGCCAGTCCTGGGCTGCACTAGTATCCACTTGAGGTTAGTGGTTACAAATTGAAAATAAGACCAGTCAGCATGAGATGGTATGTTTCTCCAATGATGTTTCACTGGGTGCTGGCAGACAGAAGATGAAGAATTAGATTCTATCAGGATTATGGTTTTCCCAAGGACTTAATATGGGGGGTGGGGAGAAGGAGAAAGAGAGAGAGGGGTAGAGAGGGAGAGATGGATTTGAAGGTGCATGTAAGAGAGAAATGATAATAATAAACCTGGAGACTAGGGTGGTTAAAAGAGGAAGGAAGGTCAAGAGGAGAGTGAGGAACAGAGAAAAGATCATGGGATAAGTAAATTATAGGAGCTGTTGGGGGTCAAGGAGACATTGGGTTAGGATAACAGAAAGAATAAGCTGCAAAGATAGGAGGTGGTGGTTGGAGAGTGGGATGCTTGGCATTGAGACTACAGTTGGTGTCACTCTGAGAGCAGGGAGCTGGGATAGCTGGAGATCCAGGAAGGGAGAGGAAGTTGAAGAGTTGAGAGACCAGCGTATGAGAAGAATCCATTAGGTAGAATTGGAAATAAGAATTATCATGGGGATGGTGTTGGGGGAAGTGACAGGGATCCAGATGCCAATATCTTCAAGGAATGAGGTAGAATAACACAATGGCTGCAGGGAGTAGGGGTGGTGGGCCATGTGGTCTCTTATTTTCAAGGAGAGTCAGGTTTCCATCAGAGTAAGGAATTGAAAGAAACATTCAGAGAAGAGGCTGAAGATATTGGGGATTGTGATGAACTGTGAATTCCTGAGGGCAAATAGAGGTTTCTAGGAGGTGGGAGGGGATGGATTGATGCGTGCAAACATTCACCCAAGCACATTCACTTCTCGGATTTGAGAGCTCAGATTGTCACGAGGCGGGGCGGGGGGGGGGGGCGGGAAGAAGAAGATAGAGAGATAGGCTAGGCAGCTCAAGAATGGTTACTTTGGGGAGTTACCTGATGGCCTAGTGGTTAGGATTCTGGGCTTTCACTGCTGTGGCCCTGGTTCAATCCCTGCAGGCTGCACACAGTGCAGCCAAAACAAAAAACAAAAAACAAAAAGAAGAAGAAGAAGAAGAAGAAGAAGAAGAAGAAGAAGAAGAAGAATGGATACCTTGGTGAGGAAGAAGGACAGTCTCAACCTGGTCCCCAGACATTCCTCTGTGAGCACTCCGGCCAAAGTGGCTTCTTTCTGTCCTCCATGGTAATTTGGGTAATTTGTAAACTGACAGTGGAAAACCCAGAGATGACTGAGAATTTACAGAATGAGAAGACCTTGGCACTGATCTGGGAGCCCTCAGTCTGCTGCAGCTGGTGATCTGATCAGTCTGAGACTATACAAGGCCATTGCCCAGGACATTGCCCAGACTGTTGACTCTCCAACTATCAGTGTCCAAGGACAGGGATGGAGAAGAGACAACCATTTTCCATGTTTGCTCTTTCCTTCCTCTGGCTTTCTCCCAGCAGCTCTCTAGAGCACATCCCCATAGCCCAGGGCCCTCCCAGGCAAGCAGTCAGTCAGTCCTGGTGGAAAACATAATGCATCTGCATAGGTTATTCAGGCCACTGACCCAAATAGGGAGATTCCCGCAATCTGACGTGAATTTCTTTAGGACCTACAACTCGGACTTTCAGACTCTAACTTCTGTTCCTATATTCTGTATTTGAAACCTCTCGACAATAGAAGGAGCACCGCTCTGCTCTACACACACACACACACACACACACACACACACACACACACACACACACAGACACCCATCACAGTTCTGTGCAGTCATCCATAAGTTACTTAACCTCTGAGCCCCAGTTTCCCTACCTGTGAAATGGAGACATATTGCCTTCCTTGCTCGAACCACGTAGTCTCTTAAGAGGAGGAAATACTGTTTGGAGTGGAGTTAGAATTCAGGTTCAGAAACAAGGAGATGGTTGGGAGTATTAAAAGCTCCTCCTTCCTTGCTGCAAGAAATATTCAAGCTCTGAAAATTCTGCCTCTCCCCATGAAAAGCACAGAAAAACGATTTCCCAAGCATCGGAGTAGTACAGACATAGTACAAAAAAGCAGGGATCGTTTTAAAACTGGTTATGCTCTAATTTGTAATGAAAGGTCGAAGAGGGTGGGGGTGGGGAAGCCACCGTCCAACCGGGAATTGGGAGGCAGCGCGCTCGCCGCTGCCGAGCTTAACGGCCGCGGTCGCCTAGCAACGGGCGGCGGGGGTGGGCGCGGGGAGCTCGCCGCTGCTGCTGCGCGCTCTCGGGTCTGCTGGACCCACCAGGAAACTTTGGGGCTCCTGGGCGCCGAGGCGTCGACGCTAGACCCAAAGGACGCCGCGATGCTCCCCGCGGGCTGAGGGCAGAGGATGAGGTCGCGGCCCTGCGCGCCCAGCCGGGCGATCCGTGGGGTCGCACCCACGGAAAGTTGGCGCGCACCTGTCCGCGCCCGGAAGACGCTTGGTCCCTGGGTGGAACTGCCCCCCCTGCCAAGTTTCTTTGACAATTTCTTACCCCTAGTGGATGGGGCATCTGGGACCCCGCGTGGCCCCCGGTTCACGGATTCCGGTCGCTGCGGGAGAGAAACCCGCGCTTTTCTAAGAGACCTACGACGGTAACTGATGCTTAATCCATTAGCCCTGAATGGTTGCGATTCTATTTTTGTTTTCTGCTTTTCTTCTTCCTCCAGACAGTGAGTTTGTGGAAGAAGCCTCATCCGCGCCCTACAGCCCCGAGGAGTTAGGTAAGTCTGCCCCTTTTGCTTTTTCTTCTCGAAATCCAGCCCGAGAACCGGGAATCTGGGGGGCGCCCGGGTCCAATCAGCCAGAGGGGTGGAGAGAAACGGTCAGGGAACACAGTTCCCCAGCTGTACGTTCCCTTCGCGGTGAGAACTGGCCTTTTCCTGGAGCTTATGCTTTGGGGGTGGCGGGGAAAGTGTCAGCTGTGCCGTGTGTGTGTGTGTGTGTGTGTGTGTGTGTGTGTGCGCGCGCGTGCGCGCGTGTGTGTGTGTGTGTGTGTGTGTGTGTCCAGGTCCGTGGTGCTGCTCCCTGGAGCGCGGCCCAACAAACTTCCCGGTCTGGGGGCCTCTGCAAGCCGCCTGACTCATCCTGCCTGGAACGATGCGGTGCGGGCTGGCTCAGTCTAGCCAGTACCTGCCCCAAGAAGGACATCGTGTGGCTAGTTCCTAACCTGAATTTAATGAAGTCCAGGGCCATAAACGTTCTGGTAATTAAATTTCAAGACTTGGGAGCTGCGTTCCTCCCTGATTTGTTTCTTCTTCGGGTGTCTGGGAACAGGGCATTTCATCTTCCTGTGCCTGTCGTTCTAAGTGTAGATTTGTGGTGGGTGAACGCGACGGTCTTGTCAGAGACAGACTTGCTCCTGTGAAGAGAAGGAAATTTGCATTGTCGGGATCCCTCTAAGTGTTCCTGCCACCCAGTCTCACTTGGTGGCTGAGTGGTTGATGGGTTTTTGTTTTTCTCATTCTAGGGTTTAGTTAAGCTGCTAAAAATCTGGGCTGTCAAGTCTGTCCTTGCTGTTCTTTTATCACCAGCGTGCCTGCCTGCCATGAAATGACAGCTGTTTAAAACCCTGTATCCACACTAAGGCTCTCAGCCTTGGGTACCGTGTGTCTGGTCAGCCTCTCCTCCTGGGCTGTATGTCCTCAGCAAGTCCCACACCACCTGAAGTAAAATTCCACCGCAGCAAGGACTTTCATCCTTTTCTAGGAGCCAGGTACCCAAAATAGGTCTGGATCAAGGATGGCGTTGTGAGGCAGGGAAGAGGACCTTGTTTTATTCAGAAGATGTGTTTCTGAAAAGTTGTGAGGCAATCACATCTCTGGAAATGGAATCATAAATTAAATGCATGGGCAAAACTAGCTTTTAAAGGTACACCATGGTGAGTCTTTTCATGAAATGAAAACGACAAACCGTAGCTTTGCGTGGAGCAGTTTATTAAGAGGGCAGATTCTTGGTGATCTGCTCCACATGTGTTGAATTGTGTATTAATGACACCAGAATTGGTACCATTGCATTCACAGAATGGTTTATGTACCAGAAAGGCCCAGGTGATTGACCCTTTTTGGTTTTCATCTCTTCCCCCCACCCCACCCCCCACCGCCAACAGACTGGACGGCCCAGCTGAGGTGCCGATCAGTAGGGAGAGCCCTTCAGGTTAGCAGTAGAAAACTCAGAAAATAACCTTTTTTCTCTTCAGCCCTTCTGTGGGAAAAGCCCAGTTTCTCAAGGGGAGATGAGAGTGTTATAGGAATCCTGGTCCCTCCTGGGCTCTGGGATGGCAGGATGATTGAGAATATAAAACACAAGTCAGAGTTTGAGACCAGGGTTCTGGGTGCTTCACCTTCCTTAGCAGATACGTTAACCAGTCTGTTTTCTCATCTTTGAAAAGCTGGGGTTGTGCCAGCTGGCCTCTAAGCATCATCCAGTTCCAGCCTCCTGAGACGGAAGCCAAAGGAGGCCCATAGCTATCAGGTATTTATTATTTACATTCGGGTGCCATGCTGTTTGGGTGTGTGGTAGCTCCAAAGGGTTTTTCTCTTCCTGACAGAGCAGCTCATTGGATGAGACTGCATTGTTTCCATGCTATTCGGGTCAAAGAGGGAGCTGGCCTTTCTCCCTTGGAAAGAGTTGTGATACTTTTGGGTGCTTTTCTAAGTCACACAGCAGGAAAGATGCCTCCTACAGCAGTTGATGAGTTTGTCCAGCAGCCATTTTTTCTGGAGCACAGAAGAGCACAGATTCACCCCCTGGCCAGGATCTAAGGGAACTGGAGAAGAGGTGGAGGGAGGTCATAAACACTTAGTTTGAATTCTATCACTGCACTTACCTGTGACCTGTGACAGTTTAGCAGGTGACTAAGCTGCTCTGGGCCTCAGTTATCTCAACCTAATTGGAGACCTTGCATGGCTGGGGTCAATGGTGTGTGTAGAGTCCTAGCCCCATGTGTAGTATGTGCAGGTATTCAGGAAGTGCTTCTTGCTGTTACTTTATTAGTAGTATTCATTTGAAAGACACTTATTTCCTGTGCATGATGGAATAGCTCTCTCATCAATTGTCCCAACCTATTAACTAAAACCATTTTCATTTCTAGAAATTTCTCTGCAACTTACCTAGTCTCCAAACACAGATTCTTAGGAATGGTGATCAGGTCGATTGAATTATTTAGTGATTTATTCTTGGAGCAGCGTGTGGAATGGTGTTCCATCTGGGGTCTTCGGTGACGATCCCACTACTTTCTTGTGGCATGTTAGGTAGTTGGTTTTGCCTCCAAATTTTCATGTAAGTCTCCAAATGAACTACGACTTGCTCTTTGGGGGATTTATTCTCAGTGTTGTGGCAAGATCATGTAATGGAATTAAGTAAGCAAAAAGGGGTCTTTGAAAAGAATGGAAAAAGGAGCCTATCTCTAGATGAATGCTGTATTGAAGGTGTCCTCTCATGGAGAGTCCAGAAATATGCCCTCTCTCCTGTGATGGTACCACTTTCTACACCTTTCCATAGTCTTTCTATAGTCCCACCCATAGGTAGAAGTGATGGCCATCTGAGGGGGTGAGAAAGAATGCATGGAGAGTTGGGATGAATGCAGATGTGATCATGTCTGCCCGTCTAATAACCTGTATCAACTTCCCACTACCTGGAGGATAGACATTTGGCTAGCCATGGGAGGACCTCCATGATTTGCGTCACCCCCAGCCACCATAACCTTCTAATTACATTGAACTATGGGACAGTCCTCTAACTGCAGCTCTCTTCCTGTTGCCTGCCTGCCTTTCCTCCCCCTTCTCTCCTCCTCCCCGGCTGGCTCCTACCCCTCTTTCAACACTAAGTCCATGTGTCATGTGCCCCTAGTGGTTCTTAACCCTAGACGTTAGAATCAGGGGAGCTATTAAAAGTCCCGAGACCAAGTCCTAACCAATTACATCAAAATCCCTGGAGTGTGGACCAAAGCATCAGTGTTTCATCAGTGTGTACTTTAAAAATTGGATCTCAGTGATTCCAGTGTGTAGCCATGGTTGTTAGCTACCATACTAGGTTGTGGTCACCACACTTTTCTTTGCAAATCTAGCAGCGAGCCCAGTGCCTGGCGCATGTAAGTCTTCAGTAAATGCTCGTTGAATGTGTGAGTGAGGGTCACCGCTGAGATGCTTTGTCTTTTCATGGTTATATACTCCTAAAATTGGCCTCTCTGCTTGTCATAACAGTGCCTTGGGGCACTTGAATCCTTTGACCTTTGACCTATATCTCTCTCCTTTGTTCATTCCTTAGGCTTAACCAGTTTATTTTCTTTCTTAAAAACTGAAATCCTAAAACCACTTTTTAGCATAAAAGTAACACATGCTGACTTTAGAAAATTTGAACATTAGAAAGAATAGGGGAAAAGTTCACTCCCTCACCATCCAAAAGCACACGGATGTGTCCTTGTTTCCATAACTTGTCCTAATTTGCTGCCCTTATGGGAGTTGCTTGACCCTCTGGCACACCTCGTTGAGCTCAGTTGACGCTCTCTTTTGCTCAGACCCTGTGAACTTTCCTGAGTTCCAAAAGGAGTGCTCATGAGAATAGCATTCTTGGGAGAGAGCAGGGCCAATGCCCCCAGGGCCAGTGTACCATGAGAAAGGGTTTTCTTGTGCTATTCTTGCCTTCCTCATTCAAGCAGGATGTAGGGGCTTTATTAGAATAAATGATAACAGTTGTGTAGCTTCTTTAAAATAATGACTTAAATGTTTGCCAGCCCACCCCCTAGCCCTCCTAAAATAGGAGATGAGATTGCATTGTTGGATAAAAGTACTTACGTCTTTCAGAGCGCAGCAGCTGGTAAGTATAAATTTAGGATAGATAGCCTAACTGCTACAACAAACAAGCCCAAATGTCAGTGGCTTAACACTGTAAAGGCGGTGTTTGTTGCTTGTGTTGTAGTCTAGTGTTGAGCTGTCGAGGGCTCTGCTCCATGTGGTCATGAAGAGCCCCAGGCTCCTTCCCTGCCTTGGCTCCATCCTACCCTACAGCATCAGGTTCCTTCACTGGATCCTTTGAATCCATTTGGCAGACAAGTCAATAAGGTGAGCAAGACCAAGGTATGCTCACCGATGGTTGTCTCAGCCTGGAGGTAACACACTGACCTTCCCTCATATTCCAAAGGCGGAAGCTAGTCCCATAACCTCATCCACATGGAAGGAGGCTGGGAAACGTAGTCTAGTAATGTGCCAGGAAGAAGAGGAGTGCACTTGCATTGGTGATCACCAGCTTTCACATGCCTCTTATTGTTCTAACCACAATGACTGAGCTACATCCTGGTCTTTGTATTGTTTAGGATACTGGTTTGGCTGCTACAACCAAGGCTAAAATGACAGTGACTGAAATAAGAAACAAGTTAAATTCTCTTTCACTTGGAGCGTAAGCAATCCAGTGCTGATATGGTGGCTTCGTTGTCCTCTGATAGACTCAAATGGAGCTTCCATGCAGTGAGCTAAGGTGGCTGCTTCAGATCCCACCATCACATCCACATTCCAGTCTATAGGAAAGAGAGAAGGAAAGTGGAGGGCATAACCTAAAAGCTGCACGCATTATTTCACTTACATTCCTTTGGACTGAACTTTAGTCAGATGGCCATACCTAACTCCAAGAAGGCTGGGAAATCTAGGTGGGAGTAAGGTGGAGTCTATTACTGGAAAGATGATTGAGTAGGATACAGGAAGAAAGAGGTGCTGGTTAACGAGTAATCTTTTCAATCAGTTCTAGGAAGCATGTCTTAGTGGTTAAGTGCATGGACTCGGACTCATACTCTGTGTATGGTTTGAATTTTGTCCCACCTCTTATTCGCTCTATGACCTTGGGCAAGTTACTTCATCTATATCTGCTTCCTAACCTGTAAAATCATGTGGTGGCTCTTTTCTGTTGTTCTTCCAGACCCACTCACCATCCTTCACTACCCTGGTCTGTGCCCTGGAAAACTTACCTTTTGGAATGTAGCCTCTGGCTTCCAGTTTGGCCAGTGAGAGGTACTGGCAGCATATGGGAGGGTGGAGACCAAGAGATGTCAGGGTACTTAGTCCCTTCCTGTCAGGCTGTGGGATAATGTGGCTGGATTAGTTTAGGCCACTGCTTCCTCTCTTACAGCATCAGATCGTGCTGGGTTCTGGAACCTCCCTTTCTGACTGAGGGGTGGCTCCCACGTGGCTTGCCCCGGGCTGCTTCTCCATCCCGTTTTCCCTTAACCCGCCCATCACACTTTGATCTGCAGTCCCATCATCAGACTCTCTTCAGTCACTTTTTTGGAGCATACCATCCATTTCCTCTTAGGACCCTAGCTGATATGATGGGGGTAATAATAGTATCAGCCTCAGACCATGGTGGTGAGGGCAAATGGGTTTTAGAAGGAACCCTTGAATGTCGTAACCATCATTAAATGTTTACTATGTTTCATGTCCCTAGCCGAATGCTCCTATCCCTTCAGGCATGGTCAAACCTTCTGAAAGGCCTGACTTTTGACGTATAAATGAAATAACATGGCCATTCATCTCCTCTTCCCCACCCCGTGTTAGGAAGATGCAGCAAGACCTAAGAGTAGTGAACAAATCTCTTCCTGCATCCAAAGTTTTCTTCCCTCCCATCATATGGGGATGAATAAGGAGAAAGATCCTGGGCCTTTATTATTATTCACCTACTCTATGGTGGGCACTTTACAGGTGTAAACAGTCTACCCAGCTTCCCGGCTTGGGGTTTAAATCATGTCACCCACATGGATAGCCCCAAATATAATGATTTCCAAGGATTTGCCTGCCCATATTACTAACAAATCAAGTCTTTCTCTAAGGCTACCCTCTAATTTTAGGCCCAAGAATTCTCGGGGGTGCTTGTTTGCATCCACAGCTTCAGTTCTGGCTGCTCTAGCCTTTTGCCAAGGGAGCTGGAATCCAGATACACCTCACTGAGGCCAGTGGACACCTGGGTTACTGTTCCACGTGCTCTTTCTTCAGAAACCGGTGACCACATGACACAGTCATGGCTGCTGCTGCCCCTGCTTACACCAGGACCTGCAGGCTTGGTGTTTGTTCGCCTGCTGGGAGCCTGACTGATTTCCCAGTGTCCTGCCCTGTGCTGGCCGCAGAGTGGGCCCAGGGCCTTCTAACCATTGCACAAGCCCAGACTCACCGAGGGTCTGGGATCAGATTGGCTACCTTCCCAGCTCTGAGCTGGTCTCTAAACGGCCAGGGCCATTCACCCCATCCCTGGATCCACCCCCAGATCTCTCCACCCTTAGAAGCCTATCTGTCCTCCTTATTCCTCCCCCCAGCTCCGAGCATAGCTTCTGAGAGGGAGGGAGTTTTCACCCCAGTTTAACTTTTCCTAAGGATGATTGACAGTGGAAAATTCAATTCCCTTCACAGGAAACCTCACCCTACCACAGGGGTGTGGTCTGGCCTCCCCGCTCCAACAAAACAATCACAGAAAGGCTCGCCACTGTTACAGTTCCCTAAACCTGGGCACTCAAGGCTCTTCCACAATTGATCCTGTTAAGTTTATCAACTCATTTCATCCTCAGAACAACTCAGTGAAGCAGAAGGAATTATTTTCACCTCATGGAGGAGGAGACAGAGGTTCAGAGGGGTTAAATTATCTGCCCAATGTCACACAGCTAGTTAAAGGCAAAACTTCCATTCAAAATATCATCTCTGGCTCCAGAGCCAATCTCAGTTTCTTGGAGAGGAGAACATACAAGTTGCCCTCCTCCCAGGCGGATTTGGTGGTGGGCTGAATGCTATAAATGATGTAAAAGGAACTAGCCCAGGGCCTGCCAGTACAGTATATGGCTGTTGGGTACGTTCTCTGTTGAATAAATGAATGAATAGTAGGTGCTGAAAACCATATATATATATTTTTTTCTTTAGACCACCAAATAATGATTAATATGCTCCAAAGGAATTTTCCATAACGGGATCTGAAGCAACAACCAGAAAAACTCTTCCTAGCTTCCTTCATTTAGTTCCTGCTGTTCCCACTCTGTGTTACAGGGCCAAGTCCCTGGGACAGGAAACCTCTTATGGTTTCCTGATGGTACTGACGCCATTTCTAAAGGAAACTAGACCTTGGAAGCAGCACAGTTTGGGGCGGGACAGTGGCAGCCTGGAGGGGAATCTGAAAGCATAACTGAGGGCAGGTAGACTTGGGTCTGGTTGTAAAACTCATCCCGACTCCCCTAATGTTTGTGAAGTGACACTACTCATTGCCCAGGAGGTAAGATTTTATTTCAGGGTGTTCTCCTTGGGAGGGAAAATGGAGTAGGAAGGGGAAAATGACAATCAATTCTGGGAGATAAATGGTTATCTACCTTGGCTAAAAGAGCAAGGAAGGTGGTATGGAATAGTGGGATAAAATACACACACACACACACACACACACACACACACACACACACACACAGGAAAATGGAAAGGGCATTTTCCTTGCCAAAGAGATGTTTTACTAGAAAAATATAGGACTGTGTCCAGTCATTCCTGAATGTTAAACACAAACCACCTAGAAACCATGATATTTCATCAATTGTTAAGGACTTCCTGAGTCTAAAGAGTGTAAAATAACCAGCTTGATCTGTTCAAGAATGCTGATTATGGTTTCTGGGTCACATTCTTACTGAATGATCTTTCTGGAATATGTCCTGTTGGTTTTGGTTTCTCTCAAGCCAGTTGTGCCCATGGTGGTTGCATTAAGATGGCTTGCTGGGACTTGTCAGCTCTCACTGTCTCTCCTGGGTTACCCCTTCCCCTTTTCTCCTTTCTCCCCGCTTCTGGCTCCCTGCCTCCCCCGCCCCCACCTCCGCCTCAGTTCCCCTCAGTCCGTCCCCTCCCCCTTTCCCCTCTTGCTGCCTCCTTCCTGTTCCCATGTTAAGTTGGAATACAGACAGAAAAGGCAGTGCTTGCCTTGCTAGGGCCCTCTGCCAGAAAAATGGAACAGGTCAAATTATAAAAAAGGATTAAAAAAGAATGCTCTTTGGCAAAATGGGGGAAACAGATGTTCAGGGGTGGTTTTGCTGTCTCGGGCTGTCTGCCGCCTGCTGAAACACACTCCTTATAGGATAGCTAGATACAGAAATTCATCATCATGGCACACATGTGGTTGTTTTAATGTCAAATCTGTATCTATATATTTGTCTCTGCTTAATTCTCCTCTCTCCGTGACCTTTGTAGCCCCAAATCCAGAGTTGGCAAGATTACTGACCACCTGATAGAAAGATTTATTTTCAGCCTCTTCTCAGAGGGATTTTTTTTTTTTCCTGGCTAGGAAATTTTTATTTATTTAAAAAAATTATTGAAATATAAATTTTTGTACAGCAAAGTGATTCAGTTATACTTATATATATATATATATATATATATATAATTTTTCAGATTCTTTTCCTTTATAGGTTATTACAAGATATTGAGTTCCCTGTGCTGTACAGTAGGTCCTTGTTGATTACCTATTTTATATATAGTAGTGTGTATATGTTAATCCCAGACTCCTAATTTATCCCTCCCCTCCTTTCCCCTTTGGTAACCACAAGTTTGTTTTACAAGTCTGTGAGTCTATTTCTGTTTTCTAAATAAGTTCATTCGTATCATTTTTGTTTTTAAATTCCACATGTGAATGACATCATATGATATTTGTCTTTCTCTGTCTGACTTACTTAGTATGATAAGCTCTAGGTCCATCCATGTGGTTACAAATGGCATTATTTCATTCTTTTTTTTAATGAGTAATATTCCATTGTATATATATATATACCACATCTTTATCCATTGATCAGTTGATAGACACTTGTGTTGCTTCCATGTCCGGGCTATTGTAAACAGTGCTGCAATAAACATTGGGGTGCGTGTATTTTTTCTAATTATAGTTTTCTCTGGATATATGCCCAGGTGTGGGATTGCTGGATCATATGGTAACATTATTTTTGTTTTTTTAAGGAACCTCCATACTGTTTGCACCAATTTACATTCCTACCAACAGTGTAGGAGGGTTGCCTTTTCTCCACACCCTCAAGGGGCTTTTTTTAAAGACTACCAGGAAGAGTGGACACTGGGGCTGCTTTCAGGTCACTGTAAATATTTTATGGAAACTTCAGGTTCTTAAGAAAATAGAGAAGGAACTTGTGGCTGCAGAACCTGGTCTGAAATGAGCCCTACGGAAAGTTCATGGTTGAAGGTCTCCTGCTGGGACTTGTAACCTGCCAGAGGTCCTTTGCTTCTGTCTCCCAAAAGGCTTGCCATTTACTGGCTGTTGACCAGAAATAAAAGTCCGTTAGGTAGCCCCTGTGGTTGGCCAGCCAGAGAATTCAGACTATCTCCTTTAGAAAAATATTTCCCTTTTGGCTCTAAAAGCCATTTCCACCACAGACTCAAAAGAGGGATTCCAGATTCTGAACATTTGCTGTAGACTGAGGAGTGTGGCAGGCTGTTTCCGTGCCTGTCGGACCCTTGTGTGGGTTAACCTCACATGCCCACCTGGTGCCTCCCCCTCTAGTGGTTCCCCCTTGTCGTGTAGGAGTGTAACGAGCATCCAGTGAGTTAGCACATCTAAAGCGCCTAGAACAGTGCCTGACAGATGACCAGTGTTTAGTAAATGTTACCCTGATTTTACTGCTTTCCTTTTTTCCCCGCCTTCCTTCACATCCCTCATCACTTTCAAGTATGTCTTCCTTCCCTGAGCTCCATTGTTTCTTCTCCCCTGTTCTGTTCATCTAGTGACACTGAAAGAAAAGGGGAAAGAGAATCAATTACGAAAGTATAAAGCTAGAGCTGCCACCAGCCCAAACAGTGCCTCTGAGCAAATTAGAAAAAAGCATCCCCTCCAAGTGGATGAAGAGCAGAGTCCATGTTCCCAGTTTAGCGAGCAGAGGGCAAGCTGGATTTTAGCCCCACACCTCTGCTTCGTTCAATCTGTCAGCCCGGCACTCTTGTGCAGTGAATGGCTTATACAAGTGGACATGGTAGCCTGGATTCCCCACTCCCAGCCTTCTCTTGGATATTTTTTCCCTTTTCTGGGAACTCTTTCAGTGTTGTGTAACTACTAGAAAGCCTAAATTCTTCCTTGAATAGTCCTTTTTTAAAAAAATAACAACAAAATATTTTTATTAGGTGTTAATTGGATACTTTAGATATGATACGAAGTTGGGATATTAGTTGAATAGAATGCAAACAAGTAGAGATTTTTTTTTTCTAGATAACAAAGTCTCTGCTCAGTTATCTGACTGACATAGCATTAGGGATATAGAAGTAAGCAAGGCAGTCACAGGCCTTGCTCTCTGGAGAGAGGGCAGTCATTAAAATATAATTACACAAATTATTATTTAATTGCCCTTGTAACAAGTTCTTTTTTTTAATTTTATATTTTATACGGCAGGTTCTTATTAGTTATCTATTTTATACATATTAGTGTATACATGTCAATTCCAATCTCCCAATTCATCTCACCACCACCACCACCGCCCCCACCACTTTCCCCCCTTGGTGTCCATACGTTTGTTCTCTACATCTTTGTCTCTGTTTCTGCCTTGCAAACTGGTTCATCTGTACCATTTTTCTAGATTCCACATATATGCGTTATTATACAATATTTGTTTTTCTCTTTCTGACTTAATTCACTCTGTATGACAGTCTCTAGGTCCATCCACGTCTCTACAAATGACCCAATTTCGTTGCTTTTTATGGCTAATATTCCATTGTATATATGTACCACATCTTCTTTATCCATTCGTCTGTCAATGGGCGTTTAGGTTGCTTCCATGACCTGGCTATATTAAATAGTGCTGCAATGAACACTGGGGTGCATGTGTCTTTTTGAAATATGGCTTTCTCTGGGTATATGCCCAGTAGTGGGATTGCTGGGTCATATGGTAGTTCTAATTTTAGTTTTTTAAGGAACCTCCATACTGTTCTCCATAGTGGCTGTATCACTTTACATTCCCACCAACAGTGCAAGAGGGTTCCCTTTTCTCCACACCCTCTCCAGCATTTGTTGTTTGTAGATTTTCTGATGATGCTCATTCTAACTGGTGTGAGGTGATACTCACTGTAGTTTTGATTTGCATTTCTCTAATGATTAGTGATGTTGAGCAGCTTTTCATGTGCCTCTTGGCCATCTGTATGTCTTCTTTGGAGAGATGTCTGTTTAGGTCTTCTGTCCATTTTTGGATTGGGTTTTTTTTTTTTTTTAATATTGAGCTGCATTGAATAGTTCTTTTAAATAGATTCCCCCAAATTATTTACACTATTTTGCCCAAGTTCTGATTTCCTGAATAAAAACTGTGTCTGAAACTTGCACTACTTATGCCAATAGTTAACCCAAAATTACTTACTCCAGTTCAAATGGCATTTTAGAATGTATTAAAATAAAAAGAGCTCATATTTGTGGAGGGCTTTTCATGTGTAGGTGTCTTGCTAAGAACTTTACGTCAGGAATGTCAAAGCAATGCTGCGAAGCAGGTACTATTGTTTCCCTCATTTGACGGTTGGAGAGTTGGAGCTTAGACAAGTTCAATAACTTGCCAAGTCACACCTGGGAAGTGGTGGAGCTGGGGCTTGAGCCTAGCTTTGTTCTCTCTTGCTGGGATTCCTAACCTCTGTCCTCAATTCCAGAGCAAGTTACTAGAACCCAAACTCCTGATTCTCAGTGGCTGATTCTTGGCAGAACCATGATTTGCATCCAGGCCTATCTGACTGTAAAATAATGGGCTGACCCATTTACAATGCTGCCTACCACTTGCCACACACTGTAGGCTGGGCTTGGGGACACGAGGGTGAATGAGAAATAATCCTTCCCTGGGAGAGAAAGACCAATTAATAGAAAAGTTTACAATGTGGTACTCTGGCTCCTCCAGACCAGTGGGCCCTTATTGACTGTGTGACCTTGTGTAGGTTATCTAAGCTTTCTAGGCTTTACCCATCTGTGATATGGGAATGCACATACCTACTTCATAGGGTAGTTGGGAGGGATTAAATGAGATGATACGCACATACATACACACACACACACACACACACACACACACACATACACACACACACACACACACACACACACACAAATTGATTAGCACATAGTTGGCACTCCATGAGTGGTTACAGTTATTTTTTATTGTGGTGAGTGCTATATAGGAAGTATTTAAGGGACCGTGGGACCCCTGAGAAGAGGAACCTGACTTAGTCATGGAGGTCAAGGGGAAGCCAGGCAGGCTTACTGGAGGTCATCCACCTTTCACAGCATGTGCTGCAAGAGGAAGGGTACAGGGCATGAACAGGTTATGTTTGTGTTAGGACAGCTGGTGGCAGCCAAAGTCAGCTCCTCCTCTGGGGTCCCCGAAACTGAGTTCTGAATACTGGAGTGAAGGTGAATGAAGCGGAATCTTCTCCCTTGAACATGCCCAGGTTGAGCACGGAAACTCTGCAAAGTGGGACTGTAACCTCATTAACTCTTTCTTTTTTTTGTGGTACGCGGGCCTCTCACTGTTGTGGCCTCTCCCGTTGCGGAGCACAGGCTCCGGACGCGCAGGCTCAGCGGCCATGGCTTACGGGCCTAGCCGCTCCGCGGCATGTGGGATCTTCCCGGACCGGGGCACGAACCCGTGTCCCCTGCATCGGCAGGTGGACTCTCAACCACTGCGCCACCAGGGAAGCTCCCCTCATTAACTCTTTCCTCAAAATGCCGTGCACATCCTGATGACTTACAGGGTCTGTTTGTCCCACTCTTAAAAGGCCTTTAAATTTGGCATGGTAGGGTTCAGTGGGACAAAGCTGTTACACTGTGTCCATTTGAATTTCACTCCTTTTTCCATTATTATCATCATTATTGCTTTCTACTACTGTCAGCTTGACATTGCACACTGTTTGCCAAATGAGGGACTGAGGAATCCTCTAAAGCAAGTATAGCGATATCACTCACGAAGGCAGGTAATTGTCAGAATTCACAAAATCTAAACTGGGTATCCAAAAATAGAGGATACCCAGTTAAATTTCAGATAAACAGCAAATGATTTTTTTAGTAGTATATATATGTCCCTTGCAATATTTGGGACATAATATACTAAAAACTTTTGTTGCTTATCTGATATTCACATCCAGCTGGTGGTGTCTGGCAGCTCTGGGTGTGGGAGCAGCCTCTGGGGGTGCTCTGCTTTTCATGTCAGATTTTAGCTTGCTCTGTTAGAAGGTGTGGTAAAACATGGCTCAGGTCCTGTCACTGGGTATTTAGTCCCCACTGGACTCCACTTAAGGTGCTTACATTATTGAGAATCATGGCTGACGGGTGCGCTATTTTATCAATTAGAAAATGGTTGTTGGAAATTAGCCCTTCGTACAGCAGAAATCCTGAACAGCTTCAGGGATTCGATGCATGCTTATTTTACATAATATATAAACACGGGAGCATTTGCCTGCTCCTGGATGGGCTCCATGACTTATGGAGTCTGGATACTGAGGTTTTGGTTTTCTCCATTCTCTCTTGTAACAGAAGCTCAGGTCTGATCTACTCGTTTAGAGCATCTTCGTGTCCTCATTGGAGGGAACACCCAGTGCCCTCTTTCCTTAATGCATGGTTCCTCAGCGTGGGCTAGACCATCACCATAGGGGGTGATGTATATATGGGGGAGGGGGTCCTGCCTCATGAGAAAACCTAGTTTATTGTTATGCAGTGATCATTATTATAACACTTTCTTTGAGGGAGCTGAAACCTGATTTCCTGTTTCTTGCACCCAGTTGTCCATGTTTTACCTTCTAGAGCTTTCAAACATTTTTTTTTTTTCATTGTGACCCTACATAAAGATACACTTTATAGACTCATACAAATTTGAATATAAGTATAACTAAGACAGAAGTTTCATGGAATAGCAATTACTCCTTATTAGACTGGCTGCATCTGATATTTTCCACCTTGTTCTATTTTATTTACTTAAAATGCTGATTAACCTGTTCAGTTGATTTCCACTAATAGGTTGCCTACTACCATTTGAAAAACAATGCTCTAGAGTGTTTATAGTAAACACAGAGTCAGTCTGTACCTCTTTTCTTTCTGTAAGCTCTCAAAATATTTTAAGATGGCTATCAAATTGTATCTTAATCTTTTCTCCCTACTAGGTCTCTTGTTTTATTATTATTTTTTAATTGAAGTATAGTTGATTTACAATATTGTGTTAGTTTCAGGTGTAGAGCAAAGTGATTCAGTTATACATATATGTGTATATATATTCTTTTTTCTCTTCTTTGCCATTATAGTTTATTACAAGATATTGAATATAGTTCCCTGTGCTATTCAGTAAATCCTGTTGTTTATCTATTTTATACGTAGTAGTGTGCACCTGTTAATCCCATACTCCCACTTTATCCCTTCCCCTTGCCCCTTTGGTAACCATAAGTTTATTTTCTATGTCTGTGAGTCTATTTCTGTTTTGTAAATAAGTTCATGTGTACTATTTTTTTAGATTCCACATATAAGTGATATCATATAATATTTGTCTGACTTACTTCACTTAGTATGATAATCTCTAGGTCCATCCATGTTGTTGCAAATGGCATTATTTCATTCTTTTTTATGGCTGACTAGCATTCCACTGTATATATATACCACATCTTCTTTATCCATTTATCTGTCGATGGGCACTTAGGTTGCTTCCATGTCTTGGCTATTGTAAACAGTACTGGTATGAACATTGAGTTGCATGTATCTTTTCAAATTAGAGCTTTCGTCTTTTCTGGGTATATGCCCAGGAGTGGGATTGCCAGATCATATGGTAACTCTATTTTTAGTTTTTAAAGAAACGTCCATACTGTTTTCCACAGTGGCTGTAGGTCTCTTTTTTAAGATGCTCTGGTTTCTCCATCGATTCCCATGCTGCTCAACCTCTGTTGAGTGCTTTCGAAGAGGAAAGTTTTGTTTCAACCTGGCACCGAGAACTAAGCCTGACCTCACATATAACTTGACCAATATTGACCATTGTGGGATCATCAGATCCCTTGACCTCAACCCCCCACCCAAGTTAATATCATTCCATTACTCAATACCCATCGGGTGTAGTTATTTAATTATTTTAAATTCACCTAAAATACCTAAGCTAGCCCATTTTTTCCTGTTTTGTTTGTAAGGATCTCTTGAGATATTTTTCCTAGCTAGGGTGTGGGCGGGGCTCAGATCAAGATGCCTACCGTTCATATTTCCTGGATCTACCAATTGAATATTCCCAAACTCGAGAAACGTCAACGGAAGAAGCTGTGTGTCTAGGACCGTCTAGCACAGCAATAATCAAAGCTTCTCTAAAATGGCCATATTTTGAAAGAAAATGGATAACAGGTTAGTAATCGTAGCTGATAATTATGGAGTATGTGCTGCATGTTAAGAGCTGAGAGCTTTACATGCAAGTGACTCATGAATTTCTCACAACCCTTTGAGGCAAATACTGTTGTAACCACTACTTCTCAAAAGAAGAAAAACTGAGCTTTAGTCAAGTCATATAACTAATAAATGACAGAAGGGAAGTTGAGCCCAGGCCTGTCTCACTCCTCAGCTTGTGTTTTAGAATACTTAACTGCCCCCCACAGACTGAAAACCACCCCTGGTGGTTTTGAAAGAGATGATGTATGTAACACGCTTAGGGCAGTGCGTTTGTGGAGGCTTAGTAGAGTTTATTCCCTTCCCTAAAGAAAGGGAAGAACTTGGTAACAAGTTCAGGTCCCTAGCAGCCCCCAGGAGTCTGTGAAAAGTGTCTGCACCCATCGCTGGCTGCACAGGGTCGGCCTCAGAGCGCTCTGCAGCGGGGCAGTGGGTCTGGAGCCTGGGGAGCATCTCTCCCGTCCAGGGGAGCCTGGAGAGGGAGCTGTGTGTATGCAAGGCAATGTAGTGTAGCGTCAAGATCAAGAACTCTGCCTTGAAGAACAGGTTTGAATCCTGGCCCTGTCACTTTTGAGCCATGTGATCTCGGGAGATTCCTATAACCTGGGGCCCAGCCCCTTTTCCTCATGCGTAAAACAAGGATAATGAAGCCTGCCATGCACTGTGTTATGTAGCGATGAAATGAGGTAACATATGAAATCACCTGGTACAGAGGAGACACACTATTCCGTACTTGCTCACTCGAGACAGAAAACTGGGTTTTGATCATTCTCCTGCTACAATGCTTCTTGCTTGTTCCCTCATTTAGGTTGGGATTCTGAGTGCACAGAAATGTCGGTCCCCAAATATCCTAAACCAGGGGTTCTCGAAGTGTGGTCCGTGGACCAGCAGCATCAGCATCATCTGGGAACTTGTTAGATTAAAAGTGCAATTCTGGGGCCCCACCCTGAGCTGCGGAATCAGAAACTCAAGGGTGGGACCCAGCAGTCTGTTGTAGCAAGCTCTTCTGGTGACTTTGATGCAGCTCACGTTTAAGAACCACTGCCTTACTGGCACTGAGCATCCTAGGTCTTCCCCTGTTTTCAACAAGACTCAGATGGGGTTTCCCTGGGGCGCAGTGGTTGAGAGTCCGCCTGCCGATGCAGGGGACACGGGTTCGTGCCCCGGTCCGGGAAGATCCCACATTCCGCGGAGCGGCTGGGCCCGTGAGCCATGGCTGTTGAGCCTGCGCGTCTGGAACCTGTGCTCCACAACGGGAGAGGCCACAACAGTGAGAGGCCCACATACCGAAAAAAAAAAAAAACTCAGATGAAGGCTGTAGAGAGATTGCATCTTTCACGTGGTGACCAATGTGGAGTTCACTTTCAGGTTGTTTCCATTTAATCCTTTTATTATTCTTCATCCCAAATTGGTCATTTTCTGACGTTCCTTTTCTCTCTTCCACTTAATTTGAAACTCATATTGTTTGACACTCATAAGGTATTACATCCTAAAGGATGACTGGAAAGGGACCATTCCCAGATGCTGGGTAAAGGAGGCTCGTAACATTCCTAAGGAACTCATCCCGGGGTGCTCCAGACTGGATCCATGCAGGCCCTCCTCCCTATGCCTCCTTTAAGCTCCTTCCTGCTTCAAGATCTCCGCACAGGCTGTTTGCTCCGCTGGATGGCTCTTGCCCCTGTTCTTCGTCTCCTTGGAGAAGCCTTCCCTTTCCACTCCCCCTAAGTAGCCACCCTCTCCCTCGTGAGTCTTTGTTATTGCACCCTGTTCCTTTTCTTCATCGCACATAGACCAGTTTGAAATGATAGGTTTATTTATACACATTTTAATAAGCAGAGCCCATAGCAGGGTATTTGCACACCTAGTGGAGGGTGTGGCTTATTCAATGTAGTTGATATTTTTTGAATGAATGAATGAACCACTGCAGCTTTCACATGGCTCTGCCTTCTTTCAAACTCTGTTGTGCTTTCGGTTAATCCTTTCAGTTAGTCCTTCTGTTTAGGACTTTATTTTTTCTAGTTATTTCTAATTATTCCCCTCCCGACCTTGGACTTTTCTGAAGACTCTGTTCTGCTTAGCATGATACTGGCTCTGTTGCTGACACACAGTAAATAATTCCTGATTTCTGGGTGGATCACCTACCATGTAAGATGTGAATTTTAACTCTTAACCTACCCTCCACCCCAGTCTGAGATTATGCTGTAAAACAAATTTTTCTCCTGAATTGAACCATCCAGAGTGGCCGGAGCCCTTGGGAATGGTGAGAGCTTCCCCACTTCTCTGTCTTTGGCATTTAAGATGTGCTGGAAGGATGCTGGTCTTTAGTGCATATTCTAGAAAGAGAAGAGCTAGAACTGCTGTGTAGGCTATGGAGGGGCCATTCTTCTCACTGTTCCTTCTAGCTATGAACAGAGAGGACATGTTTTCAGAATAAAACATACCTGCATCCTTTTCAGAAAGGCGACTACAAGCGATCTTAATTAAGTCTGAACATTCTGATCAAAGTTATCTCCAGTTATTGTGACAGTCCTTGTTTTCGATAGCGATTGTATGTCGCTCTTGTTTTAGAAACTCAGTATGATTCCAGTTTTTAGAAAAAAAAAAAAACCACATATCTGTACCATCATTGGAAACAGAATAAAACCTAATTGGTTTTTTGTTCATGAAGAGAGAAATGGGAAGAAATTACCATAGTGTGATATATACTGTAGAACGAACAAAACTGAGGCCGCCTCCTATTAGTACGCGATTGGATTCACCCAACAGCTCAATGGAATGATCAGTATGGTTAGAAGCTTGGGAGCCTGTAAACTGGGCACCATTAACTACTCATCTAATTCAGTAGTTCTCAACCGGTGGGCGGGGGGGAGTTTTGCCTATAGGAGACATTTGGCAATATTTGAAGACATTATTAGTTGGCACAACTTGGAGTGGGAGGTAGGGTGGTTGCCACTGGCATCGAGTGGGTAGAGGCCAGGGATGCGGCTAAACATCCAACAATGTGGAGGGCAGTCCTTACCACAAAGAAATCTCAGCACCAAATGGCAAGAGTGCCAAAGCTGAGAAACCCTGAAATAGCCAATTAGCCAAAAAGTACGAGCTTTCAGTATTCCCGAGGTTTCCGTAGTTAAGAGTAGCAAATAACAGAATGATCATCATTTATTAAATACCTGTGACATGCCAGGTGCTTTATATTCATAGCTACTGAGTGTCTCAGTCAGGATCTGACCCCAGGTTTATTTGGGGACAATGTCTCTACTCTTCCTTTTTAGCTTTTTGGTGTAGGTGCATTTTGCCTGGACATGATGGTATCCACCTTCTGCTTCCTGTGTTTTATATAGATCAGATTATGCGTTTAATGCATATTATGTAATACGCTCAGAGGAGAAAGCTATGAGGCAAGAAGAGGCCAGTGTGTCACCGTGGGTGTGAAGCTGAAAACATCCAGACAAACAGGCCTCAGGTCCATAACTCACTACATGAGCCAAACGCCTGTGGAGGATGGTAGCACGGAGCCTGGCCCTTAGTAGGTACTTAATACATATTTATTGGGCAATTTTTCCATAATCAACAGAGTCCTGGGGTAAGCCTCAAATGGAGCAGGGTTTTCAAATGACCCATTCTGTTATATGACATTTAACTCCTCCTGGGAGCAGTTTACCCATCTCTAAGGCACCCGGTATTTCCGGAACTGCAGAGCGGTCTCACCTGTGCGTCTTCCACTTGCCTTGCACGTCTTCCTCTTTGTTTTTCACTGTCCGTTCTCAGTCAGTCTGGCCTGGAAAAGGCTCACCCCTGACCCCACCTTCCTCACAGCAGTGCTCTCCTGGCATCCTCTGCTTCGGGCACTTCCAGGACCCCCTGCATTTTGCTCCTGTTAACAGTTTACAAGATGGGGGCAGGGCATATGTCAGAATCTCCAGAGGAGGAGCTTATTTGAGAACGGGATTTTATATTTGGAAATAAGCAGGAAAAAAAAACTACAACTATTGTCTTTGTAAAACAGAGAACTGAAAGAAAAGCTTGGAAGAAATCCTCTTACCTGGCAATAATATAGATTTAGCAAACCTGGGGTTGGTGTGACCGTTTTATGTTTTGGAAAAGAGGAAGTTCAAAGAAAAAGTGTTGAGAAGCACAGCAATGTGCCCTCTCCGTTCCCCTGCCTTTGCTAGTAAGGACGTCCTTCCCTCAGCACTTGGATTTCTTGGAACCTGCCCCTTTCCCTCCCTGTACAAAGCCAGTCACTCCTGCATGCTCCCATAATGCTTTGCTTTTAACGTTCTAATATGTCACCCATTGTCCTTTACCTTTATCATATTGAGCTCGGATACAGTAAATGCTGCTGAAAGAGAAATGGAAGAGCACCTTGACCCCAGTGAACCAATGGGAGGCCTTAGTCCTTGACCCTCGAATTCTGGTGGGCTTGGCATTGCTTACAGTGGATTCTATGACGACTCCATCCTTAGAGACCCTGAATCTCTAGAATTTGGAGGTGAGACATCAGGAATTTAAAATTTTACATGCTTTGGCTTATAAATCACACTTTGGGAAGCACTACAGAACTTGGGTTTCTATGTTCTAGAAACAAAACAAGCGTTTGATTAAGGCAGCCTGGCTGCATTGAGCCATTGGTTTGTTCGTGCAACAGGTGTTCATTGAGAACCACTAATTGTAGTGTGACCTGTCCTAGGTGATGCCGGGCAGTAGCTGTCCCTTTTGTGGACATGCCTGTCCACTCCTTTTTTGCCATTTGCTGTTTCCCTCCTGGCAAGCTCAGGCCCATTCTTAGGGCCCATCCTAGTCCAAGTAGCAGGTGATAAAGACTTTTAAGGCTGTGTTTGGTGGGTGCAGAGAAGAAGAGTGGGGGCAGGGAGAGGATTCCCATTGTAATAGAGAAGTAAATTCCTTGGTATTTCAAATCGCTGGAGAAGGGAAGGGTTTCTTTTACTGAATTCCTATTATGTGCCCAGCACTTGACATATCTTTTCTAATCCTCACTATAAGCCAATGAGCTAAATGTAATGATTCCCATTTTACAGAGGAGGTAGCTGAAGCTTACATTTTGTTACTCTCCATAGCTAGAAATAGGTGGACCCGGACTAGAGCTCAGGACTTAACTCTAAGACCATGCTCATCCTTCTCTTCCTGGAGTCCTCTGTTCCCTCACTATTCTTCCAGCCTCTGTGCTTGTCTGGAACATCCTGGTACCTGCCCTGTCTGGACTTAAAGACTGTTCCCTGAGGTGTCCCTAAGAGTGCCAAAATTGCTCTGTCACCTTCTTAACTTTCCTAGGGGTGAGTAAAAGACAACTTGGGTCGCTTTATAGAAAGGATCCTAACCTGTAGAGTGAGTACATAGGTCCAAAATCACAGATGCTGACTGATTCACTCCCTTACTGCTAGTAAAGCTGCATCCAGTTTTTATTGTAAACATACCTTGTTTCTTTTTGGCCCCAGCCTTAGTCAGGATCTGCAGCCAAATATACTATAAAATGTTACCGATGGACTCTTGCTGGTTAAATCTGAAGTCTTTTTCTCAGCCCTCAGTTCCTGAACACGCGTCAGATATATTTGATGTAGAAGATTATTCATTTTCTGCATTTGATATAGTGATTATTAATGGTTGAGGAAATTAAGGTGAGCGGAGGGGGAAAATTGGCCTAGTAAACTATCACTCGGCATCACTTTGAAAAGTCTAGGCTGGGTCCACCCGATTGAATCAGCAGATTCTTGAGCCCACAAGCTGTGCCTGTCACTTCCTCAGAAGTCTAGGAGTCTGTGGCATTTGATAGGGGGACCATCTTCTTAAAGCTTCCTCTAGCTTCCATGCCTGGAAACCTTCCTAGCTCTTCTACTTCCCCAGCGTCTGCCTCTTCTGCCTCCTCCTTTCCTGAATTTTCTGTCGTGGGCATTCTCCAAGTAAACTGATCTTCAAAGCTGCATCTCTGTTTTTCTCTGCATTTCTGTCCTTGACTTCTCACCCAGGCTCTTGTCCCTTTTTTCTCTTGCCCAGAGGACAGGAAGCCTGTCAACATCTCTCTCAAACCAGTTTCCCCTCTCAACTCTGCTTCTTCCATCATTGGTTCATCCGTTGGACCAACTGGTTTATAAATGTTCCAAGAATGATCCATTCTTCCTGTAACCCAGGCACAAAATCTGAGTTAACTTGATTACTTTGTTCTTTCTCCCAGGATAGCTGTCTAGTCAATGAAAAGAGTAAAATCTTGCTTCAGAGATTTTGTGTCTTCCCTGTATTGGGCATCAAAGATTTGGTATCTACATGGTATCTCTTTCTTCCTTTCTGTCTCCCAACCTCAGTTGTCATTGCTTCCTGTAGCTATTTCCCAGATGGGCTCCCTATGTCCAGGGCTAATGGAGGGTTGCTTGAAATAATAGCAAATGTGCTGAGCACTTATATGCATCGTGCTAAGTATTTTATATTCGTTGCTTTATTCAGTCCGTACAACCACCCTGTGAGGGTTGGTGCAATTTCCCTCATCTTGCAAATGAAGAAACTGAGGTTTAGAGAAGGTAGATGACTTGCCTAAGTGCCCACAGGTAGAGTGGTTGAGCTGTGACTCAACCACTCATTTCTGTTTTGTTCCAGCGGATGCTTGTAACTGTTAAATTCTGCTGCCTCTCAGGATATAGTATGGTATCTAATAGGGGGCCATTAATAAATGTTAGTTTCCTTCCTACTTTCCCTCCTTTTTCTATCCATCACCTCTCCCCCAGCCTATGCTAAATTCATACAATGCCAGTGGCTCTGAGCTCCACCACTCTTCAAGGCTCTCCTTTCTCCTGCATGCACTCAGTCCTCTCCACCAGGGGCCCGCTGGCCTGTTAGGAACGGGGCCGCACAGCAGGAGGTGAGTGGCGGCGAGCAAGTGAAGTTTCATCTGCCGCTTCCCATCGCTCCCCATTGCTCGCATTACCGCCTGAACTATCGCCCAGCCCAGTCCTTGGAAAAATTGTCTTCCAGGAAACCGGTCCCTGGTGCCAAAAGGTTAGGGGACCGCTGCTCTCCACTTTTTCCAAGCATCTCCAGTGCTTTCCTGCTCTGTGGTTGCGTATTTTGTTATCTTAAATAAATAAATCCTTGAAGGGCTGGTGAGCTGCTGTTTCGTTTCTTTTATGTGTTATCGAGTACTAGGGTATCGGACTTTAAATGTGGTAGGTTTTTGGTAAATAATTGTTAAATTATTGCATTTGGGTTTTATCTTGAGAGCAGAGGTTACTGAACCATCAGGGATGTATCACAAGGAAAGACTGGAATCAGAGGGACACACAACCCACCAGGATTGAGTGGAGGGGTAAAACTGCTGGCTGACTAGTTAGCTAATTGCCACAGTCCAGGCGGGAATTCCTGAAAGAATTCTGGTCTAGACAGAAGGCAGAGAGGAGAGGCGCACAAGGTAAGAGGTGTGGTATGCCCTGGCTCTCCTATTAACATCTTCCTCAGCAACTGCAATACTATTACCTGGCCTGTGCTCCTGTAAGCAGCAGAGACAGCTCCTGGAAGCTAGGGAGAGATGTTACATGGTGTGGGTAGGTTTGGGGTCCCCAGATCAAGGCTCCCGAGGTCTGCAATTGAGTATACTGGGGTGGGTGAGGAGTGTTACTCAGTGTAGCCTGGTTTAAGAGGTGGGACAGAATCAGCAACATTCTCCCAGAATTACTTTAATCGCCTCCGCTCGGGCAGGTAACAGCCTAGAGGTTTGTGACCACTGGTTGTAATATCTGAGGTTGTAGAATCTGTTTTGGCCCTTCTGCTAGTCAACGGAGCCCAGAGCAGCAGCTTGTCGCCCAATCCCAGTGCATGATAGAAGCACTGGGGCTAGGGGAATGCAAAGAGAAAAGTCTGGCCACTTTTCATCTGGAAATTCCGCTTAAGAAGAAAACAATCCTACACAGAACTGATCTGGACTTTGAGGGCAGATCGGGAAACCGATTTCGGCCGGAGTTGGCCTGGTGGGAAGGAAGAGAAAGTCAAAGGAAGGAGAAGTGGAGTCTGACATGAATTAAACCTCGGCAGGGACCAAAACAAGGGAGGCCGTCGCCCTCCTAACTGTCGGGGAGACACGTCAGCTAGAGCTCGGGGCAATTTCAGCTGGCGATCTCCCGGGCCCCGGGAGGGGCGGCGGAAGCCTGGAGACGGGCTCTAGGGCCCAGCGGCCGGGCGCTGGGCGGGGGTGAAGTGTAGGGTTACAGTGACGATCCCGGACTACCCTCCCCGCGCGGTGCGCGGGGCGCGGGGAGCGCGGGCGGCGGCGGCAGCGCACGGGACGCTCTAGGACCCAGCGGCGGTGGTCCGGTTTGGGGCTGGAGGGGAAGCCTCGGCGTGTCTCCTCTTCCTTGTGAATGGGGCTGCTTGTCGGGCGCCGCTTCCCCAGGCTGCCACACGCCATGCCCGGCGCGCTGCCTGGCGGCCGCCTTCCCCATCCGCGGCACTGAACTAGCCATGATCGCCTCATGTGGAGGGCAAAGTTGCGGCGGGGAACTTGTGAGTCTGCAGTGAAAGGTAACCAGTCCCCGCTCCGGGCGCAGGGCGGGCGCCTCCGACTCTCCCGCGCAGAGGACCCGGCCCATCGATGCTCCCCGCCCCCTGCCGCTCCGGGCCGGCGGCTCCTCTCCGGGAGTTCGGGGCGGAGATCGGCCCGGCTCCGGAACGACTTGGGCAGCCTTTTCGGTGCCGGGGGCCGGGAGTGCTTGCCACCGGAATCTTGATCTCCCTTATCCATATTGCTTTAAAAAAAGAAAAAGAAAAATCAGAACTCTGTTCCCGCGCCACTCTGCAGGCCCCGGAGCCGGCCGGCCGGGTCGCAGCGCCGCGCCTCCCCGCGCCCCCTCGAAGACTGAGAGTCGTTTGGCCGTCGTGGCCCGTGGCCGGGGCTGCAGGCGCGCCCTCGCCTTGGGGCTGGCCTTTCCGGAGGGGCGCTGCCATATGGCCGCCCTCTCCGCGACGCGCCGGCGCGCGGCTCTCCGGCGGCCGAGGGAGGCGGCGGAAGGGGTGGCCGGTGGCCGCTTCCCTGCGCGCGAGACAAAGGCGCGCACGGTGGCCCGCCCGACGCGCCGGACCCCTCCTGTAGCCCCAAAGTCTAGTCTCTGGCGGGTGGGGGCGGAGAAGCGATCGCGCCGCGGACCCCCGTCCTCGGATCGCGTTCTCTGATTGCTTCTTCTTTGTTCTCCCGGGACAAGTTTCTTTGACAGAAACTGGGGAGTTAGATCCAGCTCTCCCTTGCTGTTCGTGTTGCTTCAAAAGAATCTGGTTTCAGGGGGAAGAACATTAAACTTTCCAAGTGGAGATGGCTCTTCTTGGAATGGGACTTTCGTGGCACTTCGGTCGATGACAGCTGGGCAGAGCGGGGCCCGCGCTGTGGCAGGGGCCGGACGTGCCCCGTGGGCAGCCGGGCTGGAGGACCGGGCGGCGAAACCGACGAGCGCTGGCTCGCACCCACCTCTAGGGCCTCCGCCGCGGCGACCTTTCCAAGTTTCCCTCTTAGGAGCCCAGGCTGAGAATCCGGCTGCCTGCCCGCAGCTCCCGCGCCTCGCCACGCCCTACTCTCTAGTATCTTGATTGGTGGCTGTAAAGACTTTCCCTTTCCATTTTTGTTCGAAGGGTCTTTGCTTCTTTGGCTTTGGCGTCGGTTTCCTGTCCCCGAGTGGCACATGCTTTGGAAAATGCCCGGCTAGTGTGTGGATCACCTGAACTGAGGCTTCAGTAGACGTGGCCCTGACGATGGGCCTCGGAGCCTTTGAGGTTGGGACCGAACATTTTCCGCCCTCGGTCCCCCTCAGTTCCTTTGCCCTGTCCTGATACAGTGCGGACACGGTTGCCCGTTTTCTTCTTCCGAGGCATGTTAGGAGAATCGAGTTTTTGTACTGCTTTTTAAAGTCCTTGGTGGTGTTGGAGATAGTGGGTCACTAGAGCCATTTATGATGCCGGAAGATGTTTTGGACTACCCCAAACAATAACGTTACTTGCTATAAGCAAATACAACCAGAATAGAGGGATTATTAACAGCTACTATTCCAAAAAATTTCCTTCCTTTTCAGGAAGTGAAAAGTCTGGGCTTGAAATGTTGAATAGTCATTTCTCTCTCTCTGCTTCCAAAACTGGCCAGTGTGTCGCTGCCAAACTAAGATTTCCCCTGGCCGCCCACCACTCCGGGCTGCCCACCACTCCGGGCTGCCCACCACTCCGGGCTGCCCACCACTCCGGGGTGTCCACCACTCCTGGACCCGGCAGCTCTCCGTGGACGTCCGACCCAAGTTAAGCATTGGTGTCTCTCCAGCTTGCAAGTTCTTGAAGCATCTAGACCAGTGTGACATTTATCTCCCAGGACGCTGCTCTGATCATCATAGTACATCTACTATAATGCTTTTTATGGAAGCAATGTGGGCACAATCCTTAATACACTTTGAACTGTTCTACAGAGGAGCAAAGGGTTGGAAACCACTGATTTGACCAGAATTAAAAGGAGTAGGGCATAGAGTAGAAGGCTTTAGAGCTGCCTGCCTCTACTCTCCCTGGTGGGGCATGGGGGATGTTTAGTTTCTGGATGGGTATACTTTGCTTTTGTGAGATACATTTTTCAAGATAAATGAGGAAACCCTTGTGAACTCTGCAAGTGGATAGGAGGAGAGAAGGTGCTCTTCACTCCACTCCCACTCCCTTCTTTTTATTAGTATTTTTAGTTTTTATAAAAATGTTTACTTATCTAGCTGCACGGGGTCTTTGTTGCAGGATCCCTGCATTGGGAGCACAGAGTCAACCACTGGACCACCAGGGAAGTCCCCTCTCCCTTCTTTTTTTTTTTTTTTGCGGTACGCGGGCCACTCACTGTTGTGGCCTCTCCCGTTGCCGAGCACAGGCTCCGGACGCGCAGGCTCAGCGGCCATGGCTCACGGGTCCAGCCGCTCCGCGGCATGTGGGATCTTCCCAGACCGGGGCACGAACCCGTGTCCCCTGCATCGGCAGGCGGACTGTCAACCACTGCGCCACCAGGGAAGCCCTCCCTTCTTTTTAAAATGCACCCAAGTCTTGGTCTTTTGGTTCTGTGTGATGGTGGGGGGTGAAGAATACTAATGTACTGAAGGGCATGTGGAGATCAAAGCACTTAAAAATACATCTGTTCATGCGAGCTAATGGAGGACTTTCGGTTTAAATGAGATTTTAAAGTGCTGTTAAGAAAAGCACAGGAGTGCAGAAATGTGAGTGATTTTCTGGGAAGGCACTCTGCTGATTAGACTTGAGAGTGTCTTCTGCCCTTGGCCAGTTCGTCTGGAGGCTTCTGTGGATAGAGCTCTGCTTTTTTTTTTTTTTTAAGTCTACCCCTGTGGAGAATTGTAGACCCAGGGCCTGGGGGAAAGATGACCGACCTAATTGAAATTAGATGGCAGTCTGGCTGGTGAGAGTTCTGTTGAAAAGTACAGCCCCTAGGTACCAGTGCTTCATAGCAATTTGTGAAAATGCTTTGAAAATGATAAAGCACTGTATAACGTAAAGCTTTTTAAAGAAAAAAATAATGAACAACTTAGAAAACAAGGAATTGCTAGTGAAAATCGTAAAAATCTGATTTTCCAGGCCAATACATTAAAAAGGAAGTGACTTTGTAAGACCCATTAGTAGTCCTGATAAGCAAAATTCTCCCAGAGTAACATCCTCACTCCTTGCAAGTAGCTATCTGCATTTTAAATGCATATGAAAGCTTAGATCAGGAAATTCTCTAGTGTTTTGAATAATTTTTCTCCTCCTATTCTTTCATTAGTTTTGGTAGGTTCTTATGTCCCAGAATTCACTAGGCAATAGAATACTTGAAAAGCAAGGGGTAACTTGGAGGTCAAGTAAGAGGACATAATTATAAGTTTCCTTGGAAATAGTCTGAGGTTGTTGAGGTTTTTATTTGTTTGCTTAGCGATTTAAAAAAATTGTTTTATTTTGTTGGTTTGTTTTGTGAGGGAAGGCAACATTTAAATCTTGGCCATTGTGGGTGGATCCGTACACTACATTTTCTGGAACGGAGGCACGCCTGGGCTTGCGTGTTGCCACCACTCTGAGTTCTTCTCTAACTTGTGAGGCCCTTGGCCTCCATCCTTGTGAAATCGTAGGGTATATTCATTCCAGGCTCTTAGGACCAGACTCCTGGACTCCCAAAGTGTCTCACACATCAGGCATTTTTTCTCCCTTTATTGGGGGGGCGGGGGGAGTAGCCCTAACGTGTTAGGAAATGTATCCCTGTTAAGCCTCTGGAGAATTGGGCTTAACTTAAAAAGAATAATAAAGTCACATGATCCTACTGTGTGTGTTTCAATCTGTATTTGGGACTTCACTGGCCAGTACTGCAGCTATGTACACCTCTTTTCTTGTTTGTTTTGTTTTTAAGTAAAATGCCTGTAGCTCACTTGTTTGTTTGTTTAACTTTTAGTTTTGAAATGATTATAACTTTATGGGAAGTTGCAAAAATAGTAGAGAGGTCCCTTGTACTCTTCACCCAGTTTCCCCCATTGGTAACATCTCACATAACCAGAGTACAACAGTAGAACCAGGAAATGGACCTTGGTGCGATCCAGACCGTATTCAGATTTCACCAGTTTTACGTGCAAACATTCGGGTTTGTGTGTGTTATCCTCCCGTGCAGTTTTTTTTTCACATGTGTAGCTCCCTGTAGCTACCACCACAATCAAGATGCAGAGTTATTCTATCACCTCAAAGCCCTGCTTTGTGCCACCCCTTTATGGTCACCCTCCCCTTCCCCCTATTCCATCTCTAAACTGTAGTAACCACTCTGTTCTCCTGTATAATTTTGAGAATATTACATACATAAAATTATGCAGTATGTGATCTTTATGAGATTAGCTTTTTCACTCAGCATAATACCCTTGAGATCCACCCAGACTATTGCTTTATCACTAGTTTGTTCCTTTTTATTGCGGAGTAGTATTCCCTGGTGTGGATAGACCACAGTTTGCTTAAGCATTTGCCCACCGAAAGACACCTGGTTGTTTTCAGTTTTTGGCTCTTACAGTTAAAGATGCTATGAACGTTCATGTACAGGTTTTGGTGAGGACAGAGTTTTTGTTTCTTTGGAACGAATGCCTAGGATTAGGATTGCTGGGTTTTGTATGGTAGGTGTATGTTTAGTTTTTTAAGAAATTGTCAAACTTTTCCAGAGTGTCTACCATTTTACATTGCCACCAGTAATGTGTGAGAGATGCAGTTTCTCTGCATCCTCACCAGCTTTTGTTTATTATTTTAGCTGTCCCAGTAAATTTTTTAATCTCATCATGGTTTTAATTTGCATTCCCTAATGGCTAATGACGTTGGACATCTTTTCATGTGCTTGTTTGCCACCTGTATGTCCTCTGTGGTGAAATGTCTGCTCCCGTCTTGCCGTGTTCTAACTGGATTATTATTATTATTATTATTTGCCATTGAGCTTTGAGAATTCCTTATCTATTCCAGATATGAGTCCTTTGTCAGATGTGTGGCTTGCGTATATATTTTTTTCAGTATGTAGTCTGTCTTTTCAGTTGCAGGAAAAAAATGTTTAATTTTGCTAACGTCCAATTTATTGAGTTTTTCCTTTTCTGGATCGTGCTTTTGGTGTCACATCTAAGAACATTTTGCCTAGGTTAATATTCCAAAGATTTTCTATTTTTTAAAAAAAATTTCATGGTTTTACATTTTATATTCAAATTGTAGTTCACTTTTACCCTCTTAAGAATGTGTATGTCTTGCTATCCATCTTCTAAACCATCTCTTAGGTGTTGATTATGCATTTAGTGCTCTGGAAGCACACGGGTGAATCAGGCATAGTTCCCACTCTCCAGAGCTCGCTATTGGTGAGGTGGTATGTGGACATTCCCAGGTGTTAATATTATGATAGAAGAGAAGAGCGTGATGTATTTGGGGGCACAGAGAAGCAGCAGGGAGGTCTCACTTTGATCAGGTGGTCAGGGAGGGCTTCCCTGGGCATGTTGCCCAAGCACGGTGGGAAGAAAATGGGTTCTTGCCTTTGATCTAGTTTTTAGATATTTTACTGACATGAATTCTTCAGTGTGGGTTACCCTGGTTCTTGAGCACAGGCTGAAGGACTTTGGGCAAACTGAGTGGTTGAGGACTCTTTTGAACAGCACATGGCATAATAGGTTAAAAAAAAAAAAAAGAAAATGCAGTACTTAAAACTGAGTATGAGTAAGGTTGAATTGATTTAAAGTTAGAATATGTGTCAAAATGAAGAAGGCAGTAGTATTTTGGATTGTTTAGGGTCAGATGGACTTAGTTTGCTTCCTGGCCCTAGTTTGCTTCCTGGCCCTGCCACCTCCTTTCTGTGTGATCTCAGACCCGTGCAACTTCATGGAGACAGTGGAGACAGTAATGGTTCTTACCGGCTGGAGTTGCATGCAGGTGAAATGAATTGATGCATATACGGCACTTAGCTCAGTGCTGGCACATTCAAAGCATTCAGTAAATGCCTATTATTATCATTATTATTATTACTAGTAGTAGTAGTAACATAGCAGAAAGACAAATGGTTTTATAATGTTATGTGTTTTCTCATGTATCTTTTTCTTTGAGAAACTGGTTTCCCAGTTCTTACTCATAGAAGCTTGCCTTTTCACACTTGGGAAAACTGAGCTGTATACCAAATACTGTTTATTTATTTAAAATTTTATTTTATGTCCTTATAGTTAATTTACAATGTAATGTTAATTTCTGCTGTACAGCAAAGTGATTCAGTTATACATATATATATTCCTTTTCATATTCTTTTCCACTATGCTCTATTACAGGATATTGAATATAGTTGCCTGTGCTATACAGTAGGACCTTGTTGTTTACAAATATTATTTATTGATTGAGGTTAGAAGCTAGGATACTCTATTCACGATCTAGTGCTCCTTATAGAATATACCTTTTCCCTACCTCTAAACCAAGAGTTTCTGAGTAAAGAACAATTTTCTCTCCGCCCTGACCACAGGAGGTGGTAGGAGGTGTGTGCTGTCCTGAGCTAGTTCAGAGTTTGGAGTCCTTATTACCCGAGGTACAGTAAGCCAGGGCTGATGTCACTGTGTCCCAAACTTCACTACTGGCAGCTCCCTTTCCTTTCCTTTGATGACCAAGCTGTTTATTTCCCAGAGGAAACGGACTGCGCCTTAGATGTACAGTTGTAGAGCAGTGGTTCTTAAACGTGGGTGGACATCAGAATCGTCAAGAAGGCTTCTTTAAAACCAGACTGCCGGGCCCCAGCCCCAGACTTTCTGTTTCAGCAGGTCTTGGATGGGGCCTGAGAATTTGCATTTCTAACAAGTTTCCAGGTGATATTGTCACTGCTGGTTCGGGGACCACACTTTGAGAAGCACTATTTTAGAGCATTGGCCCCTATAAATTAGACCTAGACTGAGGTCCCTTACTCTTTGGAACTGATTCTGTTCATGTTTAATGGTTGAGATCGAAATAGATTTGATTTCTGAGGTTCCTAGTTGATGTACATGACTGTATCCTTTCCTCTAATCCCTCTTCCATGCCTTCCCCCTTCCCCACCCCGACTTTTCCTTCTCTCGGTTGTCTTTTGATCTCTCAGTGCTTGGAAGACATGCCAGGTTATGGTAAATGGTGACCATATACCAGCCATATCGCCTTGGCTAATTCACTTAACTTCTGTAAAATAAATGTGTTTACTAATGCTTATATCCTAAGGTTATGGTGAGGCTTACCTGAGATAATGCCTGTTAAAGGGCCGTATAAGAGGTCAAGCATGGTGCAAAATTTGTTTTTTTATTCTTTTGAGCGTCCTTGATTTCCCTTTGGAAGAGTGTCCTCGGATTTGGAGGTGGACTGCCTCTCCTGATGCTGAGTTCCACTGCTGCTGGGGGGACTCGGTAAAGATTGCTTAGAAATGTTCAGGGACACCGTGGAGAAGTTACCTGCGGTGGAGCGGCGTTTGGGCTAGGGTCTCTGAGGGCTTTCCAAGCTGCGATGTTTTGGAGGCTCATTGATGTGTAGTTGTAATGACCAGAGAAGGGCTCGGGGCTGGAAAAAAGCTTGAGCAGGTGCTGCACTGTTAAGAGAGTCCGCTTCCTCTCAGTGGAGAATTAAAATTCCATGATTTTTTCCTCGCAGCTTAATCTGGCCCCAGATTTTTCTTTCTTTCTTTTTTTTTTTTTAAAGTTCTAGATCTATACCTTCCATGTTAACCGCTAGCCACATGTGGCCATCTAAATTAATGAAAATTAAATGAAACTAAACATTCAGGTCCTCAGTCATACGGGCCACGATTCAAGTGCCTAAGAGCCATGTCCATCATTACAGCAAGTTCCACTGGCCAGTGCTATTCTAGAGGGATGCTAGCCCTGTTTGTCTGAAGGCAGCATCATTGGGCTTCATATCGTGGGACCGGGGCACATTTTTTTTTTTGCGGTACGTGGGCCTCTCACTGCTGTGGCCTCTCCCGTTGCGGAGCACAGGCTCCGGACGCGCAGGCTCAGCGGCCATGGCTCACGGGCCCAGCCGCTCCGCGGCATGTGGGATCCTCCCGGACCGGGACACGAACCCGTGTGCCCTGCATTGGCAGGCGGACTCTCAACCACTGCGCCACCAGGGAAGTCCCCGGGGCACGTTTTTGAGTGAAATGTACCGCTCTTCCCTTGGAAGTCTGGTGTGACTGATGGGGAGAAAATACCGCGGGGATGCTGCCCTGTCAGCTTGAACCTCACTTTGCCACTTGGCAATTCGGAGGCTCATTTCCTTTGGAAGGTGGGTCAGCAAGGCATCTGGGCATGGAGTTTATCAAGTTAGCAGGCTGTTATTAAGGGGGGGGGGTGTGGTCTACTGTTGCTAGGGGTATTTGATGCTTTGGTTCAGTTCATGGGATTCTTCCAGGAATCTGGTCCTTGAGAGAAACAAATGGAAATGTTAGGCTGGATTTAGCCCTGAGACCCCCTTCTCCTGGGGAGGATCCAGAGGCGGCCTGGACTCCTCCGCCTTGGGTCGGCTGCCCTGTTGAACCAGCCTTTGTCCGTGGGAGGCTGGGGGCTCACTCGTCTGGTTTGTGGCGCCAGTTTGGACTTGCTCGGATGCCATTCCGCGCTGCGTCATCCTCACTCTTGCCTCCTTTGAACGTGTTCTGTAAACTGTCAAGTTCCTTTCCTTACTCCCCGGCATCCAGTCAGTCACCAGGTCCTCGCAGTTGACCCCCAGGATGGTTCTCGCATATGTCCCCGCCCTTCACGTGTCTCCACAACCCAACCAGCCGGACTCCTCATTACCTGGACTCTGTGGGAGCCATGTGACAGGTGTTCCCACTTTGCTGTCTCCCACCTCTTCTGATGAACTCTGTCCTCCCTCCCTCCCTCCACCCCTCTCAGGACAGGCAGGTCAGGAAAAGGATGACAGATGTCATGTCTTTCAGGCTCACTCTGCCTCCTCAGTGTGAGGTGGGGCGCACACACACCCTGTGGCCCTGTGCCCCGGAGGAAGGAGGCATCTCCCTTCCAGCTGCTGCTTCTCAGCTGTAAGGGCTGCTCCGGATGGCGTGACCCAGGAACGGAACCCCTGAGAGCAGGCGTGAGGCAGGCCTTTCCCTTCCTTCCATGAGCTGTGCTCTGAAGGGCTCTGACCACCAAGTTTTTAGTGAGTGAGTCTTTCTATCTGGCAAGTCTGGGGAAAGGAGAGAATGTAAAATTCTCTAGTAAGGCCCTGTTTCCTGAGGGACGGGTCCCTAAAATCACTGCAACTAAGTTGCTCATCCTGGTGATGTGGGAGAAGGTTGAAAGATGTGAGGGTAATTTGTTCACTCATATGAACTCTGTAATTTATAATCAGTCCTCATTTTAGGGATGTGAGGTTTGTTTTCAGTATTGGATATTACAAGCAGTACTTTTTCTTTTACATACTTCTTTGCAAATGTACTAATAATATATATCTACTATAAATTCCTAGAATGATAACCATAATATAAGTACATTTTGAATTTTAATAGATATTGCCAAGTTGCCATCCAGAGATTCTATTTTTTTTCCATAAATTCTCCCCAATTCAATTTTGTTAAAATTTTACCATCTGATAGACAAAAGACTGTTATATTTTAAATTTTTGTTTATTATGAGTGATATTTAGCTTCGTTTTACATGTTTATAAACTACCTGTATCTGTTTTCCTGAAAACTTTCTCTTTATGTTAAACTTTTGCTTATCCATTTATAAAATCTCCTCATACATTAAAGGATGAGCCAATAATTGTCAAAAAAAAAAAAAAAACGATGTGAGGGCAGACAAGAGGGAGAGTCTGGGATCTTTTCTGAGGAATGGGGCGAGGAGGAGGAAGGATAGGAACAGAGACTAGGGAATGTGCTTTCTCAGATTTATGGAAACTCGTGGAGGCAGTGGACATTCCTTAGTGCATAGTAGCAAACTCACTGCAGAACACACGTAACCCCACTCTAGTTTCTGAAAGGAGACATGGACTAATGTTCCTTTATCTGGAAGAGAAAAAGAAAATGTCTTCTGAAATCCCAATAGGCTTCAATGAAGACACCTGGGAAAGTACTGTAACCAGCACAAAACCATTTACACAAACCTTGAAGATAATGGGGGTGTGAGGTTAGAAGCTGGAGGTTTGTAAAAGGACAGAATCCTGTCACACTCACCCTTCCCCATGGTGGTGACTGGCCTGGTAGGTCCAAAATGCGTGGCAGCATGAAAAGTGGTGAATAAATTCACTTTAGCTAACTTTTAGATTTGCTCCTGTAAAATACTCATCCAAAAAAAGGAAAGGGTATATCTGAAAAGGTCTACTCCGAAATAGGGATTATCTTGGTCCTGAGTTTAGAGCTAAAATTTCCCCAAATTCTGAAGTTACTTACCTTCAACTTTCTCCAAAATAAATTCCAGGAATATGGAGTGGAAAATAATGGAAAGAAATACAAATATTTATATTTTAATGGCATTTGTTAACTGTCTAAGATCACACTGTAGTCTAGGACCATAAAATGGGCTCTGTGTAATTAAGTTTGCTCATAAAGTGAACAGCTTTTGTAGGATTAAATTTAGTAGTTAGGCAGAAATCACAAATATTCTAATTGAAACTACTCTGAATTAGTTTCAACTTCTCTGAGGATGGTACATGTTGAACATTTGGGGAGCATGACATTTCTTATTTGGGGACAGAATATAAATTAGGCAAAATTTTGGATACAGAAGCTCTCACTGCTCAATAAAAATCTGTTGATTTACTAACTCTGGACTGTGCAAGTCGATACTGAGGTGGAGAATTTGGTGAGGATACAGTAAAAGGATATAGTTCCTCCATTTGACATTTGCGGTCTCTCACGTGCGTGGAACTGAACTCGGTGTGGGGTGTATGTCCTTTGCACCTATGGAATTTATATTCTAAAAGGAATGTAGTGTTAGAAAACAGAAGGCAAATGAACTGGTTTATTCCACTCTGAGAAACGAAGGCCAAGAAACGATTAATAACTGCCTTTCAAGTATTCTGTCTTCACTGTGGACTGCGTAAGAGGAAACGTGTTGAAATGACAGATATCGTGACTTCTAGAAGCATGGAAGAGTTCCCTGCCAGGGAACTTGGGAGGGTATATGGAGGACACAGATGCAACCAGGGAATTACTAGATGTGTGAGTGTGACTTAGTGGAGGACACTCAGTAGAGATGATGGGAGGTGGGCCTAATGGGCCAGTTGTGATGTGTTCATCTGTGGAGCTGAATGGTTAAGACTCCAGAGCTGGAAACCTGGAGTCACTTCCCACCGGTGCCTCTCACTGGCTTTGTCATCTTGGGCAAATTACTTAACCTCTCTGTTAAGTAGTTTCCTCATATGTTAAATAGGGATAATAGTAACACCGACCTCCAAAGATCATTGTAAGAATTTATGTGTATTATGTGAGTTAAAATACGTAAAGTGCTAGGAACAATATCTGACACATTAAAAGAGTCATGTGTTAGTTATCACCCATGTTCCATTGCTGTGCAACAAATTGCCTCATCCTACTGGCTTCAAACACTCATTTATTCTGCGTCCAGATTCTGTGGATCTGGACTTGAGACGGGGATGAGGTGGTTTGTTTCTGCTCCAGTGTGCTGGGAGGAGGCTGGGGGGGGTGACTGGATGGCTTGGGATTGGGTTATCTGGAGGCTGCCTCATTCACCTGTCTGGCATCAGGGCTGGGATGCACTTGAAGGCTAGGTCTGCAGACTGGAGCTCCTTCAAGTGGCCTTTCCTCACAGCATCAGGCTAGTCAGAATTCTTGCGTGGTGGCTCAGAGCTCCAGATGTGAGTATCCCAGCAAACAAGAGAGAAACTGCCCTGCCTTTTATGGTCTGATCTTGGAAGTCACCTAGAGTCACTTCTGTCGTTCTTTATTGGGCAGTGCACTTAAAAGCTTGCCAAAATCCAAGGGAAGGGGAGCTCATCTTTCTACAGGAGTGTCAAGGAATTTGCAGACGTGTATTAAACTGCTCATCATAAGAATCATGTCGCCAATATTAAGATAAAGTATTAACCGTTGAGCACACAGTAAATCCTCAGCATTTGGACCACCTAGAGAATGTATTGTTCTGAAGATGTGAATTTTCTGTGTAGTTAAAGGTAAATGTGGCAGTTTTTCTGCAAGATTGATTCCCACCCCGACTCCGCCCCTCCACTCCCTCAGCTCTTGCCTTGTGTAACTTCTTCTTGATGGTTCAGAATCATTATTATAAACATCAATTAACATGATGTGTTGTTTGAATTGAGGGCGGGGGGAGAAGGGTATATAGATAATACAAATATTTGGGGACAGTGAGTCTCATTTTTTAGATATAAGCACCACAGTTACCTTCCAAGAGGATGCTTTCCTACTCATTGTTGAAATAGGATAGTAACTAAAATAGGTAGTAACTGAGGGTGCAAAATGATGATAGAATTAGTGTAAAAGTTCACATACATGTTCTATGTGCAAGAGGTACTCGGTGATACACTGGAAAGCCCTATGCTGATGACGTTTCCCATTTCTTAAAGATTTGGACTGTGAGAGCCCTGGACACTTGCTAGGTGGAAGTTGGTCAGCACCCACAGAACAGACCAGAGTCATCAGCACTGCAGAGCAGTTCAGTGATAGAATATGCTCTGGATCGAGTTCTGAAAAAGTCATCTTGTTTGAAAAAGTGTTCGAATTGGCAGACTTCTTTTCATTGGCTGTCTGTAGCCTTCTAATGCCCTTGACTTAACTTGCAGCCTTAAAGACCTCCATGGCCTTTTGCTTCAGCTCTTTTTCACTAAGAACTGCTCTTAGAGGATTGATCCAAAGATAGCTCAGAACCTTCACATAAATCAGCTGCTTTCTGAGTCTGATAGGGTGGCTAAATCAGTATTGTCCTGGTCTTTTAGTTTTGCTTTTCAAAAATTTCTTTTCTCTTTCTTTTTTCCTGCCCTCCCCCTTTAAAAAATCATAATCATATTTTAAGTCATAATTTAAAAATCATGATCCTTGGTTTGTCATTTTTGGTCTCCCTGGAGAAAGTGACAACCAGTCTGAGAACTAGAAGTGGGTAGGAACAGTTCAGGTCTTAGACCTGAAGAATGCCATTTGTTGAAAAGGGACATGGAGCCCTGGAGCACTGGCCGGAAGCTCAGGTGGCTGGAATCGTGACCGACAAGGACCAGATCAGAGTCAGTAGGTTCTCCCAGATGAGGGAGGGGAGCCCTTGGAAAACCACTAGGTGGGGCATGTGTCAGGGAGTCATATGAGACGTTCTATGGCGACAGCACGGGTTATGTCTACATTCACCTTTCAATTTTCTCTTTGATTTGAGTGAGTTGTTCTATCTGGGAAGACCAGTGGAAAATTAGTGCTAGTTATACATCATTGTTTGCAAAATCTGCCTTATATCATCATATAGAAAAAGGATTTAGGAATCTGTGATCTGTTGTTTGCTCATCCATTTAAGAAGTTAAGAAGAAAACAACCCTCGGGCTCTTAATTCTGGTTATCACCTAGAAATCTCCACTGAACGAAACTTAAGCCTCATCAATATAGCAGTGAAATCTGCTCACGTTGATGACCTTTGTGTTGATTCAGACCTGAGATTCAGATCTCCAGAAATGTTACATTATGTTCTGGTCATATTGATTCAGGCCTTTTTTTCAGAGAAATTATTGTAAATCAGTTTTGAAACCCTTGACTTGGAGGAATTAGTCAGTTACTTGTTGCACTGGGCATTAGAGGAAATGTTCTAGTGGGTCTTTGTAGTCAACTGATACATTATACATCTTGAAGCGAGGTCAGCCATTTTTATTCTTTGATTTTTCATTTTATTGGCCAGTTATAAGACTTACTGCTTGGGGATGAAAATAGGCTTTTAGTTGCCACCTGTGTTATGATCTGGAAGGACTAGGCTTTCAGGATCATAGGTAGTAAAGGGTCAGTTTTTTCCTCCATTGACAGTGAAAGGGATGGACTCACTGCAGGAGATGCAGAGAAGAGATTTGGAGTTCACACCTTGACCTCCATCCTGTTATACCACCGGTGGATTGAAAGAAAAGTCATGGAACACAGGTGACAAGGAGAGGAGCGTTTTTTGAATTATTTGTAATTCTCAGTACAAAGGACAAATCTGCCTCCCCCCACCACCCCACCCCGACTCCAAATAACTACCCTATTGTCCTTCTGTGTGAAGGTGGAGCCTCCGGAGCGGCTGACGGTGTTCAGGTTAGATTCTGGTTCCTGACACCTTCTCCAGGTCCACCTAGGCTCCTGTGTGCCAGGGTGGCCAGACAGGTTAGGAGTTTTGGAGAGCTTTTGGATGACACCGTGTATCCTTTTATTGTGGTTTTTGATAGTAGGACCACAACATTATGCTGATTTTCTGAGGAATTGTGTGTTGTAAGATGTCCCTTATTCCAAATTCTTGGAAAATTGAAAGTGTACTTTTAGTCTTGTTTGTCGGTCAGCTGAATAGTCTGACCTAAACCACTCTAAAAGCCTTCACCTCTGGTTTGCTCGAGCATCTTGCTGCTGTTCCTGAAAAGCTCACTGGTTGGATCCTCTCTTGAAAGTGAAGTTTACGGCGATGATTCTTTCTTTTGTTGTTTTGCTTTTATTTTATTTTTTAATTAAAAATTTTTTTATATTCTTTCCCATTATGGTTTATTACAGGATAGTGACTATAGTTCCCCGTGCTATACAGTAGGACCTTGTTGTTTGTCCATTCTATGTATAAGAGTTTGCATCTGCTAATCCCGAACTCCCACTCCAGCCTTCCCCCATCTCCCCCTTGGCAACCACAAGTCTGTTCTCTATGTCCGTGAGTCTGTTTCTGTTTCGTAAATAAGGTCATTTGTGTCATATTTTAATTCCACACATAAGTGATATCATATGGTATTTGTCTTTCTCTTTCTGATTTACTTCACTTAGTATGATAATCTCTAGGTCCATCCAACAGCCTTGATTCTTGCTCCGTTTCCCCATTCTCATCAAAAGAAGCTAAAATATATTGAGCACTTACTGTGTGCTGGAACACTGCTCATAGCCCTTGCCATTGTCTCAGTTAAGCTTTGTTAACAGTCCTATGTAGTAGGTCCTATTATCCCCATTTCTTGGTAAGGTAATGGGCACCAAGAAGTTAACTCATTTGCTCCAGCTCACATAGCTAATAAATGGTAGAGCCTGGATTCTTACATTGTTTAAGAAACAGATTTGTCAAGACAGAACAAGAAGCACGGCACATCCTTCCTTTCCATTCAGTGGGTATTTTCTCCTCTGTCGTTTTTATTCTTTAAGTCTTTCTAATACTCAAGTCTTTTGGCTTGACAGCATCATTCTCTTTTCTCTTCAGTCATCATGTCTTAACATCCTTCCGTTTGTCCAAAGATTGCCTGACTTCCTACCAGGCAAGTTATTACAGTTTCTTTTCTCCCCGCCTCCTTATAGCAATCTCACAGAGGCTTTTTGCCCATCAAATGTCATGGTTGATTTTTATTCCCTTTTATAAGAATTCCTCAAGGGCAAGAAGATGCATTCCTATACAGGTGTTTTCTAGAGGGGCTGCTCTCTCTCTTCAGATGCATTTTCTGTAATCAACAGGATCTTTCTTCTGACAGAGTTCAAGCAGCGCTTTGCATCAAAGGGCCTCTGTACGTCTTCTCTGTATGTCTCACCAGCTTTTCGGGGCTGTGGGCATCTTCCTTTGCCTGGGCAGGGAGGTAAATCATTTTCAAGTATGACTGGTTTGCAACATTTTTCATCTTAGAATTCTCCTTAAGTTTCACATTTTTTGCTGGAAAAGGCTATAGAACAAAAAACAGTGTTTCTCAAAGTGTGGCTTGTGGAACGCTGGGGGTTTCTGAGACCTAAAACTTATCTTCTTAGTAATACCAAGACATGCGCCTTTTTCACCGTATTGACGTTTGTACTGATGGTCCAAAAGCAAAAGTGGGTAAAACTGCAGGTGGGTCCACATGAATCAAGGCAGTGGCCCCCGACTGTACTAGAAGTCAGGCTGCTTCTCACCAGCACACAATATAAAAAGCCCGTTTCACTTAAGAATGTTCTTGTTGAAGCAGCACAGATGATCAATTCTGTTAAATCTCCGACCTCAAGTACATCTGTGTAGTGTCTTGTGTGACGAAGTGGGAAGTACACATAAAGTGCTGCTGCAGCAAACTTAGGAGGAGCCCTTGTGTGACAAGCACTTGAATCGTGACCTTAATAGCAGCTTTTCTCAGTTTTAGTTGAAAGAACAATCGACAAACTATGGTTATTCTGAGTTAGATATTTAATAGCTGTTTTCTCAGAAGTGAATAAAGGGTGACTGTTACGTCAAGAAAATCAATGCACAGTATTTGTTACCAATGATAAGACTCAAGCTTTCAAGTGGAAATTAGAATCTTGGAAAACTTGGATTTGCCACCATGAGCTTGACAACTTCCTAATACATAAAAGACTTTGATGGTTGCGATCTGTGTTGTCATAACAAATGTGATTTTGTCAATTTTGTTGATATTGCTTACTTGAAATATTTCCATGTATGGAAGATTTTGCATAGTTCGGTGAACCATTATTTTCCCAATGACCAATGTCTGATGTTAGGAAATCCTGCACTGGTAAAGAAAAGTCCCTTCAAAGTGAAACATGGACCAGTAGACTTTAACGTAATAGAATATAGAGGAATATCCAAGAAAAGGTTTGTTTTTAAATTTACTTAATTTTTATTGGAGTATAGTTGATTTATAATGTTGTGTTAGTTTCAGTGTATAGCAAAGTGATTCAGTTATATGTATTATATATGTGTATATATAATATATATATTCTTTTTCAGATTCTTTTCCCATATAGGTTATTACAAGGTATTGAAATAGTTCCCTGTGCTATACAGTAAGTCCTTGTTGTTTATCTATTTTATATATAGTAGTGTGTATATGCTACTCCCAATCTCCTAATTTATCCCTCCCCTCCACCTTTCCTCTTTGGTAACCATAAGTTTGTTTTCCATGTCTGTGAGTCTGTTTCTGTTTTATAAATAAGTTCATTCATATCACTTTTTTTAGATTCTACATGTAAGTGTTATCAGATGATATTTGTCTTTCTCTGTGTGACTTACTTCATTTAGTATGACTTACTTCTAGGTCCATCCATGTTGCTGCAAAGGGCATCATTTCATTCTTTTTTATGGCTGAGTAGTACTCCATTGTATATATGTACCACATTTCTTTATCCATTCATCTGTTGATGGATATTTAGGTTGCTTCCATGTCTTGGCGATTGTAAATAGTGCTGCAATGAACACTGGGGTGCATGTATCTTTTCAAATTATGGTTTTCTCCAGATATATGCCCAGTAGTGGGATTGCTGGATCATATGGTAGCTCTATTTTTAGTTTATTAGGGAACCTCCATACTGTTCTCTATATTGGCTGTACCGATTTACATTCCCATCAACAGTGTAGGAGGGCTCCCTTTTCTCCACACCCTCTCCAGGATTTACTGTTTGTAGATTTTTTGATGATGGCCATTCTGACCAGTGTGAGGTGATACCTCATTGTAGTTTTGATTTGCATTTCTCTAAAAATTAGTGATGACGAGCATCTTTTCATGTGCTTTTTGGTCATCCTTATGTCTTCTTTGTAGAAGTGTCTATTTATATCTTCTGCCCATTTTTTTGATTGGGTTTTTGTTGTTTTGATATTGAGCTGCATGAGCTGTTTGTATGTTTTGGAGATTAATCCCTTGTTGGCTGCTTCCTTTGCAAATATTTTCTCCCATTCTGTGGGGTATCTTTTAGTTTTGTTTATGGTTTGCTTTGCCGAGCAAAAGCTTTTAAGTTTAATTAGGTCCCATTTGTTTATTTTTGTGTGACCCAGAGCATGACATTCCTGCTTTTTGTTTAGGAAAAAAGGAGATAATGAAACCTAATTCTCAGAGATGTGAGAATTATCTGAGATAATGTTTGTGTATCATGTCAGTGCTCAGTAATGTTACTTTCTTTGCCTTCCTTCCCTATAATTAGATAGCTGCTTGTTTTACATGACTTGCTGGCATAGTTGGCCCTGTGATTTCTCAGTTTCAGATTTAGAAGTATTTATCATATAATATGGTAGGCAGTTTCCCAGGCTTTTTCTCATCATGCTGAATTAGATGTATTTTTTTGTATGATCACTTTTCTATTGTATCTTTATAACAATATTTCAGATGTAGCTGAAATAGTCATATTCCCTTACCAGTCATTTGGGTTAGCTACTATGAAATACAGGGCACTAAAACTATTGACTTCAAGTCTGAATTTATTAAAAAGTAACACATTTATGCAAAGGATTTTTCACTTTAAAGGAGTCAATGCAGATTGGTTGGCTGGTTGGTTTTAGGAAAAGTTGTCTCCTTTAATTGTTCATCATTGTTTGGATTCTTCAGATCTAACAGGTTTTGGCTTAAAATGTGATCGATTTATAAAGTTTCAGTTGACCACAACTTTTCAGTTCATGTGTTGTATAAGATCTTATATGGCAGAGAAGTACAAGCTTCCCAAACCTGACTCTGCATTCAAATCAGCTGGGAGGCATAGCCAAACACTTCCTTTCTGGTCCGTACTTGCGGTGATCCCGATATTACAGGTCTGACATGGGGGCTTGGAGGTGACATTTTAACATGATCCATGAGTAACTCTGACACACCACGGGTTTAGGATTCACTGTTAAAGTGGAGACGCCATCATGAAAATAATATGTGGCCAAATGGAAGGGATGGAAAGGTTGGTTTCATCAACTGCCTTGGTGTTCTGGTGATTGGCAGGTGGTGTGTTCTTATTACTCTAAGCTTTTATAAGAAATAACACAAATCTGTCTCCTATATACTGGCATTTATGCAGGCATGTATGGAGGGAAGGAAACTTTCCCAGAGCCTTTCCCCATTATCCACAAGCAAGGACATTTCATTAAAACTCCTCTAACATTAATATAAGAAATTAGGCAGGAAAAGAGGACTTAGAATTAAGTGTGTACTGCAGTCCCGCTCCTGGGTATATATCTGAAAAAAACAAAATGACTAATTCAAAAAGATACATGCACCCCAGTGTTTGTAACAGCATTATTTACAATTGCCAAGATATGGAGGCAACCTCAGTGTCCATCAACAGACGAGTGGATAAAGAAGATGTGGTAAATATATATCTACAGACACACACAATGGAATACTACTCAGCCGTAAAAAAGAATGCAATTTTGCCATTTGCAGCAACATGGATGGACTTGGAGGGTATTACGCTAAGTGAAATAAGTCAGACAATGACAAACACTGTATGATATTGCTTACATGTGGAATCTAAAAAATACAACAAACTGGTGAACATAACAAAAAAGAAACAGACTCAACAGATATAGAGAACAAACTAGTGGTTACCAGTGGGGAGGGGGAGGGGGGAGGGGATTAAGAGGTACAAACTATTAGGTATAAAATAAGGTACAAGGTTATATTGTACAACACCTGGAATATAGCCAATATTTTATAATAACTATAAATGAAGTATAACCTTTACAAATTGTGAATCACTATATTGTATACCTATAACTTATATAATATTGTCCATCAACTATACTTCAATTAAAAAAATTAAGTGTGCACGATTGGGGGATCTTTGGATGGCAGAATAGCATAGTAAAAAGAGCTTTGCTGTTGGAAGGGCTTAGGAGCTGTGCTGCTGGCTAGTTTTGTGACTCTGGACGTGACTTTACCACCGTGAGTCTGGTATCCCTGTCTGTACAATGGGAATAGGGTGATAATTAAATACAATAATTTTTATATCATCCCTGCACTTAATAGGCCCTCAGTAAATTGCTATTATTGATTATACTCTTCTTACTAAAGGGATGTTTAATTTCTTGGGGAATATTCGTTGCTTTAAATTATGTAGTTCATCCATGAGCCAATACTGACTTATGGGGTGGGCGGGAGTGATAAGAAGAAATGTACTTGCCTCTCCAGAGTCCCAGTCCCTGTGAAATGCTGCCGCCTGGCAGACCTCTCGGGGTCACTAAGCTGCAACAGCACGCTCTTAGGATCCGGAAGGCTGGAGGGTCCTAAGATCCTCGTGTCTGAACTGTTCCTCTCTCTGCAGTGGGGGTGAGAGGGAGCTTTGAGGAGCACAGCTGTGCATTCATGTTGTCACTTTAAGTCTTGGGGTTTATTTTAAGGCTCTTCATCCTGTTTGTTTTCCTTTGTTCCCAAAACATTAAGTACTTACTGTCTGCAAACAGTGATAGAAACACGTTTGAGCAATGGAGCTTACCTGCTAGTAATAATTTGTTTTCCTCACTGGGAACAAAATGTGAGGCAGGGCACCCAAAAGAATCCCTTTGTGGTCCTGAGATAAGTATAAACAAATAGGGTATGTTTAAAGATGATTTAAATTTCAGTTATTAAATTAATATAGGGCTTATTTATTAAAACTGATCCAAGTAAATAAGGTCTAGCGATCTATTATACAGCATAGTGCCTAGAGCTAACAGTACTGTATTGTATACTGAAAATTTGCTAAGAGGATAGATTAAGATCTTACCACACACACACACACACATACACATACAAATAATAGAGGGGGTGGGAGAAAACTTTGGGTCGTGATGGATATGTCTGTGACCTTGATGGTGGTGATGGTTTTACGGTGTATGCTTATCCCCAAACTCATCGAGCTGTATACATTAAATATGTACAGCTTTTTATGTGTTAATCATACCTTAATAAAGTGGTTTAAAAGAAAAAACTTACCTGAGGAAAGGAATCTCTGAAGTCCAGGTACTTTTAGTTTTAGCTAAGTTAAACACCAGATACATCAACATGAAATATGAATTGTGATAATTATGTGTACTTGAGTCAAGATATTTATGTAGCCTTTGGATGTGATAGTAAAACCCACATTTAAAAAATGATTTCCTCTTGGTAGGTGGGGTCCTTTTACCATGGACGCTCTCACTGTATACTCCCTGTGACTCTGGGTGGTGGGACTGCAATGACTCCTTTTATTTATTTATCTTTTTAACGGTGCATGAGTGGACACACTTAGAGGTCTCCCGACTGCACCAGCTCTCAGACATGTGAGGAAGCAGAAACCAAGGGCTGTATTTAGCACACAGTCCCAGGGCTCTGGGATCTGCTGTGGGTGTTGAGTGGGACCAAAGAGCCCCTTTCTCTAAATGTGAATTTGTGTTTAAGCTACAAAATCCCTGTGATGTTGTTACCTCTAACATGTACAAAGCCCCTGCAGGATTTGGATCACAGCATGCTTGTAATTAACCTGTTTTAGCACTAGATGGCTTTCTCCCTTTTTTTTTTCCCCACTAGCATTTACCAAGCCTTGGTCTCCTGAGTAGATTGAAAGAGACAACTCGCCTTTGAGTTAAGCTCTGTAGAATTAAGAATATGTTTGTAATTGGTTATTTTAAAATGTATCTTAATTCCATTAATGTGTATTTATTGAGTGCCTATTATGTGCTAGAAACTGCTAGGGACTGTGAACATATGCAGATGGGTCATTGATTCAATAAATAGGTACTGAGCACTTACTTTGATCTTATTCCTGCTGGAAACTGGAGATACAAGAGGTGAATAAGGCAAGATCCTTGCTGTTAATCAACTTATAAGTTAATGGGGAGAGAAAAAAAACTAAAAAAATGAAATACACAGGCAATGTAATATATTGCGGCATAAATATGCATGAAATGTGATGGGAATGCAGGTGAGTGGCATATACAAAATTGGGGGAGGAGGGGTAGATGACTTCCTGGAGGAAGTGGCACTAGAGGAGGGCTTCCAGAGACATTTGGATAGTCAGGGTATATATTTTAGCATTTAGAGTGTGCCGAAGTAAGAGTTTCCTTTTTCCGTATAGGGAGAAAGGCCCTCCAGATGGAGGAAACTTTGGGGGAACTGCAAGTATTTCTCTAGGTTTTGTGCAAAGGGTATTTGGGGCGATAGACATGAGTTGCTATAATTCAAGGCAGGTTGTGCTAAGTCATGTAGTACTTACCATACAGTGTTGTGTTCTTAGAATAGGGGTCAGAACAATTAAATTTTCTTGTAAGGTAAGTCTCTGTATCTATAAGAAGTTCTTTTTAAAAAATATTTTATTGAAGTATAGTTGATTTACAATGTTATGTTAGTTTCAGGTGTACAGCAAAGTGATTCAGTTATACATAAATGTATATATTATTTCTTTACATTCTCTCCCATTATAGATTATTACAAGATATTGAGTATAGTTCCCTGTGCTATACAGTAGGTCCTTGTTGTTTATCTATTTTATATATAGTAGTATATATATTTTAATCCCAAGCTCCTAATTTATCCCTCCCCCACCCCCTTTGGTAACTGTAAGTTTGTTTTCAATGTCTGTGAGTCTATTTCTGTTTTGTAAATAAGTTCATATGTATAATTTTTTTAGATTCCACATATAGACCTATGATATATGTCTATCAGAAGTCCTTGACTGTAAGCAGTGCAAAGTAACTTTGGCTAACTTAAGCAAAAGAAGAATTTATTGGAAGTATATTGGGCAGCTCACATATTAATGGGAAGGCTCAGAAAATGAGCAGGAACCTAGGTGAAGATATACCGGCAACCCAGGCAGGGCTAGGCTACTTGTGATGATGGCGGCTACCATGGATACCACTGTTGCTCCTGGACTCCTGGGGGTACTGTTACCATAGATACTTTATCAGCATCCTTTGTTTTTGTGTCATTTCCTCAAGATTCAAAGTCTTTGGTTGGAATATCAGTTGACTGGGCCTCGGTCCTCCTAACTGCTAGAACAGGGAGGGGACCTTTTGGCTTCTGTAATGGGAGGTAGACCCAGCTTCCAAGGCTCACACGGTGAGTTCAGGGTTCTCCAACACTATTAGTATTTAATTGGAGGTGATTGACTATCAGGGATATGATAGGTAGTAGTTGAAAGTTGAACCACCTAATTCTAAATTATTTTCCATTTCTGTAGTGTTATAAAAATAATGTGCTACTGCTTTTATTTATTTATTTTTATTAAAGCACAGTTGATTTACAATGTTGTGTTAGTTTCTGGTGTACAGCAAAGTGACTCAGCTATACGTACATGTATGTACATATATTTTTTCATATTCTTTTCTATTAAGGTTTATTATAGGATATTGAATATAGTTCCCTGTACTATACAGTAGGACCTCATTGTTTATCTATTTTATATATAGTAGTGTGTATCTGATAATCCCAGACTCTTAATTTATCCGTCCCCCACCCCCTTTCTATTTCTGTTCATTTGTATCATAGTTTAGATGTTGTGTGGTATTTGCCTTTCTCTTTCCGGCTTCATTTAGTATGATAATCTCTAGGTCCACCCATGTTGCTGCAAATGGCATTATTTCGTTCCTTTTTATGGCTGAGTAGTATTCCATTGTATATATGTACCACATCTTCTTTATCCATTCATCTGTTGATGGACACTTACGTTGCTTCCATGTCTTGGTTATTGTAAGTAGTGCTGCTATGAGCATTGGGGTGCTTGTATCTTTTCGAATGAGAGTTTTCTCTGGATATATGCCCAGGAGTGGGATTGGTGGATCATATGATAACTCTATAGGCTTTTAAACCTAAATACTGGATTCTGGGTCTGCAGATACAGCTTCATCCTCCTCCTTACCTATACCCAAGCACCAATGAATTCTCCATTGCTTAAAGAGACCAAACACTTTGGTGACTCAGTCCCTGTGCTTCACCTTTGCCTTTCGGGGCTCATCTTTCCTCACTAGCACCCTCTCCTCACCCTGAAGCAGATTAACATCCTCCTCCTTTTTTCCACTTCAGCTCAGGAGTCTCTTTCTCCTGTTATTTTAGCTCCGAATCACCTCTGTCAATCATCGCGTAGTAAGGAATTACTTCTGAGCCTCCAAAGCTTTGTGTCCCTTTAATAGAGCACTTACTCTGAGATGAAGTTTGGATAGTTGTGTGCCTGTGGTCTCCAGAATGGAATCAAAATATCCTAAGGCTAAGGGTGGTCTTACTCATTTCTTTGTTATTCATAGCTCACATCACAGGGCCCTGTTGAACTCAATTGTTACTTTAAAGGTTAAGCATACTTTCTGTAGTTTGGTCCACACTGATACTATCTCAGAGATATTTTTAAAGAAGCATTACAAAGTTAAACTTCACACAACTTTAAAGGTATTCATCACAAATTCCACTTTGAGAGCATCTAAATTAAATAGGTGTATTTATTTTTCTTGTTTTCTACAATGGATGGATTATTCCAGGGATTCAAACTGAAGTTCCATGCCCAGGAAGACCATATCTGTAGAGGCTGGGAATTTTAGAAATCTTCCCCGCTCCCACCTCCTCCCCACTCCCCCCCATCTTGGGTTTCAAATAATGGTTACTTGGGAGAAAGGGAGTGAGAAGGTGTATTCAGCTGTTTGCCTTCAGTTTAGTGTTGGAGATCCCCGTTTGCTTTTTTCAGTGTGTGTGCTGCGTGCAGGCGTTCATAGAGGGGGATGCCAGGACCTCTCTGCTTCCTTCAGGCCTCAGGGTCAAGAGTGTGACTTGGCTACCCTAGGGAGGGAGCTTGGCTTCACATAAGGGCTTGTGAACACCCGTATTTTTCAGGTACTGGTCGTGGAGTCTCCACGCTCCCTTTAAAAACATTGTTTCTAGGGTATCTGTCTCCCTGAGCAGAGTATTCTACTCCCCGGAGAAACCTCCAGTTCTGCCAGAATCCGAAGGCGTGGCTCGGTTGCTGACATTTAACTTTGAGGCCGCTGGCGCACTCAGTCAATTCCTTAGCTCTTTGAAAAGGAAGGTAGAAGCCACAGAATTGTTTTGTTGCTTGTGGTTAAAATCTCTGTTATAAGGTTAGAGGAGGTTATTCTAATCTCGACAGTGGAATTTTTTTTTTTTTTTTTTTTTTTTGCGGTGCGCGGGCCTCTCACTGTTGTGGCCTCTCCCGGTGCGGAGCACAGGCTCCGGACGCGCAGGCTCATGGGCCCAGCCGCTCCGCGGCATGTGGGATCTTCCCGGACCGGGGCACGAACCCTTGTCCCCCGCACCGGCAGGCGGACTCTGAACCACTGCGCCACCAGGGAAGCTCAGTGGAATTGTTTTTAAAGGCATTAGGTGGTTTTGGCTTACATGGAGCTGGCAGAAAGTCTTGCACTTGGGTGCAGTGACACCTGGGAGTTTTTTTGCAGTGAGCGAAGGCCCCAGAGCATTACTGCCAGCTGCAAAGGGGAGAGCGAGTGCTTCCTCATCTTAGAGAACTGAGAGGGCCAGGGAATCGTCGGGAACTCTCAGAGACTGGCTTTGAAGGGACCCTCTCATTAAACTTGGTAGTGACATCATCCCAGAGGATATGCCAAGTTCTCCATCCGTCAGCAAGTAGTAAGGGATCATATACCTTATACAGAAAGTAGCAAGTACCCATATGGTGCCTTGTCTTCAAGCTTCACCAGGGCACTGGCACCAGAATATATATATATATATATATATATATATATATATATATATATTTATTTATTTATTGAAGTATAGTTGATTTATGTTGTGTTTAATTTTTGCTGTATAGCAAAGTGACTCAGTTATACATATGTATATTCTTTTTCATATTCTTTTCCATTATGATTTATCATAGGATATTGAATATAGTTCCCTGTGCTATACAGTAGGACCTTGTTTATTCGTCCTATATGTAATAGTTTGCATCTGCTAATCCCAAACTCCCAGTCCTTCCCTCCCACATTGCCCCTTCCCCTTGACAACCACTAGTCTGTTCTGTATATCCGTGAGTTTGTTTTTGCTTTTTAGATATGTGCATCTACTTAATGGTTGAGGAGTATTCCATTGTATATATGTACCACATCTTCTTTATCCATCCCTCTGTCGATGGCCATTTAGGTTGTTTCCATGTCTTGGCTATTGTGGATAGTGCTGCTGTGAACATAGGGATGCATGTATCTTTTCAAATTAGAGTTTTGTCTGGGTATGTGCCCAGAAGTGGGATTGTTGGATGCACCAGCCTGTATTAAGTGACTACTGCAAACTACTAGGCAGTTGATGTTTAAGTGCTCAGTTGTGCGCTTTCGATCATAATTACCGTGGCCATTGGGGGAAGGCAGGCCACTGTAGGGGAGGTAACCTGAAGACGTAAATGTATTGGGATAAACTTTAGAGGACTTGGGGAGGGGAGTGTGCAGCTAGAGGATGGCATTCCCAGCAGGGCCTTGGAGAATGAGGGTGGCATGTTCACAGGATGCTGGGATGCTGAGGGGACCAGCAGGACTGTTGACACCTAAGGGAGGGGGCCGAGTGTGGACAGCCTTGAAAACCGAACAGAATTTGAACTTGAAGCTGTAGCCGATATGTTTATGTGCAAGGGAGTGGCATGCTGGCAGTGGAGTTTAATTAAGGACAGGTGATTCCCAGCTGTGTGAGTGCAGGACGATAGTGGGGTGACGGTTTGAATGTCCTCTGATGTTTACACCGGAAGGAGACTCCTGAGCCTCTTATGTTGGTCTGTTTATGGATTCCGGATCTGATCTTAGGGAACGAATCAGTTACAGTGGAGGTGAAACAGCTGAGCAGGTGACCAGGATTCTTGTTGTACCTCTCGCCTCCCCCAGGGAACTCACTTCATTTTTACCTTAATTCATTTTTCCTTCAACAACGAGGCCTTTGTTATCCCTACTACGGAGGGAGGGAAAAAAGTCGTGTTCAGGGTCACATTACCTAAAGGCCTCTGGACAGTTACAAAGAAAGTGAGAGAGTGAAACCATAATGGGAAGGAAGTGTTCAGTGCTTCAGAAGCCGGCCAAAAGTAGTCATGCTCCTAGAGAGAGAAGCAAAGGATTCTTGTTGAGAAATGACATGCAGTTTTTGCAAAGAGAAAGGAACTATTCTTGTTGAAATGGGTCATCATCAATATAAGGCAGAAACGTTGAACCCTCAAACTGAAATTGCAGAATTTCACCCTCTGCCGAGTACAGCACAAACAAATGTCTAGCTTTACTTCAGGCAGGAGCCCGAGGTGCTGCCCGCCCCCTGCCCAGAGGGAGACCCTGGGCAGGTTTTCTATTGCTTCTGCCAGTTTCCCCACGCAGACTAAAGCTGTGTGAGCCATGGTCCTTAGATGAAGGTTTGGGTTGAAAGTAGGTGACTGCAAGTTACTAAGTCAAGAGAAACTTACATGGAAACCCTGAGAGGCAACTCCATGTACAGATTACATAGAAGTTGAATCCTTGGTCAGCTGTGGACTCCCCTAAAACCTGCACTGTCACTTAGGCCCTGGGCCCCAGCCAGGCCTCGCAGCGCTCACCGGGTAGGGGTGGTGTCCGGGCGTCTCCTGTGGTTTCTCACAATTCTTGCTCCCGGGGCTGGAGACCTGCTAACAAGGAAAACCGAATTTCTGCTTATGACAGGTATTGATGTCCAGTTTCTGATTTCAGAGATCCTTGACCCTGTTGGTTAGATTATATACCCTATGTTTTTACATAAGAAAACAGACTCAAATCGTGCTACCGGAGTTCCTAATGAAGATCCTGCACTAGAACAGGAAGGGAAGGATTATGCGCACGTGGGACGGCGGATGGTGTCTCTCTTGCATTTTTGCTGTGTAGCCCAGGAATGTCGTGCCACCCTGTGATACACGTTATTATCATTTTACCTTGTCTTACAGGTGAGGGAAATGGAAGTGAAATGATTCCTTTCAGGTGTGGCAGTGCTGGGATAGCTCACTGGGTTGTCTCTTGGCCCAGTGGAGTGATGATTCCTGGGCCTGGCTGTCCGTAGGGTCTGTCCTGATCATCTTCTCTGCATTTCCAAGGAGAGGGGACAGAGTGGGAACGGAACTCTCGGTCAGTGTGTGGGCCACTGAGTCTTAGATGACTGTTCGTATGGAGTTGGGCGTCCTGTCCTTCAGTCTGCATAGGGGTGTGTGTGTGTGTGTGCGTGCGTGCGCGTATGAAGAGCATTAGTTCCTTCTTAATACTGAGGCCTGCCGAAGAAATGGTGAGAGGCGGCGCATTTTTGGTGCCCTCTGAGCTTAGGCCCCTCCTTGCAGCTCTGCTCTCTCTATAGCGCCCTGTGGCCTGGAGCCCTGCGGCCTACTCTCACTCGGCAGGCCGTTGGATAAGGTGTGGAAAAGCAGTTTATACCAGTGTTGTGATGATAGGAATGGCTGACTGCAGGGTTCTTAACTGGGCTCCATGTTGAAAGCATGTATCTATGCAAACACACATTCCCTACGCCCACCTTTATACACCCATACATATACACATGTATGTTCTTAGGTAGGCCACAGTTTGGCCCAAAGAGTTGTAATCTGTTGGCATATGCCATTCCTGATCCAGATCGTAAGAGAACACCACACTTTTTTTTTTAATTGAATTGAAGTATAGTTGATTTACAGTGTTGTGTAGTTTCAGGTGTACAGTAAAGTGATTCAGTTTATATATATATATATATATATTTATAAATATATATAAATATATATAAAAATATATATATATTCTTTTTCAGATTCTTTTCCATTATAAGTTATTGTAAGATATTGAATATAGGGCTTCCCTGGTGGCGCAGTGGTTGAGAGTCTGCCTGCCGATGCAGGGGACACGGGTTCGTGCCCCGGTCCGGGAAGATCCCACATGCCGCGGAGCGGCTGGGCCCGTGAGCCATGGCCGCTGAGCCTGCGCGTCCGGAGCCTGTGCTCCGCAACGGGAGAGGTCACAACAGTGAGAGGCCCGCGCACCGCAAAAAAAAAAAAAAAAAAAAGATATTGAATATAGTTCCCTGTGCTACACAGTAAGTCCTTGTTGTTTATCTATTTTATATATAGTAATGTGTATCTCACACTTTCTTTACTCAAGTGTCTGGGTCCTCAACTCCTCCCTGGCTCTGATTTGGTGGGAGAGAGGCGGAGGGTGCAGAGGTGTGTTTGTGTTTTTTGTTTCTTTGCCTGTGTGCACTGTTCTCCATCTAGCTTAGGGCTTCTCGGCAGTGGTTGCACGTCGGAATCATATGAAGAGCCTTATAAAATACACATGCCTGGGCCCTGTCCCAGTGATTCTGATTGACTAGGTCTGGGTGAGACTGGGGTACTGGCATTGGCAGCGTTCCCCGGGTGATCCTAATAGGTGGCCAAGGTTGCTCTGTGCCTCTCTCCAACTTTCCACCAATATTTTCCACCTGCCTGAAGTAGAAGCCAGGCCAGGATTTGCCTTTGGATCCAGGCCATCGATGATTCCTAATTTTAGCCTTGACTTTTAGATTTATAGATGTAGAAGATGAGGCCCAGAAAGGGCTGAGTTTCTTTCCAGGGTAGTCCTTTGTCGGTCGGCCAAAAAGAGAACGCTGACAGATACTGTCACAGGCATTGGAACTGTCATTTTAGGCTGATCTTTACATAGTATGTCATTCACACTCGGTTTTTATTCATCCTTAAGATCTAAGTCACAACTACATTATTTATTTTAACATTGTAAGATAAATATTCTGGTTGTCAAAATCTTTTTTCTCTTTTTCTCTCTAGTCTGAACGTGCTTACGATACATGTGAGCACACGTGCAAATATTATTTCGTGGGTTGAGGTAGAGAAACTCAGGAAGAAGTTGAGTAAATTTCCATCTTACAGCCTCTTAGAATAATTAGTTGCTTACTACTAGCTTGGGCCTTACGGGAAATGGGTAGATAACAATCCTAGCAAGAAATTGCAAATGACCTGTTTGAAGTGATGGCTGTAAAACATGATTTTTCTTCTAATGGAATTACCTCTGGGGCAAGGATTTTTTTTTTAATGTATTTTTATTACATCACAGGAGAACAACTCATGTTATCCTGCTAAGTGACAGCAGCATGACACTGTGTGATTCCAAATTTGTATGTACAAATCTTAATGTATAAAATTAAACAGAAACGTACCATAAGACTAACAGCAGTCCTCTATATGATTGTATTATTGGTAATACATAATCATAAAAATGCATTTTCTTTCCTTGTGAAAATCAGATACTGAAGCAGGATCAGCTTAAGCTCCTTGGCCTCTGTGCAGGTTTTCTTGACCTTTAGGCGGGTTAGGCCCTTTGTCCTGAGCTCCCACTGTATCTAGAACAAGCCTTTGTTACAGCCAACGCTACCCTGCCTCGTAACTGCCAGCCAACATGTCTGCTTCCTAATGAATTCTGAGACTCCTGACGGCAGAGTTCTTGTCTTGTTTATCACTCTAGCATGGCGCCTGGCACTTAGAACATGCCAGGCACATGTTGACTAAATGTTGAAACAATTTCTGTTGGAACTATAGACCAAAGTAATCAGATTTAATTCTGAGGCTTGGTATTGCCCACTCCTTTTCGGGTTCCACAGTCAGTAACACAAGCATCTCAGATAATATTTTTCCTAAAAGCTTTGTCTACAACTCGGGTGAATTGCCACCGGGAAATGGGTGCTGCTTGGGTGTCTGGGTGGGAAAATTCCTTTGAGGGATATGGAGGCATCAGACAACTCTACCTATTCGCATCCATCATTTGATCATGCATCTGCCTCCCTTACTGGGATTCCTTGCTCACCATGCAACTTCCAAGTTGTAATTTGGCTTCCTGTGGAAATGTCAAAACAGTAAATGTGCTGGCTGGCCTGGAGGGCATAAGAGACTGTTCCCTCTGGCAGTTGTGTTTCTCATGGTAAATTAATGAATTGGCAAAATTTGGATTCTGATGACCCAATGAGGGGCCGCCACCCTGTGAAGTCTCTTGGCATGCTTTGTACCATCTATCTTATCTCCACCAACAGTGGAGAATCAGAGGGGAGGGTTCATTGTCCAGAATGCTAGGGAAAGGATATCCAGGATGGAAGAGAAGCTGTCGAGGTAAACTTTGGACAGCTGTGGACAAACCTTCAGGTTTGGGTACAAGAAAGTTTTGATATGGATTAATTCTACACGTGACGAGGAGAAGACCAGGGCAAACTATACAATGATCCATTATAGTCACACGTTAACGGAAAAGGCACTAAGATGTCCTTAGCCGTTAACTCTCTAAATTGTTTTTCCTTGTATTTGTAACTAATCTAATTGATATTCATGTTTAGCTACCATATATATATGTCTATATATATGTCTATATATATATAGTTTTTAATAGAAAAGGCCTTTTATTTTTTTTGGACTTTTGAATTTTGTTTTATTTATTTTTTTATACAGCAGTTTCTTATTACTTATCTATTTTATACATATCAGTGTATACATGTCAATCCCAATCTCCCAATTCATCACACCACCAGCCCCACCCGCTGCTGCTTTCCCCCCTTGGTGTCCATACGTTTGTTCTCTACATCTGTGTCTCTATTTCTGCCCAGCAAACCGGTTCATCTGTACCATTTTTCTAGATTCCGCATCTATGCATTAGTATACGATATTTGTTTTTCTCTTTCTGACTTAATTCACTCTGTATGACAGTCTCTAGATCCATCCATGTCTCTACAAATGACCCAATTTTGTTCCTTTTTATGGCTGAGTAATATTCCATTGTATATATGTACCACATCTTCTTTATCCATTCGTCTGTCGATGGGCATTTAGGTTGCTTCCATGACCTGGCTATTGTAAATAGTGCTGCAGTGAACACTGGTGTGCATGTGTGGTTTTGAATTATGGTATTCTCTGGGTATATGCCCAGTAGTGGGATTTCTGGGTCATATGGTAATTCTATTTTTAGTTTTTTAAGGAACCTCCATACTGTTCTCCATAGTGGCTGAATTACATTCCCACCAGCAGTGCAAGAGGGTTCCATTTTCTCCACGCCCTCTCCAGCATTTGTTGTTTGTAGATTTTTCTGATGATGCCCATTCTAACTGGTGTGAGGTGATACCTCATTGTAGTTTTGATTTGCATTTCTCTAATAAGATGTGCTTCTTAGCCATCTGTATATCTTCTTTGGTGAAATGTCTGATTAAGTCTTCTGCCCATTTTTGGATTGGGTTGTTTGTTTTTTTAATATTGAGCTTCATGAGCTGTTTATATATTTTGCAGATTAATCCTTTGTCGGTTAATTCATTTGCAAATATTTTCTCCAATTCTGAGGGTTGCTTTTTGTCTTGTCTGTAGTTTCCTTTGCTTTGCAAAAGCTTTGAAGTTTCATTAGGTCCCATTTGTTTATTTGTGTTTTTGTTTCCATTACTCTCGGAGGTGGATCAAAAAAGATTTTGCTGTGATTTACATCAAAGAGTGTTCTTCCTGTTTTCCTCTAAGAGGTTTATAGTGTCTGGCCTTACATTTAGGTCTCTAATCCATTTTGAGCTTATTTTTGTGTATGGTGTTAAGGAGTGTTCTACTTTCATTCTTTTACATGTAGCTGTCCAGTTTTCCCAGCACCACTTATTGAAGAGACTGTCTTTTCTCCATTGTATATCCTTGCTTCCTCTGTCATAGATTAGTTGACCGTAGGTGCATGGGTTTATCTCTGGGCTTTCTATCTTGTTCCTTTGATCTATATTTCTGTTTTTGTGCCAGTACCATATTGCCTTGATTACTGTAGCTTTGTAGTGTACTCTGAAGTCAGCGAGTCTGATTCCTCCAGCTCTGTTTTCTCCCCTCAAGACTGCTTTAGCTATTCGGGGTCTTTTGTGTCTCCATACAAATTTTAAGATTTTTTGTTCTAGTTATGTAAAAAATGCCACTGGTAATTTGATAGGGATTGCTTTGAATCTGTAGATTGCTTTGGGTAGTAGAGTCATTTTCACAATATTGATTCTTCCAATCCAAGAACATGGTATACCTCTCCATCTGTTTGTGTCATCTTTGATTTCTTTCATCAGTGTCTTCTAGTTTTCTGCATACAGGTCTTTTACCTCCTTAGGTAGGTTTATTACTAGGTATTTTATTCTTTTTGTTGCAATGGTGAATGGGATTGTTTCCTTAATTTCTCTTTCTGATCTTTCATTGTTAGTGTATAGGAATGCCAGAGATTTCTGTGCATTAATTTTGTATCCTGCAACTTGACCAAATTCATTGATTAGCTCTAGTAGTTTTCTGGTGGCATCTTTAGTATTCTCTCTATATAGTATCATGTCATCTGCAAACAGTGACAGTTTTCCTTCTTCTTTTCCAATTTGTATTCCCTTCATTTCTTTTTCTTCTCTGATTGCCATGGCTAGGACTTCCAAAGCTACGTTGAACAATAGTGGCGAGAGTGGACATCCTTGTCTTATTCCTGATCTTAGAAGAAATGCTTCAGTTTTTCACCATTGAGAGTGATGTTTAATGTGGGTTTGTCGTATATGACCTTTATTATGTTGAGGTAGGTTCCCTCTATGCCCACTTTCTGTAGAGTTTTTATCATAAATGGGTGCTTAATTTTGTCAAAAGCTGTTTCTGCATCTATTGAGATGATCATATGGTTTTTACTCTTCAATTTGTTAATATGGTGTATCACATTGATTGATTTGCGTATATTAAGGAATCCTTGGGGGCAAGGATTTTAATTAAAAAAAAATAATAGCCTGACTCTTTCCCCAGAGTAAACTAAGTTACTTTTGCCAGAAAGAGCCTTCAACTTGGTGCCCATGCAAAGAAACGAGTGCAGAGAGGAAAGACAGCCCAGACCCATCCTGCTGAGTATTCCCATGATGTTGTGGATGCCAGATCAGTGTTGCTGTCATGGTATCTCATGTTCAGTGACTGTAGAATTGAACACAGTGTCACGTTTAATTGAAACAGGAAGCACACTCCTCTTTGAGTGTGAAGCAGATACAGAGGAGCTGAAAAAGGTCAGTGCCAGGCAGAGGACCAGAACCCATGACCCGGGCTCACACTGCCACCCGAGGCTCCAGAACCCTCAGAGTGGGGCTGAGCGCTCTGTCCTGGGTTGGGACAGGCCCTTGCTAACACGTGGTCTGGCAAAATGACCACCCCTCTCTGCATCTTTCATACATTCCAAGAGACAGCTGCCCTTCCCCTTTTAGTTTTCCTTTTCTGGCCTCCCTGCCTCCCTCCTTTCTGTCCCCCACCTTGACCTTTCCAAACTTGGTGACTTGTCCAGTTCCTCAGGGGACTTGATTTCTGCCAGTGTTTCTGCTGCTGCCCTTGGAAGTAGGTTGTGAGAAAGGGTCCCTGCCTTCACTCAGCGTGTCTTGAAAATTGTTATTGTGACCTCACGGGTCATTTTGGTGGGTGGCTAGACTTGTGATGATTCTGAATAGTAACTTTGGAATTTTATGAATCGAAAAGACAGAGCTGCCACTGCCAGTGGAAATGTGTGTGGGAGAACAGCTAGTGTGACTCACACGGCGAAGAGGGAGAGGAGGACTTCATTGGCACTAATATGCACTTTGCTTTCTGCCCCCAGGTCCCCCTCCTGCCTGTTACAGCCCCAGTAGTCCCATCCAGATTCTGGAAGACCCCAACTACTTTTTCCCAGACTTTCAGCTCTATTCTGGGAGGCATGAAGCATCTTTGACGGTGGAGGCAAACAGTAGCATCAGGGAAAAAGTTGGTAAGTTCTTTTATTGGCACTTGTGTTGGAAAAGCAGAACAATCTTATGTTTCTCATTTTTCGCTCTTTTGCATAATTTTTTCTCTATCCTTCTTTTAAATATCAGCATATTGAATTATTGGTTGTCTCTGTATTGGTAGGTGCCTTATTTTTAATGTTTGGTAAACATTAACAAGGTTTTAATAGACTGTTTTACTATAATATGTGACCCTCTCAACAGAGTTCCTAAGTATGTAGGAACTTCAGAATTATACCACTTATGCCTTCATTTTCTTCTAATTCCTAAATATTCTTTTGTATTCTTTCCCAGAATCTTTCATTCCTTTTTTTCTTCTCTGCTTTCATTTTTACCTCTTTTTGCAAATGATTCAGAAATTCAGAGAAATTCAAAACTATAGTCGGGAAGGAACTGCTTCCTTTGTAAAAACTTTCTGCCTATTTTTGAGGGTTTATGAGATTGGTTAAACCATGAAAAGGAATCTTCAAAACCACTTTAAAGAAGATCTCAGGGTTCTTGCCAAATGTGCTTATGAAAAGGAAATTCAGTAGTTTTCATGCTTAATGAGACACCATTCCTTTTATTATTCATCCAAAAATATCTTTTTCCTTTGGATATATATTTTTATTTGAATTTTTATTCATTTTATTTTAAATGTTGATTTTTATTTGAATTTGCTCGTTTCATTAAGCCCTGAAGGTAAGGACTGTCCACTTCACTCTCCTAACCCCAGCACCTATCAGAATGCCTGACTATAACAGGTTGGCAGTTGGTATTTGTAGAGTGAGTGATGGCTCAACTCAACCCACACTGTTAATCGCTCTCCTAGGGTTGTTTATCACTTATTACAGTTATTTGGCAATTCATCTTGTGTGGACTTTCAATGATCTGTTTTTGTTGTTTAAAAATTTTTGTTGTTGAACTTCTGGTTTAAATCTCAGTTACTGTACACCTTCTCTGAAGGTGAGGAATAAGTTTGAATTTACTCCACATGCCGTCCTGTGAGGCAGGTATGAAGCCTGACCATTATACAGAGCAGAAAGGTTCAGAGAAGCCAAGTAATTTGCCTGAGGTCACAGAGGTGTGATTTTGGGGTTGATCAGAGTTGAGCTTCAGGAACCAGTCTGTAAAGTTCTTTACTTGGCAATTATTATTATTTTTTAACCACTTTTTAAAATTGAAGTATGGTTAGTTTACAATGCTATGTTAGTTTCAGGTGTACAGCAAAGTGATTCAGTTATATGTATATCTATCTATCTGTCTATATATCTATTCTTTTTCAGATTCTTTTTCATAATAGGTTATTACAAGATACTGAATATACTTCCCTGTGCTATACAGTAGGTCCTTGTTGTTTATCACTTTCATGTATAGTAGTGTGTATATGTTAATCCCAAACTTCTAATATATCCCTGCCCCCCACAATTCTTTCCTGAATGCCTTCTGTATATTGGGGTAGTATTCTAGGCACTGGGTATACGGCGTGTGAACGTAACAGATAAAACTCTCTGTTCTCTGGTGCTTGAATTCTAGTAGACAAATACAGATAAATACAGTGTTGATCAAAAGGAGAAGAGGCCAGAGGCAAGAGATATTAGGCTGCTCAGGACATTTAGACAACTCGTTAGGGGACTGGAACCCGGGGAGTAGCTGAGGGCATGGAAGCTGGGGCTGCAGTCTTTGCTGTTACAGAGACACTCAAAATGTCATCTACGGTCTCCTTTTCTCATATTTTAATACTGAAAAGTGTAAGAGGGATGTAATCCTTGACAGAATCCCTTGCCCAAAGAAGACAATAAACCCAATGACTTATGTCTAGGTATATACACATGTATATGTGTATTTCTATATCTTAGAAGCATATCACACCACCTTCATTTTTTCTCATTTCACTTATCACACCACCTTCATTTTTCCTCATTTCGCTGTGGACTGAAAAGTGCTTGGCACTTGATTAAATGTAGGGAGCAAAGGAGACAAAAGGATCAAAATTGAATCTGAAATTTCTATCTGGTTGTCTCTGATGAGGATGCCATTCATAGAAAAAAAAAAAAGGCAACCTTGGGGAAGAAAGACGGTTTGGGGGAAAATGATGTGTCCTGTGCATATGTAAAAACAAAGAACCGTCACTGCATGGAATTGTAAGAGTGAAGGCTGCTGTCTCTAAGGCTCTTATCTCTAAGGGGCTAGCTCAGCTCCCTCTATTGACAGGGGAGGATGTTGAGCTCTAAGAGAGCAAGTGATTTGCTCAAAGTCTTGCCAGTGCCATCTATTGTGATGATTGCTCTAAGGGAGGTATAATAATGGAGCCCGGACATTGGAGAAGGAGGGCTCAAGCCTGCTGGGCTACAGCAGGAAGGGTTCTACTTAGAAGGTAGCTTTGGAGCCATCACTCAAAGCATGTCTAGGAATTTCCCAAGAAGGGTGTGGTGAGATGCATCTTTCTAGGCAGGGGGATGGATGGGAGCAAAGTCCTGGAGGCCTGAGAGAGCTAGCGTGTCTGGGAACTTCTTAGGGTATTGCTGGAACTTGAACTCCAAGGGGTTGCCGGTGAGGGGGCCAGTGATGGCATGAAATGTTGCTGGATGGACAAAGCAATGCCTGCTACACCCTGTGATGGACTGTCAGTTTCATCCTATAATTAATTGGCGAGGAATTTTGTGCAGAGGAGTGATATGATTAAGTTTTCCGGTTTGAACAATCTTAGGGCAGTGGGGAAGACAAGTTGGAGTCTGAGGGGGTGGGTTTGGAAGTGGAAAAGAGCCTAGTGTCAGAGAAATAGATGAGGGGGCTCTTGGAATGGTTTGGGTATGAGTCTCCACGGGCTTGTCCTGCGGAATGAACACAGATTTCGTTGTGGAATGAGTCGGATCCTGGATCTGTCTCTTCCTACCTCTGTGACCTTGGTGATTTACCTCCTCTAAACCTCTCTCCTTATCTGTAAGATGGGGGAATTAATACCTGCCTCATGCGATTCTATGTGGACTAAACTAAATAAAGGAGGGAATTTAGTACAATACCTGGCACATCACATGCTCCTTAAAAATGTTTTTTGTGGTTGTACTGTGGTTATTGATAATGAACTTGGAGACTGGCAGGGGAATAAAGGGGAGAGTTGGGAGAGATGTTTCATTTCGGAGGTAGAATTGACAGGCAGGCGCTGACCAGATGTTGGGGATAAGGGAGAGGAAGGAATTTTGGAAAACTCTCAGGTTTCTGGCTTGGCAAAGAGTAGACGAGGCAGGGATCTAGGGGTTGTTTGGATGGGCTGAGGAAGACACGTTGAGTTTGGAGGACCCGTGGGCCATCGGCTGGTGGTTGTAAATGGGTGGGCCGTGGGTCAGTAGGTTCAGACGAGCGGTGGATGAGATGAGAATCTGTCAAAGTGAGGGTGGGTGAGTGCTCAGGGCAGAGCTGTGGGAAAGAATTTAAGGGGCAGGTGGAGAAAAGGGAGCCAGAGATGGAGTGTACGGAGAAACGGCAGGATCCTGAACCATGAGAGGGGGTGGCCTGGATGCTGAGTGAGGAGAGCATTTCAAGAAGTGGATGATCAACATGCTAAATGCTTCAGAAAGGTTAGGCTGGAAAGTTCTCCCTGGGAATGATTACTAATCAGAGCGGTAGGGAGGGCAGTGGACGGCACGTTCGGAAAGTGGAGATGGCAAGTATCGATTGCTTTCTGAGGATGATTAGAAGGGGAGGAGAGCTGCAGGGTGGCACTTAGAGGTTTATGTAGAGCCATGAAAAGATGGTTTCTTTTTGTTTGGTTCTGAGTTTTGCTTGTTTTTTTTTTTCTTTTTTTTTTTTTTAAGTTGGGAAAGACTTGACCTGTTTATATGATGAAGAGAAGGGGTCGGTGGAGAGCTTAAAGGAAAGGGAGGGCTTGAAGGCCCGAGCAAGGTCTAGGAGAAAACGGTAGGCAAGGGAAGGGAGAGTAGTAGAGACACTTTGATTTGGAGAGATGCTTCCATGAGAAACTGTAGGGTAAATGGGAGTGACGGTGTACTGGAAATCTTTAAATGCCTCTGTCGTTAGAAAGTTCGTTATTCACCATGTACGTCCAGACCTATATCTGCGTGGAACGGCCTGACATCTTTTTCCCGTGTTTACCTTCTAGTTGAGGATCCTCTTTGTAACTTACACCCGCCGAACTTCCTGAGGATCTCAGAGGTGGAAATGAGAGGTTCCGAGGATGCGGCAGCTGGAACAGTGTTACAGCGGCTGATCCAGGAGCAACTGCGCTATGGTACCCCGACTGAGAACATGAACTTGCTGGCCATTCAGCACCAGGCCACAGGGAGTGCAGGACCAGCCCACCCCACAAACAACTTTTCTTCCACGGAAAACCTCACTCAAGAAGACCCACAAATGGTCTACCAGTCGGCACGCCAGGAACCGCAGGGTCAGGAACACCAGGTGGACAACACGGTGATGGAGAAACAGGTGCGGTCCACGCAGCCTCAGCAGAACAACGAGGAACTGCCCACGTATGAGGAGGCCAAAGCGCAGTCCCAGTTCTTCCGGGGGCAGCAGCCGCCGCCGCCGCAGCAGCAGCAGCAGGGGGCCGTGGGTCACGGCTACTACATGGCCGGGGGCGCCAGTCAGAAGGCGCGGACTGAGGGCAGGCCCACGGTGAACCGCGCCAACAGTGGACAGGCGCACAAGGACGAGGCGCTGAAGGAGCTCAAGCAGGGCCACGTCCGCTCTCTCAGTGAGAGGATCATGCAGCTGTCGTTGGAGAGGAACGGTGCAAAGCAACACCTCCCTGGCCCAGGGACCGGAAAGGGGTTCAAGGCGGGCGGGGGGCCCTCCCCAGCCCAGCCTGCAGCTAAAGTGCTGGACCCCCGAGGTCCTCCACCCGAGTACCCCTTCAAGACCAAGCAAATGATGTCCCCGGTGGGCAAGACCCAGGAGCATGGACTTTTCTACAGTGACCAGCACCCGGGAATGCTCCACGAGATGGTCAAGCCTTACCCTGCTCCCCAGCCTGCGAGGACAGAAGTGGCCGTCCTGAGGTACCAGCCACCCCCAGAGTATGGGGTAACGAGGTGATTATCGAGCCTAGAAGTTTTTTTTTTTAATTAAAAAGAATTCTTTTTTATTGAAGTATAGTTGATGTATATTATATGTTATAGGTGTACAGTATAGTGATTCACAGGTTTTAAAGGTTATACTTCATTTATAGTTATTATAAAATATTGGCTGTATTCCCCATGTTGTACAATATATCCTTGAAGCTTATTTTATACCTAATAGTGTGTACCTCTTAATCCCCTGCCCCTACATTGTCCCTCCCCCCTCCCCTCTCCTCACTGGTAACCACTAGTTTGTTCTTTATACCTGTGAGTCTGCTTCCTTTTTGTTATATTCACCAGTTTGTTGTATTTTTTAGATTCCACATGTAAGTGATAACAGACAGTATTTGTCTTTCTCTGTCTGACTTACTTCACTTATTATGATAATCTCTAGGTCCATCCGTGTTGCTGCAAATGGCATTATTTCATTCTTTTTTTTAAAAAATAATTTATTTATTTATTTACTTATATTTATTTTTGACTGTATTGGGTCTTCATTGCTGCACGTGGGCTTTCTCTAGTTGCGACAAGCGGGAGCTACTCTTTGTTGTGGTGCACGGGCTTCTCATTGCGGTGGCTTCTCTCTTGTTGTGGAGCACGGGCTCTAGGTGGGTGGGCTTCAGTAGTTGTGGCACGAGGGCTCAGTAGTTGTGGCTCACGGGCTCTAGAGCACAGGCTCAGTAGTTGTGGCATACGGGCTTAGTTGCTCCATGGCATGTGGGATCTTCCCGGACCAGGGCTCGAACCCGTGTCCCCTGAATTGTCAGGTGGATTCCCAACCACTGTGCCACCAGGGCAGCGCCTATTTCATTCTTCTTTTATGGCTGAGTAATATTCCATTGTATATATATGCCACATCCTTATCCATTGATCAGCTGATGGATACTTGTGTTGCTTCCATATCTTGGCAATTGTAAATAACGCTGCTGTGAACATTGGGGTGCGTGTATCTTTTCAAATTAGTGTTTTTGTTTTTTTCGGATATATACCCAGGAGTGGAATTGCTGGTTCATATGGTAGTTCTATTTTTAGTTTTCTGAGAAACCTCCATACTGTTTTCCATAGTAAGCCTAGTGCTGTTTTTAGCACTCATTATTTTTAAGGCGTGTTAGCTTTTTGTCGTTGTTTGTTTTCTTGTGCATAATATTTAATAAGCAGCATTTTGCCCAAAATATGCAGAGTGAAACAGAAAAGAGGGCAATTGGGTATTTTCTCCAAATGTGACGGAAGGCAGCGGGGGATTTATGAGTTTAGGGGAGGAGCCTCCATTGCTGGCCATCCTTGGGAGCTCAGCCCAGTGGCCTGGCAGAGCAGCAATTTTCCTGGCTGGCTTTGTGGAGCGTGTCCAGACTCCTGGAACATATTATTACCATGGGGTTTTATAGAGTCTTTCTTCATTGTAGATTTTAAAGGAAAATGTAGTCTGAATTCTAGAACAGAGGAGTTAAAGGGACCATAGAAATCATATAGCCCCACCCCCATATTCAACAGATGAGAAACTAAATTCCCACGGTACTCGACTCTGAGGCAGCTGGAGCAAGGCTTAAGTATGCTTCCTGACTGTCAAAACCTTATTCCTCCATTGCCTTAATTCCTCCTACATCTGTTGATGGATTCAACAACACTTACCAAGTGTGTATTCTGTGCAACCCTGTACCTGGTCCAGAGATAAAGATATGGTTCCTACCGTCAAGGTCCTTCCAGCATCGTCTTGGGGGAAACCAGCATCTTAACAGATCCTCGTGGTGCAGTGTGCTGTTTTAGGATAGAAATATGCAGAGAGCATTAGGGCACCAGAGAGGGTAGTGTGACTCACAGCTGTAGGGCTTAGGGAGAGCTTCACAGAGGAGGTGACATTTGAGTTGGGTCTTGAAGAATAAATAAGAGCTGTGGGGTAGAGGTGAAGTAGCGGTAGGTACTATGCAGGGGAGATGCCGTTTCTTCAGACAAAAAGCTTTGGAGGTTTTGCCGGGCGTGAGCTGCAATAATGCAGAGCACTGGTGGGGTAAGAAGTAGCAGAAGGTGTGTTTGGACAGGGAAGTTGAGACCGGTTGGTGAAGGTCTTTGACTGTCATACTAAAGAGTTCAGAATTTATCCGTAAACAATTAGGAGAACCAGTGTTTTTCAGTAGATACTGTGTTGATGTTTACTAGGCTGACTTCAATGGCAGCGAGGGATGAATTAGAGGAAGGGGATACTGGAGGCCAGGAGGGCCTCAGGGACTGGGTCCATTGTCCAGATAAGACTTGGTGAGGGTGACCTCGGTTTGAGGACATAGGTATAGGGGAGCCTTATATGCTAAGAGAAATAGAATTGATATCATTTAATGATTGATTAGCTGTGGACGTTGAGGAATAATAGGGCAGCTGGAAATAAGGCAATTGGAAAACAAGCTCTCAGGAGAGAAACTGGGTCTGGAGATAGACATTTGGGAATCGCCAGCATTTAGATGTTTCTGAGCTTGCTCTGCTCAGGGAGAGCATGGAGCATGGGAAGAGAAGACAAGTGGCCACTGCCTATCCTGGATATGTCTTCATTCTCACCAAAGGCTTTATTCATCTGTTTCTAAATCAAATGAGCTGAGATTTCCCCGTGCCACCCCCATGGCAGTGTGCAGGGCATACTTTGGCCGTACATCTTGCAAAAAGGGAGTGACTGGGCCTTGGCAGAGAGAGAGAGAGCTGGCTGATGGGCCTGCCACTTACTTCCCAGCTGCTGACACATTTCCCTGCCTTCGGTGGGGGATGGCAGCTGTGAAGCACTATACCAACCTTTAGGCCCCCGACAGGCAGCAGAACTCAGTGGGCACAGTCTGACCCCACTGGGGAATCAAGATGGGGCCCGGGAGGGCTCTTATTCTTACCCTTTTATGGTTCCTTAAGCCAGGGAGAAATTTAAACTTAAAAACTATCAGGTTTGAAGAAGAAAAATAAATCTTCAGATCTCTGGTTTTTAGAACATTGATTTGTCAGAGCTAAATAATCCATGATGTTTATCCCAGAATCATATCAGAGTCCAGTTTGTGATAGTTCGCATTTGTTTAAGTCAGCCTCTAGAGCCTGATAGAAAGTGAAAATATCCCCAGACCAAGTCTCCTTCCTTCTGCCCGGCTTTATTCTTTGTTAAATGGCAACGCATAAAGTGGGTCATTTTGCTTTTTGTCATTTGGCAGTAGATGTGCTGTGAGTGGGAGACATAGCAAGGGGAGGAGGGAAGCCCTTCCTGGAGGGCTACCCGGTTATTGGTGGGCGGTGTCATTTGTCTCAAAGTTATGACATCAAAAAGAAGAAGAAATGTATGAAGGATTTGACCTGATTGCCAGGCTTGACAGCTGGGTCCACATGACACATCAAAATGTCCCAGAAGACGTAACAGACAGGCCATGGAGGCTGGGCCGCAGAGCTACAAGGCGCCTTTGTGAGCCTGGCCATGCCTAGCCAGCATGACTCCAGCAGTGCAACCTTTGGCCGACAGGGTAAACAAAGTTGCGTCCACACCAGCCCTGCTTCAGACACCTTCAGTGTGGCCTGAGCTCCAAGGGTTGGATCTGAAGTTCAGCAGTGTGTGATGTTCAAGTTATCTTTGACCCACGAGAAGAGCAGGGCTCCTTTTAATTTCACTGACACATTCCCTTATGCTTAATGGGTTATCAGTTTGTCATTAATAGTGATGGTTTGGGAAGCTGCAGGCTGTTGGGTCAATACATCACAGACTCTTCTGAGTCAGAGAGACTCAGTAATCTCAGACTCTTCTGAGTCTGACTGAGATTACTGGGTCCACGTCCGGGCCGCGTGCTGCAAAAACGGCCTCAGTATGTTGTGAATGTTCAGTGTTCTGATCCAACCCATCAGCCTGTCGAGACTTCAGTTCTTTTTGCCTAGAGGTGGAAAGGTCCAAAGAGCATAGAGCTTAAGATAAGATGAGGAAGAACTTGGAGTTCTTTTGCCTTCATTACTGAGTCACCATAGCTTACAAATTCTCTCACCTACTCTGATCTGCGAATGATGGGAGATGTGGTGGCTTATGGGCTCCTTTTGTGGGAAACCCCATGGAGAGACCACCAGTCAAGGTGTACTTGACTTGCACACCTTGGCCTTTTTCATGAGCATGCTAGTGAGGCTGGGGAGATGGAGGGACTAGGGCGACCTGGCCCCACTGTGGTGGCTGGTGGGGACCTCCAGGGACCATGAGTGGCCATGGATAGAGACTCTGGTTTTGTTCCTGCCCTTTCTTCCGTTTCCTTCAACCTGAAAGTGGAAATGGATATAAATAAGGACAAGGTGAGACTTGGACAGGTTGTTCTCTGGAGAATTAGGCTTTAAAAAAAATAAAGAAAAGGAAGAATTTTGATATTAACGCTGACACATTTTGTAGAAACAGAGCACTTCTAAGAGTTGTGACTTGGCTTACGCAGTCTGTACCGTTAATGGAAGTGAATGCACGAATGAATACCAGTGGATGATCTGACTTTCATCAAAGCAGTTTGGAGCACAGTTGTCAAATGTATGTTTGTTTTCCAAAGAAATCTGTCCATATTTCTGAAAGTGGAAACTAAAGATGCTAAAAGATTATTTAAAGTATCCTACTTTCTTAATACAACCACTGTTAACATTTTTCCTGTACAAATTAATTTTTTCACATGTTGTAGTCATAGATTATATTCCGTTTAGTATCTTAGCTCTTTTTAGATAGTATTGTATTACAAGTTTTTTTCTACAATATTTGTTTTCATAGCCATCCTTTCTGTTGCTGCATAATATTTCATAAATTATATCATTTACATCTTTTTCTCTATAAATAGTATAGAGACCATCATCCTGCACATCGAATTTTCCATATTTTGGTTTACTTCTTTAGGCATCATTATTTAGAAAGGAAATTATTGGGTAAATTTTAGTTAAATATTTAATGACTTCTGATACCAGATAACTTTATGAAAATATTATAGTGCCTGCTTCACTGCCCTATGACCAACACTAGTCATTATAATTACAAAGCCTTTGCTAATGTAATAGGCAAATTGTGTTAATTTTTAATTTTCATTTGCAATTATTAGCTTGGTTAATTTGGCGGGGGCCGTGTATTTGACTAGTTAGATTGATTTGATTTTGAAAATTGGCCCTTGGTATTTTTGTGTTCATATGATCTGTATATTTTCATGGCTTCAGAATAAACTAAAACCTGTTTTCTCTAATACTTGCTCTGCTTTTCCAGTTTCTGGAACTCCATCTCCACCCTTCTCAGGTAACAATGGAACAGAGGCAGTGGTAGCATAGGCCTCAGGCACGGTGTGGGTCCTCCTCCTACATCTTCAAAACAGTTCTCGGGGATGGATACCCTGAATATCCCCATTTTATGATATGGGGATTTATGATATGATAAAAACTTAGGCTGAGAGAGAGAGGTTAAAGTAACTTGGTCACGGGCACCAGATTGGAAGTGCGGGAGCTGGGGTGCAGCCCTGGACCTCTCTGCCACACGGTGCCTCTCCCATGAGTGTAAACACTCGACCACGGCCAAGGATTTCCGGTTTTATTTGGTGTCACTTAGCCGGTGAATTTCTGATCAGATTTATATGTCACACCTGATGTCCAGCCTGTGTTCCGCCCCCCTGGGACCAGGATCCCCTTTCTCCCCAGATACCTCGGAAGACTTAGGAGCACACTGAACCTTGCTGACAGCTGTAGGTTGTGAGCTTCGGCTGTCTTTGGTTTGCTTTCATTTGGAGGTCGGGGACTGTGAAGCAGTATACCAGCAGTATATGGAGTTATTTGCTTTAGCCTGTGTTTAGCAGAAGGTTTCAGTTATGGAAGATGCTACGTACTCTTTTAGTGATTTTTAATGTTTCAGGCAGTATGAGAAAAAGACTAAAAATGACTTCTGTCAATGAAAGGCACTCTCTTTCTGCCTGTCCATTACCTTTTCTGCCCTTTATCTTAGCTGAGTCTTGCCTTTCAGCATACGGGGTTTGATTTACTAGCTTCCCAGAGGCAGAGGGAAGAGTGGTAACTGTTTATTGATAGTTTATTCATCTATGAATGTATTCATTTTATTCTTGGTGTGTAGATAGATACTATAAAAGCAAGGAGTGGTGGCGTTTGACCCAGCCCTTCTGTCCTGGGCTGATACAAGCATCTTCTTACAAGATGATGTCAGAGCCAGCGGTGCCGTGGATCCCCTTCCACAGAGCACATTTGCTCCTTCTCTTTGCAAGCCGGCATCACCACCACCATCCTTCCCATCAGTGCAAGGGGCTCGCGGTTTCCTGCACTAATGGAGGGACCCTATAGTGTGACTGGTCTCCCAAATCGCTCATGTTTTCCTTTAAAAAATGCCCTGTACATTTTCCCCCAGATAAACCTCCTGGTGTGGTTTTATTTAGCATAGAGTCAAAGTTCCTGATGCTCTCTGGGAACATGTCAAAAGACAGTGCAGGGAGGAGGGAGGGAGCAAAGAGGACACAGCCCTGGGGCACATGTGGCGAATTAGAGAGAGAGAAAGCCTCTCCCCAAGAACACACATCGATCCAACAGTGCAGCCAGAATGCAGTGTACAACGTGAACAAGCATAAAGATACAGGCTAAAGAGCAGGTCTTACCTCTGGGTGGGCGTGAGGTCTGGAATGTGCTGTAGTACAGGAAAGAGTGTTTGATGGTCCGGTCTTACTCTGAGTTGGAAACGGCTGGAGGAGGAAGGAGGATTTTTGGAGTAAGTGTGTTTGCAAAGTGCTGATTTGCAGTTTAGACACCTATGAAAATGAATTGCTATGTGGCATCAAAATGTGAGCTAGACCCAAGGCTATTGGATTAACAACTATGCGTTGCTCTTAACAAAAGTGAGACCAGGGAGTGTTATTTAAATTCCACCAGCTAGGGCTTCCCTGGTGGCGCAGTGGTTGAGAGTCCGCCTGCCGATGCAGGGGACGCGGTTTCGTGCCCTGGTCCGGGAAGATCCCACATGCCGCGGAGCGGCTGGGCCCGTGAGCCATGGCCGCTGAGCCTGCGCGTCCGGAGCCTGTGCTCCGCAACGGGAGAGGCCACAACGGTGAGAGGCCCACGTATCGCAAAAAATAATAGTAATAATAATAAATTTAAAAAAATAAATTCCACCAGCTAAACATGTGTTTTGAATACCAGCATTAAAACTCAGGAGTTTGTACAATTTTTAAGCTGAATTATGGCTGGATGAGCCAAATAAAATGCACTGTTTATTGTGAGAAGCAACTCTGCAGTGTGGGAATTTCAAAAGGCTAGGGTCAAGTTCAGGTTACTTTCTCAGGAAATCTAACACAATTCCCGCAGCAATGCATTAAATGAGTGGCTTCTCCAAACAAGGGGATTATCCATATGCATCCTGCATAGCAATCATTTTGATATTAGTTCACCCAAGACACCAGTCTCAATTTGAACATTTATGAGTCTCGTGTCTGCACTGCCAAAGGGATCCAGGTGGGAAGGCTGTGGGTTTGGGAAAAGAAGATTTGAGAGGTTTTGAGTCCTGGCTCTCCCACTTTGTAGCAAATTGAATAAGTTCTCAGAGACTCAGTTTCCTTATGTGCAACTTGTTACAGCTGATTTTTCCTAAAACTAACTGATTTTCTTCCTTACATAAATGAAACATGTTCATTGTAGAAAATCTAGAAATATAGATAACTCCCACTTCCTCCACTCCCTAAAAAAAAAAGGAAGGAAAATAGAAATTACCTGCAGTCCCATTATCCAGCTGTAACCATTGTTAAGTACTCCATTCACTGTTGCTTTGAGGGTTAGAAAATTATAAGAAAATACTCTAAGTTGGAAATCCCTAGGTAAATAAGAGGTATTTTTATTGAGTGAGAAGTCTTAAAATTTGAACCTCTTCACAGCCAAGAAGCCCTTTGTTATTTTCATCTCATTTTAAAATTATTTTATTTTATTTTGTTTACTTTCTCTGATTATTAGAATAACTGCTGATTTTTTGGCTTATCTTTATTTTCTAATTTTTCTCATTTTTGGCTTATCTTTATTTTCTAATTTTTCTCTATTTTCTAATTTTTCTATAACATATATTACTTAGTGAAAGTTTTTTGAATAGCCATCCGTGTTCATTGTAGAAATTATATAAAGAACAGAAAAATATGAAGAGTGAAAAAACATCCCTAATTTCATCACCTAGAGATAGTCATTCTGACCTTTTGTCATAGTTCCTTCTAGTCATCTTTCTGTATATTATTTTTTACTCAGGTGAAATGCTAATATGTATCATATCTTGAGAATTTTAAAGAATCTTTGCTTAGAGGCTCAGTAAACATTCATTGAACTGAATTGTTAATGTTGATAAATGGAAAACAGTTGTTTTGATTTTACTTCTCTACTAATAAGTTTGCTTTAGGAAATGTATTTAGCTGTTTGCATTTTCTCTTCTGAATTACTTGATCATATCCTTCATCTGTTTATCCATTGATGTTTCTTTTCCTGTTGTGTTTTGGACAATTTTTGTCAGTCACACAAGCCATATTTATTAAATGTTAGCATGATGGCCTAACTGTAGATAAATATATAGTTTAATACATTGAATATAGCCTGCTGATCACCGTTGATGCTTGGGGATCTGGGGACAGTAGAGTGGGGACTGCTAGTCTGTTTGCATGAATTGTTTTGTTGCTTACTCATTTCTGGAATTATCTCCAAAATGAGGCCTTTTGGTGTTCATGCAATGTGGACTAGAGCAGTGCTCAACAATAGAAATATAATGTGAGGAGGGAAAGAAGGGGTGGGATAAATTGGGAGATTGGGATTGACACATACACACTACTATATATAAGATAGATAACCAATAAGGACCTACTGTGTAGCACAGGGAACTCTTCTCAATACTCTGTAATGACCTATATGGGAAAAGAATCTAAAAGAATCAGTGTATAACTGATTCACTTTGCTGTACAGCAGAAACATAAAACACTGTAAATCAAGTACACACCAATAAAAATTTAAAAAAATAAAATGGCTAAATTAAAAAAAATAAAGACATTGACATCCTTAAAAGAAAAGAAGTGTAATCTGGGTCACATATCTAATTAAAATTTTTCCTGCAGCCACATTTTTAAAAAGTTAAAAGAAACAGGTGAAATTAATTAAAAAACATGTTTTAGTTAACCCATTTTTAAAAATTGAAGTATAGTTGATTTACAATGTTGTGTTAGTTTCTGCTGTACAGCAAAGTGATTCAGCTATACATACATATATACATTCTTTAAAAATATTTTTTTCTATTATGGTTTATCACAGGATATTGAATATAGTTCCCTGTGCTATACAGTAGGACCTTGTTGTTTACCTATTTTATATATAGTAGTTTGTATCTGCTAATTCCAAATTCCTAATTTATCCCTCCCTGCCTTCCCCTTTGGTAACCGTAAGTTTGTTTTCTATGTCTGTGAGTCTGTTTCTGTTTTTTGTCAATAAGTTCATTTGTATCATTTTTTAAGATTCCAGATATAAGTGATGTCATATGATATTTGTCTTTGTCTGACTTACTTCACTTAGTATGATAATCTCTAGGTCCATCCATATTGCTGCAAATGGCATTATTTCTTTCTTTTTTATGGCTGAGTAATATTCCATTGTGCTTATATACCACATCTTCTTTATCCATTCATCTGTCAACGGACACTTAGGTTGCTTCCATATTTTGGCTATTGTAAATAGTGCTGCTATGAACATTGGGGTGCATGTGTCTTTTCCAAATATATGCCCAGGAGTAGAATTGCTGGATCATATGGTAACTCTAGTTGTAGTTTTTTAAGGAACCTCCATACAGTTAGTTAATCCATTTAAAAACATATTTTTAGATACATGTTTTAGTTAACCCATTATATGCAAAATATTATGATTTCAACAGGTAATCAACATAAAAATCTATTAATGAGATGTTTTACATTTTTTGTACTGTCGTCAAACTTTGATGTGCCTTTTACACTTCCTGCACATCTCAGTTCAGATGAGTCACGTTTCAGGTGTTCAGTAACCACGTGTGCTTTGTGGCTACTATTTTGGACAGCACAGGTCTAGAAGAAAGTGAGAATCTGTGTTCAAGAGAGAGTATCCCGACGTGTACAGGCATCACCTTTATACTCTTGTTCTGCATTGCACTGCAAGCAAATAGTTCAGAAATGGAAGATTCTATGGTGCTAGCATTTGCTTTTATTCCTTGTTGAAGCTTTAGTGTTAGGGACTGGGATTCTCAACACATAGTGTTTGAAGAGGAAGCGACACCCAAGGGTGCATTTGTCCCTTGCCTTTCTCCTAACACCCGTTAGCAGTGTGTGATAATAGCAGAGGCTAGCAGTTATTAAGTATCAATAGTTTCCTAATGATAGACACTATGTGCAGTGCTTTACATGCATTATCTCATTTAATTCTCACAACAACTCTGGAGGTAGATACTGTTATCTTCACCATTTAAAGGTGACGAAGAAGTTAAAAACTTGCCCATGGTTACTTGGCTGGAAGGAAGCAGAAGCAAGGAAAAGAGACCCCATATTAAGGAACAGTGCTCTCCTGTACCAACATGGGGCAAAAGCCCTGGTGTGGTGGGAGTATGCGGGTTCCAACCCCCAGTTCATAGCCCATTGTTTTGCTTTATAAAGACTGAGATCTCTGGTTTGTGATCCTCTGAGCCTTAGTTTGCATACTTTAAAAACAGAATAATAATATATGGTGTGAGAGCAGGGAATGCCCAAGCTTGTGAGAATGAAATGACAGTGGATGTAAAGTGCTATTCATGGCACATTTCGTACAGGTATAATGTAAACACATACATTTAAACAAGCTTATTTATGAAGCCTTACTGTATGCAGAGAGAAGCAGATGGATGTTGATTAGCTGTCTCCAATGACCTCGTTTCCCCAGTCCAAATAACATTGTCACTCCAGTTTTGAGCTGCATTTTGTGACCACTCAATACATGAGAACGGCAGTGACTTGGAGCTATGTTATTATATTGGCAGTGTCATGATTGGAGATTCTACCTATGTGATCCAGAACAAATCTAAATACCAGAGGTCTCTTCCTTAATAAAGCAATGTTGAAGGTTGAGTCAGTCTTTGAAAGTGCATCGAGCATATATGGTCTCCTAACTTGCTCTTGGGTTCAGGGGCCAAATCAATTGACAAAAATGTACTGGGTACCGACTTAATATAAGTCATGCTTTTCTACCCTCAAAAAAACATGCATGCTAATAATTAGGGAGAATAATACACACATGCATAAAAAATTAAATAATATTGTATTTAAAAATTCAAGAGAAGGTAGGTTGTCAGGTGTGTGATTCAGGCAAGGTTGTAAGTTTGGAAGTAAGAAGCGGGTGCAGATTCTGGGGTCAGGCTATGCCTGGTGTGGTCCAAGTCACTGACGATGGAAGACCAGCCTGCACGACTTCCCAGTATGACCCCCTATTTTGTCTCTTAGATGTGGCTCTTTAAATGCTCCTTGATTCTTGTTTCTAATACATCACTGTGGGCTTGGGGCAAAGAGGCTTTTTCAGCCCTGCTCAGACGTATTTAAATAACTGGTCAGTCCAGTGGCATGTGGGAAGAGGTCACTTTCTGTGGTGTCCCAAGGCTCATTTGGTTCCTTGAGAAAGGAGCAGAACCTGTTGGTGGTCCTGCCTTGGTTTGTGTGAGGATTAAGCAAGGTGATGAAATGTGCTAACTGGCAGATGGCATAGACCCTCAATAAATGTGAGTTGAATGCTCTCTGTAGAAGGGACATTAACCTATGAAACATAATAATGTTGAAGGTAAGTAACAGTCCAAGAGGACAACTCAGGGGCAGGTTTCTAGCCTTCATGCTTCTCCCGAGGTGGCTCAAGCCTACAAAAAGCTGTGATGCTGTTGTTAGGATATGAGTCATGGATGTGGTGGTGGCTCAGACTGAGCCACAGGACCGCGGGAGCAGAGGCCAAGGGGTGGCTGCCTTCCCTCCCTGCTTTCACATGGTCTGTTCAGGGAAAGAGTGAACTACAAGGACTCAGAAACTGAAAAGCCTGGGCTTTGATCTCCTTTATGTTTCTATTATCTCTGTTCCATTTTGCAGGTTACTTACCATCCTGTGCCTTTTGTTCTCATCTAAATACGGAGACTTGACAATGATGCCTGTTTTATAAGGCAATCGTAAAGGTCAAAATGAGATGACGCATGTAGTGGTGCGTACCACAGTGACTGGTACGTAAAAAGTGCCCAGTAAATGTCAGCCATAACAGAAAAAGATGATCGGACTGCTCATGAAAGCCACACTCAGGGCTAGGCTCTGGGATATAGATGATGATAATTACAATAATGGTGATAATAGCTAACATTCGTCCACTGCTTAATTTGTGCCTGGCTTTATACATATTAACTCCGTAAGTCCTTTAACAATAAGCCAGGTGGTGGATGGTTCCGGGAGACACGTGATGTCAAGTAACCTAGCTCTCTGCCTTCACTTTCTAACAGGAGGAACAGGCTCACAAATTGAAGATTGTGGCATAGAATTCTAGTCACAAGTAGTTTCTCAGTAAATGTTGGTTCCCTTCTCCTCTTTTTCCCTTTTCTTTGTGTCCCTTACGAGGAAGGGTTTATCCTGCTGGAGGCTGATCCTGCTGGTGGCGTTATCTTTGGAAGCTGGGGGTAGCTTGTTTCATAGCACTGGTATGATCGTGACATTTTCCGGCCCTCCCCCACCATTCTTTCCTCTTCATTACCCTCAGCCAGATTTGCCTTGTACAGACCTTTGAGCCTACCAGCCCCAGCTGGCTGAGTAGCGAAGCCACGGAACAGAGGTTTGCTCTCCTGGCTGCACGTCGTCCATTGTAATATGGTGCTTCTTGAATGTGTCACCGAGTTATTTTGTGAGGCCGGTGTTCTCTATTTAATAGAAGACTTCCCATTTTGAAAAACCCATTCTTTCTGTCTCCAAGCTTGGCAGACACCCTTTTCCTGCATTGCCACTCAGGTAACTCGTCACTGTCGCGGATGGCTTAGGCTGGCATTATGAAAAGCCTCCCTTTTTGTTATATAAAGGAAAAGGATGACCGAGAAGATAAGCCCATCACTGACTGTGAGTTCCAAATCCCAGAGCCCAATAAATGTTAAAAGGTAGAAGCCCCACCTGAAGCTGCCTGGGTCAAAGGCAAGCCCAGATGCCTCGCCTGTGCCCACTTCAGCTCCAAGGAGACGCGCCATGCTTGTCATTCGCGTTGGATGAAGTGAGAAGGGAGAACCGAGGAGGTAGGGATGGGTGTCTGCCTTTGAATTGAGGCAGTGTAATTCGTGGCATTTTGTCTCTTGCCAAGGTAACCTCTATCCATGAAAATTGCACCGTAGTATTTAGCCAGCCTGTGGTAATGCATGTACTCACTAAGGATCTATGGTTTTCTGGGTCTACGACTGATAGGAGGTCCTGTGATCTGGGGTGAAAGTTGGGCGTTGTGAAGAGCAACCAGGGGCATCTCACTCTCGCTATGGAGTTGGACTTTGTACACACAGACCTCCTCATACACACAGGGCGACACATATTCACATACACTTCAGTGTGGAAGGGGCACAAATTCATCAGAATGCAGAAATGTTTTATTTCATAACGGCCAGATAGTTAAGTATTCAATGATAGGTGTGGAGAGGGAGGGAGGAGGGAGGGTTTACACTTCCCCATCGACAGCACTCCTTTCTGAAATCTGAGACACTTAAGGAAGAAAGAACCACATTGGGCTCCATGGTTCTCTACCTTGACTTGGGGAACTTAGATCCCAGCTATTTTAACATGGAATGGATGGGGCGCCTAGATCGAAGGCATAAGGAAATCTAGTTGGGAACTATCTCCTAAGCCCCGGTGGAGCGCTCTGACATTGGTTACCAGAGCAGAGCTTGTGGTTAGTCACTCTGGTGGGATCTGCTGGGTTCCTTTTGAGCTCGTCTTTAGGAGTAACTGCGTCTCCATGTAGGGAGGGCTAAGGTGACCGTTGTCAACTGTTCTGCTAGAGTTTGACATTTAGCTGCCAGGAGTCAGCATTCAGAGGATGCTTAAAATGCCCTAAGAGATACTTACAAAATGAGAGCTATGGAGGCTGACAGGGTCCAAAAACATTCCAGCAAATATACTCAAAAGGAAATATAAGGCCAGATGAGCTCCCGAGAAAAAGCGTAGTAGCTCTGAGAGTGTTGGCCACGGATGGCCACAAGTAATGGGAAGTGGCACAGCAAACTGTTACGGAGTAGAAGGATCTCAACCCCTTGATATAAAGTGGATGATTTGGGACTTGCTGATAATTCTTAGCACCCCAGTTCCCAGACTGAGACCTAAAGGTTGAAGGGGACAGCAAAAAAAGCATTTTTCCCAAGTCTGCAGAAGAGCGACAGCCGTGGTTGGAAAACTAGAGGCCAAGACTCTCTTTGCTGTTTATACCTATAGAAGTTGTTGTTAGGAGCCCTTAGCTTAGGCTGAAAGAAAATACAATGATTCTTATGAAACAGGTTAACAGAATCGTGAGGAGGGGATCGGTAGGGAGGGGCAACAGAAGGTGGAAATTCTAGTAAAGGAGCTAGTACCCAGAATTTGAACCATCAAGGGACACCTCTGTGTGTTCTTTTTATTTTTTTTTTTTTTTTTTGCGGTACGCGGGCCTCTCCCTGCCGTGGCCTCTCCTGTTGCGGAGCACAGGCTCCGGACGCACAGGCACAGCGGCCATGGCTCACGGGTTCAGCCGCTCCGCGGCGCGTGGGATCTTCCCGGACCGGGGTACGAACCCGTGTCCCCTGCATCGGCAGGCGGACTCCCAACCACTGCACCACCAGGGAAGCCCTGTGTGTTCTTTTTAACCTGGTTAAAATCAGACTTTTGATCCTCAGACCTCCTTATCTCAGCAAATCAGAACACACAAAGTTTGTTCCTTCCCTAAGACTTCCCCATTTCATTAAATGGTACCCCTGTCCATTTGTGTGGACCCCAGAATCTAGGAGTAATTTAAAATTTTTTCTCACTTTCCCTCTCCCCATACGTAATATAAATAAAACATACCCCAGATCCATGTACTATTTCTTTTCTGCTGCTACCCTCTGAGGCTTCGTTAGGTCTCACCTTGACCACACCCAGGCCTCCTCACTGGGCACCTTTGGTCCATCCTTGCCAACGTACATCCCATCTACATGCCACTCAGAGTGGAAGCAGCTCCCCCACCAGCCCCCCTTCGCACTCTAAGGGAAGGGCTGGCCTTGGCTCACAAGGACCCTCGCCCATCCCGCTGGCCTTAGCCTGTGCTGCTTTTGCTGGCTGTGCTCTGTATCGACTTGCTTTCTTCCAGCTGATCTTCTCCTCTAAGTCCTGCCTTAAGCCCCACTCGCAGGCGATTCCTCTACCTGGAACACTTTTCCCACTTCTCTACCCCCTGCCCCCAACCACTCTTTCCTCCTGTCTGTCAACAGACTTCGACTCAAGCATCCACCGCTGACCTTTCGGTATGACCTAGCCACTCAGTCATTCCCTGTCCCTGTCCCCCTGATTCTTTGGAGAGGGCTCATTACTTTTCAGTACCTGGCTTTGTGTGTTTATCATGTGATGGTGTGCCGGTCTCTCTCCCCGAGAACGTAAGCTTCATGAGAACAGGGACCTTGTCTGTCTGTTCCACTCTTTCCTCAGTGACCAGAGCAGTGCTGATTCCGATGGGGAGAGCACAATAAATATCTGTGGGATGGAGGGTTGAAGCTGCTTCAGTCAACCTAGCTTGGACCGTGCGTCAGTGATGACCCCTGGCAGTAGAAACCAGCCATAGTGCCCGTGTGGTTGGGCTTCCCTCCTCTCCCCACCACGGCCCTGGGGTCTGACTGCTGGTCTTCTGTTCCCTTGCAGCCGCCCCTGCCAGCTTCCTTTCCCGTCAACGGTGCAGCAGCACAGCCCGATGTCCTCCCAGAACTCCTCCGTCAGCGGGCCGTTGCACTCGGTGTCCCTGCCACCTCCACCTCCGATGACCCTGGCAGCCTCGCAGCCCACGCCAGCTGCCTCCCCCAGTCAGCAGCTTGGTCCGGATGCATTTGCGATCGTGGAGCGAGCCCAGCAGATGGTGGAGATCCTAACGGAGGAGAACCGGGTGCTGCACCAGGAACTTCAGGGTTACTACGACAACACCGACAAGCTCCACAAGGTACCGGACTTCCCTAGGGGAGGGGAGGGAGAAAGTTCTCTGGAAGGGGAACACAATTCCTTACCTGCCCATGGGGGGTTGACTCCCTGACTCACTGGCCAAAGTTTAACTAGACCCCTTTTTATGCCAGGCACCGAGCAAGGCTTTAGGGAGACAAAAATAAATATGCCACAGTGCCTGCCTTGGAGGAGCTTATAGTCCAAAAGGGGTAGAGTTGCCTAAGTTAAACCTGCAGTAGGATGTCAAGAGGCTGCAGGAGGGGCAGCAGAGGTGCCCCTGGACCTGAGACTCAGAGGCTGAGTAGCATTTCCCCAGATGGACAGTGTGGAAAAGGGGACACCGAGAGTAACACAAAGTAGTGAGTTGAGAGAGACAGGTTTTTCCTTTCAATCTGGGATCTCAGACAGGAACCTTGTGATTGCCATGTTGGTTTCATTAGCTGGTTTCTGCAAAAAGCAGCGATGTCTCAGCGCTGAGGGCAGAGTACAGGTTACTGCGTGCTCTCCTTATGCTATGACTTAACAGGTGGGGAGATGCTGCGTAATTCCAACCTGTGTCATTGTCATGGGAATATTAGGATGTACAGCAGCCTTCATTCTTAGGGCTTTACACTGAAAGCCAAAGTCAGCAGGAAGACATCCAGCGAGAGTGAAATCACAGGCAGTGATTTCATGATGACCCACATGCCAGCACCTGAAATGCTGCAGGTAGAAAGGAAGAGGTGAGGGGCAAAAGTCATAGGATCTTTTTTTTTTTAAGCAATTTTTTTTGTTTTTTGTTTTTTTTAAATTTTATTTATTATTTATTTTTAACATCTTCATTGGGGTATAATTGCTTTACAATGTGTTAGTTTCTGCTATATAACAAAGTGAATCAGCTATACGTATACATATATCCCCTCCCTCTTGCGTTTCCCTCCCACCCTCCCTATCCCACCCAGTCATAGGATCTTTTCGGGCAGCAGAGCCCCAGGGCACTCGAGTTTCCTTTCTGGAAGCAAGGTGGCATGTGTGGTAGAAGGCTTCTCATAAGTCTGGGTGCGTGCTCTGTCCTGGGCAGTCGCTTTTGTAAAGAGAAGGAGTGAGAATGTAAACTCACCTGGCTACAGAAGCATTGCCACTTGGTTCTGTGTAACAGGACGTGCTCCTGGCTGGCCCATGGTGTTCACTGTGCAGTGTTGATCTCTCAGTTAAGCCTGGCCTTTCTGCTGGTCCGGGAGTCAGAACAGTCAGCCCCTGTGATTCCCTGAGGGCTGGCAGCAGTCGGCTGGGAGCAGTGGGTGGAATGATGCAAACATTCACAGACAGGACCTGCCCCAGCTCATTTGTGCAGAGCTTCCACCGAGAGGGTCTGGAACTCCCTGGAGTCAAGACCAGGCTTGGCCCGGAGAACTCTGGCTGCCTTTATTGGAGGGGAACAAATGAGAGCCGGGAACCAGCGGGCTGCCTAAGAATGGCGGCCTCACTCCCAGCCTCGGTCATACCCTTAGAAGTTGGGAAACACGTGCTGCCTCCTGGCCTTGGCTGGAAGTCACTGCTTAGGCCCAGGCTTGCCTCTGATGCTTCCTGGGGCAGCTTCTTTCCTGGTACAGTCTGAAAATTGGGAAGGGCCAACTCAGCATTTTCTGGGAAATCAGTAATGTTTTTCTTCTCCCTGATGAAGCCCTATGGCAGACGCTTTCAGGAGCCGAGCAGACTCACCTGAGGGCAGAGTGTGGTTCTCTGTCTTTTCCATGGACAGTTTTGAACAGTTGCAGGGAGGATGCATAAATTGTGAGGTCTTGTTATTCTTTGTTGACTTTTTATTAAGATACACTTTTTTATTGGCCTGTAACATACATCTTTTTTTTTTTGGCCGCGCGTCATGTGGGATCTTATTTCCCCGACCAGGGTTCGAACCTGCGCCCCCAGCATTGGATGCATGGCATCTTAACCGCTGGACCGCCACGGAAGTCCCCTATACATCTATTTCTTGATGTTGATGCCCATTTCTATTTTGAAAACCAAAATCAGCCTCCCAGTGATTCATTTTCCCTGCACAGGGGATGAATCTTAAACTTTGTGACCAAAAGCATTTTGATGACTTAAGGAGAAAAATCAAAAGCTGTGTCCCTTCTGGATTCCCAGACTCCTTCAGTCCCTTGAATGTTATGAATGGTTCTATAAATATTATATTTCATTAACCTGTCATATGTCGAACTGGAATTGCCAATTTGAAATCTCAGGTTTTGATGGCTACTTGCCATCTTTATCACTAAGTTCCGCAGCTCTTCTCAGCAGCTAGGGCCAAGAGAAAGAGAGCTGCATGAAATCGTGACTCGACAGTTGAAGGCTTGTGTTCCCGAGGTCATCCTAGCCACCCCAGCTTGGGTGGAACCACAGTGCTGCACCGTAGGATGTGGCTGCCCTGTGCTGGCAGGAACGTCCAACCTAGAGTCCTTCCTCACAGCTTCGGGAGCACTTGCAGAGATTCATCACCAGGCCAGACCCAAAAATAGATGAATTTTTAATTGCGGTGCTTAGCCTGTGTGCACTGAGCCAGGAGCACAACAGGAAACGACGACTAAACTCAGAGGCTGCCAGAGTACCGCCTGGAAATGAAGACCCGTTTCCAGAGAGGCACAAGGCGGTGATTATCCCTGTTAGTGTTGGAATGGTGGCTGGGGACCCCCAGAAATAGCAGTGGTTTTTCATTATTTCCTTTTGGGCACTCATTTTGCTTCTTTTTCCTCCCAGTTTCCCTGAAACATAGTTCATGGATGGAATTTCCAGCTGGACCAGACTATGAGCTGGTTGGCCTCAGAAGCCATCAGGGTGGAGATGGACGTTTGAAGGGACAAGGCGCCATGTTTACCGTTCCCCCAGGCTTGCTTTAGCAAAGACCCTCTTCTTTTGTCAGCGAAACAGAGGTGGCTGTGATTGGGCAGTCTGAGGCTTGGATGGCAGGCCTGTCTTCGATTCTGTAGGTCCCTGAGCTGTGCCTGCGAAGGTATCAGGGAACAATCCAGTTTCTAGAGCTGGGAAGGGCTGAGATTTTCTCTGGACACTTTTCTGTGCGTTTGCTTCGTGGCAGCAATGCCGGTGAAAGCTGTGTGAGGCTTTCCCCTCTGCTCGTAGTTCTGTTTCTGGGCCAGGGAGTGCTTCTCCATGTGATTTCGGGGGATCTTGCAAGCCTGGCCTAAGAGCTTCCTGATGTCTAGGCTGGAAGGGAGGCTGGGAGCTGTGGAGGCAAACCCAGTATCCTCTTCACACGGTCATCCTCAGACTCTGAACTGGCCCAGATGTCTGTATATCAAAGGCAGCCTTTCCACCTCCCTTCACCTCTAACACACATCAAGGGGAACTTAAGATGTTGTGGAGCTGCCGATGTGAAGAAGAGGGTGTGGTTCTCCTTCTGAAGGAGAGTGCAGTCAGAAACTGTAGAGCTTTAGACTAAAAATTATTAAAATGATTCTAGTCCAGTTTCCCACCCCTTAGAAACCCTTGCTTCATGTCTCCGAAAAGAAGTTGTTCATTTTTTACTTGAATGTTGCTAGAAAAGAGAAGCTCACTACTGGGTAGACTTTTGGGAAAGGTAGTTAGGAAATTCTTCCGTATGTTGAATCATTAAGTTGCCGCGTTTAGTCGTAGTTCTGTCCTCTCCGGTCACACTGAAGGAGACTCATCTGTCTCCACCACGACAGGTATCGCTTCTTACAGGAAATACGTTGTCCAGAAGTATGACCCTTGCCCTTTCTCTCTTGGTAGCTACAAGCACATAACCCTATCCCAGTTCCCGTCTGCCTGAGTAGCTGAGACGGTAAACTATGCTGTCTTGGGGACGCTGCAGTTTCCCTTTATAGCGTGCGGACGGAAGTTCTTTTCATGAAAGGAAAGAATCCGCAGCCAGGTGTAGTTTGATCAATGTCCAAGTCTGTCTTTAGGAGTTATAAATATAAAGATTGAGTAAACAGTCAGTACTTTTGTCATAAGAAGGCACAGGTCTGGGGCTGTAGGGACTGTTTCTGCCCTCAAGTAACTGACAGTCAAATGAGAGACAGAAAATGCATGAGAATTCCAGTCAGGTGAATACAACAGATGAAAGTACGTGAAATCAGATGGAGGGAAGTTCCTATGGGTGGCCTAGTTGCGGAAGGCATCCTAGTTGCCCTGGGCTTGCAGCACGAGCACTGTCTCAGGGTCGACACCTCAGGGTTTTTGGTGCCCTCAGCTCCCTTGGGGACTAGGTGATGCCTTCGGTCTAGATGGGGATGGTCCTACTGTCCAAAAACCAAGGCCACCTTTTACAGATGGAATTAGCGTAGAAATGGTGGTATGTTTTGGAGCCATCTCTTTTGAAAACAACATTAAAAGGAAGGAGCATAATTTGCGGTAGGACTGTGAACAGGATTCAGGACATGCTGTTCTTTCTGCTGCCACATGACCAATCATTCATGTTATCTTTGCAAGAGATAGAAAGGCTTTGTAGAAATGACGGGACTGTGGAACAACCAACTCTGCTATGAGGAGGCCTTTGGGAACATCTCCTGGTGCCGAAGGGAGCCTTGGCGTTGGGCCCCTCCCTGGTTGGAGGCCACTGAGCAGAAGGCCTGATGCCCTCCAGCCTCTTTACCCACCTCTTCTCAGATGTGTCTTTTTTTTTTTTTTTTGCGGTACACGGGCCTCTCACTGTTGTGGCCTCTCCTGTTGCGGAGCACAGGCTCCGGACGCGCAGGCTCAGCAGCCATGGCTCACGGGCCCAGCCGCTCCGTGGCATGTGGGATCTTCCCGGACCGGAGCACGAACCCGTGTCCCCTGCATTGGCAGGCGGACTCTCAACCACTGCGCCACCAGGGAAGCCCTCAGATGTGTCTTGGCTTCGTCTGTAACCTCTGGGGCATTGACCACATCCGGTCTCCTTCTTTAAGTTTCTGGGTTCCTGGCTGCAATGGCACCCCTGGCATCAGTCTCTCTCTCCTGGGTTCTCCTGCCTCGCCTTCTCCTGCAGTGTCAGCGCTCCCACCCTTGGCCCTCTGATCTTCTGTTGATCTCCCTAAGTGGTCTCACTCTGTGACTTCGTCTGTCATCTACGCACAGTGAAACAACTGCCCACCTGACTTTCAGACCCGTCTCTTTCCTGCTAACTGTTCTGCAGGCTCTTCAGACACGGTATCTCCAAAACCAGACTTTTGGTTTAGGTAAACCTGTTTCTCTTATCATTTATCTTGGTTAAGTCTTGTTACTCTGTCTTCTAAGCTATGAATGTCTGTGATTTCTTTCTCCCTTACCGTCCAGACCAGTCACGGAGACCTGTTGATTCTACTCTTCAGTGCCTTTGGAATTTGTCCTTTTAGTTATCTGGGTTCATGCCCTTGTCCTGTCATTAAACTGTTTATGTTCGCTTCTTGCCTGGACTCGTTTCTCCTGCCTTCCCTCCCTACACCCACCCTGCAACCCTATCCTTTAATATGATCTCCATAAAACCTCAGGTGCGATTTATGCTTCTGTCCCCTCCCCGGGCTCTCTCCCCGCAACAATTACCTATGCCCATAAAGTCCTTCCTTATGGCCACTTGCCCCTTGCTGTCATCCCCAGATGACCTGTCGTGTCAGAGACATGCACTTTCCTTCGTGGCTCTCTGTCTTGGGTCATTCCCTGTCTTCTGCAGAGAATGCCAAAGCCCTTTGGCCTTTTCTGCTTGGCAAATTCCTGTTCATCCCTCGGGACTCATTTTAAATGGCATTTTCTCTGAAATCTTTTTTAAAGAAACCCCTTCTCACCCCTGCCAAATTAATAACTTTGTCTCTAGGCTACCATAGCATTAAATCACCACACCCCTTGTCACATTGCACTGTAGAAGCGTATGTATCTGCATACAGGCCAGCTCTAGGCTGTGAGACCCTAAAGACCAGGAATTGTCTTATATCCGTTTCCTTGGCACCCAGACACATACTAAGTATGCAATAGGTATCTGTCAGGGGATGTATTACTTATAGGAGTCTCAGCAGGGACTTTTTGATCTGGGCAATTGGAGTTCCGGCAGTCGGGGTGTCTGCCTTATGGTGACATAGCTCTCCATGGAGGGACCAAAACACGGTGCAGTTCTCTTGGTGCCCAGGGAGAGGCGCTAGTGTTCTCAACCCTGCCACTTTGCCTCTGATTCCAACTTTTGGTAGCCAAGTTTGCAGGTACTCTTTACCTTTTCTCCTGCATTTATGTTATACAACAATAAAATGGGATTTATTAATTTCTACTATAAAACGTGCTGTTATGTTAGACTCCTTTTATATCAGTTATAGCTACTTGTTATAGATTTATATATGTCGTAGATTAAAGGCTCTCGCAGTTACAGCTCTTGATTTCGTGAAATACAAAAAAATATATATATATATATAGGTTTTTATACCATGTCTTCTAACTCCCACATATAAAGAGGTTTTCTATGGTTTACAGTTAGATACAAATCCATTAGTCCTTTATATAGATAATTTCATAGACAAAGGGATAACAGGCTAAGCGATGAAACCTCTCTTCGTGTGGATTTTATGTTCCTTTGGGGATGGGTAGGAGGGTCTCAGGAGAGCACTGTACTTGGAGTCAGGAAATTAGGGTTCTACTTGTGATCCTTTAGTTTTCCTGTACTTTAATATTTTCCTCACATTAACTAGGAAAAATAATGATAGTTGTAAATTGCCATACTTAATATAAGCAGTTTATGTTTATTTTATGTTTATTATTTTTTAAACATTATATTTTATTTTATTTTTTGGCTGTGTTGGGTCTTTGTTGCTGCGCACGGGCTTCCTCTAGTTGCATCAAGCGGGGACTACTCTTCATTGCAGCACGTGGACTTCTCATTGTGGTGGCTTCTCTTGTTGCGGAGCACAGGCTCTAGGCACGTGGGCTTCAGTAGTTGTGGCACGTGGCTCAGTAGTTGTGGCTCGTGGGCTTAGTTGCTCTGCACCAATTGGGATCTTCCCGGACCAGAGCTCAAACCCGTGTCCCCTGCATTGGCAGGTGGATTCTTAACCACTGCGCCACCAGGGAAGTCCTAAGTTATGTTTAAATTCACCCCTTCCTGATATTTGTACTATTACCAGGTGACATCAGATGGTCCCACCAGACTTGTGAGTCTGTAATTCACAGGATCCTAACATGGTGCTGGGAGACAGATGGGGGGGTGGTGAAGTCGGTTGCAGGATTTGGTAGACAAACTTAAGACACAGAAAGGCTGCATTGAAGATACAGCCTTCACAACTGGAGCATCCAAGAATCAGCATAGCTAAGGCACGGGTGGGAATGTCAGAAGTCTCACTTTCGTGCTGCTTCTTTCTTTCAGTTTGAAAAAGAACTTCAGAGAATCTCGGAAGCCTATGAGAGCCTGGTCAAGTCTACCACCAAGCGAGAGTCGCTGGACAAGGCAATGAGAAACAAACTCGAAGGCGAGATTCGAAGGCTCCATGATTTCAACAGAGACCTCCGAGGCATGTCAAGTTCACTCATGTTTTCTCTACCCTAAACGCCCCGTGTTGCTGACAGCCAGACTTCAGGCCCAAGTTATGTTACATAACCTTGTAAATCCCAAGCCTCTGGGAAAGGGGCACCAGAGAGCAGAAGTGTTCTTTTCACGTTGTAGGTTGTAGGTTGCAGCACTGAGCCTGAGAAGTGACAACCTCTATACACGAGTCCCTGACAGGGAGGGAGTATGTGTGCAGCTCCTTCTTGCTTTAAAAGTACTTAACATGACTCGTGTTGTGAATGGGAATGTCTGAAAAGACCAATGTTCCCTGCACACCCCTTGTCACATCAAGCTGAGGCATTTAGTTGCATTCTTTGAAAGCCAACAGTTAACACTTGCTTGGTGTATAGTGTAGAAGGCAGAGTTAGACACATGTCCCTCTTGGAGAACAAAAAAGCCCACGGTTGTGAAAAGAGTAGATATATATCAACTTCCTGAAAGCTAGGGGCCCCCTGTTACAGGACCTTGGCAACCTCCAACATGCAGAATGATCTGACCCATGAAATTATACTTCACTTTCAGTCAGCCAAGCCATTTTTCAGTTCCCTCGTGTCAAAAGACTCAGTGTACTGGCAGTCTGTAGCTGGAACCTACCTTTTTTTTTTTTTTTAATTACTGCAAACCCTTTAGTCTTGGGTATTATGTAAGCTCAATAAAGACTTGTTAGGCTGAATTATTTAATTGAGTAGACGAAGATTGACCAAATGGCATGAGCAAACCTAGAACTCACTGAGTAGAATCTTCATCCATCAGGTCATCTTGACTTGCTTCCTGGTATTTATTTAATTGTTATTTTTAATTTTTTGCTTCCCAGCTACAGAGGGCTGATGGTCAAGTTTAGACGAGGGCTGGGTTTGAGGCCAAGGGAACTCAACCCCTTTTCGAGGACTCTGCTGGCCTTGCAGGAACCTGTTCTTCGCTGCCTGCCACCGGTGCACACCTTGGCATTAAATTGCATAAAGGCACAGCGTGGCGTCTGAGGACTTTTCTTTTTGATGTTCTGGAGCGTCTTGTTCCCCCCCACCCAAGAGTTGTTCAATTTGGGGCTCCTCCCTGGGCATCTCTCCCTACCCAGCTCTCAGCACCCAGGTCATTTGCCTGTCGGAGGATCACTTAAATGCAAGTGCATTTCTTTGTAATCGTTTCCTCTCTGTGCACAGATCGACTGGAGACTGCCAACAGGCAGCTGTCCAGCAGGGAGTATGACGGACACGAAGACAGAGCGGCCGAGGGGCTTTACGCTTCCCAGAGTGAGTCTCCATGCTTACCTATCCCAACTGGGTAGTTTTAAAAACTGGGGGCCTGAGGAAAGAACCCTGTTAGTTTTAAGTAAGTTTTGTGCTGCTTGCTTTTTGTTTGTTGATTTAACATACAAGCTGTTAGGCCGAAGATGAGACCCTCCTAGGTCTGCCAGAGACAAAGCCTAGGTTGATGTGTTAATTTCAGTAATGTTTATTCTGACCTCCTTACCTACAGTTTCTGTTTCTCCCTAATACCCTCCTTGGGTATTATAGAGTATTTACTGGCACTCGCCACTTGGTCTAAGGCAAAGTTCTCTTTCCCCATGGAAAGGGAAGGAAGCCTGTGGTGGGATTTGCTCTTTTGTCACATTCTGTGTGTGCCTAGGTTGAGCAGTTCTGGACTGGCTGCCCCTGGCATCATGAAGCCACCTAAATGTTCCCAGCACGCGTCTCAGTAGGTGACGCTCGCTTGCGAACCGTTGGGCCCATTTCAGCCAGGAATAAAATGGCTTCCTGTGCCTCAAGATTTATTGGGAGAATGTTCTATTAGTTTCACCAGAGACAAACGATAGAAGCAAGTGGGTTTTGAGAAAACATCGATTAAGGTTCGAATTTCTGCGCGTTCATTCATTGTCCAAGTCAGAAATGTAAAAATCCAACTGGCTTTTTCAGGAAACTGTTTAGAAAACTGAATTCATTTCTCTGTCATGATTCTCAACAACATTGTGAGTTAAGTGCTCACACACTAAAAACAGTTTGAACAACAAAAAGTCCTGCGTTCAGACTCTGGCCATCCATTGTATAATGGTGGTATTCTGATGCTTGGGTCGCTCAACGCAGCTCTACCTTTTCAAGGCTGGGAAACAATTGGTTAAACTTTCTAATTTCCAGTACTATTTGTTGGGGTTAAGCTCCTTTGTTTTTCCCAGATTTACTCATGATTGCATTCCATTTTGAGTCTCAGCTTCATTTTTTAAATTCTGTTTTGGCAAATGGACACTAATACAGCCTTGGGCTTTTGCATCAGATTCCTTTGCAGTCTTGCAGGTAGGTGAATTGGCCCGTGCTCCAGCCTCACATACAGAGCTATATCTATCAGCGTCTTGAATTATCCACTTTCCTAACAAAAGTTATTTCTTCTCGTGGGTGCAGTAGATTTACCATTTCATCTGAGCTTTCATTTGAAAAATGAGTCATCTGTACTATTTGCACTTGATTTTGACACCTTAATTTTGGGTGATCGTGTGCTTAGGTAGAGTAAGTATCTTTGTGGCAGTTATGTCAGTGACGTCACTTTGTTGATACTCTGCCTTCTTGTCAGGGGATATTATTTTGTCACTTAGTTTGGGTCAAAATGGAAATGTCAGCGAGTTTCATCTGATGGGCATTTGCTGTAACCTCTCAGCCTAGGCTGTGCTAACGGACTAATAGGTTTTGGTGTCGTGTGAGTTCGGAAATGTTCTCAAAGATTTTAACCTTCTGGCTCAAAGCTAACACATCAATAACGTAGGCAAAGAGGCCCTTCCAGCTTTACAGGGAATGATTTGTTCTGTGCAAACATACGCTGCTGTGTTCCAGAGGCGTAAACAAGAGAGTCCAGGGGCATTTTTCAACTGCTGAAATGTGCCTTAGTGTTGACATGTAATGTAATTGCATCTTGGCAGGACATTTGAAGCAGGTTTGCTAGCAGTGATATCTAACCAATTTTTCAGTACCTGGTCTTTTCAGGACATGTTGTGCCTTCCTCACAGCTTTACAATTATTTGCATTAGCTTCTTGTCTCCTGGTGTAGCCAAGAGATGGACTTGAGATGTTATTTCAAATTTACAATAGGTTTTTTTCTTAGTGAGTTAGAAGAACTCTTTGTATATGAAGGAAATTAGCATGTCCCCTGCCAAATATAGTGCAGATATTTTCCCCAGATGTTTTTTTATCTTTGAATATAGTGTTCTTTATCTTACAGAAGACTTTTCAAGTGACTGTGTTTATGCCTTCTAGGTTTTATGTCATACTTAGAAATGCTTTTTCCAATCCAAAATTATAAACATATTCACCTATGTTTTCTTCAAGTATGTTTATGATTTCATTGTTTGCAAGCCTTATATTTTAGAAGCCAATTAGGGAGGCACAGGAGGAGAGAAATTCATGAAGAACTAACCTGTAGGCAAGGAGACTAGTTAACAGATATTTTAGTATCTGGGCAAGAGAGGTAGAGGTCCTGAACCAAGACAGAAGTAGTAGTGGAGGGTAGGAGACAGATAAACAGGTGACAAATTAGTAGGATTTGGTGACCAATTGAATAAGGACAGTGAGAGAGAGAGAGAGAAAAGAGTGTGACTAGAGCCACTAGATGTGTGTGGTCGTCCTTTACCAATAAAAAGCAGGAGGAGGAGGAGTTGGGATTAAGTAACCAGTGAAGGTTTTTTTTTTTTTTTTGTGGTACGCGGACCTCTCACTGCTGTGGCCTCTCTCGTTGCGGAGCACAGGCTCCGGACGCACAGCCTCAGCGGCCATGGCTCACGGGCCCAGCCGCCCCGCGGCACGTGGGATCCTCCCGGACCGGGGCACGAACCCGTGTCCCCAGCATCGGCAGGCGGACTCTCAACCACTGCGCCACCAGGGAAGCCCCCAGTGAAGGTTTGAGCATGTTGAGTCGTCTCATGCCCATAGCTAAGTGAGCAGGTGTAATAACAAAGGTGCAGACGTACCTGGAGGCTGGTGATGGGTGGTGCTCTCTGTCAGGCTTTCCTTTTAGCACGTGGGCACAGAATGGCAGGCACAAATTACTATCTCTCTTCGCAATTATTAATGTGTTCAGTTATCTGTATAGCTTTTTAGAAGCTCTATTGTAAGAGTACTTTTCAGTGCCTAGTAATCATAATTATAAACTTTGGGCACTCGAGAGAGGAGCCATCCTTTTCAAATGAGTCTTCTGAGATTCCAATGCTTGGCTAAGAGAAAGGCAGGTCTGACTGCATAGCAAATAGTAGTGACTTCTCTGGCTCACGCCTACCAGGAGCTAAGGCTACGGTGGGAAGCCCCTGACAATCACCTTGGCCAGTGGAAAAGTTAGAAGGAAAGGGAATAATAACATGTTTGACCTTTTTGCTTCAGGTTGAAGCTTGGAGTCCAGGTCCAAGAGCGCCCAAGGCACTCTTGCAGCATGAGCGGTCGGGAGGACTTCTGTAAACTCTCAGCTGACGGAAGGGGAACATCCTTCCTGGCATGATTTCTAAATTTCCCTGCTGCCCAGAGTAGGTTTTCTTTAAAGAAACAAAATTCTGCTCTTTAGTTGGAGCCTGATGAAGGCCTGGAAGGACTGCCTTGGTCATTACCACTTAGCTCTACAAGTTGAAATGAACATTCAACAGGGAGATAATTGTGCTCCTCTCGTACATGAGATTTGCCTGTATTAAAAATCTTGCTGAATGGAGTGCCTAGGAATTTGATGGCTCTGAGGAGTGTTTTTCCCTATCACCTCATGGCGTTGTGTTTTTCTCTTTGGAGGAATTCAAAAATTTGTGCGTGTGTTTTCTGGTCTTACTTATTTGTTTTTCCAAATATGTTTGCAGCCAAATTGCTCCTTAAAAACAGGGCATCTAGCCAATTTCCTTTCTGATCTGGCTGAGTGAAACTGGGACTTCTTGGTCCTTTAGCTTTTTTAACTTACTGAGATTCCTAGTTTTCCCATTCACTTATTTGTCACATGTGTGCATGCGTGCTTTTGTACACACACACACACACACACACACACACACACACCAGACACAGGCCACTGTCCGCTAAACGCAGTGCCCCGGGAATGTCTGTCATCATTCTTAGCTCTGTCTTCTCAATAAGTGAAACGTTTTAACTGTTTCTTTCTGAAAACTGGTAACTGCAGAGTTTCCATCACTAGTTGGTCAGAAAGCCAAAAATAAAATATTAGTTGTGGGGAAACGAGACTGGCACAGATGATCTTCTTATATTCTTGAGTGGAGGGGGAGCTGATTAGCTCTGGCACACTTGTATTATTCCAGGATGAAACGCAGTCATGTTACAGGATGGCCATCAACTTATCTCCCCACCACCACCCCATTAGGATTCTTTAGGCCCCATGGATTCAGCATATTCGGTTACACTGAAGTCTATGTAAGTCAGATTCTGGCTTTTGTTAAATGTCCCTGTCTAAGAAAAAAAGGTGTTTTGGGCATTCATTTGTTTAAATTAATAAGTAATGGGTGTAAATCAGTCAAGACTAATTCATAGGATTTTCCCTTATAATCCCCATGGGTTTAAAAATGAACCAAAAAAAAGTGTGGGACCACTCTATTAAAAATAATAGTAACTTGCCATTTTCAGTGTATCTTATAATCATCATCTTACCCTTGAATTTTATCTTAGGTACTTTGATTTTCTGTCTCTTATAGAACATAGAAGAGACAAAAATAATTTCCTAAAAGAAAATCCCTCTGGTTTTTGTATTTCCTCTAAGGGCTTGTGTGAAACACAAAGCAGAAACTACAATGACATAAACATTAATTCTGTTGACCTACATAGAGCATAAGGAGCTTATTCTGAATCCTCATTGGGTTTCATTACATCATGTTGTGGGTTTCTATCAGGCTTCAGTAGGAAGGCGAGGTTAGATGTTGTCACACGTGGATGCACTGGGTTCTTCCTCCTCTGTGGGCCTGCTGGTGCTTGCAGCTCCTGACTCAGTGCGAAGCCCCTACTACAAGCACCTACCCTGCCTACATTCTCTGTGGGCACCATTCCTTTGCATGGATCTCCTCCACTAGGTGAGAGAATTATAGGCATTCTTTACCAACATCCATCCCCAACCCTCATTAAAACCCTTTGGATCTTCATGTACCTGGCACTCAATAAATGTTTATTGAGGGGCTGAGTAAAAGTGGGAAATCCCTGTAACAACAGGCTTGAAATTCTCATATGGTGCATAGTATCAAAACGTTCTTTTTAGCTCAATGTCTCCCAGTCATGTTGGGAGCTACCTCTGGTTTTGCTCAATTATTTCAAGATATTAGGCGAAATTATTAATGAACTACCTTCAGAAGAAGAAGCAACTTAAAAATGCTTGACTTTTTTTTTTTTTTTTTTTTTTTTTGCCTTCCACCTTCCCCCTTCCCTTCCTTCCTTGGTTTTTCAAATAGGGAGATATCCAGGTAAGGGAAATCTTCTACTATGAGGAACAGTAGTATTTTTTCATGAAAATGACTGCTATGTACTACAATATAGTTGACTTCTGGTTCCCTGACGCCTTCTCTTTACTCTGCTGTGGTTATGTTGGAGATGAGAGCTGGTTATGGTATAGGAAAGTTTTTGTAGGAGCCGACCATATTTTCACACTAACTGATCCATAGATCATGCCAGACACCACAGATCAGCTCCCGGGCAAAGGGGAAGGAATCGTCCACGGAGGCTGCCAAGGTGCATCTCTTAAACCAGGAAAATTTTCTTGCCCTAAATTAATGATTCTCCTTTGAAGGAGATGATCTTTTAGATGACGTCTATATTTAGTAGGACTGTGCGATTCTAGAAAGCAAAGGTTGTGTAGGCATGGGCTAAAGCAACTAATCTTGGATCAGTTACCGCATCTTCTGGTTCCTGGGCTCTCACTGACATGTTCAGTGACCTGAAGTTAGATGCTTAATCTCCCTGTACCTGCATTTCCTCTAAAGAAATAGAGGAATAAACCTCTCCATTGAGCCAGCAGAGCTCTTCGGGCCAATCGATGATAGGAAATGCAAAGAAGCCTTTATACCATGCATTTATTCTGCAGCACTCCTTCCTGCTCCTTTGCATTCTCCCTCCACCTTCTCTGAAAGGACCTGCCAGTTTTCAGGGTGCGGTCAATGGGCCGTGTTCCCAAAGAATGCCTGGGTGGCCCGCCAGCCTTGCTGGGTTTGGAAGGCAGAGCATAGGAGTGCTTAAGCCGCTTGATCAACCTTGACAGGCAGCACCAAGAAACTTCAAACCTCCATGACAACCAACTGCGCACCCAGGCTGCAGGGCATCTGTTTATGTTCCATCAAATCTTCTCCCCAAGTGTGAAGAGTAATGTTCCTCAATTTAGACCGATTTTCCGTGCTTAAAAAACCAGAGCCGATAGCAGAACGGTCTCTTGGTCATGTGTCGATATCCAGTGTCTAACAGGTGAATCTGACTTATGATTTTCACCTTGTTGGTTTTAAAATTATTTATTTGCTTAGCATTCCTGTTTGGGGACTGAAAAATCAAGTGTCTCGAACTTCATTACGCTCTGTGTTCCTTGCACTCATAGCTGGACGGATGGATGGAGGAAGCAGAGACTGAAAACCAGACTGAAACCCATTTGCATTTCATGTGGCCTCAGGGACCCCTCACTTTCGCTGGCAGTTCAGAGGCAAGAAATCCACATTCAGGTCTCGGCTCAAAGTTAGAGAAGGCTGCCTGAGATAGGATCCGCTCTTCCTTTTATATACTCTGCCACTACCCTGTTCCCTTTGTAAACACTCATCATACTGTAAATAAGGAAGTGTTTGGATGATCATTTGCTCTCTTCCCGTACTAAACTGTCCACACCACGAGGGCATGGACCCTGACATCATCTTCACCATCGTAGCCCCAGGTCACTGTGTTTCAGAAGCTGGCACAGTACCTGGTGCTTAGAAGCATTTAATAAACATTTATTGGATGTTGAATGAAATGATGACCATTATCACGTATTCAGAAACGGTTATTGGCTACTTACCATGAATGCGCAGTGTTCTAGGCCATAGGTCAGCAAACTCTTTCCGTGAAGGGCCGGAATGTAAATAATTCTCTGCTTGGGGGCCGTAACTACTCAACTCTGTCCCTGTAGCCCCAAAGCCGCCATAGACGAGCTGTGGACAAGTGGCCTGACTGTGGGCTGGCTTTGGCCTGCAGGGCATAGCCTGTGAACCTCTGCTCCAGGCACTGGTCATGGAAGAGAAAGGGAAAGAAGAAACCCCAGCAAAAGGAGGATGGAAAATAAAGAACTTCAGAAGTATTTAGGTCTTATTTTGTAAATTGTCCTAATTTATAAATCAGGATATAACTGTTATTTTCTTTCCTGGGAGAGTTTCACGGTCATCTTTTACTTAATTCCTAATCGGGTGAGCGTGATTATTTCACGTTAGATAAACTGAGACACATACAAATGCCGTCACAAACCTTAGTTAGCCCAGTGGGGATCCACAATTAGCTCACGATGGAGACAGGGCTGGGCAGGACAGCCCTGTGGTTAGCCACGGCTAGTAACTGCCTGGGTAGTGAGGTCTCAGGGGTGCCTCTCCCAGCAGGGCCGTAAATCCTCCCATAAGCATCCTGCTGTGAGATGATGTCTGCAGATCTTATATATCAGGGTTGGAAAGGACCTGAAAGGTCACAAGTCTGGTTACCAGTAATACACATGTCCTCTGAACCAGAGCTCCTTAGAAGGCCATCTGATGGCCGTTGTGAGCGACAGAGTTTACGGAGGCTGTTGATCTGATGGTTCAAAGTTTATCTTCAGGTGGAGTTGCAGGGGTGCTCCCTTGTAATCTGGCCTTCAGGTCCTGGTTCAGGTCATCTAACGGCAGTAACAGCTGCCACCACGGACTGAGCACTTACTGTGGGCCAAGCACTGTGCTAACCTCTGTAGGTACACCGTCTCTCTGTTCATCCTCCAAGCAGCCCTGTGAGGGAGGTGTCACAGGTATTTAATAGATCAGGAAACTGGGGCACAGGAAGGTTAAGTAACTTGTTCATGGTCATACAGGCAGGTAAGTGGAGAAGACAGGTTTTGAACCCAGGGCATCCTGACTCTGGAGAGCCACTTCCTGTGTACCAGGGAGGTGGGAAGAGGTGGAAGGGTTGGACTCCCCGTGATTTTAGAGCTCGTTTAGCATGGCCTCCATGCTTCGTTAAAGAAGAAACTGTGACCAAGGATGATCAAATGATTTGTCCAAGGCCCCCTGGGTGCTTAATGCAAGACCATGACAAGAACACCTCCTTTTTCTTGTTTTCTCCTTCCCCTTCTCCAAAGGTCATCTCTGTTGGCTCTGGGGGTGATGAAAGATTTCACATTTTTACCCAGAGAGGAATTCAGCCTTAGTAAGCGAACGTAAATAATTCTTGTACTAGAAGTCTTACTGCAAATTATTTAGCCCAGTAATGTGACTTAATAATAATGTATTCAAGCCATCTCAAATGAGTGCTAACTACTGGAATGAACATTCTGTGCTTCTGACTTCTACATCTGTCTTTGAACCAGAGCCAGTTATAATAAAAGGCCTTGCTGGGTAATCCACTACAGATACAAAAACAAAAAAAACTGTCGAGACCAGCATAGAGTTTAGACTCTTAAAAGTTTTCTCAAAATGTCTATGAAATTAAACTCTTTGTTCTCTGGATGATAAGAATAAAAAATTAGCAGAACACAATGAGTAACCCTGTGGTATAGTTTCTTACAATTAGTTTTTGAAATTATTTTCGGTTCATGAATTGGAGGGAGAGCATACAGTTGTATCTTAATGGAATCCAAGAACTTTGACAGGACGAAGTGTTTGCTTTAAGTTCAGAAAATTTGGTCTTGGACCATTAAAAATAAGCTTGCATCTGCTACTAATTTTCTTCTTGCTGACAAAGACTGTGGTTTGGTAGAAAGAAGAAGAAAAAAAGGATCTGCTCAAAGCAAGTTACAAAAATGACAATGGGAGGGGTCGCAGAAGTTAAGGAAGGGAGAACATATAATTGCAGGTGATGCATTTCTTTCTCCCTGGTCAGTCGTAGATTGAGTCCCTTCTGTCCCAGATATAACAATTTCCTCAGCATCAACTTCTATCTTTCAGCCAGGTTTTGGCGTTAAGCCATATCTGCCCTTCAAAGGGAGCATTTAGAAAGTATCATTTTATTATACATATTATAATAATGCCTTAATTAAACCAAATATAGGTATATAATATATACCTATATGTACACACAATAAAGTGTACACATTTTAAGTGTACAGTGCCATGAAATGTGACAATGGCCACAGTCCAGCCCCAGCACAGGTGCAGCTCTGTCCTCTGCAGTGAGTGGCCTCTCACGCCATCTGTCGGCCTGCCTCACTTTTCACTCCTGTCAGGTCATTGCTCTCTGCATTATATCCAGGCTTCATGGCTGTTTTCTTCAGGGGCAGCCAGATTGTCTGGTAGGGTCTTACTTTGTCATACCTGGAAATAGACGTGTATGTTATTTACCTTTTTGTATTAAGAAAAGAGAAAGCAAAAAAGGACTTCTGTGGAGGTTATAGAAAGTGTAAGTTATCAGGTTTAGTTGTTAATCGATTCACGTGTAGGTGTATAGTCAAAATCAAATGCCCTGTGCATCCTGTATTTATGTGGCATTTTTAACTCATTGCTTAATTTGTTATTACGCTGTCTGCAGTGACACAGAAGTAGCAGTACATTTTTACTTCAAGTTAAAAAAAAATAAAGTAGAAGGTTGAACAGTACATGTGGAAGCTGAGCTGGATGAATGGGTGTATATTCAGTCAAGTGAGTTTGCAGGCTACACATGTATAAATCTAGGCAGGTAAAAAAATACCTATGATTTATACCTGGGTGTATAAGTATAGTTTCTAAAATAAAAATGCAATATGGGGCTTCCCTGGTGGCGCAGTGGTTGAGAATCCGCCTGCCGATGCAGGAGACACGAGTTCATGCCCCGAACTGGGAAGACCCCACATGCCGCGGAGCGGCTGGGCCCGTGAGCCGTGGCTGCTGAGCCTGCGTGTCCGGAGCCTGTGCTCCGCAACGGGAGAGGCCACAACAGTGAGAGGCACGCGTACCGCAAAAAAAAAAAAAAAAATGCAATATGAAGAATGAGTAGATTAGAAAAAGTTATATTAAGAGAGCTTTTACTGGTATTCAAATAAGTATTTTACCAAATCATACCTGAGATATTTTACATTTGGTGCTACAAAAAGTAGCACTTTGGGGTATTAAACTCACTTCCTGGATATTAAAGAGCAAGAGATAAATTAAGTATGTTAAGACCAAAATGTGTTGTTTTCCTCCGTTAGATTACTAGAAGATTTTGTGGTTCGGCTTTGTTACTTTCCAGTGATAAGCATCTGAAAAGGATCATTTTTGAATTTTATTTTAAATATCCAGTTAGAATTTGATCTTGTATTGATAGGATCCTCTTATTTGGTGACTGTTGCCTAAACTTGTCATATTTCTTTCTTCGCAGACGAAACACGCTATCTTAGATTCCTAAAGTCCTACAAAGATAGAGGGGTTTAGACACATTATGAAGTAAGCCCAGTAGGAAGGCTAAGTCAGACAGACATCAGCCTGTACCTGGAGTACAAGCAGAATATGGTATAAAGACTCGTGAAAGAACTACTTTCCCCCAGCAGAGTGTACGTGTGCAGGTTCTCCCGTACAGGAGAGATCTGTTTTACTGAAGGAATCAGAAAAGCTTCGTGCAGTGTGTAGCCTTTAGGGTGGGCCTGGGAAACTAATTTGCATGTTAGAATAATTTTGCTGCCATAATACTTTGTAAAAGGGAAAGTTTCTCTTTTCCTTTTAACTTGGGGCAACAAAGATTGAATAAATCCTTCACACTTCAGTCTTTGCCTCACTTTCTCGTACTGATTCATTTCTCAAAAAAAATGTCTTCCCTACATTTTAGCAATAGCCATTTCCACAAATCTGTGTTTCTCTTGTAGTGTCTGAACCACTGGCTTTCAAACTCAGAGCTCTTGTTTAAAAGGAAGCGTATCTGGAAGCCCAGTATGTAAAACGCACGAAACCCGAACAGATTTCTGGTTGAGACAGGGGTGTGTTTGTCAGAAGCCTCCTCCTTCCTACTTGGCCCACGGCATCCCTTTTCTGCTCTCTCCCCATCCTTCTCTCTCCCAGGGCTCTGCAGAACAGAGTCTGGTTGAACTCCCCTTCTTAATTTTCTTTATTACACAATTCGTTTTAAAATAGTTCACTCTCAGCCATTTAAAAGCAAGCCCTGGCTGGAGTGTCCCTGTGTTTGTTAACAGACCTATTTAGTCGCCCACTCACAACCCTTGTCTCCCGTTGCCTGGAACCATGGCAACTTGCACATGCATACAGGGAAGGCAGAGCGCCCAGCACCCTTTCCTGAAATAACGAGCTTCCTTACCTGAGAAACTTTATCAGCAAATTTTTAAAAGATAACAAAAAGCCAAACCAGGGGCGTTATGGGGTCAGCTTTGTATTCTATCGCTTTTTCATTTCCGAATGAATGAGTGTGGCTTTTAAAGGTAGGTCATCTCTTGTGTTGTTTTGTATCAAATAAACCTCATGTGAACAGATCACTCTTACACGATGTGAACAGTGCTCTGTTTGGATTATATTTTGGGGATCTCTTTCCGGGTTTGTCAGTTTGACACTCAAACCGGGGCGAAGGGGTGAGGGCGGATATAAGAATGAGCTTCCAAGGGTAGCATGTCTTTGAGGCAGAATGAACCTAAATAGCTTTGCGGATAGTGAAGTAGTTGGAATACCTTCCTATTGTCTTTCCACTCCCACAACCTCAGAAGAAAGTACTTCTGGGCTTCCCTGGTGGCGTAGTGGTTGAGAGTCCGCCTGCCGATGCGGGGGACACGGGTTCGTGCCCCGGTCCGGGAGGATCCCACATGCCGCGGAGCGGCTGGGCCCGTGAGCCAGGGCCGTTGAGCCTGCGTGTCCGGAGCCTGTGCTCCGCAACGGGAGAGGCCACAACAGTAAGAGACCTGCGTACCGCAAAAAAAAAAAAAAAAGGACTTCGAAGAGGATCTGACTTCAGTTACCCCATAAATCATAGCTGACCCTCGGAATGGGCTCCAGCAGCTGCTCAGAATTATAAGATATGGAACTCAGGGCCAAAGAATCCTGAGGAAGAAGAAACAGGAGGAAGCATTTTAGGAAGAGATAATATGGCAAGTAATTATTCAGACATCTTTTCAGAAGAGGGAGTCCATTTTATCAGCATGGTGAAGTGACTAGTTACCAGAGTCAGTGCCATTAGTGTTGGTCAGCCTTGTCCTAAGGCATTACTATCAAGTCCTTTCTTGGTGGAGACGGGAATAGAGGTGTAAAGAAACAACAGAAAGTGTCTTAGTGATCTTTTGGTTACAAAAAGAAAAATCCAACTGGGCTAGCTTAGGCCCAGATAAGAGGAATTTTTTTTTTTTTTTTTTTTTTTTAAGAAGTATCTTTGTGTGTGAAGGAGACCCCAGGCAGGACGTGTGTGCAGGCCTCGCAGGGGCCAGGGGCCGGGGGCCTGGGCTGGCCTGTTTGTGAGAATCAAGGGGCAGATGGTTTTGGGGGGCTCAGTGTTGGTCCGTGTGGCTCTGTTTCCCGCTCTCCTTCTCACCGTGGACGCTCATCCACCTCTCCATGTCCATCTGCTCGAGTCTTCACTCTCCACCGTGTGCTTGCTCTGTTTCTCTAGTGCACACGTGGGACGTGCTCACTAGCCTCAGAGCTGGGCTGCCTCTCTGTGTCAGCATCCCGCTCTCGCCCAGAGGCTCCCCCTCACACGGTCCCAGACCAGAGACTGGAAGTGACTCTGCTTGGGTCACAGGGCCCTTCAGGTTTGATCCTGTCAAATGGGAGTGGTGGGTAGGGGAGGGTGAGCAGGATTTTGTGATGCAGATGGGCTGCTCAGAACTTAGCCCTGTGAAGGGAGGAGTATAGTAGACATGCTTCCAAGTGGAGTGCTGTCTGGGCAGCCACTGTGAAAGCTGTCTACTCCGGGTGAGGACACACTTGCCTCTTTTTTTTTTTAATTGAAGTATAGTTAATTTACAATTTTGTGTTAGTTTCAGGTGTACAGCAAGGTGGTTCAGTTTTTGTCCTTTTCAGATTCTTTTTTATTATAGGTTATTACAAGATATTGAGTATAGATCCCTGTGCTGTACAGTAGGTCCTTGTTGGTTATCTATATATAGTCGTGTGTATCTGTTAATCCCAAACTCCTAATTTATCTCCTCCTTACTACCCCCTTTGGTAACCATAAGTCTGTTTTCTATGTCTGTGAGTCTATTTCTGTTCTGTAAATAAGTTCATTTGTATCATTTTTTTGCATTCCACATATAGGTGATATCATGCTATTTGGAGAAAGACCTCTCTTTCTCCAAATGCTTGAAATGCCTTCCAAGCATTCTAGTGAATCAGTCACCCCTTGGTCAAACTGGTGGCAACCAGACTCCTCTGTCCCTCCAGCTATATTGGGCTTAGGGAAAAACTCATCAAAAACCCATTATATCAGGAAAGGCCTAGAAAATTAATTCCTCCTTGAGAAGGGCCAGGTTACAGCTTTGCACCCCGCCATGAGCTCCAGCCATAAGTTGGAGCACCGCATTAAAAACTGGCAGCGCAGTGCACGGTGCCGTGACACCTCCACTGCCAGACCCCACGCCCATGCTCCACCTGTTTCTCAACAGAGGTTACTGGGGTCCACCACCCAATGGTTCAGCTAGCAGTCAAGCTTAGTGCTCAGATAGTAACTGCAGAAACTCTTTCACCAGACTGTCCACTTCAAAGCTTACGCAGAGCTGGCAAAGCAGGGTAAGATGGAAGGGGAACATCTTTAAATTCTGGGCCCAGTTCTCACTTCCATCCACTTCTGCTCTTTTTCAAGCAAAGAGACTAACCTAGGGGTAGAGGCACAAAAGCGACTACCATTTGACCTGTTGCAAGTATCATAGCTCATCTTGCTTCCGATTTTTCAGTTGTCAAGTGGAGTTGATATAAGGATTCAGGAAATGAGGTTCTGTTGTAAAACTGAAGGCACAGTGCCTGGGTGTCATGTGTCTTAGCTCTTGCTGTTTATTAAGTATCTGTTATGTGCCAAGCCCCGTAGTAGGTATTTTACAGGTCATCGTTTTCATCCTCACAAGAGTCCTGCAAAATAGGTCTTGTTAGTTCCATCTGAGGAGATGGAGTCTGGAGAGGGGAAGTCACGTGTCCAAGGTGAACCAGTATGTGAAGGTGCCAGGATCACACCAGGTTGGCCTGGCTACAAAGCCCATGCCATCGCTGTGGTTTCCAGAATAAACTGTGTGCGAGCAGACATCCTCTGTGTAAATGGGACCGGAGCCATCAGGCTAAACAATGCCCTGCTCCACACAGTCGAGGGTAATTCATATCCACTGAGTAAACAGACCACGCTGGGCAAGAGTTCCCTTGTGTCAACTTGCCTGTTCTAGGAATTCTCAGTATATACATTGGAGCACAGCCAAAAGTTCAGTGTGAGGCTGATCTTTCTTGAGATCCATCCCAAGGGGGCTTAGCTAATAAACAGACTGAAAGGACTTCCCTGTGAGGTGGTTTCGCTCATGGGACTCACCCTTGGCATCTCCCAAGAGAGATGGGAGATCTTCCAGTGGTTCTGACACACCCAGTTTTCATGTCTCCAGGGAGTTAAGGGGCACAGTGACCCCCACCACATAGGCTCACTGCCTGGACACCACCTCCTCCTCACACCCTGGCCTGAGGTAGGGGTCCTTCCTGCGTTGTCACAGTCCCTGCGCAAGCATCAGTTGGAGCAGCTGGTCACGTTGCCTCTGCCTGTGTCCCTGACACTCTTCCCACCTGGCTGAGAGCAGAATGCTCCGTCCTATGCACCATGTAGCCCAAGGATTTATCACAATTTTTTGACAGCAACGATAACCTTGGCATTATCATAGTTGACATTTACTGGGTACTTACTCTATGCACTTTGAAGTGGGTACTATTGTGATCCTCGCTTAAAGGCAAGAAAACTGAAGCACAAAGACGTCCGTTTACTTCATGTCACAAAACCATAAGTGGTAGAGCTGGATATGAACCTGGGAAGCTTGATTCTAGATCCATGCTTTTTTTTTTTTTTTTTTTTTTGCGGTACGCGGGCCTCTCACTGTTGTGGCCTCTCCCGTTGCGGAGCACAGGCTCCGGACGCGCAGGCTCAGCGGCCACGGCTCACGGGCCCAGCCGCTCCGTGGCATGTGGGATCCTCCCGGGCCGGGGCACGAACCCATGTCCCCTGCATCAGCAGGCGGACTCTCAACCACTGCGCCACCAGGGAAGCCCTAGATCCACGCTTTTATCTAGTACTCTGTGATGCCTCCATGTAGCAGATGCTTAATTAATTAATATTTGCAAAGGGATGCACATGAGGATTAATTGCTGTATTTTGAGATACATGATATGATCTGTGACATACTTAAATTTGTGCCACAGTGAGCTGCGCTACAATGGCGCTCTCCCACGCCCCCTGCTTCTGTTATTCTGTGGGTCTTCATCCCCGCACGCTTGCACAGCAGAGGCAGTATAGCGCCGTGCCTGTGAACATGCATTAGAGAGAGGCCGATGCCGGTTCTCGCTCTCCCACTCACGGGCATCACTTCTGTGGACACGTTACTTATCCTTTCTTAATGTCATGTTCCTCCACTGGAAGACGGAAATAATAATAGCGCCTACCTCATAGAGTAAACTTAAAGGAAATAGTATAAATGGAGGAATTAAAGGGGATAATATAAGGCACCGTTCCTGGAACACAGTACCCATTCAATAGACATGAGCATATTTTGTTATTATCACAATTGTCATGAACATCGGTTTTTAAAACTTTGCCATCGAGAACACTGCTTCCTGTCCACGGACAAGGAGTTCTGAGCCAGTGTGAGTGACACTAACTGATACTGCTTCAGCCTGAGGTCTAAAGTCACCAAACTTAGGACAAAGATGTTTGGACCCATGAATTCCAGAGACCTGAAAAGCATTCCAGAGCTAATGGATGGAGTCTTTGTCTGACACCCACATCTTTGTCCTGATGTGCGCCCTGTGAGGTTCAGGGAGCCTGGGCAGAGAAGGGAACCAGAGACGTCCGGGGTCAGTACCGGCCATCTGATGAGTGGTGGCTTCAGAGGCAGAGTGGACTGCTGCATAACAAAGGCTGTCAGGAGACCCCAAGGATGCCAAATGCTAAACGCTAACAAGAGCTGCCATTTCTTATACCATCAGCAATGAACTTGGCACACAGTAGAGATTCATTCATTCATTCCCTCATTCATTCAACAATATTTATTGAGTCAGACAATGTTCTAGGCTCAGGGCATCAATAATGACCTAAACAGGTAAAGTCTTAGATGTGTAGGCCCTTTTATACTTTATATGCATCATGTCCGTCAACAGAGTCATCACAACAACACCATGGTCTAAATGTTATCTTTCCCGTTTGATAGATGAGGGAGCTGAGACTCAAAGAGGTTATACCGTACCCAAAGCCTCAGAGCTGGAAAGTGGTGAACCTAGGATTTAAACCCAGTTCTTTCTGATGCTAAAGTCCATTCTCTATCTACAATATGATACTGCCTATCAAGGGAATAGCAACTGTTGGATGTGTGTGTGTGTGTGTGTGTGTGTGTGTGTGTGTGCCCGCGCATGTGTGTTGGAGGGGAGGGGTATTCGTTAATTCAGAAATCCAAATGTTTGTCATTGTGACACAGCAATAATTACGACCATCAATTTGAAAACTGCAAGCAGCTCTGGTTTTGGCCTCTAGACTTTGCCTCTGGCCAAAATTAATGTGTCCTTGACTGCCCTCAACAAAGACAAGAACTGTTAAGCTTAGGTTGACAAGCAGGTAGAAGCTCTGAAGTCGGTGGTTCATTCCCAGGCCTGCCCACTGAGTAACTAAGTCCCGGGTGCCCTCCAGAGCTTGGACGAGGGCAGTGGGCACCATGCCTGTTCAGATGTTGTCCAAACCCAGGGAGCTAGTGCTCAAATGTCAGTAATTTTGCACAGAAAGCGTGAAATGCTCTGGTCCGCCCTGGTGGCAGTGGATGGTGGGCCCCAGAGCCAGTGGGCTGCTCCTGGCCCATTTGTTTAGGCCTCTTGCGTGCCCGTTCTCCATGCACTGGGAAGGAAGTTTCGGAGGCAGCATTTCATGCCACTGAAAGGGAGAAGCGGGGAGGGCAGTTGGTCATTGCAGTGGGGTATAAGAGCCCAAAAGTAGTGCTCTCTTCTGGGTCAGAATCCCGGTGGCCTCGTTGTGTTTCCGAGAGGCGCCATTATTTCTAGGCATCACAGCCAATGCTCGCTGTACAAGTCTGCTCCTTCATTCTGTTCGTTCCGAAGCTTTTCCGTTGCACCCTGTTCCCGTCAACATAAGTCACAAAGCAAGGGCAGTGCCGTCCAGCGGGAAGGACGTTGTAGTGGCCATCAGGAGACCCGGAATCCGGCCCTGGCTGTGCCCCAGCTGGCGGGGCACCTTGGATGAGTGCCTTTGCTCCTGGGCTTTCCTTTCCTCACCCGTAAAACAAAGGGGGCAGAACTGGATAGGGGTGTTTCCTATGATCCCTTCCGGCTTTAAAATTGCGAGTTGTTTATTGAGTATTGGCAGCCTTAAAGTGTCTTTGCTCTGTATTCAAAACCACATTTTTCCCCCGCTCCTTACGGGCAGCGTTCTTTCTATTGCTTCAGTGCCCATAAGGCTGGTCCTTAATGTTTGATAACTCTTCGCTAAATGAATGAATGGCTATACAAGGAAATCATGAATGAGTGAAACCACTGTCACGTGCTCGTATAGCTCGCAGACTTTGGTTCTTGGTGTTTCAGTTTGGTTTGCCAGGAGGACTAGGTAACCAGTATGAGGCATCTGAGTGGTGTGGGCACAGAGAAATCAATTTCTAACTGTTGTTGTTGCCCTTACCCTTATAATTATACACCCTGTTTTCTACAAATTTGGAAGAGTGTGCATAGGGTTTTGTAACCACCGTTTTTCAACAATGACGATTTTTTTCCTCATCACTAATATTCTCTTACTTAGCTTTAATGGGTGCATCCTATTCTATTGTAGGGTTTACTGTAGTTTATTTAACCAATCCCTTAATCTTACACAGTAAGTCCATTCAAGTTTTCCCATATTATAATCAACATATCTAAATATTCTAAATTACCTTAAAAATAAAATATACAGGCATACCTTATTTTATTGTGCTTTGTTTTATTGCATTTTTTACAAATTAAAGGTCTGTGGCTACCGTGCATGGAGCAAGTCTCTTGGCGCCATTTTTCCAATAGCAGCTACTCCATGTGTCTATGTTATGTTTTGGTAATTCTCACAGTATCTCAGACTTTTTCATTATTATTATACTTGTCATGGTGGTATGTGATCAGTGATCTTTGATGTTACTGTTTTCATTGTTTTGGCATTTTTTAGCAATAAAGTATTTTTTAATTAAGGTACATACATTGTTTTTTAGACATAATGCTATTATCGCACATTTAATAGACTACGGTATAGTGTAAACATAACTTTTATATACACTGGGAAACCAAAAAACATCATGTGACTTGCTTTACTACGGTGGTCTGGAACGGAACCCGCAACATCTCTGAGGCATGCCTGCATTGTTTCTGTAACAGGAGAAATGTTTTCAGTAAATGATACTGATCTCATGACAGCGTGGGCCCTGCCTGCTTAAGTAAATTGGTGGATAAGTCTATAGGAGAGCTGTGTGGAAGCCACTGTGAGGCAGCCTTTCCTCTCCATGTGCAGAGTGACAGTGATCACCGTCAGCTACAGTGTCACTGAATGAGAGGACAGCTGTTTCCCCACATCCAGAGCACTTTGTCTTTCTTCTCTTGAGCAGAACTAAGAGAAGAGGTGAGGCCAGGTCATATGCACGAGGACCCAGACAGAGATAGGAGGCCCGGGTTGAAGCTCCCCTCTACCGCCTGGCCTCAGACCGAAAGCTTAACCTTCTGCACCTTGGTTTATTTCTCTATAAATGAGAGCGTTAGTATTATCGTTAGTATTGCCTGCCTTTCCATCACTGGTTTGGAAGGTAGAAGCTGGAGAGCTTGTGAGCCTGAAAGAAAATCATAGGTCCAAGGTTAATTTGAAGCCTTAAAGTAAATGTTGTACAGAAGTGAGTCCCTGAGAACACAGGGTTACTGGTTCTTTTTGTGCCATTCATCTCTGGAACTGTGACCTGGACTATACCTATAGTTGACAGTGGTTTTTTTTTTTTAACTTTTTTTTTTAATTAATTAATTAATTTATTTATGGCTGTGTTGGGTCTTCGTTTCTGTGCGAGGGCTTTCTCTAGTTGTGGCAAGCGGGGGCCACTCTTCATCGCAGTGCATGGGCCTCTCACTATCGCGGCCTCTCTTGCTGCGGAGC